>NC_053390.1:810341808-811078058 GCF_905171765.1 Bufo bufo
ACGTATAGTGCTGTAGGGGGCCCCGTATAGTGCTGTAGGGGGCCCCGTATAGTCCTGTAGAGGGCCCGTATAGTCCTGTAGAGGGCCCCGTATAGTCCTGTAGGGAGCCCCGTATAGTGCTGTAGGGAGCCCCGTATAGTGCTGTAGAGGGCCCCGTATAGTCCTGTAGGGAGCCCCGTATAGTCCTGTAGGGAGCCCCGTATAGTGCTGTAGGGAGCCCCGTATAGTGCTGTAGGGAGCCCCGTATAGTCCTGTAGAGGGCCCCGTATAGTCCTGTAGGGAGCCCCGTATAGTGCTGTAGGGAGCCCCGTATAGTGCTGTAGGGAGCCCCGTATAGTCCTGTAGAGGGCCCCGTATAGTCCTGTAGGGAGCCCCGTATAGTGCTGTAGGGAGCCCCGTATAGTCCTGTAGAGGGCCCCGTATAGTCCTGTAGGGAGCCCCGTATAGTGCTGTAGGGAGCCCCATATAATCTCCATATAATTGTTTAGGTGGCCCTGTATATGAGGACCCCATATAATCTCTCTATGACCCTTTAGAGCTGTCATATGGTATCTCTCACCACCAGTCTGCCCCACATGCCCTCACCACTTAGTACATGATGGTGATGGCGGCACATGGCACGTCACCCCTGTGACAGGAGCGTGAGGTGGCGTCCCGGGCAGTGCAGGTTCGGCACAGGATTTCGGAGGTGAGTATATCGCACGTGGTTACTGGGTGGTGACTCCTTGATTTGATCACGTTGATGGATTGCTTTGTTCTGTAACATTTCTGGTGTTGGAGATGAGTCTCCTGCAGTCCGCTCACCAGCATTTGCGACTCTCGTTGCAGACGTGCAGAAGACGATTGTGGGTCAGTGCATTGGGGGTGTGATATACGCCCTCTTCTCTGGGCAGCCGCTGGTGGTTTTACTGACGACAGCGCCCCTGGCCTTATATGTTAATGGTAGGTATTTGCAGAGATGGTATGTAGCCCATATACCAGTGAGCGGAGTATAACCCCCAGTCTCCTCTTCCTGCAGTTATCCGTGGAATATGTGATGACTACAACCTGGACTTTAAAGCCTTCTACGCCTGGACGGGGCTGTGGAACAGCTGCTTCCTCGTCCTGTACTCTCTGTTCAATTGTAGCCTGCTCATGAAGCTCTTCAAGAGGTGAGCACCATCAGTACTATTGTATTATCATCTCTGTTACCTCATTATTATGTGTATTTATTACTAGGAGTATTACTATATATATTACCTTTTTTATTGGTATTAATATTTTTATCAAATTATTATCATTTGTATTATCACTATTATTTGCATTATTATTTTAGAATATTTAGTAGTAGTATTTCATTAGTTGTAGTAGTGCTGCTATTAGGATTATTTTTTGTTATTAATGTTTTTATTATTGGTTTATCATTCTGATACTATTTCTACTAATGATTAATTATTACTAAGGTTAATAATAATCATTATTACTGTTATCTGTATAATTATTAACATTATATTGATTATTTTACCTTTTGATGGCTCATGAGAAGCCTTTAAAAGGGTTTGCTAAAATTTTGAATAATTCTAGAAAAATAGCAGAATACCGGTTTTTTCGCTTTATTGGACGCATTTGATGATAAGACCCCAGGATTTATTTAAGGAAAAGAAAATATATATTTTTCATCAGATCCTCAGATCACACCTCTGTATCAGGATCTCAGTTCAGAATCCCGTATCAGATCCTCAGATCACACCTCCGTATCAGATCCTCAGATCACACCTCCGTATCAGATCCTAAGATCACACCTCCGTATCAGATCCTCAGATCACACCTCCGTATCAGATCCTCAGATCACACCTCCGTATCAGATCCTCAGATCACACCTCCGTATCAGATCCTCAGATCACACCTCCGTATCAGATCCTCAGATCACACCTCCGTATCAGATCCTCAGATCACACCTCCGTATCAGATCCTCAGATCACACCTCCGTATCAGATCCTCAGATCACACCTCCGTATCAGATCCTCAGATCACACCTCCGTATCAGATCCTCAGATCACACCTCCGTATCAGATCCTCAGATCACACCTCCGTATCAGATCCTCAGATCACACCTCCGTATCAGATCCTCAGATCACACCTCCGTATCAGATCCTCAGATCACACCTCCGTATCAGATCCTCAGATCACACCTCCGTATCAGATCCTCAGATCACACCTCCGTATCAGATCCTCAGATCACACCTCCGTATCAGATCCTCAGATCACACCTCCGTATCAGATCCTCAGATCACACCTCCGTATCAGATCCTCAGATCACACCTCCGTATCAGATCCTCAGATCACACCTCCGTATCAGATCCTCAGATCACACCTCCGTATCAGATCCTCAGATCACACCTCCGTATCAGATCCTCAGATCACACCTCCGTATCAGATCCTCAGATCACACCTCCGTATCAGATCCTCAGATCACACCTCCGTATCAGATCCTCAGATCACACCTCCGTATCAGATCCTCAGATCACACCTCCGTATCAGATCCTCAGATCACACCTCCGTATCAGATCCTCAGATCACACCTCCGTATCAGATCCTCAGATCACACCTCCGTATCAGATCCTCAGATCACACCTCCGTATCAGATCCTCAGATCACACCTCCGTATCAGATCCTCAGATCACACCTCCGTATCAGATCCTCAGATCACACCTCCGTATCAGATCCTCAGATCACACCTCCGTATCAGATCCTCAGATCACACCTCCGTATCAGATCCTCAGATCACACCTCCGTATCAGATCCTCAGATCACACCTCCGTATCAGATCCTCAGATCACACCTCCGTATCAGATCCTCAGATCACACCTCCGTATCAGATCCTCAGATCACACCTCCGTATCAGATCCTCAGATCACACCTCCGTATCAGATCCTCAGATCACACCTCCGTATCAGATCCTCAGATCACACCTCCGTATCAGATCCTCAGATCACACCTCCGTATCAGATCCTCAGATCACACCTCCGTATCAGATCCTCAGATCACACCTCCGTATCAGATCCTCAGATCACACCTCCGTATCAGATCCTCAGATCACACCTCCGTATCAGATCCTCAGATCACACCTCCGTATCAGATCCTCAGATCACACCTCCGTATCAGATCCTCAGATCACACCTCCGTATCAGATCCTCAGATCACACCTCCGTATCAGATCCTCAGATCACACCTCCGTATCAGATCCTCAGATCACACCTCCGTATCAGATCCTCAGATCACACCTCCGTATCAGATCCTCAGATCACACCTCCGTATCAGATCCTCAGATCACACCTCCGTATCAGATCCTCAGATCACACCTCCGTATCAGATCCTCAGATCACACCTCCGTATCAGATCCTCAGATCACACCTCCGTATCAGATTCTCAGATCACACCTCCGTATCAGATCCTCAGATCACACCTCCGTATCAGATCCTCAGATCACACCTCCGTATCAGGAACTCAGTTCAGACCCCATCAGATCTCCATGTAAAATTCTCATGAGACCCCCATCAGACATCACATCAGACTTCCATGCCAGAACCCTACGAGACCTCCATGTCAGACCCCAATCAGACCTCAGATCATAGATAAAATAAAGAACTCCACTTACCTCTCCTGCTTCGCCGCTCCAGGTCCAGCAATCGCTCCTTCAGTCACACTCCATTGTCCTCTCTGGCCCCCGCTGCACTGTCACCTGACTGCGTGCAGTGTCTGGTCATAGTGCGCACACTACTTCCTGGACCGGTCAGTGCAGCGCGGGCCGGAGAAAAAGACGAGGGAGGGTGAGTACTGGCAGCGCTCACAGCTCTTCACCTGCTCCCTGCACCTAATACATACTAGTGAGCGCTTCCGTAATCAAAGCGCTCACTATTATTCGCTTTATAAGACTCACTGCCATTCCCCCCCACACTTTTGGGGGAAAAGAAGTGTGTCTTATAAAGCGAAAAATACAGTAGTGAGTGCAGCTCTGTAGTATAATAAAATATATAACTCATGATCAGTACAGCATAAGTAATGTATGTACACAGTGACTCCACCAGCAGAATAGTGAGTGCAGCTCTGTAGTATAATAAAATATATAACTCATGATCAGTACAGGATAAGTAATGTATGTACACAGTGACTCCACCAGCAGAATAGTGAGGGCAGCTCTGGAGTATAATACAGGATGTAACTCAGGATCAGTACAGGATAAGTAATGTATGTACACAGTGACTGCACCAGCAGAATAGTGAGTGCAGCTCTGGAGTATAATACAGGATGTAACTCAGGATCAGTACAGGATAAGTAATGTATGTACACAGTGACTCCACCAGCAGAATAGTGAGTGCAGCTCTGGAGTATAATACAGGATGTAACTCAGGATCAGTACAGGATAAGTAATGTAATGTATGTACACAGTGACTGCACCAGCAGAATAGTGAGTGCAGCTCTGGAGTATAATACAGGATGTAACTCAGGATCAGTACAGGATAAGTAATGTATGTACACAGTGACCCCACCAGCAGAATAGTGAGTGCAGCTCTGTAGTATAATACAGGATGTAACTCAGGATCAGTACAGGATAAGTAATGTAATGTATGTACACAGTGACTGCACCAGCAGAATAGTGAGTGCAGCTCTGGAGTATAATACAGGATGTAACTCAGGATCAGTACAGGATAAGTAATGTAATGTATGTACACAGTGACTGCACCAGCAGAATAGTGAGTGCAGCTCTGGAGTATAATACAGGATGTAACTCAGGATCAGTACAGGATAAGTAATGTATGTACACAGTGACCCCACCAGCAGAATAGTGAGTGCAGCTCTGTAGTATAATACAGGATGTAACTCAGGATCAGTACAGGATAAGTAATGTAATGTATGTACACAGTGACTGCACCAGCAGAATAGTGAGTGCAGCTCTGGAGTATAATACAGGATGTAACTCAGGATCAGTACAGGATAAGTAATGTAATGTATGTACACAGTGACTCCACCAGCAGAATAGTGAGTACAGCTCTGGAGTATAATACAGGATAAGTAATGTATGTACACAGTGACTCCTCTAGCAGGGTAGTGAGTGCAGCTCTGGAGTATAATACTGGAAGTACAGGATAAGTAATATAAGTATGCAGTTTACAGTATGCACCCCATAGAATTAGTGAACCAGTTGGGTTTATACGTCCAATCTCACTATTGTATTTCTCATTTTTCAGGTCGACAGAAGAAATTATTGCACTTTTTATTTCCATAACATTTGTGCTTGATGCACTGAAAGGGATTATAAAAAGTAAGTGGTGTGTCCGTATTTATAACCGCTCACGTCGTGTTTGTAGCATCCGCTGACAGGCTGCGCTATTATAAGGGACCAGGGGATCTCCGGGTGTAAATGTCGGGGTAAATACCACTTGATCTTGGTGTCGAGTTGCGTCCTTTTATTATTTTTACGAGGAGCTGACAGCCTGTGTGGTTATTTTGTATGAGCGGGTTGTGGAGCCAGCACGGGGAGATGGGACATTTTATAGACACCTTTCAGTCTCTCATGTCCTCCATGTCTTACATGAAGGAACGTGCCGAAGCCCA
Source organism: Bufo bufo (assembly GCF_905171765.1). Lineage (NCBI taxonomy): Eukaryota > Metazoa > Chordata > Amphibia > Anura > Bufonidae > Bufo > Bufo bufo. The sequence continues at coordinate 810,347,404 of NC_053390.1, forward strand.
TTTTGCTGTTGCCGGGGGCTTCTCTCTGTCCATTGATGGTACAGTACGTACAGTAGGCCATCCTCTCTGAGAGGTTCTCCTGATATGATTCGGCAGGTCAGATGTTTCCACATTAGTTTCCACTTCTCAACCTCTTTCTGCTGCTGGTTGGGGATGTGAGGGGGAGACAGCTGCAGGAAGCTGCAAACATCTGGATCCATTCAGAGGTCACCACACATAGTAACACCTGTTCTGCTCCGACCGTCCCCCGCTCTCTCCAATCTCCATCCAACACTATCTGCACTCATCCCATAAAGGAAAAAATACAAGGAAACCCTCGGCTCCAGGGCCATTGTCTGGTACAGATGTGGACAACAGTAGACCCTCACATAGTCCACCTATGGCATAGGTTTCCTCTCCACACACACCTCTGACCCGTCTCTGCCAAACTATTATCAACGCATTTCAGCCCACGCTCCAAAAATGGTAGAATCACATTTCAGTCTCTGCTCTCAAAGTATCTGTCACCTCTAAATGTCAACATGGTCACCATCAAATGTATCTGCACTCATCACGTGAAGGAAGAGGCACATGGAAACGCGCCACACTGAGCCCATTGTCTGTGACAGATGTGAACAGTCCCCCGTGTGATAGTCCTCACATCACCCATCCCCGGTCTACGGCGACCAAACCAGCTTCACTGCATGTTAGTCCCTGATTTCAGTAGAATGATCTTCTCAATTTGGCAATGCGTTTCAGCCCTTCCTCTCACAATCCATCTGTTATGGTTAATCCTCATTTCACACATCTCTATTCTGTTTACTGAACATTTATCAACGCATTTCAGTCCCTCCTTCCAGTACTGGTCATCTCAAATTATCAGTACATTTCAATGCCTGCTTTTAGTAAAGTGATCTCAAATTATTAACATGCACCAGTTCCTGCTTTGAATCGAGTTATCTCAGTTTATCAACGCATTTCAGACTCTCCTTCCATGCCCCATCTATGTCTCAGTTAATCCTAATTTCCCCCCATGTCTGTTCTACAGCTACCAAACCATTACCAGTGTATTTCAGTCCCTCCTTTTTATGATGGTTACTTCAAATTATAAGTGCGTATCAATCCCTCCTGTCAGTAAAGAGATTCTCAAATTATGAACGCATTTCAGGCTTTGCTTCCAAAGTTCATCTATTTTATAGTTAATCCTCATTTTACTCATCTCTGTTCTTTGTCCCCTAAGCCATTTTCAGTGAGTTTCAGTCCCTGCTTTCAGTAGAGCAGTCACCTAAATTCATAAGCGTCTTTCAGTCCATCTTTCAAATACAGTAATCTTCTTAAATTAACGCATTTTACTCCCTAAAATGATCATTTCAAATTATCAAATACTCCTTCCAATAGTAATCATCTGAAATCATCAGCGCATTTTAATCCTTTCTTTTTAAAGATAATCATAAATGATCAGCGCATTTTAATCCCTCCCAACAGTAATCATCTTAAATGATCAGCGCGTTTCAGTCCCTCCTCCCAATAGTGGTCATCTCAAATGATCAGCGCGTTTCAATTCCTCCTTCCAACAGTAATCATCTCAATTGATCAGCGCATTTCAGTCCCTCCTTCCAATAGTGGTCATCTTATATAACCCAACACATTTCAACCCCTGCTAGCCACCTGCTGTTAGAATATCAGTGTACAGTAGATTTGTCACCGCTACTTATCAACACGTTTCATTCTCTATTTCAGTAATAGTGGTCAGACAATTATGAAGCCATTTTTAAGGAATTGCTGGTTAGGCTCCATTCGGACGTCCGTAGAATAGGTCCGCATCCATTACGCAATTATTCGGAACGGGTGCGAACCCATTAATTCTCTATGGGGCTGGAAGAAATTCGTAGAGCACACGATGTGCTGTTCGCATCCGCATTTCCGGAGCGCGCCCCTGATCTTCCGCAAGAAAATAGAGCATGTCCTATTCTTGGTCGCAATTGCGGACAAGAATAGGCATTTCTATGGGGGTGCCGGCCGGGTGTATTACGGATCCGCAATGCACTACGGAGCCTTAAGCTGCTTCGTTCGTGTTGGTTGAATCACTGACAGATGGGAGGAGTGCGGACAGTTACTGTACTGGCACATTGACATTGTGTCTTAGTGGGGTGTATTAGTACACATCTGGAAATACTGTCTTTGTTGAAAAGTAGTCAGTCTCCCAGGCTTCGATGTACGGCATAGTCTCTGCTTTCTCCGCCTCCATTTGACTTCTATGGCAGCCCAGAGGGACATTTCCACAGGACTATATTTTTGTTTTTCTTACAGTTTTCAAGAAGTATTACCTGGAAGCGCCCGGCCCCAATCTCCATTATCATACAGAGTCTTATGAGCCCCTCCCCAATGCCACCTTGTCTCCCGTCACCGTATTCAATTCCACCCTGAATGGCTCCATCCTGCACGGTCAGGGCGCGGATCAGGAGGATCTACAGCACGGGAAGGAGTCCGCCGTCCTCAGCCTCATGCTGATGTTTGGGACTTTATGGCTCGGGCACACTCTGTATCAGTTCAAGAAGAGGTAAATGAATAATGTACAAAATATATATATATATATATACTTGATGTCAGTGAATGGAAACATTTCTTGTTTACAGTCAGACTGTCTTGACCTATTGCTGGTGATGTCTCAAGGGTTTGTTTCAGTGGGGGAGATTCATCATCTCCCTTGCGCCAGAGAAGTAGCATTAAAAAGTCACATCCGACGTGTTTGCGGCTTTTAAAAAAATGCTTGCATCTCTTGGATTTTCCCTAAGGGGGTGTGGCAAGGACAGGAAGGGGACTTGACAAGGACAGGAAGGGGGCGTGGCAAGGACAGGAAGGTGGTGTGGCAAGGACAGGAAGGGGGCGTGGCAAGGACAGGAATGGGGCGTGGCAAGGACAGGAAGGGGGTGTGACCAGCCACCCCACCAGTTTTCTATGGCAAATGAAGCCAGAATTGGACAGCAGCTCAGAGTGGACTGCAGGAGGATGCGGGGTGTGCACCTAGGCGCATCCTCTGGCAGCGCAGGGGATATCCAGTCCAGTGCAGAAAGCGCCAATCTTGATATATCTCACCGAATATATGTGGTGTCATACCCATAGTCTGGGTAATGTGTGCCTAAGCACCCACAGAGGGGCAAAAAAAACGCCAGTTCCTGTACAGAGGTTATGGTGTCAATTAGACGGGAAGGGTATTTTTATATATATATATATATATATATATATATATATATATATATATATTTTTTTTTTTTTACTTTTGGTTTGTTTTACATATTTTTGGTGTTTTAATCCTTGCAGAAGTTTAGTTAGATTATAAGCAGATGCAGTTGTGTGAGATGCAAATGATCCCTCCTTATATTTCAGCCCTTACCTGCATTCAAGAGTTCGGGAAATGCTGTCAGACTGTGCGCTGCCTATATCTGTCCTGACCTTCTCCGTGGTGGGGTCGTACTTCTTCCAGGACATCCGCAGTAAGTTGGCCGGTCAATCTTGTGTTGCCATAACAGTAGCAGCCCCTGGGGTTGGCGGCCGACAGCGGATTATTGTTGTAATTAAAGGGGATTAAGTATCCTTTTATGACGCTTTTCATCTTTATATAACACGGTCCCCTGGGGCTGCTGAATGCGTCTGACCGCGGAGTGTTAGGGAGATCTGTTTCCTCAGAATCCTGAAGAATCGCCTAAAAAAGGCCTCCGCTCCTCTGGAGACCCATGTATCGTTACCTTCACCCCAAAGACTGGAATATATGAGTGTTCCCATATTCACCTCAACCTTATCTTTCCATAGTGAGCAGTATTATAGTAGTTATATTCTTGTACATAGGAGGCAGTATTATAGTAGTTATATTCTTGTACATAGGAGGCAGTATTATAGTAGTTATATTCTTGTACATAGGAGCAGTATTTTAGTAGTTATATTCTTGTACATAGGAGCAGTATTATAGTAGTTATATTCTTGTACATAGGAGGCAGTATTATAGTAGTTATATTCCTGTACATAGGAGCAGTATTATAGTAGTTATATTCTTGTACATAGGAGCAGTATTATAGTAGTTATATTCCTGTACATAGTAGGCAGTATTATAGTAGGTATATTCTTGTACATAGGAGCAGTATTATAGTAGTTATATTCCTGTACATAGGAGCAGTATTATAGTAGTTATATTCTTGTACATAGGAGCAGTATTATAGTAGTTATATTCTTGTACATAGGAGGCAGGATTATAGTAGTTATATTCTTGTACATAGGAGCAGTATTATAGTAGTTATATTCTTGTACATAGGAGCAGTATTATAGTAGTTATATTCTTGTACATAGGAGCAGTATTATAGTAGTTATATTCTTGTACATAGGAGGCAGTATTATAGTAGTTATATTCCTGTACATAGGAGTAGTATTATAGCAGTTATATTCTTGTACATAGGGGGCAGTATTATAGTAGTTATATTCTTGTACATAGGAGGTAGTATTATAGTAGGTATATTCTTGTACATAGGAGGCAGTATTATAGTAGTTATATTCTTGTACATAGGAGCAGTATTATAGTAGTTATATTCCTGTACATAGGAGCAGTATTATAGTAGTTATATTCTTGTACATAGGAGCAGTATTATAGTAGTTATATTCTTGTACATAGGAGCAGTATTATAGTAGTTATAGTCTTGTACATAGGAGGCAGTATTATAGTAGTTATATTCTTGTACATAGGAGCAGTATTATAGTAGTTATATTCTTGTACATAGGAGGCAGTATTATTGTAGTTATATTCTTGTACATAGTAGCAGTATTATAGTAGTTATATTCTTGTACATAGGAGCAGTATTATAGTAGTTATATTCTTGTACATAGGAGCAGTATTATAGTAGTTATATTCTTGTACATAGGAGGCAGTATTATAGTAGTTATATTCTTGTACATAGGAGGTAGTATTATAGTAGGTATATTCTTGTACATAGGAGGCAGTATTATAGTAGTTATATTCTTGTACATAGGAGCAGTATTATAGTAGTTATATTCCTGTACATAGGAGCAGTATTATAGTAGTTATATTCTTGTACATAGGAGCAGTATTATAGTAGTTATATTCTTGTACATAGGAGCAGTATTATAGTAGTTATAGTCTTGTACATAGGAGGCAGTATTATAGTAGTTATATTCTTGTACATAGGAGCAGTATTATAGTAGTTATATTCTTGTACATAGGAGCAGTATTATAGTAGTTATATTCTTGTACATAGGAGCAGTATTATAGTAGTTATATTCTTGTACATAGGAGGCAGTATTATAGTAGTTATATTCTTGTACATAGGAGCAGTATTATAGTAGTTATATTCTTGTACATAGGAGCAGTATTATAGTAGTTATATTCTTGTACATAGGAGCAGTACTATAGTAGTTATATTCTTGTACATAGGAGCAGTACTATAGTAGTTATATTCTTGTACATAGGAGGCAGTATTATAGTAGTTATATTCTTGTACATAGGAGCAGTATTATAGTAGTTATATTCTTGTACATAGGAGCAGTATTATAGTAGTTATATTCTTGTACATAGGAGCAGTATTATAGCAGTTATATTCTTGTACACAGGAGGCAGTATTATAGTAGTTATATTCTTGTACATAGGAGCAGTATTATAGTAGTTATATTCTTGTACATAGGAGCAGTATTATAGTAGTTATATTCCTGTACATAGGAGCAGTATTATAGTAGTTATATTCTTGTACATAGGAGGCAGTATTATAGTAGTTATATTCTTGTAAATAGGAGCAGTATTATAGTAGTTATATTCTTGTACATAGGAGCAGTATTATAGTAGTTATATTCTTGTACATAGGAGCAGTATTATAGTAGTTATATTCTTGTACATAGGAGCAGTATTATAGTAGTTATATTCTTGTACATAGGAGGCAGTATTATAGTAGTTATATTCTTGTAAATAGGAGCAGTATTATAGTAGTTATATTCTTGTACATAGGAGCAGTATTATAGTAGTTATATTCTTGTACATAGGAGCAGTATTATAGTAGTTATATTCTTGTACACAGGAGCAGTATTATAGTAGTTATATTCTTGTACATAGGAGGCAGTATTATAGTAGTTATATTCTTGTAAATAGGAGCAGTATTATAGTAGTTATATTCTTGTACATAGGAGCAGTATTATAGTAGTTATATTCTTGTACATAGGAGCAGTATTATAGTAGTTATATTCTTGTACATAGAAGCAGTATTATAGTAGTTATATTCTTGTACATAGGAGGCAGTATTATAGTAGTTATATTCTTGTAAATAGGAGCAGTATTATAGTAGTTATATTCTTGTACATAGGAGCAGTATTATAGTAGTTATATTCTTGTACATAGGAGCAGTATTATAGTAGTTATATTCTTGTACACAGGAGCAGTATTATAGTAGTTATATTCTTGTACATAGGAGGCAGTATTATAGTAGTTATATTCTTGTACATAGGAGGCAGTATTATAGTAGTTATATTCTTGTACATAGGAGCAATATTATAGTAGTTATATTCCTGTACATAGGAGCAGTATTATAGTAGTTATATTCTTGTACATAGGAGCAGTATTATAGTAGTTATATTCTTGTACATAGGAGCAGTATTATAGTAGTTATATTCTTGTACATAGGAGCAGTATTATAGTAGTTATATTCTTGTACATAGGAGCAGTATTATAGTAGTTATATTCTTGTACATAGGAGCAGTATTATAGTAGTTATATTCTTGTACATAGGAGGCAGTATTATAGTAGTTATATTCTTGTACATAGGAGGCAGTATTATAGTAGTAATACTCTGGTACATAGGAGCAGTATTATAGTAGTTATATTCTTGTACATAGGAGCAGTATTATAGTAGTTATATTCTTGTACATAGGAGGCAGTATTATAGTAGTTATATTATTGTACATAAGAGCAGTATTATAGTAGTTATATTCTTGTACATAGGAGCAGTATTATAGTAGTTATATTCTTGTACATAGGAGGCAGTATTATAGTAGTTATATTATTGTACATAAGAGCAGTATTATAGTAGTTATATTCTTGTACATAGGAGCAGTATTCTAGTAGTTATATTCTTGTACACAGGAGCAGTATTATAGTAGTTATATTCTTGTACATAGGAGGCAGTATTATAGTAGTTATATTCTTGTACATAGGAGGCAGTATTATAGTAGTTATATTCTTGTACATAGGAGCAGTATTATAGTAGTTATATTCTTGTACATAGGAGCAGTATTATAGTAGTTATATTCCTGTACATAGGAGCAGTATTATAGTAGTTATATTCTTGTACATAGGAGCAGTATTATAGTAGTTATATTCTTGTACATAGGAGCAGTATTATAGTAGTTATATTCTTGTACATAGGAGCAGTATTATAGTAGTTATATTCTTGTACATAGGAGCAGTATTATAGTAGTAATATTCTTGTACATAGGAGGCAGTATTATAGTAGTTATATTCTTGTACATAGGAGCAGTATTATAGTAGTTATATTCCTGTACATAGGAGCAGTATTATAGTAGTTATATTCTTGTACATAGGAGGCAGTATTATAGTAGTTATATTCTTGTACATAGGAGGCAGTATTATAGTAGTTATATTCTTGTACATAGGAGCAGTATTATAGTAGTTATATTCTTGTACATAGGAGCAGTATTATAGTAGTTATATTCTTGTACATAGGAGCAGTATTATAGTAGTTATATTCTTGTACATAGGAGCAGTATTATAGTAGTTATATTCTTGTACATAGGAGTAGTATTATAGTAGTTATATTCTTGTACATAGGAGCAGTATTATAGTAGTTATATTCCTGTACATAGGAGCAGTATTATAGTAGTTATATTCTTGTACATAGGAGCAGTATTATAGTAGTTATATTCTTGTACATAGGAGCAGTATTATAGTAGTTATATTCTTGTACATAGGAGCAGTATTATAGTAGTTATATTCTTGTACATAGGAGCAGTATTATAGCAGTTATATTCTTGTACATAGGAGGCAGTATTATAGTAGTTATATTCCTGTACATAGGAGTCAGTATTATAGTAGTTATATTCTTGTACATAGGAGCAGTATTATAGTAGTTATATTCTTGTATATAGGAGCAGTATTATAGTAGTTATATTCTTGTACATAGGAGGCAGTATTATAGTAGTTATATTCTTGTACATAGGAGCAGTATTATAGTAGTTATATTCTTGTACATAGGAGCAGTATTATAGTAGTTATATTCCTGTACATAGGAGCAGTATTATAGTAGTTATATTCTTGTACATAGGAGCAGTATTATAGTAGTTATATTCTTGTACATAGGAGCAGTATTATAGTAGTTATATTCTTGTACATAGGAGCAGTATTATAGTAGTTATATTCTTGTACATAGGAGCAGTATTATAGTAGTAATATTCTTGTACATAGGAGGCAGTATTATAGTAGTTATATTCTTGTACATAGGAGCAGTATTATAGTAGTTATATTCCTGTACATAGGAGCAGTATTATAGTAGTTATATTCTTGTACATAGGAGGCAGTATTATAGTAGTTATATTCTTGTACATAGGAGGCAGTATTATAGTAGTTATATTCTTGTACATAGGAGCAGTATTATAGTAGTTATATTCTTGTACATAGGAGCAGTATTATAGTAGTTATATTCTTGTACATAGGAGCAGTATTATAGTAGTTATATTCTTGTACATAGGAGCAGTATTATAGTAGTTATATTCTTGTACATAGGAGTAGTATTATAGTAGTTATATTCTTGTACATAGGAGCAGTATTATAGTAGTTATATTCCTGTACATAGGAGCAGTATTATAGTAGTTATATTCTTGTACATAGGAGCAGTATTATAGTAGTTATATTCTTGTACATAGGAGCAGTATTATAGTAGTTATATTCTTGTACATAGGAGCAGTATTATAGTAGTTATATTCTTGTACATAGGAGCAGTATTATAGCAGTTATATTCTTGTACATAGGAGGCAGTATTATAGTAGTTATATTCCTGTACATAGGAGTCAGTATTATAGTAGTTATATTCTTGTACATAGGAGCAGTATTATAGTAGTTATATTCTTGTATATAGGAGCAGTATTATAGTAGTTATATTCTTGTACATAGGAGGCAGTATTATAGTAGTTATATTCTTGTACATAGGAGCAGTATTATAGTAGTTATATTCTTGTACATAGGAGCAGTATTATAGTAGTTATATTCTTGTACAGATTGAGAAGATTGATATATACTTTTATGGGAATAGATTCAGTAAAACGTGTGTTTTATTCATTATTATTCCTGCTCATTCTGGGGGTTGAAGTCCCGGAGACGGTCTTCCCTTCATGACTGTACTTACAGATTGCTGTCTGTCACTGATAGGACCATCTCATGGACTTCAGAATCAGCACAAATTTACATTTTGAGAAACCCTCTATAATCAATGTATTTAGGCCTCATGCACACGACTGTATTTCGGGTCTGCATCCAAGCCGCAGTTTTTGTGGCTAGGGTGCGGACCCATTCACTTGAATGGGGCCGCAAAAGATGCTGTCCGCATCTGTTGCTCCGTTCCGTGGCCCCGCGAAAAAAATAGAGCATGTCCTATTCCTGTCTGTTTTGTGGACAAGAATAGGCATTTTTGCGGATCTGCGGTTTGCGGACCGCAAAAAACTGAACGGTCGTGTGCATGAGGCCAAAATCTGAGTGTGAACTAGCCCTTAAAGGCCCCTTGCAGACGAGCGTGTGCGGATTAGGTCCGGATGCGTTGCGAATGGTTTCAGTGAAAAATACAAAGTCCTTCAGTTTTGCCTGCGATCGCGTTCAGTTTTTTCTGTGCGGGTGCAATGCGTTTTGATGCGTTTTTCACGCGCGTGATAAAAAAACTTGAATGTATACAAACAACATTTCTTAGCAACCATCCGTGAAAAACGCATCGCATCCGCACTTGCTTGCGGGTGCGATGCAATTTTCACACAGCTCCATTCACGTCTATGGGGTCTGCGTTGCGTGAAAATCGCAGAATATATAACGTGCTGCTATTTTCACGCAATGCACAAGTGATGCGTGAAAACCAACGCACATGTACACAGCCCCATTGAAATGAAGGGGTCCGGATTCCGTGCGGGCGTAACGCGTTCGCATCACGCATTGCACCCTCGCGGAATACTCGCCCTCGGAGTTGTTGCGCTCCTTCTCTATGACAAACAACATCTGTAAGTTGTTAAACGTTTTCTTCACCCATTTTGAGATCTAGGAATGGTCGTGGACGACCTACGTGTTCCGGCTCTCCTATGGGTTGTCACTATGCTTTCCGAGAATTTCCCATGACTGTCCTGGTCGTGGACCGGCGTGAATACTTATCACTCGTCGCCTGCGGATAAACATCCGTAAAATGACGAGCGCCCACCTTTTATTTTGTACAGTTTCGTGAGAAACCTCTGGGCTAAAGCCATTCCTCAAATTTGGCCCCCAAATCTTTTTAATTGTGTCCACCAAAAAACAGGAAGAGGAATCAATCTCTCCATCTCCAGATGTTCGGAACGCGCGGTGCGGCTCTCTACTTTCCACATTTGGCCCAGCCTGGTCCCTTCTTTACACAATGGGGGTGATAGGAACTGATTCAGATCAATTTGGCAAATAGCAGAGACCTTCCACCCCAGGAAGACCCAGGTAGAAGAGCCAAGAATTCGCTCTGTCCTCCAGTGACGTTAGCAGTTCATTGGAAATGAATAGGTCATCGCTGCTGTTTTTCACACCTTGTCAATTTCGGCGTGGGTGTTTTTTTTATTTCTAAGCTTTTTTTAAAATTATTATAAGTTATTCAATTCTGTTTAGTTAGGATAAAGGAGAAGAAACTTTTTGATCTAGAAATTATTTCTGATTTCCATTGTTTTTAAGTTCTTTAAATGCAGCCTGCAGTATAAAGCATGGAGGTTTTCATTCCAAGGTAAACTCTAGAGTCTCTGTGGTGTTTTTTGTTTTTTTTGTGGCGGCTGGTGACTACCCTGGACATTAGGTTTGGGGTATGCCGCTTATACAGAAAGGCGGGTCGTACCGTATGCCAATAAAAATTTAGGCAGTCGCACGATTTTCCCCTCTCTGGCCATGGTGTCCAGTTGTGGCCCTCGGTGCTGACATCTCTATGTACAACATCTAACATGTCGCCTGTGTGGAGATCTGGTTCAGGTTTCCAGGTGGTTTCGAATTCCCCGGCCTGAAGAAGCGTGATCCTAAGTGTATCCAGAACAACTTGAATAACACCCTCCATTCTTTACACTGCAGGCTTAATTTTATTTCCTAGGGAAAGATGTAGAATCTCCGTTGGGGTCTATTTACACGACCGTATTTACGGATCCGTTTTTTTGCGGAAGGTCTGCGGATCCATTCATTTCTGTGGGCCCTCAAAAGATGCGGACAGCACACCGCGTGCCGTCCGCATCCGTTATTCCGTACCGCGGCTCCGCAGAAAAGATAGAACATGTCCCATTCTTATCCGCAATCGCGGACAAGAATAGGCATTTTCTATTATGGTTGCGGCCATGTGCGGTCCGCAAATTGCGGAACACACATGGCCGGTGTCCGTGTTTTGCGGATCCGCAAAGCCATACGGTCGTGTGAATGGACCCTTAATCTGAAGGCTCTGTATTTGGTATGTATTTGGTGTCCCAGGGTAACAGTCTTCGTTCTCATTGATGCTCAGTCATGACCCCCTCGATGTGGTTTTTATTTTCTCTCCACAGTCTCCCAGTTCAATTACATTGAAACAGAGAGTCTGTTCGTGCTGGCGCCGATCGGCTCGCTCTCCATGGGCTCTATCACCAGCGCCATGGGCTTAGGGTTCCTCCTGTCCATGTTGTTCTTCATAGAACAGAACATCGTAGCGTCCCTCACCAACGCACCTGAGAACAGGTAAGCTTCGGCTTGTGTACGGCCTTCAGACCTGTCGGTTGGGGCACATTACATTGTATTTAACAGGCAGAAAGCACTTGAGTACCTACCTCAGGCCCACCAGGGGAGATGATCCTACCACATGAGCTACAAAGAACAAATACATAACCTCTGGGGCTCTGTTCTGCTGACCCCGGCAGTATACTTACCTGCAGCCAATGGCGTACTTACCAAAGTGGCAGCCAGTTCAGCCGCTCTAGTGTCCCTGGAGGGATGGGGCCTCTTTCTGGGTTTCAGTGGCCACAACGCCGATCCCCCTACCTCCTGTGATTGGCTGCAGCAGTCACATGTTTGTGTCCCGGGAGGAAGCATCCCTTCATGGTTGCCTCCTCGTGGGCGTGTCCTTTGATCCTGTGTAACCCTGCCGAGGAGGAGCAGAGTACAGACAGGGCACAGTACCGAGGATGGATCATTGAGCTTCTTTTTTCCGTTTTTTTAGGCTGGTCAAGGGGACGGCGTATCACTGGGATCTTCTCCTCGTGGCGCTTATTAACACCGGACTGTCCGTTTTTGGAATGCCCTGGATCCATGCAGCCTTCCCGCACTCGCCGATGCACGTACGAGCGCTAGCCAATGTAGAAGAGAGGGTGGAGCACGGCCACATCTACGAGACGTAAGTATCCCGCCTGCAGCCGGCGAGTCTTCTGTTCATGTGCCACGGGAGACGTAGGGCCCACCCTTTATAATGGCAGACACTTACATTGGTTTCACATGCAACACTTTTACCATCTTGCTGTTTTCAGTTCTATAAATTCCATGCGGATTAAATGGTAAAATATCTTTATCGTGACCAACGCCTCGTTTTTCTGATCCAGAGCTCCAGAGTGGACGTAGATTTAATACTAAGCATTCTGGCTGCCACCACTAGGGGGAGCTCCCTGTATACTGGCTTATTATGTGGCGCTACAAGCTCCCTCCATTGGCCGCCACAGGAATGTTCGCATATAAATCTCTGTCTTTGCAGAGGATTTGGAGCTGTGTGTCAGTAAAGCAAAGCATCGGTGGCTATAAAGTTACATTAAGAAATGAATCTAAATGAATTGTACTCATGGGGGACATTGTAGATGAGAACCTAAAAGGACCCTAACCGTGCCATGACTGATCTCCGCTGTTGGATGCTGGGGGTTGTCACAGTATATTGGTACAGGTCAGTGGTCTCCAGCCTGCTGCACAACTACAACTCCCAGCATGGCTAGACCAGAGGCACGAGTCTCTGTCTTTACTGGAGTCCAGGTTGATGGCACCTAAATAAATAATTCACTCACGCCATAAATCATTCATTGACAGCAAGCAGAAGACCTAAAAAATTGTATGTAAGTAAGTTGCGGATCCGTAGGGGGGGCGGTTAATCTGCCATAGGACTACAAGTCGCAGCATGTGGCAGTGTTTTCTCCTGCCGGTCAGCAGCTCTCCATATGTTTGTCCCCTTGTGTCTCTCACAGGATTGTCAGTGTGAAGGAGACGCGTCTGACATCGCTGGTGGCAAACATACTGGTGGGCCTCTCCTTCTTCCTCCTGCCCCTTCCCCTCCAGTGGATCCCCAAACCCGTCCTGTACGGCCTTTTCCTGTACATCGCCCTGACCTCCATTGACGGCAGCCAGCTCTTTGAGCGGGTGGCTCTGCTGTTGAAAGAGCAGGTAGGTGGACGGTGGTGGCGGGCGGGTGCGCAGGATGTGCCGCAGGTAGAGAAGCATTTAGTGCTTCCCCAGGAAATGGACGTATTGTGTGTGTCAGTGACCTGGAGCTCACATCAAAGGCACCGCTATGTTTTACTTAGGTCCTCGCGAGCGGCTCCATCGCTTCCTGTCTGGATGTAGGATCAGACCTGGTCCTGCGCGAGACCCTTCATCAGGAGCCAGGAAAACACGGCCTACGTCATGTCATAGTCCTAGGCAGTGGTGTGCGACAACGTATATATCAGTATAGACAGAGGGCAGCAGTCACGTATATATCAGTATAGATAGAGGGCAGCAGTCACGTATATATCAGTATAGATAGAGGGCAGCAGTCACATATATATCAGTATAGACAGAGGGCAGCAGTCACGTATATATCAGTATAGACAGAGGGCAGCAGTCACATATATATCAGTATAGATAGAGGGCAGCAGTCACATATATATATCAGTATAGATAGAGGGCAGCAGTCACGTATATATCAGTATAGATAGAGGGCAGCAGTCACGTATATATCAGTATAGATAGAGGGCAGCAGTCACGTATATATCAGTATAGATAGAAGGCAGCAGTCACGTATATATCAGTATAGATAGAGGGCAGCAGTCACATATATATCAGTATAGATAGAGGGCAGCAGTCACATATATATCAGTATAGATAGAGGGCAGCAGTCACATATATATCAGTATAGATAGAGGGCAGCAGTCACATATATATCAGTATAGATAGAGGGCAGCAGTCACATATATATCAGTATAGATAGAAGGCAGCAGTCACATATATATCAGTATAGATAGAAGGCAGCAGTCACGTATATATCAGTATAGATAGAGGGCAGCAGTCACGTATATATCAGTATAGACAGAGGGCAGCAGTCACGTATATATCAGTATAGACAGAGGGCAGCAGTCACATATATATCAGTATAGATAGAGGGCAGCAGTCACATATATATCAGTATAGATAGAAGGCAGCAGTCACGTATATATCAGTATAGATAGAAGGCAGCAGTCACGTATATATCAGTATAGATAGAAGGCAGCAGTCACATATATATCAGTATAGATAGAGGGCAGCAGTCACATATATATCAGTATAGATAGAGGGCAGCAGTCACATATATATCAGTATAGATAGAGGGCAGCAGTCACATATATATCAGTATAGATAGAGGGCAGCAGTCACATATATATCAGTATAGATAGAGGGCAGCAGTCACATATATATCAGTATAGATAGAGGGCAGCAGTCACATATATATCAGTATAGATAGAAGGCAGCAGTCACATATATATCAGTATAGATAGAAGGCAGCAGTCACATATATATCAGTATAGACAGAGGGCAGCAGTCACATATATATCAGTATAGATAGAGGGCAGCAGTCACATATATATCAGTATAGATAGAGGGCAGCAGTCACATATATATCAGTATAGATAGAGGGCAGCAGTCACATATATATCAGTATAGATAGAGGGCAGCAGTCACATATATATCAGTATAGATAGAAGGCAGCAGTCACATATATATCAGTATAGATAGAGGGCAGCAGTCACATATATATCAGTATAGATAGAGGGCAGCAGTCACATATATATCAGTATAGATAGAGGGCAGCAGTCACATATATATCAGTATAGATAGAGGGCAGCAGTCACATATATATCAGTATAGATAGAAGGCAGCAGTCACATATATATCAGTATAGATAGAAGGCAGCAGTCACATATATATCAGTATAGATAGAAGGCAGCAGTCACATATATATCAGTATAGATAGAAGGCAGCAGTCACATATATATCAGTATAGATAGAGGGCAGCAGTCACATATATATCAGTATAGATAGAGGGCAGCAGTCACATATATATCAGTATAGATAGAAGGCAGCAGTCACATATATATCAGTATAGATAGAAGGCAGCAGTCACGTATATATCAGTATAGATAGAAGGCAGCAGTCACATATATATCAGTATAGATAGAGGGCAGCAGTCACATATATATCAGTATAGATAGAGGGCAGCAGTCACACATATATCAGTATAGATAGAGGGCAGCAGTCACGTATATATCAGTATAGATAGAGGGCAGCAGTCACATATATATATCAGTATAGATAGAGGGCAGCAGTCACATATATATCAGTATAGATAGAAGGCAGCAGTCACATATATATCAGTATAGATAGAGGGCAGCAGTCACATATATATCAGTATAGATAGAGGGCAGCAGTCACATATATATCAGTATAGATAGAAGGCAGCAGTCACGTATATATCAGTATAGATAGAGGGCAGCAGTCACATATATATCAGTATAGATAGAGGGCAGCAGTCACATATATATCAGTATAGATAGAGGGCAGCAGTCACATATATATCAGTATAGATAGAGGGCAGCAGTCACATATATATCAGTATAGACAGAGGGCAGCAGTCACATATATATCAGTATAGATAGAGGGCAGCAGTCACATATATATCAGTATAGATAGAGGGCAGCAGTCACATATATATCAGTATAGATAGAAGGCAGCAGTCACATATATATCAGTATAGATAGAAGGCAGCAGTCACATATATATCAGTATAGATAGAGGGCAGCAGTCACATATATATCAGTATAGATAGAATGCAGCAGTCACATATATATCAGTATAGATAGAAGGCAGCAGTCACATATATATCAGTATAGATAGAAGGCAGCAGTCACATATATATCAGTATAGATAGAAGGCAGCAGTCACATATATATCAGTATAGATAGAGGGCAGCAGTCACATATATATCAGTATAGATAGAAGGCAGCAGTCACATATATATCAGTATAGATAGAAGGCAGCAGTCACATATATATCAGTATAGATAGAAGGCAGCAGTCACGTATATATCAGTATAGATAGAAGGCAGCAGTCACGTATATATCAGTATAGATAGAAGGCAGCAGTCACGTATATATCAGTATAGATAGAGGGCAGCAGTCACATATATATCAGTATAGACAGAGGGCAGCAGTCACGTATATATCAGTATAGATAGAGGGCAGCAGTCACATATATATCAGTATAGATAGAAGGCAGCAGTCACATATATATCAGTATAGATAGAGGGCAGCAGTCACATATATATCAGTATAGATAGAAGGCAGCAGTCACATATATATCAGTATAGATAGAAGGCAGCAGTCACATATATATCAGTATAGATAGAAGGCAGCAGTCACGTATATATCAGTATAGATAGAGGGCAGCAGTCACGTATATATCAGTATAGACAGAGGGCAGCAGTCACGTATATATCAGTATAGATAGAGGGCAGCAGTCACATATATATCAGTATAGATAGAGGGCAGCAGTCACATATATATCAGTATAGATAGAGGGCAGCAGTCACATATATATCAGTATAGATAGAGGGCAGCAGTCACATATATATCAGTATAGATAGAGGGCAGCAGTCACATATATATCAGTATAGATAGAAGGCAGCAGTCACATATATATCAGTATAGATAGAAGGCAGCAGTCACGTATATATCAGTATAGATAGAGGGCAGCAGTCACATATATATCAGTATAGATAGAAGGCAGCAGTCACATATATATCAGTATAGATAGAGGGCAGCAGTCACATATATATCAGTATAGATAGAGGGCAGCAGTCACATATATATCAGTATAGATAGAAGGCAGCAGTCACATATATATCAGTATAGATAGAAGGCAGCAGTCACGTATATATCAGTATAGATAGAGGGCAGCAGTCACATATATATCAGTATAGATAGAAGGCAGCAGTCACATATATATCAGTATAGATAGAAGGCAGCAGTCACATATATATCAGTATAGATAGAGGGCAGCAGTCACATATATATCAGTATAGATAGAAGGCAGCAGTCACATATATATCAGTATAGATAGAAGGCAGCAGTCACATATATATCAGTATAGATAGAGGGCAGCAGTCACATATATATCAGTATAGATAGAGGGCAGCAGTCACATATATATCAGTATAGATAGAGGGCAGCAGTCACATATATATCAGTATAGATAGAAGGCAGCAGTCACGTATATATCAGTATAGATAGAGGGCAGCAGTCACATATATATCAGTATAGATAGAAGGCAGCAGTCACGTATATATCAGTATAGATAGAGGGCAGCAGTCACATATATATCAGTATAGATAGAAGGCAGCAGTCACATATATATGTGTCTATATAGTCACATGCAGAGAGGTCGGTGGTGTCTGTATAGTCACATGCAGGGAGGTCGGTGGTGTCTGTATAGTCACATGCAGAGAGGTCGGTGGTATCTGTATGGTCACATGCAGGGAGGTCGGTGGTATCTGTATGGTCACATGCAGGGAGGTCGGTGGTGTCTGTATGGTCACATGCAGGGAGGTCGGTGGTGTCTGTATGGTCACATGCAGGGAGGTCGGTGGTGTCTGTATAGTCACATGCAGGGAGGTCGGTGGTGTCTGTATAGTCACATGCAGAGAGGTCGGTGGTGTCTGTATAGTCACATGCAGGGAGGTCGGTGGTGTCTGTATAGTCACATGCAGGGAGGTCGGTGGTGTCTGTATGGTCACATGCAGAGAGGTCGGTGGTGTCTGTATAGTCACATGCAGGGAGGTCGGTGGTGTCTGTATAGTCACATGCAGAGAGGTCGGTGGTGTCTGTATAGTCACATGCAGGGAGGTCGGTGGTGTCTGTATAGTCACATGCAGGGAGGTCGGTGGTGTCTATAGTCACATGCAGGGGGGTCGGTGGTGTCTGTATGGTCACATGCAGGGAGGTCGGTGGTGTCTGTATGGTCACATGCAGGGAGGTAGGTGGTGTCTGTATGGTCACATGCAGGGAGGTCGGTGGTGTCTGTATGGTCACATGCAGGGAGGTCAGTGGTGTCTGTATGGTCACATGCAGGGAGGTCGGTGGTGTCTGTATGGTCACATGCAGGGAGGTGGGTGGTGTCTGTATGGTCACATGCAGGGAGGTCGGTGGTGTCTGTATGGTCACATGCAGGGAGGTCGGTGGTGTCTGTATAGTCACATGCAGGGAGGTCGGTGGTGTCTGTATAGTCACATGCAGAGAGGTCGGTGGTATCTGTATGGTCACATGCAAGGAGGTCGGTGGTGTCTGTATAGTCACATGCAGAGAGGTCGGTGGTGTCTGTATAGTCACATGCAGAGAGGTCGGTGGTGTCTGTATAGTCACATGCAGGGAGGTCGGTGGTGTCTGTATAGTCACATGCAGGGAGGTCGGTGGTGTCTATGGTCACATGCAGGGAAGTCGGTGGTATCTGTATGGTCACATGCAGGGAGGTCGGTGGTGTCTGTATGGTCACATGCAGGGAGGTCGGTGGTGTCTGTATAGTCACATGCAGGGAGGTCGGTGGTGTCTGTATAGTCACATGCAGGGAGGTCGGTGGTATCTGTATGGTCACATGCAGGGAGGTCGGTGGTATCTGTATGGTCACATGCAGGGAGGTCGGTGGTGTCTGTATAGTCACATGCAGAGAGGTCGGTGGTGTCTGTATGGTCACATGCAGAGAGGTCGGTGGTGTCTGTATAGTCACATGCAGGGAGGTCGGTGGTGTCTGTATAGTCACATGCAGGGAGGTCGGTGGTGTCTATGGTCACATGCAGGGAGGTCGGTGGTGTCTGTATAGTCACATGCAGGGAGGTCGGTGGTGTCTATGGTCACATGCAGGGAGGTCGGTGGTATCTGTATGGTCACATGCAGGGAGGTCGGTGGTATCTGTATGGTCACATGCAGGGAGGTCGGTGGTGTCTATGGTCACATGCAGGGAGGTCGGTGTTATCTGTATGGTCACATGCAGGGAGGTCGGTGGTATCTGTATGGTCACATGCAGGGAGGTCGGTGGTATCTGTATAGTCACATGCAGGGAGGTCGTGGTGTCTATGGTCACATGCAGGGAGGTCGGTGGTGTCTGTATAGTCACATGCAAGGAGGTCGGTGGTGTCTGTATAGTCACATGCAGAGAGGTCGGTGGTGTCTGTATAGTCACATGCAGAGAGGTCGGTGGTGTCTGTATAGTCACATGCAGGGAGGTCGGTGGTGTCTGTATAGTCACATGCAGGGAGGTCGGTGGTGTCTATGGTCACATACAGGGAAGTCGGTGGTATCTGTATGTTCACATGCAGGGAGGTCGGTGGTGTCTGTATGGTCACATGCAGGGAGGTCGGTGGTGTCTGTATGGTCACATGCAGGGAGGTCGGTGGTGTCTGTATAGTCACATGCAGGGAGGTCGGTGGTATCTGTATGGTCACATGCAGGGAGGTCGGTGGTATCTGTATGGTCACATGCAGGGAGGTCGGTGGTATCTGTATGGTCACATGCAGAGAGGTCGGTGGTGTCTGTATGGTCACATGCAGGGAGGTCGATGGTGGTGTCTGTATAGTCACATGCAGGGAGGTCGATGGTGGTGGTACATTAACATACATATCCCTGATGGCGGATTATCGGATATCTTGAACTACTGGATTTGTATGAAATGTACATACACTTTGACAAAAAATATTCCGCACCCAGATAGAAATGTCGGATTGCGTCAAAACTCAGCCTGCAGTTATGTATTAGGCAGATATACAGTATAAGTGATTACCGGTGTGGTCTAATTAGACCCTGGGTCTTGCCCCAAGAGGGTGTACAAGTACTTCCCGGTACCCTTTAAAAAGGCTCTCAGAGGCTACTTTTGGGTAGTGTACCTCTTGGTGAGCGATTGTTGACTGCTGGACATGCTTCCACAGTGCACTTGAAGACATTTTGCCCAGTTGACAGACTTTGAGAGCGGGCACATCATTGGTCTGAGAGATTCAGGATCATTTAGATAAATTACCCGCCATCTAGGACGTTCTGGGAGTGGTTGTTATGTGAGGGCACAAAAACACATGGTGAATAGGCTCTGGACGGCTGAGATAGACCACCGGTAGAGAGTAATGTTTGATCTGCTGACAAGCACGAGCAGCTCCCACAGTTTTGTTGTCCACCATCCAGACACAGGTGGCTCCTTCATTACACACCTCTGTCTCTGCCCGGACTATTTCCAGGGGCTTAGAATAAGAAAATTTGGTGTCATGGCGCCCATTACATGTCCTGCCATTGACAGCCAGCCACCATCACCTTTGTTAGCAGTGATGTTAAGAAGGATGAACATGGACTGGTAAGGGCTGGAACTGTATTGTCTTTAGTGATGAATACAGGTTCTGTTTGGGATCCTACAAGAGCTGTGTTCAAGTATGGAGACCTCTTGGTGGGCGCTTCAATCCTGCCTTGGCTGTGGAGGTGGAGCGACACATTGCTCCAGCTGCTGGTGTGATCATCTGAGGAGCCATCACATATGACAGTCGGTCAACCCTAGTAGTTATAGCTTCCAACTCCTCTTGTATCCAGGCTAGAGGCCGAATCTCATGTTGTATCCAGGCTAGAGGCCGAATCTCATGTTGTATCCAGGCTAGAGGCTGTAACTCATCTTGTATCCAGGCTAGAGGCCGTATCTCATGTTGTATTCAGGCTAGAGGCCGTATCTCATGTTGTATCCAGGCTAGAGGCCGTATCTAATCTTGTATCCAGGCTAGAGGGCGTATCTCATGTTGTATTCAGGCTAGAGGCTGTATCTCATCTTGTATCCAGGCTAGAGGCTGTATCTCATCTTGTATCCAGGCTAGAGGCTGTATCTCATCTTGTATCCAGGCTAGAGGCCGTATCTCATCTTGTATCCAGGCTAAAGGCTGTATCTTATCTTGTATTCAGGCTAGAGGCCGTATCCCATGTTGTATCCAGGCTAGAGGCCATATCTTATCTTGCATCCAGGCTAGAGGCCGTATCTCATGTTGTATCCAGGCTAGAGGCCGTATCTCATGTTGTATCCAGGCTAGAGGCCGTATCTCATGTTGTATCCAGGCTAGAGGCCGTATCTCATGTTGTATCCAGGCTAGAGGCTGTATCTTATCTTGTATCCAGGCTAGAGGCCGTATCTCCTCTTGTATCCGGGCTAGAGGCCGTATCTCATGTTGTATCCAGGCTAGAGGCCGTATCTCATGTTGTATCCAGGCTAGAGGCCGTATCTCATGTTGTATCCAGGCTAGAGGCTGTATCTTATCTTGTATCCAGGCTAGAGGACGTATCTCATGTTGTATCCAGGCTAGAGGCCGTATCTCATGTTGTATCCAGGCTAGAGGCTGTATCTTATCTTGTATCCAGGCTAGAGGCCGTATCTCATGTTGTATTCAGGCTAGAGGCCGTATCTCATGTTGTATCCAGGCTAGAGGCTGTATCTTATCTTGTATCCAGGCTAGAGGACGTATCTCATGTTGTATCCAGGCTAGAGGCCGTATCTCATGTTGTATTCAGGCTAGAGGCTGTATCTCATGTTGTATCCAGGCTAGAGGCTGTATCTCATGTTGTATCCAGGCTAGAGGCTGTATCTCATCTTGTATCCAGGCTAGAGGCTGTATCTCATCTTGTATCCAGGCTAGAGGCCGTATCTCATCTTGTATCCAGGCTAGAGGCTGTATCTTATCTTGTATTCAGGCTAGAGGCCGTATCCCATGTTGTATCCAGGCTAGAGGCCGTATCTTATCTTGCATCCAGGCTAGAGGCCGTATCTCATGTTGTATCCAGGCTAGAGGCCGTATCTCATGTTGTATCCAGGCTAGAGGCCGTATCTCATGTTGTATTCAGGCTAGATGCTGTATCTCATGTTGTATCCAGGCTAGAGGCCGTATCTCATGTTGTATCCAGGCTAGAGGCTGTATCTTATCTTGTATCCAGGCTAGAGGACGTATCTCATGTTGTATCCAGGCTAGAGGCCGTATCTCATGTTGTATTCAGGCTAGAGGCTGTATCTCATGTTGTATCCAGGCTAGAGGCTGTATCTCATCTTGTATCCAGGCTAGAGGCCGTATCTCATCTTGTATCCAGGCTAGAGGCCGTATCTCATCTTGTATCCAGGCTAGAGGCTGTATCTTATCTTGTATTCAGGCTAGAGGCCGTATCCCATGTTGTATCCAGGCTAGAGGCCGTATCTTATCTTGCATCCAGGCTAGAGGCCGTATCTCATGTTGTATCCAGGCTAGAGGCCGTATCTCATGTTGTATCCAGGCTAGAGGCCGTATCTCATGTTGTATCCAGGCTAGAGGCCGTATCTCATGTTGTATCCAGGCTAGAGGCCGTATCTCATGTTGTTTCCAGGCTAGAGGCTGTATCTCATCTTGTATCCAGGCTAGAGGCCGTATCTCATCTTGTATCCAGGCTAGAGGCTGTATCTTATCTTGTATTCAGGCTAGAGGCCGTATCCCATGTTGTATCCAGGCTAGAGGCCGTATCTTATCTTGCATCCAGGCTAGAGGCCGTATCTCATGTTGTATCCAGGCTAGAGGCCGTATCTCATGTTGTATCCAGGCTAGAGGCCGTATCTCATGTTGTATCCAGGCTAGAGGCCGTATCTCTTCTTGTATCCGGGCTAGAGGCCGTATCTCATCTTATATCCAGGGTAGAGGCCGTATCTCATGTTGTATCCAGGCTAGAGGCCGTATCTGATCTTGTATCCAGGGTAGAGGCCGTATCTCATCTTGTATCCAGGCTAGAGGCCGTATCTCATCTTATATCCAGGGTAGAGGCCGTATCTCATGTTGTATCCAGGCTAGAGGCCGTATCTGATCTTGTATCCAGGGTAGAGGCCGTATCTCATCTTGTATCCAGGCTAGAGGTGACACAACAGGGTCCTAGAGCCTCCTTCAGTTGTGCAGTTTCCCCAATATTCATCTTCTTTCCTCTGATATTGTAATCACGCACACATATCATCACATCTGCACACAGCTTCATTCTCACATCTTCCTGGTGCAGGATGTTTGCTCAGTGAGTGTACTATGGAGCACAATGAGCACCGGCTGCTAGTCTTAGGCTAAATGCACACGATCAGGATTGCTTGCGGATTTTTAGCGCGGATTTGCATGCGGAAAATACGCACCGTAGGTCATGTACATTGTATTCTATGAGAATTTGAAATTCTCAATGCATACGATGCAGATTTTTTGCGTGCGGATTTTGACCTGCGGTGCGGATTTTAAAATCCGCAACATGTCAAATATTTTTTTTCTTTTTTCCTGACCGGATTTTCTTCATTCACTTAGTAAAATCCGCACCAAATCCGCCCCAATTGATGCAGATTGACCGCACAGATTTGCCTGCGGATTTCGGTGTGGATTCTCCGCACATGAATCCTGAACGTGTGCATGCACCCTACAGCCTTACTGACGCTTGTGGTTTATCCTACTGGTTTCCAGCGTTGTATCAGTGTGTGTGTATTGTTTTCCCCCTACAGACTGCGTACCCCCCAACCCATTACATCAGAAGAGTCCCCCAGAGGAAGATTCACTACTTCACGGGGCTCCAGGTCTTGCAGCTTGTTATCCTATGTGGCTTCGGCATGTCGCCTCTCCCTTACATGAAGATGATCTTCCCTCTGATTATGATAGGAATGATACCCATCAGGTAAGCCGGTCCGAGCAATCACATCAGTTGTGAAGAAGTGGAGCTAGAGTTTTTGTCACTGCCCATAAGAGCTAACAATCTACAGGTTAGATATCTCCATTGATCAGCACCTTCGGTGAGGCATCTGAGCATGACCACTTTTAAAGGGGTTTCTAGGATAGGTCCTCAGGATAGGCCATCTATATTTGATGTGGTCCAACACCCCGAATCCCCGACAATCAGCAGTTCTGCATTAGCACTGACGCAGGAACTACAGAGCTGCATCCAACCCCCAGCTAATATAAGTTGTCTCATGTCTAATCATCATCTCCAGATCCCTTCCTCTAACTCCTTGTTATCCTTCTTAGATACAACCTTCTACCCAAGATCATCGAGTCCAAATACCTGGATGCTATGGATGCCGAGCATTAGAAAGAGCCTCAAACCATCCGGAGATGCGTCCACGTTCTTTAACGATGGAGGAAATGTAGGGTTTCGTAATTTTTCAGGGGACGGGTTTGCATTTTATTTTTCATTGTTGCAACTTTTTGGATTTGTACAATGACCAAAGTGGAATCAAGGGGACGCGGAGCTCGACGACCTTAACTGGAATACCCCAAAGATGCTCTACAATGGTCGCGCCCGCTTGTCTCTCATTTCTGGACCTGGCCTTCGGTCTATGTTGATTGTTTTTGGGGGATTTTTTTTAAGCATCCTATATATCCCACAAAACCGAATTCGTATTTTCGAGTACTTTTCCAGGATTTATAGTGGTGAACTGGCCAAAAAGATGTATATTTTTCTCCTAAGGAACCTTGCAATACTCTTTGAAGTTAATTTTTTGTCTCTACACCGTTGGATTGGGGACATGACTCCAGAGTGGGAAGTCCGTGTTGCCTCCTTATTATTTTTTTAATAAGTCAGGTTGAGAAATAAAGGACTTTTTACCTATTTACGTCACTGCACACAGCAATGACGATGTCTGCAGATCAACCAAAAGTGTTAATGATGTTTTTGTTTCTCTCCTTCGTAGGCCTGCCCCTAGAATGTAAGCTAACTTTTACCCCTTTGGGGCTTTATGTTTTTGTTTTTTTTTCCATGTAGTTGAAGTAAAGAGGTATACAAGCTGTCAAATTTGCACAACAGCGACTTGGCATTATGCACAAATTCACTCAGATACCAGCACTTTTTTTTTGTCTTTTTTTTGTTTTTGTGTGTGTGCGTGTGTCTGTGTGCATCCTGACAAACCTCCATGCATACTTGCTCCATAGCGCATTGATAATGCATGTTTTATGTATAATGTTTATACATCACTAGTGAAAGGTGTCACACTAGAGTTTTTGGGTTTTATTTTTTAATATGACCTCTTTCTGGAAGGCCCAACAGCTTCACGATGGTGATGGCGAGCGTTTACTCTTCTCAGTGTAGCGTCGAGGCTTGACGAAGAACATGGACGACCACACTGTGCTAACCAACAACTGGACTCTGTTGCACTTTCCTACAAGCACAGGCTTGGCCGTTTGTGCTTCACGCCTGGACCGTCTCCTACGAGACCATCCATTTTTGTTTTCTGAAATCAAAATGTTGCTCTAGTGACTCCTTTTGCATCCTGAAGGTCAAGCGTGGTATCTCAACGACTGGTGGATCTCGGTATCCGTAACACTTACGGCTGATTTTTCTGCTTTGAATGTAGAGGTCAGTGACCCTGGACCATACCATCTCACCAAAGATACGTTTGTAGGCGCCTGTTACGCTGATGTTTTTGTCTGCTTGGATGCTGAATATGGTTATTTCGGGTCTGTATTTTGCAACCCCTATACCAAGGTCCTACCGCCTGGATGAGACTGGCCCTTGACCTCTCTAGATTCTGGTGTATCTGATGTGAATTTTGCATGATGACTTCAACGTCTGGCTGACGTTCAAATCGGGTTACGTTTTACCAGAAAGGATTATTTTTGTAAATGCGTACTTGTTGGATTAAGGACTAATACCCTCTATGATGTTGACATTTTGTTCTGTTACTCAGTTTGCAGTGGTTTCCTTAGAATTTATAGCTTTATTTTTGTTTTTTTCTCTTTTGCATTGTATGAAACCCGGTTACTTAAGACAGCAATTCATGTTTTTGGGCGATGAAACAATCCTGTACCCTCTGACGTTGAGCATGCTGTGGATTATATGGATACTAAGTATCACGAGAAGCACTTGACTGCACAGAATCTGACAGAGCAAACTATTCAAAAAAATGTCTGCAAGGGACTTCATTGAGTCACTTTCGCTTTGGTAGAAGTTGACCTTGACCATGTTGTCCATACGTTTTTTTTGTGTGTGTGTTCTTTATGTTGTGACCTCAGATGAATCCATCTATACCGGTTCCTGTAGTCACGACACTATGTGATGGAGAACGGTTTCTTGCCATTCATCCCTTCGAAGCTGTGCAAGTCCTTACCAGTACAGTGCATGCTCGATTTCAGATGGGGACCTATATATATATATGTATACAGTATATACTACATAAGTGCTGCTTTAAGTCTACCGTTTGCTTTGAGCGGGTCAATTTTTGTAAATATTTGAGATGTCTGGAATCAAAGAGAACAAAGCACCGAAGAAAAATTCTATTAATAAACGATGGTTTAAACAAGAGCGGTCTGCGTGTGTTACTGGTTCTGTAGTCCCTGGAGTGATATATGGATTTGGTTTTATATAGACGTGCTGGGGGAGCACAAGCAGAGCACTAAATCGAGTGGTCCTACACATTTCACACACGTCCCTTCTGCTCTGATCCAGCCACCTGTCTAACACATCACATCATCTCAAGACGTTCAGGAGACCAGTGAGGGTCCTAGACCTCCAGTGTGTAACTTTCTTCCATGTCTTAGGCTAGGGCCAACTTGGAAATCGCAATCTAATGATTGTCCCTATGTACTGCAGGTCCGTTTGAAACCCCCACATGACAGTCGCGCTAAATCCAACCATGTTTTCTTTTTGGTCTCACTTTGCCATCATTGACTACAATTGCAACCTGTGTACGATTTGACAGTATATCCCAACCTGAAACGGACACTAAACCCTGAAAATAAATAACACAAAAAAAAGGGCCCATTTTTGGTTTCGTATTTTTCTCCCCATGTTTCAGTAGCCATAACTTTTTTAATTTTCCGTTCATATAGCCAATATAAGGGCTTATTTTTTGCGGGACAAGGGGAATTTTTTTAAGGGCAGCATTTTATTTACCATGTCTGTTATTGGAAAATGGGAAAAAATGTAATTGAAAAAAAAAATACCGCTATTCCTCCAAGGTTTTTCCATTATGGCGTTCACTGTGTGCTAAAAATGACACAACATCCTTATTCTACTGCTGAATATGAATACGGTGATACCAAACTTCTATAGGTTTTTTTTGTTTTACTACTTAAAGAAAAAACCTTTGAAAAATAAATTCTTTGCATCGCCATTTTCTGACTTTTTAGATTTCTGTCTAGAGAGCTGAATGAGGGCTTGTTTTTTGCGGAATGAACTTTAGTTTTTATTGGTACCATTTTTGTGGTATGTACAACTTTTTTTTATTTTATCACTGTTATTCAATTTTTGGGGTGACAAAAGTTAACAAAAAAATGGTGAAATGTGTGGTTTTCATATTTTTTTTCCATTACCGCACAGAAATTGTTTTTAAATAGTTCAGACATTTTCGGACTTGGCGATACCTGATACGTTTACTTTTTTTATTAATATATTTTTAAATTTAAAATTGGGAAAGGGGGGTGATTTAAAATGTTAATATTCAATGAATTTTTTTGTTAACTTTTTTTTTTTTTACTTTTATAGTAATAACCTTTAACCCCCACCCCCCCCTCTTGGGGGGCTAGAACTTGGGGTCTTTTGATCACTTGTCTTAGTCACCATAATAGAGATCTGTTAGGGTGAATAGGAGTTTCACACGCTCCCTGCTGAGCTGTGCCCCGTGCACAGCAGGGAGGTTACCATGGCAGCCTGGAAAGCTTCAGAAGTGTCCAGGCTGCCATGGTAACCGATCGGAGCCTTACGATTTCACTGCGGGCTCTTCCATAGGAAGGCAGAGGAAGCCGCATCCCTCTGCCTTGCCTCACAGCTGCCACGATTGGTGTTGATTGCGGCATCTGAGGGGTTAATTGATGGGGTTTGGCAGGATCGCTGTACCCAGTGCAGTGGCCAGGTTTGGGGTGGCGCTGGGTCTCCCGGACACCGTTGAGGTGTCACCACGTGTTGCTGCTCTCCTGAAGGGTTGGTAAGGCGTGGTGCACCCCAATGGGAGATAAGTCCAGAGAGTCAGGGTCTGCAGTAACCAGGGTGCTTCTTTATTGGAGGAATTCAGGTACAAATACAGGCGAGGCATTGGGCTGGCTTCTCCAGTCTCCTCCCTGGCAGAAGAAAGGTTTGATGCTGAGGAAAGGCCTGAGCTAGCTGTCCCTCTATGTCTCTCTCAGAAGGCTGATACCCTGGTCCAAGGCTGGTGATCCAGGGTCTGTGGCAGCGTATACCCGTCTCAGCGTCTTCTTCTGGTCACTCCTTAGTCTGGCAGAGTTTCCTTTTCCAAGCACTGGTCCCTAACTGCAGCACACTAGGGGCTCTGACTGCTCTCCTCATATCCAGTTTATGCTAGGACTAGAACCTTCTAGTGGGAGGGGTGGAGTGGAGAAACTCGGCACAAACGGATACGTTGTTTCAGCTCCCGTCTGGTATAGACTTACATTAAAGCTTCAATGATACTCAATGGTAATGACACAGCAGGTTTTCCAGACAAAAACAAGTTTCCAGACATAACAACATGGCTAAAACCAGACATTTAAAAGGTCAGGCTGTCTGCTGTTGGTGGTAAACAAGTCTGTTTTTTTTCCCTCCAAAACATGGTATTCTTTGAACCCTGTGGCAGCTGTGGAAAATTACCAGCTTCTCAATCAAAGTTCTAACAGTCTCTCAGTATTCATTAACCCTTTCCACATAGCCATGTAAATACAGTGATAATAAACAGGATATTTATCACAAGATATAAAATGCAGGTACACAGTATTAAACAGTATACTGTACGTTGACCCCCTTTTAAGAGAAATAAAGTAAGAAGTTTTAACTTTGCATAGGGGATATAGGCAACTGTCAAAGTAGTCCCTGCTCTAGGGCACTAGACCAGTCATTGCGGATGGGTGTCTGCTGTATGATACAGCCAGCACCCACCGTATATGGAGCAGGCTCACCGGTATGTTACAGTGGTTGAAGGGGTTAATCCATAGTGCACACACAACTACCGTATGTCTGAGGTTCCCCCCAATCTGCTACAATAAGATCTTTAATGCATGACCTCACACACTCAACAGGAAGCCCGGGAGAGGGGGAAGCTTGACAGGTGTGTATACATTACATCAGCCAGAAAGCTGGTAGGTATCAATATGATTTATGTTCTCTTTTTTTATTTTATTTAAAGAGGTTTTCCAAGATTTTTATATTAATGAACTATCCTCTGGATAGAACATCAATATCAGATAGGCGGGGGTTTGATCAGCTGTTTGAAGAGTGCCACGGTCTCTTCCAAGGCCAATGATGTCATATTCATTGGTCACATGGCCTATGTACAGCTCTGTCCCATTCAAGTGAATGAGGCTGAGCTGCAGTAACTCGCATGGCCACTATCCAATGGATGGCGCTGTGCTTGGTAAGCGGAGACTGCGGGGCTCACCAAAGCGTCATGGCCTCTTGTAACAACTGATTGGCGGGGATGACAGGTATCGGACCACCACTCTTCTGATACTGATGACCTATCCTGAGGGTCGTCAAAATCATGGAAAACCCTTTTAATGTGTATCTAGTGTATACAGTTTAGGTTTATAAGGATAAAGTTTGCAGTGCTGTAACTGTATACTTGTAAGCATGCCAAAGGATACAATAGACTCATTCGAGTCCCATTATTCTGACCACTTCGTAATTTCAATGTTGGCAGCGCATAGCTCATGAAGGACGTCCCATGTGCTGAGCTGGCTCGGTGGGTATATAAGGTGTGCTGATTTGGCTCGGTGGGTATATAAGGTGTGCTGAGCTGGCTCGGTGGGTATATAAGGTGTGCTGAGCTGGCTCGGTGGGTATATAAGGTGTGCTGAGCTGGCTCGGTGGGTATATAAGGTGTGCTGAGCTGGCTCGGTGGGTATATAAGGTGTGCTGAGCTGGCTCGGTGGGTATATAAGGTGTGCTGAGCTGGCTCGGTGGGTATATAAGGTGTGCTGAGCTGGCTCGGTGGGTATATAAGGTGTGGTGAGCTGGCTCGGTCGGTATATAAGGTGTGCTGAGCTGGCTCGGTGGGTATATAAGGTGTGCTGAGCTGGCTCGGTGGGTATATAAGGTGTGGTGAGCTGGCTCGGTGGGTATATAAGGTGTGGTGAGCTGGCTCGGTGGGTATATAAGGTGTGCTGAGCTGGCTCGGTGGGTATATAAGGTGTGGTGAGCTGGCTCGGTCGGTATATAAGGTGTGGTGAGCTGGCTCGGTCGGTATATAAGGTGTGCTAAGCTGGCTCAGTCGGTATATAAGGTGTGCTGAGCTGGTGACGAAGGTGCCTCGGCAGAAAAGGCTCCAATTTACATGGCAGTATTGGATTTAGACCTCCACTGATTGGCAAAGGGTTGCCATCTCCAAAGAGTCCTGTTTTCTGCTTCTTGAAATGAATGGACGTTGCTGTGTCAGGTGTGAAACAGAAAACAGACCCCCTGCAACCATTGCTGGAAGGACACAAGCTGGTGGTGGTGGCAGCGTTATGGTCTGGGGGATATTTTCCTGGCATTCTCTGGGCCCTCTCATCCATGTTGGAAGGCACTCCCAACTGATTTGGGTCTGAATCCATCCTTGCAGATCATGTACACCCATACATGCTGATTGTCTCCCCTGGGGCGGATGGGATCTTTGAGCAGAACAATGAGACATGTCACACGGCTAGAAATGTCCGACATTGGTTGGAAGAACATAGCCAGGACTTCCAAGTATTACCTTGGCCCCATTATTCCCCAGACTTGAACCCAATTAAGCATCTGTGGAACCACCTTGATTGTCATCTCCACTTTACGGATCCTCCCTCGCGCTCGCTCCAGCATCTGTGGGATGCACTGCAGTCAGCACGTATATGCTACTTCCACCCTTCCCCTGAGAATGACGCCAAGAAGGGCAACCTCCCGCACCAAGGTGACGTAGGTTAACGACGTTGGCGTCTCATCTCCGTGAAGACTGGCCTTAGTGCTGTGGCTACGGGACTCCCTATGGGCACATAGTCTTATTTATTAACATATTGGGAAAGAACTTCTAAAAAAGAAGACCGTTATTAAAACTGGATATATCCTCCTCAAGTCCATTATAAAAAGAAAAACCAATAAATATATATCTCTGTGAAAGGGGTTTATACCTTCTATAGTGCATTGATAGTGTTAAAGTGCTGAACGTGCTATACTGAACTCCTTTAATACCCATTAATAATTCACTGTTAGTGCAATAATACAATTTTCCATGTGCATGATCTAGATTAAAGCACAAAACACACATGAATTCATACACAAAATACACTGATAAATAATAAATAGTAAACCTGATTAAAAAAATATACAAAAATATAGTGATTAAAAAATACAGTGATAAATTATCCAATGAGTGATTGCAAACCAAATTAATAAACCACCAACATTGAAAGAAACATTACATAAAGAAAAATAAAAAACACCCCCAAGGTCAACATTCTTCTATATTGATGAATGGTTTTCTTCAATCACAGCTGTTCCATCCTTCTTTTCCCTTATCTTAAATCTTTTTTCAGTGTGTCATCCACAGATCCCCCATAAGTGTGTCATCCACAGATCCCCCATAAGTGTGTCATCCACAGATCCCCCATACAGTGTGTCATCCACAGATCCCCCATACAGTGTGTCATCCACAGATCCCCCATACAGTGTGTCATCCACAGGTCCCCTATAACAGTGTGTCATCCACAGGTCCCCTATAACAGTGTGTCATCCACAGGTCCCCTATAACAGTACGTCATCCACAGGTCCCCTATAACAGTACGTCATCCACAGGTCCCCTATAACAGTGTGTCATCCACAGATCCCCCATAAGTGTGTCATCCACAGATCCCCCATACAGTGTGTCATCCACAGATCCCCCATAACAGTGTGTCATCCACAGATTCCCCCATACAGTGTGTCATCCACAGATCCCCCATAACAGTACGTCATCCACAGATCCCCCATAACAGTACGTCATCCACAGATCCCCCATAACAGTACGTCATCCACAGATCCCCCATAACAGTACGTCATCCACAGATCCCCCATAAGTGTGTCATCCACAGATCCCCCATACAGTGTGTCATCCACAGATCCCCCATACAGTGTGTCATCCACAGATCCCCCATACAGTGTGTCATCCACAGGTCCCCTATAACAGTGTGTCATCCACAGGTCCCCTATAACAGTGTGTCATCCACAGGTCCCCTATAACAGTACGTCATCCACAGGTCCCCTATAACAGTGTGTCATCCACAGATCCCCCATAAGTGTGTCATCCACAGATCCCCCATACAGTGTGTCATCCACAGATCCCCCATAACAGTGTGTCATCCACAGATCCCCCATACAGTGTGTCATCCACAGATCCCCCATAACAGTACGTCATCCACAGATCCCCCATAACAGTACGTCATCCACAGATCCCCCATAACAGTACGTCATCCACAGATCCCCCATAACAGTACGTCATCCACAGATCCCCCATAACAGTACGTCATCCACAGATCCCCCATAACAGTACGTCATCCACAGATCCCCCATAACAGTACGTCATCCACAGATCCCCCATAACAGTGTGTCATCCACAGATCCCCCATAACAGTGTGTCATCCACAGATCCCCCATAACAGTGTGTCATCCACAGATCCCCCATAACAGTGTGTCATCCACAGATCCCCCATAACAGTGTGTCATCCACAGATCCCCCATAAGTGTGTCATCCACAGATCCCCCATAACAGTGTGTCATCCACAGATCCCCCATAACAGTGTGTCATCCACAGATCCCCCATAACAGTGTGTCATCCACAGATCCCCCATAACAGTGTGTCATCCACAGATCCCCCCGTAACAGTATCATCCACAGATCCACCATAACAATGTTGTCCACAGATCCCCCATAACAGTGTTGTCATCCACAGATCCCCCATAACAGTGTTGTCATCCACAGGTCCCCCATAACAGTGTTGTCATCCACAGGTCCCCCATAACAGTGTGTCATCCACAGATCCCCCATTGCTGCAATATACCGAGAAAATGAGTTGTAGTAAAAGGGACACTAGGGTTGCTTTAAGTGTGGGACAGACCCTTTTAGAGGTGGAAAATGCCTCTCCGAAATAGTAACTGCAGCTTGACCACAGCCTCACAGTCATGGAGCACAGCAGCACGGGGCGCTCCAGGGAGCAGCAGAGCCACACAAATCTCAGCAAGCACATAGGCCTGGCTGAAGATTCCCAGCATGACCACCACCACCCACAATGAGTAGGACTAGGGGGTTCTCCAAGATGGGAAAAAAATTCTAGGCTTCCTCATAAAAGTAAGTTTGAATTGATACGCTAGAGCAAGCATGTCAAACTCAAAGGCTAACATGGGCCAAAAAAACTAAATTTAAGTTTATGTGGGCCGCATAAAAAAAAAATAAAAAATCGTACATTTTCATAGAACAACATTGTTGTTCCATGACTGCTGACCCCCAACATCCCGTTGCCCAATAACACAAGTGAGACCTATATATATATATATATACAAATATTAAACTTCACTATAAGACGCACCTAGGTTTTTGAGGAGGAAAATAAGAAAAAAATATTTTTAACCAAAAGTTGTGCTTTTGGTGGGCTTTGAATTAATGGTGGTCTGTGCATGACACTATTATGGGGGATCTGTGGATGACGCACTGTCATGTGGGGGATCTGTGGATGGCACTGTTATGGGGGACCTGTGGATGGCACTGTTATGGGGGATCTGTGGATGGCACTGTTATGGGGGATCTGTGGATGGTGCTGTTATGGGGGATCTGTGGATGGCACTGTTATGGGGGATCTGTGGATGGCACTGTTATGGGGATCTGTGGATGGTGCTGTTATGGGGGATCTGTGGATGGCACTGTTATGGGGGATCTTTGGATGGCACTGTTATGGAGGATCTGTGGATGGCACTGTTATGGGGGATCTGTGGATGGCGCTGTTATGGGGGATCTGTGGATGGTGCTGTTATGGGGGATCTGTGGATGGCACTGTTATGGGGGATCTTTGGATGGCACTGTTATGGGGGATCTGTGGATGGCGCTGTTATGGGGGATCTGTGGATGGTGCTGTTATGGGGGATCTGTGGATGGCACTGTTATGGGGGATCTGTGGATGACACTGCTATATGTCATCCACAGATCCCCCTCATAAGTGTCCCCCAATACACCAGCCCTCTGCTCACCGAAGTATTTATAAACGTGAATCCTTATCCTGTTATTAAGTTGAACTAACGCTGCCCTCTCCCATGTTCCTCTGTATCCCCACAGCACTTACTTAAGCTTCCATAGCAGGCAGAGCGGACGGCACCAGTAACGTCACTCACGTCGCGCGTCTGCTCCGCCTGCTTCATTCATAAAGGGGGCGGAGCAGGCGCTCGACGTCAGTGAGTGACGTTACTGCTGCCGTCCGCTCTGCCTGCTATTGAAGCTTACAGGGGGATACAGGGGAACATGGGAACATGGGAGAGGGCAGCGTTAGTTCAACTTAATAACAGGATAAGGATTCACGTTTATAAATACTTTGGTGAGCGGCGGGGCCCGGTGTAAGAGTACAGTGACTGCACCGGGCCCCGCCCCTAGTTACGGACTCCAGCCCCTCCTCTCTCCCGATGCTGCATCTTTGCCGGGCCGCAAAGATATTCATTGCGGGCCGCATGTTTGACACCCATGCGCTAGAGGGATGGATCCCTTACCATTATATAGAGGAATCTATAGGTTCTTTTGTTCCTGCAGATCCCAGAGGCGCACATTATGTACAACAAAAACTGACGTCTTACCATCTACTGCCATCTAGTGTCCAAAAGTGGTACTGACCCTGGAAAAACAAGCGCTGATGTTAATATTTCTGACCCTTTTTGTTAGGGTAATTTACACTCCAACACTTCCACCTCTTCCCAAGCTCAGACAGCTGTTTATTTTATTAAGATATATTTTATCTTATGAACCTATATTTATGCCAGACTGATGGTTTATACTAAATTTGATATTTATGTACATAAATCGCATCATAAACGCATATGTTTTTTTTATCATATTGTTACTACTCCGTGCCAGGATTTAGGAAGAATCAGTTTCCCATCAGCCCATGTCGATTTGAGTATAAATAAGACACACCTTCTGCTTGCTTATACCACCACTGAGGAAGGGGGGGGGGTACCCCGAAACGCGTATGGACTGGTCGGAGTAGCAAGCAATTCATACAGACTTTATTTCTTGTGGTTTTATATAAGCCGACAACTATTCATCCAGCAGTGATCACCCTTAATGGTGTTTAGTTTGCTTGGAACATAACCACTTGGTCTATGACCATTAGTTCTACATGTACTAGATTAACTTTGCAAAACTCTTTAGAGTCTCTTCTTTTTTTCTTGAAGGTAAAGTGCATTACACTGTCACTTTTAAATAAAAGTTACTGTATTTGTAATCCAAGGGAAACAATTGTAATCCATGGGGACAATGTCATAAATTGTAATCCACAAGGTACATAGTCATTTGTAATCCACATGGGTAGTAATGTAGCAGCACAGGTCATAAGAACCATTAGCAACAGGCTCCCAAATAACCTGAAAAAGGGGGGGGGGGGGGAATAAATAAAAGTAGGTGGCGCTGTTGAGCACAACTTGGAGTTATTTGTAGTTGGGGAGAGTCCTTACTGCACATGTCCAGACAAGTGAGGCAATAAAATGGCAACTTATAAAAAACAACAAGAGAACCTGGCTAACAGGCTCTCACCTTGCAGGATCAGTCCATGTTGTGGCTCCCAAAGTCAGTTTCTTTTATCTCTTTTGTAGAGATGGTTCAGCTCTCAATTGTACGGATCGGGTAACGAGGGCATGTCTGTATCTAGGGGACGTCTTGAATCCCAGGAGTCGGTCTCAGACAGGCCAGTGGGTCTTCCTCCTGCCGATTTTGATCTTGGGGCCCCAGAATCCGATTCCCCGGCAGCGATCTTCCGCTTTTCAAGCTGTTGTCGGATAGCCTCACGACGATGCGCCTTCATTTCAGCCTCCCGGCCCTTGAATTCTGGTGTTGGGGTCAGCCACTCCACCCATGGGCACGCAGCACTCTGGGGCGGCACTTCGTTATGGACGGTGCCGTGCTGCAGGACCACAACCGGTCCCTGGAGGCGACTTGTGGACTGATGTCCCACCTGGGGCGCAGAGGATACGGGCCTATGGGCGCCTCTTCCCTCAGCTTGAGGCCTGCTGGGTGTGGTCCTCCGGGCTCGGCATGCCAGAGCCTCCTCCCGTTACACCGGGGGTGGCGAACAGGGTTTCACGTTGATTCAGTAAGGGCTGCGGGGCCCCTCAGCGGGGGTGAACTCTAGCTTACTTTTAATCCTAGGAACTTCTTGTCCTGGCTTTAGAGTACCTCAAGCTTTGGCTCAGCTTGGAAGAAGGCAATGCAAGCCCAGGAGGGGACAAGCAACCATGTAGACTTCAGAGGCAGGGCCTCTGGGCCTAGCAGAGCAGGCAGTGCTCTGCTGACCGACACACAACCTCTCCCTAAGGAGGGTGGACTAGAGCGCCTCACTAACTAAACTCCTCCTTTTAGCTACAGAGGGTTGGAAGGAACCAGAAGGTTCCTCTCCAGGGAAGCTAATACTGCCTCGTATTTGTTTCACTGCTCCTCCATGCTCTCCCCCTATTAGGAGCCCAGGGGACTGCAGCCCCATACTCTTCCAGTTTCCCATCTTATGCAAAATAAAACGATATGATGCTCTCTGCCAGCAGTCACCACTAGTGGAGCCAGTGTAACACAGATTTATACACAGTCCAGTTACGTTATTCTGACCACTTCCTACTTTCGTTGTTGGCAGTGTGTCGCTCATGAAGGACGTCCTGTGTGCTGAGCTGGCTCGGTGGGTATATAAGGTGTGCTGAGCTGGCTCGGTGGGTATATAAGGTGTGGTGATCTGGCTCAGTGGGTATATAAGATGTGGTGAGCTGGCTCGGTGGGTATATAAGGTGTGGTGAGCTGGCTCGGTGGGTATATAAGGTGTGCTGAGCTGGCTCGGTGGGTATATAAGGTGTGGTGAGCTGGCTCGGTGGGTATATAAGGTGTGGTGAGCTGGCTTGGTGGGTATATAAGGTGTGGTGAGCTGGCTCAGTGGGTATATAAGGTGTGGTGAGCTGGCTCGGTGGGTATATAAGGTGTGGTGAGCTGGCTCAGTGGGTATATAAGATGTGGTGAGCTGGCTCGGTGGGTATATATGGTGTGGTGAGCTGGCTCGGTGGGTATATAAGGTGTGCTGAGCTGGCTCGGTGGGTATATAAGGTGTGGTGAGCTGGCTCGGTGGGTATATAAGGTGTGGTGAGCTGGCTTGGTGGGTATATAAGGTGTGGTGAGCTGGCTCGGTGGGTATATAAGGTGTGGTGAGCTGGCTCGGTGGGTATATAAGGTGTGGTGAGCTGGCTCGGTGGGTATATAAGGTGTGGTGAGCTGGCTCGGTGGGTATTTAAGGTGTGTGATAGGCGGTCTGCAGACATATCTTTCATTGCTGTCATGGGTAAAAGGGGCCATTTGTCAAAGGCATGATTATTTGCATTTGGGCCACGGGTTGCAGTATTTCTGAAACTGCGCAGGGTGAACTGTTCTCGTGCTGCTGTGGTGAAAGTGTATGGTGAGTGGACAAATGGCACAACTGTAAATAAGCGACATGGAAACTGTGGAGCACCACGTGCCACTGATGTGAGTGGTGAATATCAGCTGTAACGGTGCCTGAGGCGGACTGATACGCTAGAGTGGAGCAGCTCACTGCCAAAATAAACTAGGGGGCGACCATACATGTGTCTACAACAGCCCACTGTACTGCGAATGCGCCAAAGGGTTGCCTTCTCCAATTACTTACATTTTCCGCTTCATCGGATGGACGGACGTTGGCGTGTCATGCGAGAAACATCAGAGAACAAATGTCCTGCAACCATTACTGGAAGAACACGAGCTGGTGGTGGCAGTGTTATGTTCTGGGGAATATTTAGTGGCATTCTCTTGGCCCACTCATCCATGTGGAAGGCACTCTCAACCGATTTGGGTATGAATCCATCCTTGCAGATCATGCACACTCATATCTACTGATTGTTTTCCCTGGGGCGGATGGAATCAACAGGACAATGCAAATCATCATACGGCTAGCAATGTCCAACATTGGTTAGAAGAGCATAACCAAGACTTCCAAGTACTACCCGAGCCCCCCAGACCTGAACCCAACTGAGCACCTGTGGGACCACCTTGATCATCGTGTTTGGTCTATGGATCGTCCCCCTACACCCTCCAGCAGCTGTGGGATGCACTGCAGTCAGCATGGCTTCAGACACCTGTGACAACCTACCCTGACCTTATTGAGTCACTCCTAGCCCGTCTAGCTGCTGTCTGTGCCGCACACGGCAGGAACTCTGGATATTAGGTCAGAATAATGTGACTCAATCGTGTAGTTCTGACTGAAAATTCCCCAAAAGTACATTTGATAATCTCTCTCTAGAGATGCAGATCCTTTAGCATTAGATGGAGGAATCTGTAGGTTATTTTCTTTCTGCAGGTCCCAGAGGCGCAAATGTGTTACCATCTACTGCCATCTAGTGTCCAAAAGTGGAAAAGCACTGATGTTAATATTTCAGACTTTTTTGTGTCATTTACATGTTGTGGGCAATAATTAAAGTCCTTCAGCTTAAACATGAGGGTGGAACATATAATTTATACATACAGAAAACTATTCAGAATAGTAATAATATTCTTTATATAGTGCAAACATATTCTTTGGTGATATAAATATCAAAATGTTTTTTTTAGATAGCAGAGTAGAACTCCCCCCTGACATTCTTGTGACTGGCCATAAAATCAACAATGTCTTATTCCCAAGGTCTGTCTAAACAGGGAAGCAGAACAACTTCACACGGACAGTAGATAACTCCTCATAAAACTGATCCTGGCACCGGGGTTTGCTCAAAACACGCGTTTCGGCGAACTTTCGCATGGGGGAGGCTTCGTCACCGCAAGGCTCACAATAACTACCCCCATCCACCAATCACAATACTAATTGTGAAAGCGTGCTCACCTGGGCCAAAAAATAATAATAGCGAATCTCATCTTAGTGACGCGAGGCATCACATGACTCCTTGGTCACGTGACCCACTTCGCATCACATGATGACATCGGCACATCCCACGAGATTATCGGGGATAGTACCGGTGGCATCAAATTACAAATAGCGCATGCGCAAACCTGCGTAATAGCGCTGCAAAGAGAAAGAACACTGAAGGGGCAAAACTGTTAATATTAGTGCAAGAGCAGGCATTATAATACCCCGATACCGGCATATGACAACAAGTGATATAATATAATATAGGTTATGCATAACGTAAATCACGGCCTTAAACATCAATTGTGAAAAAACGCGTGAACAAGGTGAATCACAGACTATAAAAAACTCAAACAATTAAGTGTGTGCAAAAAGAAAGAGGAGAAAAAAACAAAACATGATGATGACGTGAAATAATAAAGTAATTGAAAATTATTGCGCAATATATTGATGAAAAAGTAAAATATGATAAAATGATGATGTAATCATAATAAATTAATCACAAATTAAATATTATGATAAGTGGTAGACACATATTAAAGTGATGAAAAAATATAGTGACCATGATTATGTATTGAATTATATATTGAGTTGTTACTACGCATTGAAAACCTAAAAAAAGAATAAATGATAATTAAAAAATAAAAAACATGATTGTGTATTGAAAACCTAATACATTGATAAAAAGCATGATTGTAAATTACAAACATACTAAAGAGATGTCATACGCATGATTGTGAAAAAAGGAGAAAAAAAAAAGGAACTTTTACTTTGCGCCATAAATGAACCAAAGGTCCAGATTTATCATTACTCTGACAGCTCACTCCACTTTCATATACGGCTAAAGTCAGTTTTAGCCAAGTCAGATTTATGATCGGCCCTTTAAGACTGTAATAAATGTGGTTTGACGGTAGCAGTTTATCCGTCAGTAAGCAGTTTTACAAAAGTCGCACATCTTTACGAAAAAGTCACATGTTCTATTAAAAAGTCTCATAAGATAAGCATGGTCCTCACTGGAGTGAAATTGCGCATTTTTTTGCGACTTTTTAAATAGTCCCAATAGTAAATCTGTCTAGAGTTTCATTTACATAAGAAAACACGCCCACTTTCAGAAAACTGGCGAGCATAGTGCAGAGCAGAAATAAGGCGCAAATTTGTGCGCAGTTTTAGGGATTGCGCAAAACTTTGCGACTTTTTCACTCCATTAT
Source organism: Bufo bufo (assembly GCF_905171765.1). Taxonomy (NCBI): domain Eukaryota; kingdom Metazoa; phylum Chordata; class Amphibia; order Anura; family Bufonidae; genus Bufo; species Bufo bufo. The sequence goes on from NC_053390.1 coordinate 810,388,159, forward strand.
TCTGACTTGAGCTAATGATAAATCTGGCCCAATGTGTTGAGTTTCCAACCCCACTTACATTCCAATTGAGCAAGTTTCCTAGATATGTTTCCACCACGAAAATTTTTGGGTATGCAATCTTTCCCCCGAACCTTCAGACCCTTAGGGTCACAGGCATAATACATCTTAAAGTGTCTGGCAACAGGTTTCAAACTGATCACATCTCTCTCATTAAGAGCAGCCAAGATGTCACGAACATGCTCACGTACCCTGACTTTTACCTTGTGGTGAGGCCCACGTACACTTTCGAACATAGACATCTCTCATAATAAATCACTGCTGTACTAGTGCAAGTCAGTTGATGTGTGATTTTAGAAAACCCTTTCACCAGTAACATCACAAAACTCAGTAGCCCTTTCCATGTTGGTACATCCTATACATTTCCCACGGGTGAAGCCCCATTTGGGTTTTGCAATTCCTGAAAAGATTGGAGGGATCGGTTTCATATACAAACTTCTCACTAAATTATCCTTCTAATTTTTAGATCTTCTTGCTACTACTGATGGACCCGACGTGGCATCGGATCTGTCAGTAGTACCGGACAATATTTAACCAAACAGGCCTTCATCTCAGACCATCTAGAGTGATAATTAGTGACAAATCTCACTTTATCATCTTTAGATTTTATTGTCTTAGAGTACAGGAGATTCGAAGGGGAACATGATTTTGCTCTTCTGTAAGCACTTCTAATGGATCGTTGACTATACCTACGATCAGAGAAACGTTGTTTCAAATCCCTTGCCTATTCTTCAAAATTATGGTCAATGGAACATATTCTACGTCCTCTAAGAAATTGTCCAACTGGAATGGATCGACTCAACTGTGGAGGATGAGACGAGGAAGCATGAAGGAAGGAGTTGGCAGAAGTTGGTTTCCTAAACACACTTGTCACAATAGAGCCAACTTCACCCCGTCGGACCCGTACAACCAAAAAATCAATGATGTCCTTATCATATTTATATGTCAATCTTATATTCTTATTATTCTGATTCAACTATTTGAACCATTAATGTAAATCAGGAATGCACCCCTGCCAGATCAAAAACACATCGTCAATGTACCGCGCCCAATAAATGACATGGTCCATCAACGGGTGTCGATCTGACAGGAAGAGGTCTTTCTCCCACAGCCCCAGGAAGAGATGAATATAAGATTGACATATAAATTTGATAATCATGTTTTTTATTAGGCTTTCAATACATAATCATGGTCACTATATTTTTCAATATCACTTGTCTACCACTTATCATGATATTTAATATGTGATTAATTTATTATGATTACATCATCATTTTCATCACATTCACATATTTTACTTTATCATCAATATATTGCACAATCATTTTCAATTACTTTATTATTTCACGTCATCATCATGTTTTTTTCTCCTCTTTCTTTTTGCACACACACTTGTTTGAGTTTTTTATAGTCTGTGATTCACCTTGTTCACACAAGTGCGATGCGTTTTTTCACAATTGATGTTTATGGCCGTGATTTACGTTATGCATAATATACACTCACCTAAAAAATTATTAGGAACACCTGTTCTATTTCTCATTAATGCAATTATCTAGTCAACCAATCACATGGCAGTTGCTTCAATGCATTTAGGGGGGTGGTCCTGGTCAAGACAATCTCCTGAACTCCAAACTGAATGTCAGAATGGGAAAGAAAGGTGATTTAAGCAATTTTGAGCGTGGCATGGTTGTTGGTGCCAGACGGGCCGGTCTGAGTATTTCACAATCTGCTCAGTTACTGGGATTTTCACGCACAACCATTTCTAGGGTTTACAAAGAATGGTGTGAAAAGGGAAAAACATCCAGTATGCGGCAGTCCTGTGGGCGAAAATGCCTTGTGGATGCTAGAGGTCAGAGGAGAATGGGCCGACTGATTCAAGCTCATAGAAGAGCAACGTTGACTGAAATAACCACTCGTTACAACCGAGGTATGCAGCAAAGCATTTGTGAAGCCACAACACGCACAACCTTGAGGCGGATGGGCTACAACAGAAGAAGACCCCACCGGGTACCACTCATCTCCACTACAAATAGGAAAAAGAGGCTACAATTTGCACGAGCTCACCAAAATTGGACTGTTGAAGACTGGAAAAATGTTGCCTGGTCTGATGAGTCTCGATTTCTGTTGAGACATTCAAATGGTAGAGTCCGAATTTGGCATAAAATGGAATGAGAACATGTATCCATCCTCTGATGGCTACTTCCAGCAGGATAATGCACCATGTCACAAAGCTCGAATCATTTCACATTGGTTTCTTGAACATGACAATGAGTTCACTGTACTAAAATGGCCCCCACAGTCACCAGATCTCAACCCAATAGAGCATCTTTGGGATGTGGTGGAACGGGAGCTTCGTGCCCTGGATGTGCATCCCTCAAATCTCCATCAACTGCAAGATGCTATCCTATCAATATGGGCCAACATTTCTAAAGAATGCTATCAGCACCTTGTGGAATCAATGCCACGTAGAATTAAGGCAGTTCTGAAGGCAAAAGGGGGTCCAACACCGTATTAGTATGGTGTTCCTAATAATTCTTTAGGTGAGTGTATATTATATTATATCACTTGTTGTCATATGCCGGTATCGGGGTATTATAATGCCTGTTCTTGCACTAATATTAACTGTTTTGCCCCTTCAGTGTTCTTTCTCTTTGCAGCGCTATTACGCAGGCCTGCGCATGCGCTATTTGTAATTTGATGCCACCGGTACTATCCCCGATAATCTCACGGGATGTGCCAATGTCATCATGTGACGCGATGTGGGTCACGTGACCGAGGAGTCATGTGATGCCTCGTGTCACTAAGATACGATTCACTATTATTCATTGGCCCAGGTGAGCACGCTTGCACAATTAGTATAGTGATTGGTGGATGGGGGTATTTATTGTTAACCTTGCAGTGATGACGCCACCCCCAGACGAAAGTTTGCCAAAACGCGCGTTGGGGTTGGCGCCATCCCGGAGGAAACACAGCATGGGTAATATGTCCTGCCTTTGATATTTGTATTATTTGTACTTGTACTTTACTTACCTAAACTTGTGGAGCAGTGAGGATATTACCAGCGTCTTCTCCCTCTGTGATGTCGCCTTGTCCCTGAAACTTGTTTTTGTTTTGTGATGTAATTTATTGTATGTAATAAAAATCCTTTGTATTTCATGCGGTCTGGTAACTTTTTTGTAGGTTATATGTATTAGCATAGACACTAGCCTCTCCATGACATCAGAGGAAGCAGGGCTAGTGGTGGAATCTGCAGACCTTTAGCACATGGTCATTTCTTTGGGGGACAACTTCTTTGATGATCTGACCGACTATCATCAAGGCAACTGAACTTCTACCGTCTTGTAATGTGTTATGTTCCATTTCTTTAATTCTTTTTATTTTGTGCATTGTATTATTACATTTTGACAACGATGTATTTTTGTGCGCACGTTCCTGCGAACATTAAAACTTCACTTTAATAAGAGGCATCTTGTGTTCTAAATGATTCCACGACCTTAGATGATGCAATATGTTTAGTTGTGTATTAACCCTGTGAATGCTATAGAGCATAGTGGGTTTCAGTAGATAATTGTGAGCTACCTAGTTTAAAGCGTCTTGTTCACCTAATACAGTCCTGATCAAAAGTTTAAGACCATTGAAAAAATGGCAAAAAATCATAGTTAGCATGGCTGGATCTTAACAAGGTTCCAAGTAGAGCTTCAACATGCAACAAGAAGAAATGAGAGTGAGACAAAACATGAGCATTCAATTTAATGAAAACAACATATAAACTGAAACAGGCTGTTTTTCAGCTGAACAAAAATTTAGGACCACACCTCCAAAAAAAAACGAAACCCCCCCAAAACAGAAATCCAACTTCCAAACATGAACTCAGTAATGAGTAGATAAACCAACACTGTTTCCTTATTTCAAACGAGTAGGTGATCCATAATCACTCATTACAAAACCAATAAAAGATATATGGATCTATAAGTACCAAATCACAACTCAAGCAACGAAATTTTATACAAAATCACAGATGTTTTTATTGGTACAAAATAAAGTTGTGACCACTGGCCACACAGACATTTAAGAACACTTAAAATGCCATACAGACCGCAGATATGTGGTAGTTACAATAATTATGCGTAAAGTGCAAGTGCTAAAATTACTTTACAGCAAAGGAGATTGGTCAGTGCCTAACACCAAGTATAGTCCTGTCTATACTATATTGCAAAAGGTCAACAATGGACCGTAGACTAAAAGGACCTAATACTCAAATCAATACCTCTAAACACATAATAACATAAATGAGAAAGCATACTGACCAAAATCTCTACCACGGCACTGACAGTCTGTGCCCCGACGCGCGTTTCGCCGTCAGCTTTTTCAAGGGGTAATGACAAACAGCTTCCTAGCCGGGTATATATGGTTCACATAGTGGGCGGACACATATTCACCTAACCTATAGATGAAGGGCACACTGATAAGGAGGCAGGTTCCACAAAGTTCCCCACCTGTATGGTATATTCTGCTCGCCTCGTGTGTTATGGCGCACGAACCGCCGCACACCGCCGATGCCCGCGTACCCGGCCGTGGCAATGACGCAGGACGGCTACGCTCACCAGAGCACAGAACGTCCTACGTCAGAGACAGGGCCGCGTTAGCGCGCCCGCGGCTGCGCAGAGGGACGTGCGCACTACGAGCTCCATCCAGGTTAAGGGCAAAACAATGTCATAGATCCATTACTCCAACAGTGCGCTCTCCATCCTAAAACATACATATATACGTATGTGGTTATGTTATTTTCTTTTTCTCCCTACAAATGTTTAATTCATCATGTATCTCTAAAAACATATACATCAACATAGATATGCATAAATATCACACATTATAGATTGAATTCTGAAAGAACCTCCCACATTAGAAGTGTAAGAACCCATGATGACAGTGATTAGTGTCACTAGTGATAGTGCTATAAACAGCATATATATATATATAAAATACACATATGTTATGAAACAATTCATTATTATGTAGACAAATATACAAATCAATATCTGCATGATTACCATTCCACAAAAATACAATTTGACTTGATTATATAAATAAGTGACATTGTGCAAAAATACAAATAAACATGTTCATAATATTAATAATTATGTTGTGCACAAATACATATAATAAAAATAGATATATTGTCATGCATGCCTGATCAAGGTACAACAACACCGGCATGAACGAACAATACATGTGTTATAAAGATGAAGGAAAGACATGTATTTAAATAAATAAAAACACATGATTACACTAACACGTGTCTATAATATACAAGCATAAATGCACTTCATGACATGATGTATATACATGACTCATTGGTCGCAGTTCACCAAACGATCCAATGGTTTGTAGGCCCTATATATGATTATATTCTTATGGAGAAAACGATTTTCCGATTAAGCGACCACAGTATATATATATCCTACATATGTAGACAAAAAGGTCAAATTAGTGGACATAGTTCATACATCACACCATAGGAACCCGGCTAGAGATAGCCTAAAAACATAGACATCCTAACTATCTAAAACACCACACATCAGGGATGATGCTGCACCCTACAAAAACGAGGCAAATGGAATTTTGTCATTCAGGCCAAATGGCACCTGAGTGTTCAGTTTCACAATCCACTTGCTTTCAACCTGCTCCAACCGTTTAAACAAATCTCCGCCACGCGCACCAAGGGAGACCCTATCTATCCCCCTGAATTTTAAGTCCTGCCAACAGTTATTATGTTTCTGACGGAAATGTTTTGCAATAGGTTTTAATTTTACAAGTTTGTCTCTTTCTCCATCCGCAATTTTGGCAGCTGCCCGAATGTCTTTCTGATGTTCCTGTATGCGAACCCGAAATTCACGTCTACATAATAATGAATTGTTTCATAACATATGTGTATTTTATATATATATATATATGCTGTTTATAGCACTATCACTAGTGACACTAATCACTGTCATCATGGGTTCTTACACTTCTAATGTGGGAGGTTCTTTCAGAATTCAATCTATAATGTGTGATATTTATGCATATCTATGTTGATGTATATGTTTTTAGAGATACATGATGAATTAAACATTTGTAGGGAGAAAAAGAAAATAACATAACCACATACGTATATATGTATGTTTTAGGATGGAGAGCGCACTGTTGGAGTAATGGATCTATGACATTGTTTTGCCCTTAACCTGGATGGAGCTCGTAGTGCGCACGTCCCTCTGCGCAGCCGCGGGCGCGCTGACGCGGCCCTGTCTCTGACGTAGGACGTTCTGTGCTCTGGTGAGCGTAGCCGTCCTGCGTCATTGCCACGGCCGGGTACGCGGGCATCGGCGGTGTGCGGCGGTTCGTGCGCCATAACACACGAGGCGAGCAGAATATACCATACAGGTGGGGAACTTTGTGGAACCTGCCTCCTTATCAGTGTGCCCTTCATCTATAGGTTAGGTGAATATGTGTCCGCCCACTATGTGAACCATATATACCCGGCTAGGAAGCTGTTTGTCATTACCCCTTGAAAAAGCTGACGGCGAAACGCGCGTCGGGGCACAGACTGTCAGTGCCGTGGTAGAGATTTTGGTCAGTATGCTTTCTCATTTATGTTATTATGTGTTTAGAGGTATTGATTTGAGTATTAGGTCCTTTTAGTCTACGGTCCATTGTTGACCTTTTGCAATATAGTATAGACAGGACTATACTTGGTGTTAGGCACTGACCAATCTCCTTTGCTGTAAAGTAATTTTAGCACTTGCACTTTACGCATAATTATTGTAACTACCACATATCTGCGGTCTGTATGGCATTTTAAGTGTTCTTAAATGTCTGTGTGGCCAGTGGTCACAACTTTATTTTGTACCAATAAAAACATCTGTGATTTTGTATAAAATTTCGTTGCTTGAGTTGTGATTTGGTACTTATAGATCCATATATCAGTAATGAGTAGCTCCGCCGTTATTGTTCATCACTTCAAAAATTCGTTTCGGCATGCTTGATGCAAGCGTTTCCATGAGGTGAGTGGGAATATTTCTCCAAGTGATGAAGACGGCCGCACGAAGGCCATCTACTGTCTGGAACTGTTGTCCATTCTTGTAAACTTCCCTTGCCATCCATCCCCAAAGGTTCTCAATTGGATTTAGATCAGGGGAACACGCAGGATGGGCCAAAAGAGTGATGTTATTCTCCTGGAAGAAGTCCCTTGTCCTGCGGGCATTGTGTACTGTAGCCTTGTCCTGTTGAAAAACCCAGTTGTTACCACACAGACGAGGGCCCTCAGTCATGAGGAATGCTCTCTCCAACATCTGGACATAGCCGGCGGCCGTTTGACGCCCCTGCACTTCCTGAAGCTCCATTGTTCCACTGAAGGAAAAAGCACCCCAGACCATTATGCTGCCCCCTCCACTGTGGCGCGTAGAAAACATCTCAGGTGGGATCTGCTTGTCATGCCAGTAATGTTGGAAACCATCAGGACCATCAAGGTTACATTTTTTCTCATCAGAGAATAAAACTTTCTTCCACCTCTGAATGTCCCATGTTTGGTGCACTCTTGCAAAGTCTAAACGAGCAGTTCTGTGGCGTTCAAGGAGACGAGGTCTTTGAAGACGTTTTTTGTTTTTGAAGCCCTTCAGTCTCAGATGCCATCTGATGGTTATGGGGCTGCAGTCAGCACCAGTAAGGGCCTTAATTTGGGTCGAGGATCGTCCAGTGTCTTGACGGACAGCCAATTGGATCCTCCGGCTCAGTGCTGATGAATTTTTTGGGGTCTTCCACTTGACTTTTTTGTTCCATAACCCTCAGGATCATTTAAGAAATTCCGAATGACTGTCTTACTGCGTCCCACCTCAGTGTCATTGAGTTCAATGGGAGCATTAAAAATCTATATACAATGAGCTCATCTAGTGGTAAAAGTAGTAAGTGGTTGCATGTGGTAAAAATAAAAAAGCATAATATAACAATATAACAAAAGTGTACAAAAAGCAGGTTTTCTAGCAAGAAGATATTCTACTCTATATTCTATATGCAGTATGTGGAAAGTGTGTGGAACTAAAGACACCTAACAGTGTAATACATGAGGTACCCCTGTATGCATTTTCAAAATGTCTCTATAAATATAAAAAAAATATCTGTATGTCTATCTAGCCAAGGAATTTGGAGTACTGCCTCATTTTTTTTACATTTTTTGAGTATTGTTAGCAGGACATTGGCATTGGGTTCTGGAGCGATAGCATCCACCAGCTTGGAGCTGTTCTGCTTTCTTCTGAAATATCTAATCTATCTATTTCACGGGTGTCAAACACAAGGCCCGCGGGCCGAATCCGGCCCGCCAGACCTCGTCATGTGGCCCGCGCTGCCGCCGCCGGCCGCCAGCCAGGGCCGGCCTTTGGGGTGTGCTATGCGGCAGGCGAGCGAGCTGGCGGCGGCGGCTGGGCACAGGGAGATGAGCGCTTCCATTGTGGAAGCGCTCATCTCCAGTCATCTGTATCGCCGTCCTCAGGACAGCGATACAGATGCCTGCCTGTGCTGCGGTAGGGGAGGGAGAGGCGTGTCCCTTTCCCTTCCTCTGATAGGCTGCCGGCCTAGTGCCTGCAGCCAATCCGAGGCCGGCGCAGGCGGCGCAATGACGTCATCGCGCTGCCTGAGCCATACAGCGTGGGACACAGGACAGAAGAGGCTGCATCGCATCACTGACATGGAGGTAAGTATGTGTTTTTTTAAAAAATTTTTATTATGTACAATACTTTTACTGGCAGGGGCTGTTATTACTGGCAAAGGGGGGGCTGTTTGTTATTACTGGCAAAGGGGGGGCTGTTATTACTGGCAAAGGGGGGGCTGTTTGTTATTACTGGCAAAGGGGGGGCTGTTATTACTGTTGGGGGCTGTTTGTTATTACTGGCAAAGGGGGGGCTGTTATTACTGTTGGGGGCTGTTATTACTGGCAAAGGGGGGGCTGTTATTACTGGCGGGGGCTGTTATTACTGGCACTGAGGGGCTGTTATTACTGGGGGCTGTTATTACTGGCACAGAGGGGCTGTTATTGCTGGGGGCTGTTATTACTGGTACAGAGGGGCTCTTATTACTGGGGGCTGTTATTACTGACACAGAGGGGCTCTTATTACTGGGGGCTGTTATTACTGGCACAGAGGGGCTCTTATTACTGGGGGCTGTTATTACTGGCACAGAGAGGCTCTTATTACTGGGGGCTGTTATTACTGGCACAGAGGGGCTCTTATTACTGGGGGCTGTTATTACCGGCACAGAGGGGCTCTTATTACTGGGGGCTGTTATTACTGGCACAGAGGGGCTGTTATTACTGGGGGCTGTTATTACTGACACAGAGGGGCTCTTATTACTGGGGGCTGTTATTACTTGCACAGAGGGGCTCTTATTACTGGGGGCTGTTATTACTGGCACAGAGGGGCTGTTATTACTGGGGGCTGTTAATACTGGCACAGAGGGTCTGTTATTACTGGGGGCTGTTATTACTGACACAGAGGGGCTCTTATTACTGGGGGCTATTACTGGCACAGAGGGGCTCTTATTACTGGGGGCTGTTATTACTGGCACAGAGGGGCTCTTATTACTGGGGGCTGTTATTACTGGCACAGAGGGGCTCTTATTACTGGGGGCTGTTATTACTGGCACAGAGGGGTTCTTATTACTGGGGGCTGTTATTACTGACACAGAGGGGCTCTTATTACTGGGGGCTGTTATTACTGGCACAGAGGGCTGTTATTACTGGGGGCTGTTATTACTGACACAGAGGGGTTCTTATTTCTGGGGGCTGTTATTACTGGGGGCTGTTATTACTGGCACAGTGGGGCTCTTATTACTGGGGGCTGTTATTACTGGCACAGAGGGCTGTTATTACTGGGGGCTGTTATTACTGACACAGAGGGGCTGTTATTACTGGGGGCTGCTATTACTGGGGGCTGTTATTACTGGCACAAAGGGGCTGTTATTACTGGGGGCTGTTATTACTGACACAGAGGGGCTCTTATTACTGGGGGCTGTTATTACTGGCACAGAGGGGCTCTTATTACTGGGGGCTGTTATTACTGGGGGCTGTTATTACTGGGGGCTGCTATTACTGGCACAGGGGGGCTGCTATTACTGGCATAGGGGGCTATTATTACTGGCACAGGGGGGGGCTGTTAATACTGGCACATGATTGGGGGCACTATAGGGGCATCTACTGAGGCCACAAAGAAGGGGTATTTTATATGGGCTCTCTGTACAGTACATATTTATTCTGGGACACATGGTGGGTACTATGGGGAAGGGGGGAGAGGAGTACTATGGGGTCATCTACGGGGGACACTAAGAAGGGGTATTTTATACTTGCAAATTATGGGGAACACTGAGGGCATCTACTGGAGCATTTTATACTGGTACATTATGGGGGGCACTAGGAGGAAGGAGGGTGTGGAGCACTATGGGGTCATTTACTAGGGGCACCATATAGGGGTATTTTATACTGGCTCATTATGGGGGCACTATGAGGACATTAGCTCAAATGGGGGCATTACAAGGGGGTATTTTTTGCACTGTCACATTATAAGGAGAATTATTACTACTGGGGGGGGCATTATGGTGGGCTTTATTACTCCCCCATGGTATGACCCCCTAGTAGCAGCACCAGCCTCTCCCTGCTCTGCTATCCCTCTGCCCCTTCTCCAAATCCTTATTATGAAATCTTTCTCATTAGGATAAAACACTTCATCAGCTCCACCGAGCCCCCGGCCAAAGTGTGGAAGTGGCGTCCGAGATCCCCAAGGGCCAAGCCAAGTAATTGTAAGTTTTCATGTGAAATATGTTTGTTATACACAAATAGCCTACTCTGTGCCACACAATATATATATATTTTTTTTATTACAAAAAACAGTAATAATTGAATGCAGTGACAATAATTTATGATAATAAAGAGTGGACACATAGTCCTACAGATACAACCGGCCCTTTGAGGGTGACCAGAGAAATCTGGAACATGGTCGTGATTATTATGTGAACCGCCGTTCAGTCAAGCGAAAATACCTGCCCATCCATTTGCACAGTTTGTATGTGGATGAGGTAGTCAAATTCACTCCGGCAGAGGGCACTGGAGGCCCCTATTCTACCTGTGTCATGCGGCCCAAGCCAGAAGCCGAATCAAGCTGGGAGCCTGCGGAAGGCTTAGAATCAGAAGAGGATGAGGAGCCAGTGCAACCTGTTGCCCCTAAGCGGCCGGACGCAAAATATGTGCCATCAGTTCTTCCTAGTCAGAACCAGTACGCCACTGGCTTTGCAGGGACTAACATTCTGTGGCAGTCCGCTATTGCTACGCGAGACTCATATGACCGCCCCAAGGCTAAGCAGAGACCACTCCAGGTCAGGCCAAAGCCTGCACCTACTCCCGATTCAGTACAGGAATGTGCACAGCTCTTACAGCAGTTTGCTATTCGTCACAGCCAGGCCATCCCGGTTCAACCTCAAGAGGTAAGACCATCTGCACTTCTTCCTACAGAGGTTATCCTTGGTGCTACTTCAAAACCTACAGCTGCGGTTGAACAAGCTCCAGTTAAAACACCCGAACTAGGGCCGGAGCCCAGTATCCTTCAGCAGGAGAAAGAGAGATCTTCTGTATTTGAGGTGAGAAGATATCTAAAGCTTCCACTTATTCCTACCAAACACTTGACAGAAGTAAAACCTGAATCCCTATACCAACCGATGTACCCAGCTCTCCAGACCCCTATGCATAAGTAGGCCGGTTGGCCATTACTAAAAGTGGAGCAGTAGCACTGTTAAGGGCGGAGTTCTATGTTTTGTTTTTTGTTTCAGCTCCCTCTCCTTTATTAAAAGGACTCTATTAAGGACTCCACCATCCAGGCAACATCCAAGTTGCGCCCTTGTGTTTGCACCCATTTATTCCCTTTTTATCCCCTTCTCAGGTTGTCTGAGACTTTAACTTGCAACGTTCAAAGAAATGTACCCAGAAAAGACTTTTCTGTGCCTTAAAAACTTTTGCACTTTAACCCTTTGGATTACAAATTATTTATACCCAAAATCAGGGATGGACTTTGGCCCATTTTATCCCCGTCAAGCACCGAAGATCACAACGTCCTTTGTCCTTATGCACTAAGAATTAAAAAGTGATATATATATGTGATAAATTGCCTAATCTGTATTATTCTGCATAACCCTTTATTACAGGAGGTTATCGAAGTGTCATGATAGTATATTGCAATGAACATATGTATATTTGTGTATGGAGTGTATTTGGTGTATTTCAGGAGACGGCGTAGAGATCCACAGCTTCAGTCACTCCAAACGTCGAGGACGACTTAACTTTCAGTGTTAACACATCAGTGTGTAAATGGAACACTTTAAACATCTGCTTATTTATGTATTTATCTTATGTATGGTATTTCACATTATCAGTCCGGCATTGTCATTTCAACAATGCAACTGATTGAAAATATATGAGACTTCTACTGTTATAGCTGGCTAAGTGTACATCTATACACATGACAGCTGCCCCAACACACCCAGCACTGCTATATCTCTATATGACTGCTATCCCAGCACACTCAGCTCTGCTATATCCATATATATATATATATATATATATATATATATATATATATGATAGCTGTCATGTGTATAGATGTACACTTAGCCAGCTATAACAGTAGAAGTCTGATATTTTTTCAGTCAGCAGCAAGGCATCTCTTATGGTCTTGCGGTTAGATGCATTGCCTCTGATACAGAAGGTCGTGGGTTCGAATCCCAGCAGAAACCTTTTCTGAAATACAAGCACTGACTCCATATATGGACATACAGGGCGGGACACAGGAAGAGGCTGCATCGCATCGCTGACATGGAGGTAAGTAGAAGTGTTTATTTAATTTTTTTTAATACCCGACTGTTACTGCCATGGGGGGAGCAGGGGGCACTTGATACTGGCACATGGGGGGAGGGGGGTTGGCACCTGACCTGATACTGGCACATGGGGGGGGGGGGGAGAGGCACCTGATACTGTGGATGGCACTGTTTAGGGGAGGGGGATCTGTGGATGGCACTATTTAGGGGAGGGGGATCTGTGGATGGCACTATTTAGGGGAGGGGGATCTGTGGATGGCACTATTTAGGGGAGGGGGATCTGTGGATGGCACTATTTAGGGGAGGGGGATCTGTGGATGGCACTATTTAGGGGAGGGGGATCTGTGGATGGCACAGGGGGGGGGGGGGGGCCCATACATTTTTTTTGCTATGGGGCCCATGCATTTCTAGCTACGCCCCTGATTCACGGCAAAAGGGGGTTCATGTCACCCAGCAATAGAACAGAGGATTTTGAGAGATTTAGGCCCCTGTCACCCAGGCACAGCAGGGGTTCATTCACGGCAAAAGGGGGATCTTGTCACCCAGCAATAGAACAGAGGATTTTGAGAGATTTAGGCCCCTGTCACCAAGGCACAGCAGGGGTTCATTCACGGCAAAAGGGGGTTCATGTCACCCAGCAATAGAACAGAGGATTTTGAGAGATTTAGGCCCCTGTCACCCAGGCACAGCAGGGGTTCATTCACGGCAAAAGGGGGATCTTGTCACCCAGCAATAGAACAGAGGATTTTGGGAGATTTAGGCCCCTGTCACCCAGGCACAGCAGGGGTTCATTCACGGCAAAAGGGGATCTTGTCACCCAGCAATAGAACAGAGGATTTTGAGAGATTTAGGCCCCTGTCACCCAGGCACAGCAGGGGTTCATTCACGGCAAAAGGGGGTTCATGTCACCCAGCAATAGAACAGAGGATTTTGAGAGATTTAGGCCCCTGTCACCCAGGCACAGCAGGGGTTCATTCACGGCAAAAGGGGGTTCATGTCACCCAGCAATAGAACAGATGATTTTGAGAGAACGAGGCCCCTGTCACCCAGGCACAGCAGGGGTTCATTCACGGCAAAAGGGGGATCTTGTCATCCAGCAATAGAACAGAGGATTTTGAGAGATTTAGGCCCCTGTCACCCAGGCACAGCAGGGGTTCATTCACGGCAAAAGAGGGTTCAGGTGTAACATCCCAGAGTTATGTTACTAAACTCTTTTTCCCGCTACTGTTTGTTGGTAATATGTGCCTTGTCATCTAATGTGATTTTACATAATATTCCTCACAAATGTGCATTTTCTAAGCCTGTTACATGTATTTGCTGTAATTTCCATGTACACCAGCAGGTGGCAGCAATGTGTTACCAGGGTCTTAGTTCAGTTTAGCATATCTAGACTGGAATAGTACATTCCAGTTTAGCTCCCCCCCTCTTTGAGGAGGTGTGGAATGTTCCCACATCCTGCCTCATGGGGAGGAAAGGAAGTTAAAGTTAGTGTGCCAGCCACCCCAGCTAGGGGATGGTTGTGCTGGTAGGAGCTCCCAGTTCTAGGGATCCCAACCCAGGATTGTGTCTCGGCTGAGACCAAAAATCACCATTCCCAGTCTGAGCCCTTCAGCCTCAACTGGTGACAAGCAAGCAGCCATCTCCAGGACGAACCATTCCCTGTGAGCATAACTGTGAGTAACATCCAGAGACCAGGAGAAGCCAAATTCCTCCTCAAGCTAGTCAGTCCCATACACAGCAGAAAATAGACAGAGCAGAAGACAGATTCCTGCCATATTCTCCAGGCACATGATAGAAGCAGAAGAGATATTGATCCCTGCAATACATAGCCAATACCTGCTGGGACCCAAGACTATTGCTGTATCTCGTATGGATTAATGCTGCCTCCAGTAAAGACAAGTTGAATTATATTTCAAGTCTGGATCTCATTCATTGCTACCAAAACCCTCAATTACTCCTACTAGCAACACACTCATTTATTGCAAGTGAGCCAGGATACAGGAGTCCAGCCGTACCCAGGTAGGAGACACCGTTGACACTATACCTACTACTACACAGAGACATTACCCCACTCTGGTATTCCTCACCTGGTACGTGAGTTACAACACCTTAAAGGGCCCTGAGACAGTACCCTGCGCACGCTGCAATTGGCGTCACAAACAAAAACAATAGACTTCTATATCCATATCCGGACCCACTGCATTATTTTGGCGTCCGCCTAACTGTACCACGGTCCGGCTCATTGCACATGTCACCCAGCAATAGAACAGAGGATTTTGAGAAATTTAGGCCCATGTCACCCAGGCACAGCAGGGGTTCATTCACAGCAAAAGGGGGTTCAAGTCACCCAGCAATAGAACAGAGGATTTTGAGAGATTCAGGTCCCTGTCACCCAGGCACAGCAGGGGTTTGTATCTGCCAAAAATGGTAAAATGTCACCCGACAATTGAAAATAAGAATTTTTTCAATTTTGATCACTAAAATTGCCAAAAAAATTGCTAAAATAGTCCTTGAAAAGGCTAGAGGGATGTAAAAGGCAGTAAAATGTGCTTAAAGGGACTCTGTCACCACTTTCTAACCCCCCCCTTTTAAAACTATTGTTCTCTCCATGGCGCCCTTGTGATTACAAAGGTGTTGTTATAACATAAATTTGCCGTCTCGTTTTGATAAAAATACCTTTTATCTTACCTGTCAATCTTGTGGATAAGGTGCCCAGGGCGTTTCTGAAGGTCTGAAGCTGCCGCCCGCCGCCGTTGGTGCCCAGCTCCTCCCCTGATCCTTTCAGCGCCGCCTGATGCGCACTTCGCTCAATAAGGCTGATTCTAAATGTCCACACGGGCACATCAGGCACAGGCCTGTGCGCACGCGCGGGATCTTTGAAAAGGAGGAGGGGGCACTGAGCAAGAGCCGGAGGCGGATTTCTTTACATTCAGGTGGCGCTGAAAGGATCAGGGGAGGAGCTGGGCACCAACGGCGGCGGCGGCGGACGGCAGCTTCAGACCTTCAGAAACGCCCTGGGCACCTTATCCACAAGATTGACAGGTTAGATAAAAGGTATTTTTATCAAAACGAGACGGCGAATTTATGTTATAACAACACCTTTGTAATCACAAGGGCGCCATGGAGAGAACAATAGTTTTAAAAGGGGGGGTTAGAAAGTGGTGACAGAGTCCCTTTAAGAGCATGGCAACTGCTCTGCAAACGAATGTGGATAGGGAAATAACTTAAGATAAAATAACTAAAAATTACAAATTATTAACCTGCAACTCAGAGAAGGAGATGGATATGGAGTCGGAGGTTGAGGAGGCGGTGAATGTGGTGTTGTAGGTGGAGGCAGCAATGGAGGAGGAGGAGGTAGCCAACAATGTTATTATTATTTTTTATTGGGGTAGGTAGCCCCCAAAATATTGGGACAAATAAAAAAAAAGAAAACAAAGAATCATTGCACTTGACTTGAGTACAAGAATGTATGTTTGATGGTGGTATAAATGTCTATTCTGCACAAGGTACAGACAAGTCCTGTAGGATCCAAGCCTGGTTCATTTTAATGAACGTGAGCTTGTCCACATTGGCTGTGGACAAGTGGCTGCACTTGTCTGTAATGACGCCTCCTGCCGTACTAAACACACGTTCAGATAATACACTGGCTGCAGGGCAGGCCAGCACCTCCAAGGTGTAAAGGGCAAGCTCAGGCCATGTGGACAATTTGTAGACCCAGAAGTTGAAGAGGGCAGACCCGTCATTCAGTACGTGTAGGCGTGTGCACACATACTGCTCCACCATGTTGGTGAAATGCTGCCTCCTGCTAAGACGTTCCATATCAGCTGGTGGTGCTGGTTGTTGTGGCGTGCTGACAAAGCTTTTCCACATTTCGGCCATGCTAACCCTTCCTTCTGAGGTGCTGGCGGTGCCCCAGCTGCGTTGGCGACCTCTTCCTCGTTCTCTGCCTTCGCATTGTGCTTCCACTGTGCCCCCGCTGTCAGGTGGAAATGCCACCAGCAGCGCGTCTACCAGCGTGCACTTGTACTCGCGCATCTTACGATCACGCTCCAGTGACGGAAATAAGGACGGTACGTTGTCCTTGTAACGGGGATCCAGCAGCGTGGCCACCCAGTAATCAGCACAAGTTAGAATGTGGGCAACTCTGCAGTCGTTGCGGAGACACTGCAGCATGTAATCGCTCATGTGTGCAAGGCTGCCCAGAGGCAACGAAAAGCTGTCCTCTGTGGGAGGTGTATCGTCTGTGTCCTCTGTATCCCCCCATCCAAGCACCAGTGATGGCCATGAGCTGGTCTGGGTGCCACCCTGCTGTGAACATGGTTCCTCCTCCTCCATCTTCTCATCCTCCTCATCCTCCAGAACAGTGCCCTGGCTGGACAATTGTGTACCTTGGGTTTGTGGGTGCAGGAACCCACCCTCGGAGCCACTTGGGAATGACTGGCCGGAAACCCTACGAAATGATCCCTCTTCCTCCTCCTCCTCCTCCTGTGCCACATACTCTTCGATCATCGCCATGAGCATTTTTTCAAGGAGGCATAGAAGTGGGATAGTAACGCTGAGAACGGCGTTATCGGCACTGGCCCTGTTGGTGGAGTACTTGAAACAGCGCAACAAGGAACACAGGTCTCGCATGGAGGCCCAGTCATTAGTGGTGAAGTGGTGCTGTTCCGCCGAGCGACTCACCCGTGCGTGCTGCAGCTGAAACTGCACTATTGCCTGCTGCTGCTCGGACAGTCTGGCCAGCATGTGCAAGGTGGAGTTCCACCTTGTGGGCACGTCGCATATGAGGTGGTGAGCGGGAAGGCCGAAGTTACACTGCAGCGCTGACAGGCGAGCAGCAGCAGGGTGAGAACGCCGAAAGCGCGCACAGACGGACCGCACTTGCAATGAGCAGGACACTGGGTCAGTGGGAATGCTATGCAGTGGGTCAGATTATATGTGTAATAGTTTGTGACGCCAATTGCAGCTTGCGCAGGTACTATAGCAGGGCCCTTTAAGATGTTATGAGCTCACGTACCAGGTGAGGAATGCCAGAGGGGGATAATGTCTCTGTATAGCAGATATGGTAGTGCCAACGGTGTCTCCTACCTGTAGTATGGCTGGACTCCTGTATCCTGGCTCACATGCAATAAATTGAGTGTTCTTAATAGGAGTAATTGAGGAATGATGGAAATCCACACAGATAATAGGGTCCAACTTGTCTTTACTTGGTGGTATGCAGCTTTGATCCATACAGGTACAGCAATAGTCTAGGATCCCAGGAGGTAGTGGCAATATGTGGCAGGAATTTATATTTATTCTGCTTCTTATACATACGCCTATTAGAATCTGGCAGGTATCTATCTTCTGCTCTGTCTTTGGTCTGCTTGGTTTGGGCCTGACTAGCTGATGAGGTACTTAGCTTCTCTTTGTCTTTGGATCTGTACTTACAGGACTGCTCGCAGGGTATGGTGTTGTCTTCCTGGAGATCTATAGTGCTGTATATGGCTGCTTCCTTTGTCCACAGCTGAGGTAGAGGACTCAGGCTGGGAAGGTTGATCTTGGGCCTCAGCCGAGGCTTGAATCCTAGGTTGGGATCCATGTTTCTGGGAGCTCCTACTAACACAGCCTACCCCAGCAGGGGGCTAGTTACACTGCCTAGAACTTTCCTTCCTCCCCCTGAAGTAGGATGTGGGAACATTCCACTCCTCATCAGATAGGGGGAAGCTAGCCTGGAATGGTCTATTCCAGCCTAGATCTATTAACTAACCATGGTCTGCTTACATATTGCTGCCACCTGCTGGTGTACATGGAGAATTACAGCAAATATACAATACAAGCCTGGAAAATACATATACAGGAAAATAGTAGGAAAATGAATAAGCAGGCACACTCTAATTGGGTCAATATGTTAATTTATTTATATATATATGGTCGATGTGGAGTATATTAAAATATAGTCGATGCAGGGTGTATAATAAAGGTAAAAATGAAGTAAGTAAATTTCAGCTAAATGTCCTTTTGAGTAGGTAGAGGATAATGGATGTCATTCAATGGTGACCAGCTGGTATTGAGAGTATTGAAGAAATGACATATAGGAATGATAAAATGTGAAAAAATGAAAAAATAAAACAAATATATAAAAAATATATATATATAAAAAATGCGCTGGATAATGCGCTAAAAAAAGATGGGCTAAAAAAAGATGTCCTTCTATAAGAGAATAGTTTCGAGATTGATGCGTTTGTATTCCTTAAGTAGGATAATAGAATGCTATTATGGTGATGTCCTCTGGGTGAGAGATGTATGGTAAATAAATGGATACTGCGCCTTTTGACTCCTTATGTGGTTCCCGCTATTTAGATGGAGAGTGCGTGAGTTGCTTTTCTGGTATATATAAGTGAGTAATTGGTCAAAGAACAGCAGGCATATATATTGGTCAGTAAACCGCAGGCATATACACGAATAGAGTACAGTGGTCCGTGAATATTCTGCTCATATGCGGATGCTGTGGGAGGAAGGGGCGCTCTGTGCCTGAGTGCGGCGTCCCGCACTGTCTCTGGCTACAGAGATCACTTACCCTTCACCCGGCGCTGCTGTCTTTGGTCCTCTGGCGTTGCTCACTTCTCCCTAGGCGGCTGTCTTGAATCCAGGAGTCGGCGGTGTCTCTCGTTGCCAAGGACGCCGGGAGGCGTGGTTCGCGCGTCTGTAAGGTGACGTGTGCAGTCACGTGATCGCGGTCTTTCCCGGCTTGTGCTAGATGGTCCCGGCCAATTCTTCTAGCTCCGTTCCAAGTGATGGGTATTCAGACAATCCTCCTGGATTCAAGACAGCCGCCTAGGGAGAAGTGAGCAACGCCAGAGGACCAAAGACAGCAGCGCCGGGTGAAGGGTAAGTGATCTCTGTAGCCAGAGACAGTGCGGGACGCCGCACTCAGGCACAGAGCGCCCCTTCCTCCCACAGCATCCGCATATGAGCAGAATATTCACGGACCACTGTACTCTATTCGTGTATATGCCTGCGGTTTACTGACCAATATATATGCCTGCTGTTCTTTGACCAATTACTCACTTATATATACCAGAAAAGCAACTCACGCACTCTCCATCTAAATAGCGGGAACCACATAAGGAGTCAAAAGGCGCAGTATCCATTTATTTACCATACATCTCTCACCCAGAGGACATCACCATAATAGCATTCTATTATCCTACTTAAGGAATACAAACGCATCAATCTCGAAACTATTCTCTTATAGAAGGACATCTTTTTTTAGCCCATCTTTTTTTAGCGCATTATCCAGCGCATTTTTTATATATATATATTTTTTATATATTTGTTTTATTTTTTCATTTTTTCACATTTTATCATTCCTATATGTCATTTCTTCAATACTCTCAATACCAGCTGGTCACCATTGAATGACATCCATTATCCTCTACCTACTCAAAAGGACATTTAGCTGAAATTTACTTACTTCATTTTTACCTTTATTATACACCCTGCATCGACTATATTTTAATATACTCCACATCGACCATATATATATAAATAAATTAACATATTGACCCAATTAGAGTGTGCCTGCTTATTCATTTTCCTACTATTTACCTACTCCTGACTGGGTGAGTCAGTTTTAGCAGCCTTGCACCTCAATCATTTGCCTGAGCAGTAGAGCCGTCTATCCCCCTATTATTCTTTATATACAGGAAAATGCACACTTCAGATTACACAAAATAAGGGACAATACACTCAACATGTTGTAGCAGGGAGACAGAGTTTTAGTGACATACTCTGGGATGTTACACACTTTATGCAGCAGCTCTGACATGTCGGGGTAATTTTTAAGGAACCTCTGCACCACCAAATTCAGCACATGCGCCAGGCAAGGGATGTGCGTCAAACCGGCTAGTCCCAGAGCTGCTACGAGATTTCGCCCATTATCGCACACCACCAGGCCGGGCTTGAGGCTCACTGGCACCAACCACTCATCGGTCTGGGGTTTGGGGTTTGTCCCCCAAACAGATACGTTTTAAAACTGCCTGCTGTCGTTTACCCCTGGCTGTGCTGAAGTTGGTGGTGAAGGTGTTACACTGACCGAATGAGGAGCTGGTAGAGGATGAGGAAGCAGAGTAGGAGGAGGAAGCAACAGGAGGCAAACTGAAGCGCCCTGCAATCCTCGTGGTGGAAGGACATGCGCCAAACTGCTATCTGCCTCAGGCCCAGCCGCCACTGCATTTACCCAGTGTGCTGTTATGGAGATATAACAGCCCTGACCATGCTTACTGGTCCACGTATCCGTAGTCAGGTGTACCTTGCCACAGATGGCGTTGCGCAGTGCACACCTGATTTTGTCCCCCACTTGGTTGTGAAGGGAAGGGATGGCTCGCCTAGAAAAGTAGTGGCGGCTGGGCACGACGTACTGTGGGACAGCCACCGCCATAAGGCCTTTAAAACTATCTGTCTCCACCAGACGGAATTACAGCATTTCAAAGGCAAGTAATTTAGAAATGCTGGCATTCAGGGCCAGGGATCGCGGGTGGGTAGGGGGGTACTTCCTCTTCCTCTCCAGCGTTTGGGATATGGAGAGCTGAACGCTTCCGTGGGACATTGTGGAGATGCTTGGTGACCCAAGTGGTGGCGTTGCTGGCAGATCCTCTGTTTGTGGGGTGCCAGGTGGCACTGTCACTCCAGAGGTGGATGAAGAGGCCGAGACTGCAGCAGAAGAGGAAGCAGGAAGAGCCAGAGACCTTTCTTGGTTTTTGAGGTGTCTACTTCACTGCAGCTCGTGCTTTGCACTTAAATGCCTGGTTATGCAGGTTGTGCTCAGGTTGAGAACGTTTATGCCTCGCTTCAGCCTTTGATTGCACAGCGTGCAAACCACTCGTGTCTTGTCGTCAGCACATTGTCTGAAGAACTGCCACGCCAGGGAACTCCTTGGAGCTGGCTTTGGTGTGCTCGGTCCCTTGCTGCGGTGGGCAGTAGGAGGCGTACTGTCTAGAGGACAGCCGCTCCCAGGGGCGTACATAGAAATCACTGGGCCCCATAGCAAGTGTTACGACACTCACCGCCAGGTAGATGAAGCCGCCATTTAGTGAATAAGCCCCTTTCTCCAGAAATGCAGTTTTTTATCCAGCCGATCGTCAAACTCCCGAATGGAGCATACGAAGTGGCAACTCCCGATCAGCAATTCAGTCGAACTCCTTCCACAGCTAGCAATATACGAAAGCGCTGTCCCAATAATAAATCCCTCCACAAACGCGACCAAGCTCCGTCTTGAAAGTCAAACAGGAATCAATTTTATTGAGGGCTACCCGCCCGTATTTATGCAGGTCTCCATCTGGTGGACACGCCCCTAGGGGACTAGAATGGAGACTGACACAGGACAGACATGCAGCACTACAGAGACAATACATCCCCCACAATGCATCATGGTCTCCTCCTCTCTGCCCTGGAGACCCAAGGAGTAATCCCATTATCTCTCAAGACAGAGGGTAACCACAATACACATGTGGGGACAACAGAACAGACATCACCATTTAAACATACAATGTCACAACCCTTTTCAATACACAGACATTTAACATCCCAAAATGGAACGCATTAGACCAGGAGTTCAAGTTAGTTTAAGTCCTTTGTGAACAATGAGGCCATTTGGGTTAACTAGCAGCACACTCTTCTCCTGGGTGGCCGTCCGTTCAGTAATTCCAATCGGTATTTGGGGAAACACATGAACAGGGGCATACGGGCAGGAAATCCAGCGAAATGAAGGCAAACAGACGAACCAGCAATATAGGTCTATACAGATGGATCTGTCACACGGCTCCCCCCTTGTGGGACACTCCGGCAGACCCGGCTTGACCCTTTAGTGGGTCAACTTGGGGATGACCGGACTAGGAGGTAGCAAGAACGTCGGTTTGCCGGGACAATCCATCTGCATTCCCATTCTGCTTACCGGGTCGGTAGCTGATGGTGAAGTTATACGGTTGTAAAGCTAAACTCCACCGCAGCAGTCTACCATTGTCTCCTGAGACCCGGTTAAGCCAGACAAGGGGATTGTGGTCCGTCACAAGGGAAAATTCCTGTCCATACAAATAAGGGCTTAACTTTTTCAATGCCCAGACCAGGGCCAAGCATTCCTTCTCCACTGCCGCATAACTCACTTCTCGGGGTAACAGCTTTCTACTGAGATATGCGACAGGGTGCTCTCCTCCATCTTCCCCGACCTGGCTGAGCACAGCCCCCAGTCCATACATGGAAGCATCTGTATGGACGAGAAAACGTTTGTTAGGGACTGGGGCAGCCAGGACAGGGGCATTTACAAGAGCCTGTTTGAGTGCTTTAAACGCAGCTTCACAAGCCGGAGACCACAGGACCTGCTTAGAGAGATTTTTCTTAGTCAGGTCAGTCAGGGGCTTAGCAATAGTGCTGTAGTCTGGGACAAAGCATCTGTAATACCCTGCTGTCCCTAGGAAGGCTAACACCTGGGTCTTAGTGACAGGTGTGGGCCAGTTAGCTACTGCCTCTATCTTAGCCGGCTCCGGTCTCTGGCTCCCACACCCCACTCTGTGAACCAGGTATTGCACTTCAGCCATGCCTAGATGGCACTTCTCTGGCTTCAATGTCAGGCCAGCAGCCCGAATTTTGTCCAAAACTACCCCTACATGTACTTGGTGTTCCTCCCAGGACCCACTGTAGATCGCAATGTCATCCAGGTATGCACACGCAAATTCCTGGAATCCATCGAGAAGTCTATCCACCATACGCTGAAAGGTAGCCGGGGCATTCTTCATCCCAAATGGCATGACCTTAAATTGGTACAAGCCAAATGGGGTGACGAAGGCCGACTTGGGGATAGCATCCTCGGCCAGGGGAATCTGCCAATAGCTTTTACACAGGTCTATGGTGGTCAGATAGCGTCCCCTGGCAATACGATCTAATAATTTGTCTACCCGGGGCATCTGGTAGGCGTCAGTGGTGGTCCGCTCGTTGAGCCGCCTGTAGTCTACACAGAACCGCGTGGTCCCATCTTTCTTAGGCACCAGGACTACAGGCGAAGCCCAAGGACTATCGGAGTGTTCGATGACCCCAAGCTGGGTCATCTCCTGTATCTCCTTCCGCATTCCTTCTCGGACTGCTTCAGGGATACGGTAAGGGGGCTGTCGCAGGGGGTTCTGTCCAGGGGTCTCTACCTTATGTACAGTTAGGGTAGTGTAGCCAGGCTCTTGGGAGAACGTCGCCTTCTTCTCCCACAGAAGCTGTCTTGCCTGTCCCTTCTCTGTGGGGCTTAATCTATCCCCTAGCTGTACAAGACTAGTAAGGTCAGTCTGGGAGTCCCTCTCTAACAAATCGGGTAAGGGTAAACTCTCTGTATCGTCTGCAGCAGGGGCACATACTGCAGCGACATCCTCCGGTCTCTCCTGATACTCCTTTAGCATGTTCACATGAAAGGATCGCTGGATCCTTTCATCTGAACAGCTGGCTATGAGGTAGGTAGTATCACACACCTGAGCTACCACCTTATACGGGCCCTGCCAAGATGCTTGCATCTTGTTCGCCTTCACAGGTTTGAGCACTAGCACTTTCTGCCCAACATGGAAGACTCGCTGCCGGGCACCCCGATCGTACCATCTCTTCTGTCTCCCCTGGGCCACCTAGAGATTCTCTCTTACCATCAGGGACAGTTTCTCCATGTGGTCCCGGAGTTCCAGGACATACGGTACTATGGGGGTCCCTTCCTGCTCTGTCTCCCCCTCCCAGTGGCCTCTAATGAGATCTAGGGGTCCGCGGACCCTCCTCCCATAGAGCAACTCAAAGGGGGAGAACCCAGTAGATTCCTGGGGCACCTCTCTGTAAGAAAACAACAGATGAGGCAGGAATCGCTCCCAGTCTCTGCAAGTGTCAGAAAAGGTCCTCAACATCTGTTTGAGGGTGCCGTTAAATCGCTCGCAGAGGCCGTTAGTCTGTGGATGGTACGGGGAACCAAGTATCGGTTTAATGCCGCACACCCTCCACAGTTGCTGGGTGAGCACAGCGGTAAATTGGGTTCCCTGGTCAGAGAGAATCTCCTTAGGGAACCCGACCCTAGTAAAAATTCTAACCAGGGCATCAGCAACTGTCTCTGCCTCTATATTAGACAGCGCTACTGCCTCTGGATAGCGAGTGGCATAGTCCACCACGGTGAGAATATACTTCTTACCGGATGGACTAGCCCTGGCCAGTGGACCCACAATGTCAACGGCTATGCGGGCAAAGGGCTCCCCAATGATAGGCATAGACATAAGCCTAGCTCTTGGGTGGTCCCCCCGCTTTCCTACCCGTTGACAAGTGTCACACGTACTGCAATATATATGCACAGCCTGATTAAAATTTGGTCAAAAGAAGTTCTGCATGATCCTATAGGCTGTGCGGCGGGACCCTAGATGTCCGGCTAATGGAACATCATGCCCTATCCGCAGAATCTCCTGCCGGTATTTTGCGGGCACCACCAGCTGTCGATTCGGCGGAGGGGCAACCCTTTTCTGGGACGGTTTAGGGATCCTATATAACCTGTCCCCCACCCATTCATACCGCTCCCCATCTACTCCTACCTCTCCAGTATCTGCTCTGTCTCTATACTTCTGGAGAGTCGGATCTGCCTGAGTTTCCCTCCCAAACTCCTCTGGGGAATCCCAGCTAGCAAAGGTCTGTCCTAGGGTATCAGTCGGGGAATCGGGTCTTACCTGGGTCTCAGCGGCAGGTGGGCTGGTTCCAGCAACACGGGTCTGGGCCCGGGTAGTCACTGGGTTGACATCAGCAGGTCCCATTGGAGCATAAGCAGAAACCAAAGGGGCCAGGTCATTCCCGAGCAAGACATCAGCAGGCAAGTCTTTCATAACCCCCACATTCACATGTCCAGAGCCCACTCCCCAATCCAAATGAACCCGGGCAACAGGTAGACGGAACACGGCGCCTCCTGCTACCCTCACTGCCACAGTATTTCCAGTGTGTTGGTGTTCCGAAACAAGGTTCTTTTGGAGCAGGGTCATAGTGGCTCCGGTGTCTCTCAGACCAGTGACCACTTTGCCATTTAGTCTAACGGTCTGCCTGTGCTGCTGCCGGTTATCCTGCTGGGCTGCTTGTACTGGATCCGCCTCATGTAGTATACCCCAAAATTCCTCCTGCTCAAGACAGTGAGCGGAAGGCTGGGGTGGCTGCTGATTTCCGCCGGCTGGTTTTCTCCACGACTGCGCTTGGTTGGTATTGTTCAATGGGCACTCCGGTCTCATGTGCCCCAACTGTTTGCACCCATAGCACCGGATAGGCTGAGAGTAATCCCGGGCGTTGAACCGAGCTGGCTGAACATAATTGTTCGCTGGTGGTATTGTGGGGGTGCGTTGCGCTGGGGGGTGATACACAGTAGTGGTTGGAGGTGCTGCCGGTTTGTACTCCACTCGGGTAGGGACCTTGGCTGCTGTCTGGTCTAGCCTTCGTGCATCTGTGTATTCATCGGCCAGACGAGCAGCTTCAGGTAAGGTAGCGGGTTTGCGGTCCCTAACCCACTCTCTGACTCCTGCAGGTAACCGATCAAAGCAGTGCTCCAACAAAAATACTTGCAGCACCTCTTCCCCAGTTACCGCTTGACACCCTGCCATCCAGTGGGCTGCGGTGCGGTGTACCCTGCATGCCCACTCCACATAAGAATCGCCAGCCTGCTTGTTAGTGTCCCGGAATCGCCGCCGGTACGCCTCAGGGGTGACAGCGTATCTGGCCAAAAGGGCATCTTTTACTGCCCGGTAACTTGTAAGTTCCTCCTCTGGGATGGCCCGAAAAGCCTCACTGGCCCGGCCGGATAATTTCCCAGAGAGGATAGTGACCCATTCCTCTGTGGGTACCTGGTGTAAGGCACACTGCCTTTCAAAATCGGCCAGGAACCCGTCAATCTCTCCCTCCGTTTCCACAAAATGTCTAAATGCAGCAAAAGGTACCTTTCTCCTTCCATTATTATTATGGGGTACCTCTGCTGCTGCAGCTCCTCTTCCCTGGAGCGCCTGTTGTGCTGCTACTGCTGCTTGCACCTGGATCACAATATCTGCTGCAGGGTTGGGGCCAAAGTGTGCCAGCCTTATCTGGACTGCCCGGTTAAATTGTACCTCCTCGGGTGTTAAATCCAGTATGCCAGGCACATTAGCTCTCTCCGTTCCCTGTGCTGCATCCATCTCCAATAATATAGAAATAATCTCTCTCTTCTTGAGATTACTCGCTGATCGTCCTCTGCGTTCCAATATATCTTTAAGGGTAGCACGCCTTAATTCCTCATACTGCATTTCCACCCTGGGATTTGTAGCTGGCCTTCTGGGCGGTGGGATTCATCCCGTTGCTTGCCACCAATTGTTACGACACTCACCGCCAGGTAGATGAAGCCGCCGTTTAGTGAATAAGCCCCTTTCTCCAGAAATGCAGTTTTTAATCCAGCCGATCGTCAAACTCCCGAATGGAGCATACGAAGTGGCAACTCCCGATCAGCAATTCAGTCGAACTCCTTCCACAGCTAGCAATATACAAAAGCGCTGTCCCAATAATAAATCCCTCCACAAACGAGACCAAGCTCCGTCTTGAAAGTCAAACAGGAATCAATTTTATTGAGGGCTACCCGCCCGTATTTATGCAGGTCTCCATCTGGTGGACACGCCCCTAGGGGACCAGAATGGAGACTGACACAGGACAGACATGCAGCACTACAGAGACAATACATCCCCCACAATGCATCATGGTCTCCTCCTCTCTGCCCTGGAGACAACCGAGGAGTAATCCCATTATCTCTCAAGACAGAGGGTAACCACAATACACATGTGGGGACAACAGAACAGACATCACCATTTAAACATACAATGTCACAACCCTTACAGTAAACACAGACATTTAACATCCCAAAATGGCACGCATTAGACCAGGAGTTCAAGTTAGTTTAAGTCCTTTGTGAACAATGAGGCCATTTGGGTTAACTAGCAGCACACTCTTCTCCTGGGTGGCCGTCCGTTCAGTAGTTCCAATCGGTATTTGGGGAAACACACGAACAGGGGCATACGGGCAGGAAATCCAGCGAAATGAAGGCAAACAGACGAACCAGCAATATAGGTCTATACAGATGGATCTGTCACAGCAAGCATCTGAATTGGGCCCCCTAACCCCGCCCACTACCCACCCCTGGCCCATCCCACCTCCTGTCCTGGTGTAGTGGCCCCACGGACTAAGCGTGGGCACTACACGAGGGTCAATTGGAGTGTTCGTGACTTCCCCTCACCCGGGACAGGGATGCTGTCTTCTTCTGTGCATTTTATGTAATTTGCAATGTATTGTATTATGCCATGTTTCCCTGTATACGTATTATCAAGCCTTTCCCCTGTAATTGGTCATCCTAGACACTAGTGGGAGCTAGGGAACCCCTAGTATAAAGGTTCAGGCCCAGACAGGGAGAGGTTGTTGCATCCAGGGTCAGGAGTCTGCTGAGACAAGCCAGAAGGCTTAAGTCAGAACCTTCTCCTGACATGCAGCTGGACAGCCCAGGCTGTTAGCTGTTACCAGGAGGCTAGTGGAGAGATCCTAGCCTACCTGTGAACCAAGAGAGCCATAGTTAGCTCTGAAGATGCCCCAGTTGCAGGTCCACCTCCTGGGAGAGTTCAGCAGTTACCCTCCAGTAAAGTCAGGACAATACCGGGTCAGATAAGTACCTTGATGGACAGAGGTTATATAGAATGCAGCAAGTGCCGATATTGGAAAGAGAACCGATTTACCAAGGATAAAAGCCAGTATTTAGGCATCCGGGCCTTGGCATCCAGCCAGCTAGAATAGCTGAAGGGGATAGAGCAGTGTTGCACTGTAAAGCAATCGTCATAAGGTTCCTCCAAGTATCTTGCCTGTTTATTTCCTGCTGTCATCTGAAATCTACCTGTTTGTAAAAGATTGTCTGAGGGACTGCATTGTCACCATTTTATCTACTGTAACCACCTGTACAAAGTTGGGACTGTATCAGTCAAGTAAAGAAACGTTTGGTTTAGCTATTGACTCCTCCAGTTATTCCATCTATCACTACACGGTGTGCCACCGTCTAAATTGGCACTGGCGTCACGATTCATCAAAGGGACCTTGCCCCAGGCACATAAAACACCTGCAACACCCAGGGCACCTCAACCACCAACAGGCCTGGTCCCTAAACACAGAGTGTGCCCCAGAGGACTATTGTGCCAACCTCTCCTTCACTGCAGTATGCTTGCCCAGGGTTTCCTGATCAAACGGTGAGTACCCTCGCTTGCCATTAACCGTGACCTCACTATCGCAATACCCTGCAGGTCTGGCGTACCGCACTGGCTCCTCCCATGCCACCCCCCCCATTAAAGAATCCCTAATGCCCCCCAAAATGCCGGGGGGGGGGGGGGGGAGTAGGAGAGCACACTGTCCACTATGAGCCCCCCAAACTCTTAATGCCCCCCAAAATGCTCAGGACAGTGTGCTTTCCTTCTACTCCTCTCCCCCCTGGGCATTTTGGAGTAATGGGGGCATTAGGGGTTGGGAGGCAGGAGGCTCATAGAGGACTCAGAGGGGGGGGGCAGAGAGACTCAGAACAGTGGGCTTGTCTCCTACTCCTCCTTCCCCCTGGGCATTTTGGGGTAATGGGGGTATAAGGGGGGCTCATAGAGGATTCAGGGGGGGAGGCTTATACAGGACAGAGTAGGAGGGAAGCAGACTGTCCTCTATGAGCCCCCCAAACCCTTAATGCCCCCCAAAATGCTCAGGACAATGTGCTTTCCTTCTACTCCTCTCCCCCTGGCATTTTGGGGGGCATTAGGGGTTGGGGGCTCATAGAGGACTCAGGGGGGGGGGGGGGGGGGGGCTCATAGAGGACAGTGTGCTTTCCTCCTACTCCTCCCCCTCTGGACATTTTGGGGTAATGGGGGCATTAAGGGGGCTCATAGAGGATTCAGGGGGGGAGGCTCATACAGGACAGAGTAGGAGGAAAGAAGACTGTTCTCTATGGGCCCCCCCTTCCTATGAGTTATCTTGCTGCTGCCTGGCAATGCTGCAGCCTGCATTAACCTATCTATCCATCCCATTCCTGGCTGGGGACCGTTCCCAATATAACAAACCACCGGCAGTCCGGCACCAACCGTGTCCAGTCAGGAGCGGGCAGGCAGTCCTTCAGTCTGGGGCTGGGATCGATGCAGGGTGCAGCCAGGCAGCTGCCTACTTCACACCTCGCTCAGGTCAGAGAGAGAATGAATGTGTACAGACAGTGTATGTCCGGCGCCCGTCCCTGCTACCCGCAAACACTGGCCAATCAGCAGCTGCCTCTTTGTGCTGCTGACTTGCGCTGATTGGCCAGTGTGAAAATTAGAACACACCTGCAGGCTGGCCGGGCGGGAGAATCAAGTGAGGCAGCATGATGAGCAGGTTAATAGGGGAGGGAGGAGGGAGGGGCCCGCCGATCAAAGGCAAGAGCAGCGGTCCCTGCGCCGCCCAGTGTGTGTTTGATAATTGTACTAGTACTGCTTACTACTTAGCTAAAATAAACGGAGGGGGCGGGGCCTTCCGAGCGCTCCGGGCCCCCTGGTGCCGCGGGCCCTATAGCAGTGGCGTACCCTGCCTCTATTGGCGGTACGCCACTGGCCGCTCCGCTTTTGCACCCTGCTCCCTCTTCTGCTGTGCTGGTGGCTCTGTGCGACCACCGCCTCTTCCTCCGAACTACATTGGTCACTCGCATGACCTTGATTCCATGTGGGGTCGAGGACCTCATCGTCCTCCACATCATCTTCCACCCAGTCTTCACCCCTGACTTCCTTGTCGGTCTGCACGCTTTCGAAAGCCCCAGCAGTTGGCACCTGTGTTTCGTCATCATCCGAGACGTGCTGCGAAGGTCCTTCCATGTACTCATCTTGAAAAATAAGTGGTTGGGCATCGGTGCACTCAATCTCTTCCACTTCTGGGGCAGGGCTAGGTGGATGGTCCTGGGAAACCCTGCTAGCAGAGTCATCAAAAAGCAGAAGAGACTGCTCCATGACTTGGGGCTCAGACTGCTTGGCTGATTTGCAAGGGGGTGAGGTGAAAGACTGATGGACATCGGCTGCAGGTGCCAACTGTGGTCTTTCAGCAGGAGACTGGGTGGGAGACAATGTGAAGGAACTGGATCCATTGTCAGCAACCCAATCTACTATCGCCTGTACTTGTTCAGGCCTCACCATTCGTAGAGCAGCATTAGGCCCGACCAAATACCGCTGCAGGTTTTGTCGCCTACTCGCACCTGAGGAAGGGGTTTCACTTTTGCTTGTAGCTGACACAGATCGACCACGTCCTCTATCTGCAACAGGAGCTCCACCAGCAGCACCACGACCTGGGCCACGTCCCTTATTTGACACTCTCCTCATATTTTTTGCCCTAAATGGGTGTTTAATTAATAGTAAAAAATAACGACAGTATGTAAAGGGTGTATCTCACATGGCCTGAACCAGACTAGGCCTCAATTAAAGATTTCTTTGCACAAAATGGCTGTATTTCAAATGGCTGAATCAAACCCCTGTATGTAGAGGTGGTATCTCACAGGGCCTGAACCTCTGTAGGCCTAAATTCAATATTGGTGCACCAAATGGCGGTATTTAAAATTTATGAATGTAACCCAAATGTATTAAGGGTGTATCTCACAATGACATCTGCATCAAAGGCTGCCAAATAAATTGTTTAACAACTGAATTTGACAGCAGTATATAAGCCTGTAATTTCACACGTGTTGATGCTGCAAGGCCTGAAAATAGTGTTTTTTGTCAAATAAGTGTGTTTTTCAAACCCCAGAAAATGATGGGTGTATTTCTAGCTTAAATTGCACACTGACTAATACAGATGTTGTAGATTGCCCAAAAAGTCTTTTTTTGCTAACAGAATATGAATGCTGGAAAATGCTGATTTTGGAAAAAAAAAGTGTGTTTTTCAAACCCCAGGAAAATCATGGGTGTATTTCTAGCTTAAATTGCACACTGACTAATCCAGATGTTGTAGTTTGCCCCCAAAAAATGGTGATTTGCAATGTCCCAAAAGCTCAGATGCAGTGCACTGAGCATGCATAAAATGGCCGCCACCGCCGCCGCCACCCACCTAACTAACAGAATTCTAAAAGTTAGTATTTTTGGTCAATGAGCTTAGGGCAGGGTAAAACGATAGTGCCCTGCACCCACACAACTATTTGTCTGTAGATCGCTGAGTTAGATTCTCTCCTATGCTCTCCCTGAAATCACAAGTCCAGCAGCATCCTCTCCCTACACTTGTAACAGCAGAGTGGCGTACAGCGCTACGTGACCCAAGCTTATATAGAGCCTGGGTCACATGCTGCTCTGGCCAATCACAGCCATGCCATTAGTAGACATGGCTGTGATGGCCTCTTGGGGCAAGTAGTAAGACGCTTGTTGATTGGCTGCTGTGCAGCCTTTCAAAAAGCGCCAAGAAAGTCCCGAACCCGAACTTTTACGAAAATGTTCGGGTTCGGGGTCAAAAAATCCTAAAGTTCGGTACGAACCCGAACTTTACAGTTCGGGTTCGCTCAACCCTACTTAGAACTATTATAAGAAGTCTTGCCTGTAAAGTGTCAACCCTAAAGAGAAAACTCCTCAACTGACAATTACCTAAACCTGATAGGTGGAATACAATTGAACTTATTTCATTAGAGTTGTAGTGTCCCACTAGGTAAATATGGGCACTACACAAGGGTCAATTGGGCCACGTTGTTCTCCACCTCCTGTGGAACAGTGGCATTGTATTTTACATCACATTTTAATGTGTATTGCTATGCTTTTATGTGCATATTTCCCCTGTTATCCGTGCATCAGGCCTGTTAGCGTGTAGTTCCACCTCCAAGACTGTAGAGGGAGCTAGGGAACCCCTAATATAAATAGTCAGGTCCTGCTCAGGGAGAGGTGTGTAGAGTCAGAAGTGAGTGTGGACTTTAGCTAGGCATCAGCTGAAGTGAGCTTCTGACATGCAGCTAGACAGCCCAGGCTTCAAGTTGTCCCCAGGGGAAGAGTTACCTCCTGAAGAAACCTGCAGTTCCTACAAAGTAAAGTGCAGAGCAGAGCAGAAGTGTTTCCAGCTGAACCCCAGAGCAGAAGGGCAGAAGGATTTATATGCCAAGCAAGGATATATACCTGAGGAAGTTTTCCCTGACCAAGGATAAAGCCAACAATAGGGAATACGGGCCTTGGGGTAAAGACAGACAGGAGTTCTGAGGAATAGTGCACAGGATTTCTGAGGAAAAGTGCAGCCTGTTCTGTAAGTGTGTTAACCCTCTGTGTATCTTGCAAGAACATTGTGCCTGCCATTTTATATAAGCCTGCTTGAGACTGCTTCTGTCATATGGAACTGAACCTAAGACTGTAAATAGCTAATTGTTTCCAGTAAAAGGAAGTTTTGGTTCACCACAACATCGTGTTCCTCAATTATTCCTATTATCAATCGGTGTGCCACCGTTACCGGCACTGGCGTCACAAACTTAAAGGGA
The DNA here is from genome assembly GCF_905171765.1 of Bufo bufo. Classification (NCBI taxonomy): domain Eukaryota; kingdom Metazoa; phylum Chordata; class Amphibia; order Anura; family Bufonidae; genus Bufo; species Bufo bufo. The sequence goes on from NC_053390.1 coordinate 810,421,595, forward strand.
TCTTGCCACCGGCACATTAAACCTGCAACACCCAGGGCACCTCACCTACCACTGGCCTGGTCCCTATACACTCAGAGTGCCCCAGAGGACTTCTGTGCCAGCCTCTCCATCACTGCTGTACGCCTGCCCAGGGTCTCCTATAAAATGTGAGTGAGTAATCAAGAGCAACCCTCGTTTTCCTATTAACCGTGACCTCACCATCGCAATACCCTGCAGGGCTGCGTACTGCAGAGTCATCACTTATGACATATGAATGCACTTTTGATGGACTGTAACATCTGCCTTGAGACAGTTTTTTGGGATACAGAAGGCATTTTATTACTAGAATTGCCACACAAGATAATTACTGGAGACACCTATGCTTCAACAATAAAGGCATTACGTGAGGAAATCAAAGGGAAACGCCTTGGGAAATTGTCAGCAGGTGTGCTACTGATTCACGACAATGCGCCAGCTCACAAGTCTCGCAAATCACAAGCTGCTATCAGGGAATGCGGCTTCATAGAGCTTAACCATCCACCCTACAGTCCAGACCTGGCTCCCAGTAATTACTTTCTATTTCGGAACCTGAAGAAATTTCTGCGTGGGTAACTATTTTCTGATAATAATACAATCAAAGAGGCGGTAACATGGTTCCTGCAGCAGCAAGAAGTCTCCTTCTTTTGTGAGGGCATTTGATCATTATTGGTGAAGTGGAATAAGTGTGTTGAAGTAAATGGGATTTACTTTGTACATTGAAAAGTAGTAAGTTAAATTTTCTCAGAAAATGTTGTTTTCATATTCAGGTAGATATTATTGGTAGACTTATTGAACACCCCTCGTATTGTGCTGCTATGGCCACTGTGTCCTCCTCTTCCCCAGTTATATGGATAGTCTCTCTTCCTCTTGAAGTCTGAGAAGAGATCAGACAGTCTCCTGAGGTGTGTGTCCCTCGCTGCTGAGTATTTGAAGCACCACAGCAGGAAGTGGGCCTCATCCTTCAGGGCCTCCTGGTCCACTGCTGGCACAGTCTTCACTCCCTCAGCTTATAGTGCTGTCAGTGCTGTCCGTATTCAATGAGCAGGCTGTGGGCACTCAGTCTGTAGCGGCTCAGGATCTGTCGTCTCTGAGGTTAGGGAGTTTCTCCAGATATGGAGCCAGTTTGTACTTTCTCTGTGGGCTCTGGTATATTGTCAGCTTCTGTGATGTTCTTATGTCATTCCTCCAGATGCTGATATATTCCTCTTTGCCTTGTGTATTGTCTTCTGAATTTCCTCTTTTGTCGGGCTATACTGGTTGATGGCTTGGTCAGGCTGTACTGGCTTCCGGCCTGATTGTGCTCTACTGGTTGGTGGCCTAATTAGTCTGTACTGGTTGGTGGCTTGGTCGGGCTGTACTGGTTGGTGGTTTGGTCAGGCTATCCTGGTTGGTGACTTGGTCAGGCTGTACTGGTTGGTGGCTTGTTCAGGCTGTACTGGTTGGTGGCTTGTTCAGGCTGTACTGGTTGGTGGCCTGGTCAGGCTGTACTGGTTGGTGGCCTGGTCAGGCTGTACTGGTTGGTGGCCTGGTCAAGCTATACTGGTTAGTGGCTTGGTCGGGGTGAGTTGTTTCAGGGTGCTTTGTTTTTCTGGGGCTCCTTGGTGTAGTAAGACATTGTGATGGTAGGAGCTGGGACTTCTGCTATGTAGTTGGGCCCAGAATGATCGCACCCTCTTCTGGATAGCAAGGTGTAGTGTGAATCTGCCCAGCTCAGCTCGGCAGGTGCTGTTTGAGGTGCTCCGGTGTACTTGGAGAAGGTGTTTGCGGTATTGTAGATAGAATATTTCTGTTAGCTCAGAGTCACAATTTGACCAGTCTGGGTATGTATCTGGGCCCAACACTTCACTGCCATACAGGAGGACGGGGGCGATGATGCTATCAAAGATTTTGAGCCAGGCGGCCACTGGTGGTTTGATATTCTACAGACGCTTTCTGATGGCATAGAAGGTTTTGCATACATTTCTATTAGCATCTCTATGTCTTGTTTAAAGCTCCCTGACTGGCTGATTTCTAGGTTCAGGTTGGTGTACCTATTGATTTATGTAAGCAGACAGTTGTTTAGTAGGATATAAGGATGCCCGGCTGCTTCTGGCTTTTCTTCTGGAACACCATGCTGTTGGTTTTCTTTGAATTGATAAGCAGTGTCCACGTGGTGCTAAATTTCTCCAGGATTTGCATGTTGTCTTAGAGACCTTTCTCGGTTAGTGACAGCAGCAGGAGGTCATCTGCATGCAGCACAAATTTCACCTTGGAGTCATGAAGGGTAAGACCTAATCGTGAGGAGGACTCCAAGGCCACCGCCAGCTCATTAATGTAGATGTTGAACTGAAGCTGCAGCCCTGTCTAACTCTTCGGCTGTGCTCGAAGTGAACCGTTCTGCCTTTTCTGTAAGTTTTTTTCTATTTTTCATGTGACCTTGAGCTGATGACCTTGAGACTGTTCTCAGAAAGGTACGTTTAAAGGGTTTTCTGTCACCAGAAATACCTAAATTACACTGGCTGACATTAGCGATGTGTTAATGTTAGCTAAACCTAACTAGCCTATTCCTAGTTTTATCCATGCCCCCGTTACTCCATAAACGTAACTTTTATAATATGCAAATTAGCCTATAGGAGCAGGGGGGCGTTGCTCCTGCTCCAAGAGGCTATGTTCTCCCACCTCTGTCACCTCCCTCCAAGTCTTGATTGACAGGGCCAGGCAGCGTTCGCATCCTCCTGCCGGCCCTGAGTGCATGGTAAATCTCACGCCTGCGCTGAGCCGTTCGTTATTCAGCGCAGGCGCAGTAAGGAAGTCGGCAGCCAGTGAGCGTCCTTCCTTCACTATGCCTGCGCCGAATACTGAACAGCACGATGCAAGCGCGAGATTTACCATGCACTCAGGGCCGGCAGGAGGAAGCGAACGCTGCCTGGCCCTGTCAATCAAGACTTGGAGGGAGGTGACAGAGGTGGGAGAACGGAGCCTCTAGGAGCTGGATGCCATACACATTAGAGGGTCAAAACTCTGCCTGGATCTGTAAAGAGGGAGATCTTAGCATCCACTGGTTTAACCCTTGATACAGCACTTTCAATGTCATTCTCCTCTTTCTTGATTACCGTGTATTGTGAAGGATCAAGGAGATGTCCATTTTGTCTCCCCCTCCAGTGCTACAGCACGAGACACTGTATTTCTACATATTTACAACTATAGGAAGCTTTGCTGTGGTTGGGAAACAGCTTGATGCAGCAGAAACCTTCCCCTCACTGCTCCTATTAGCTGAAGGACCCATCAGACTTTCTACTTGTTGTAGGAACCTGCAAATGTCTTATCCATTGCCAGATGAATATTCAGTTATTTACCTCCTCGGTCATTGATAGGTTTTGTGTCTTTACCTCTTGGCAATAACACTTGTGTCAGGCCTTCATAGAAGATTCTCAGCAGCAGCCGGAGCACAGAGTTATGTCTGCAGTATAATGATCAGAAATTAAGAAGAAAGTCCCAATTTTTTGGGGCATAATGTTCTTGTCATGATCCAGAGTCATAAATATTTTAATTATGTGATTAATATTTAACACTGCCGGCACACGATCAGCACCGGACTCAGCCTTCTGGATCATCGCTTCCACACGTAGAAGGAGAAGCGTCAGCTGTACGAGGTCCGTGTCCTGACTCATCTCCCAGTGGGACGATGTGGGGGAGCCCAGTGCAGCCATCTCACTGCTAAGTGGAAGTGGCAGCTTCTGAGAAGATGATGTAAATTATGGAGAGGAAGTAGGAGGCTCTGTGAACAGACAGGGAACGTGTCCCCAATCCTCCAGTACACGGTTTTAATGTGCACTGTACATCACTGCCATACGCTGTTGGAGGGATAGAAAACGAAGAAAGTGTAAAGAAGATCCATTAAGACTTGCACATTAAACAGATTAAAGGGAAACTATATTACTGCCTCCTATGTACAAAAATATAACTACTATACTACTGCTTCTATGTACAAGAATATAACTACTATACTACTGCCTCCTATGTACAAGAATATAACTACTATAATACTGCCTTCTATGTACAAGAATATAACTACTATAATACTGCTCCTATGTACAAGAATATAACTACTATAATACTGCCTCCTATGTACAGGAATATAACTACTATAATACTGCCCCTATGTACAAGAATATAACTACTATAATACTGCCTTCTATGTACAAGAATATAACTACTATACTACTGCCTCCTATGTACAAGAATATAACTACTATACTACTGCCTCCTATGTACAAGAATATAACTACTATAATACTGCCTCCTATGTACAAGAATATAACTACTATAATACTGCTCCTATGTACAAGAATATAACTACTATAATACTGCTCCTATGTACAAGAATATAACTACTATAATACTGCTTCTATGTACAAGGATATAATTACTATAATACTGATCCTATGTACAAGAATATAACTACTATAATACTGCTCCTATGTACAAGAATATAACTACTATAATACTACCTCCTATGTACAAGAATATAAGTACTATAATACTGCTCCTATGTACAAGAATATAACTACTATAATACTGCCTCCTATGTACAAGAATATAACTACTATAATACTGCCTTCTATGTACAGGAATATATCTACTATAATACTGCTCCTATGTACAAGAATATAACTACTATAATACTGCCTCCTATGTACAAGAATATAACTACTATAATACTGCTCCTATGTACAGGAATATAACTACTATAATACTGCTCCTATGTACAAGAATATAACTACTGTAATACTGCTCCTATGTACAAGAATATAACTACTATAATACTGCCTCCTATGTACAGGAATATAACTACTATAATACTGCTCCTATGTACAAGAATATATCTACTATAATACCGCCCCTATATACAGGAATATAACTACTATAATACTGCTCCTATGCACAAGAATATAACTACTATAATACTGCTCCTATGTATAAGAATATAACTACTATAATACTGCTCCTGTGTACAAGAATATAACTACTATAATACTGCTCCTATGTACAAAAATATAACCACTATAATACTGCCTCCTATGTACAAGAATATAACTACTATAATACTGCTCCTATGTACAAGACTATAACTACTATAATACTGCTCCTATGCACAAGAATATAACTACTATAATACTGCCTCCTATGTACAAGAATATAACTACTATAATACTGCTCCTATGTACAAGAATATAACTACTATAATACTGCCTCCTATGTACAAGAATATAACTACTATAATACTGCTCCTATGTACAAGAATATAACTACTATAATACTGCTCCTATGTACAAGAATATAACTACTATAATACTGCCCCCTATGTACAAGAATATAACTGCTATAATACTGCTCCTATGCACAAGAATATAACTACTATAATACTGCTCCTATGTATAAGAATATAACTACTATAATACTACTTCTATGTACAAGAATATAACTACTATAATACTGCTCCTATGTACAAGAATATAACCACTATAATACTGCCTCCTATGTACAAGAATATAACTACTATAATACTGCTCCTATGTACAAGAATATAACCACTATAATACTGCCTCCTATGTACAAGAATATAACTACTATAATACTGCTCCTATGTACAAGAATATAACTACTGTAATACTGCCTCCTATGTACAAGAATATAACTACTATAATACTGCTCCTATGTACAAGAATATAACTACTATAATACTGCCTCCTATGTACAAGAATATAACTACTATAATACTGCCTCCTATGTACAAGAATATAACTACTGTAATACTGCTCCTATGTACAAGAATATAACTACTATAATACTGCTCCTATGTACAAGAATATAACTACTATAATACTGCCTCCTATGTACAAGAATATAACTACTGTAATACTGCCTCCTATGTACAAGAATATAACTACTATAATACTGCCTCCTATGTACAAGAATATAACTACTGTTGTAATACTGCTCCTATGTACAAGAATATAACTACTATAATACTGCTCCTATGTACAAGAATATAACTACTATGGGGGGCGGAGCCTGGCTGTGTAGCTGGATGGCTGCAAGTTGTTGAGCTCCTCAACCTTACCGGCAAATTAACCCCTATAATTAGCACACAGCACCGCTCTGATGGGCAAAACCGGCAAGGATCGATCTAAGGATCAGGCGGATCCAGCTCATGTTAGATCCAGGCAGCCTGACATGGATCAATTTGTAAAAAAACAACCGAAGCTTCGGTCGGCTGAGACACCCAAGATGGCGCCCGCTCCGGCCCAGGCATCCGACATGGAGGAAGACACAGATGGCGGCAGTGTCTCGGATGCCTCTACCTGCAAATCGAGGAGGCAGAGGGGCTCATTCACTAAAGCGGCACTCCTGGAGGTGCGTAATTCAGCGTTAGCTCCGATCAAAAGGGACTTATCGGAAATCAAAGAGGACCTCCGGAGCATGGGTCACCGGGTGTCGGACCTGGAAGGCGCACAGGAGGCGGCTCTCCGGAGGGAAGAGAAGACATACAAGGCGATCAGCTCCCACACTGACCTGCTTAATGAGGCGCTCCTGAGGGTCGAGGACCAGGAAAACCGCAGCCGCAGGAGGAATCTGAGGATTCGCGAGCTCCCAGAATCATTCGCCAGTGAAGCGCTGGAGAAAGTGGCGCATGAGATATTCGCTGACCTGCTGGGGCCTGAGAGAGCGGATCGGATAGTGATTGAAAGAATACACCGAGCGCTTAGGCCTAAACCTAAGAATACCGATCCCCCATGTGATGTCATCTGTGGCCTCCTCAGTTTCATCGATACCGCAGCACTTATGAGAGCCGGCAGAGAAACGGACCGTCTGCAGTATGGAGGTACGCCGGTCATGTTCTTCCAGGACCTGGCCCCGTCCACCTTAGCTAAACGGCGCATCCTTAAGCCGCTCCTGGATGCCCTTAGAGCAGCAGCTACCCCGTTCCGGTGGCTATATCCGTTCGGGATCGCGGTCCTCAAAAACGGACGCCAGATCTCCATCCGTTCGCCGAGGGATCTACATGCCAGCTGGGCCCAGCTGGGGTTAACCCCGATCGAGATTCCCTCATGGATGCCAGCCGATATGGAGGATCCACCTCTCCCGCCATCTCAGGCGGCTGAATGGCGCCCTGTTTATAATAAAAAGTCGCCCAAAGCGAGGGCTGAGAAGCCTGATTATCCTCCTACCTGAATATAGGAATTACTACAGAAGATTTCTGCGTTGTTTCCTGCTCTAACCGAAATAGCCGGGACTTAGTGCCTTGTGGAGAAGTTACCTGGTGCCTCACCGTTTCATGAGGGCACAGGGCCCAATTCCAGGCCAATCCTGTCCGCCTGTTGTGGAGAAGGTTGTTCCAAAGTGCAGATGAGGCTTATTCGTTTCCAGACTTTCTACTGGTTCATTTCAAGTTCTGGACCTTGCCTGCTCCCTGCTCATTTTATAATTGCAGGGGTTAACCCGATATTACCTACGGGTCACCCTTTTTCTTTGTTTGATGGCCAGTCAATGGCCCTCTATAGCTCTGCGGGACCCCCCACCTGACAGACCCCGGCTGGTAGCCGTGATGAGAAAGGGTCGTATAGTCAGGTGCTCAGTAGAGCTCCCTTTGCAAAATGTATTTGCACTATTGTTATGTACCTTACCTGTTTGTCTCCCCTCCTTCCCTCGTGTGTCTTCTCCTCCACCATCAGATGTCATATATTGTATTATCAGATGCTGATTGTCTGCTTTCTATTTCAGAATGTCGTCTATTGTGATTTCATCCTTTAACGCCCGGGGAATGAACGAGCCTTGCAAGCGGTCCCAAATCCTGGCCCTTTTACAGAGGGATAAAGTGTCTATAGCATTCTTCCAGGCAGGGCCGTTTCTAGGGGCGGGCGGGACGGGCGGCCGCCCGGGGCGCTGTCAGAAGGAGGGCGCCGGCAGGGGCGCCCTCTTGTCGTTTCTCTGCCGTGCGCTCTGTGTGGTGTAAAAAAAAAAAAAAAAAAAAAATTGGGTTATATATAATTGCCGGCCGGCGGCGCCCCTCATGCTGCGCCTCCTGAGCGCTTGCCGCTCCTCTAAAGAATCTCCTGCCTGCTGTCTCTGCTCATGTTAATGTAGCGTGGCCGAGCTCTGTTCGGTCCGCGGTACAGGAGCATTTGTTTCCTGTACCCGGCCGGACTGACAGGAAGTGCTCATTAAGTGTGCACTTCCTTTCAGTCCGGCCGGGTACAGGAAACAAAAGCTCCTGTACCGCGGACCGAACAGAGCTCGGCCACACTACACTAGAGGTGACAGAGGGGGGGGGGGGGTGGAAATGAGTGACAAGGGGGGGGGGTGGGGGGTGGAAATGAGTGACAAGGGTGGGGGTGGGGGTGGAAATGAGTGACAAGGGGGGGGTGGGGGGTGGAAATGAGTGACAAGGGGGGGGGGGTGGAAATGAGTGACAAGGGGGGGGGTGGAAATGAGTGACAAGGGGGGGGGGGGTGGAAATGAGTGACAAGGGGGGGGGGGGGGGGGGGATGGAAATGAGTGACAAGGGGGGGGGAAATGAGTGACAAGGGGGGGGGGGGGGGAAATGAGTGACAAGGGGGGTGGGGGGGTGGAAATGAGTGACAAGGGGGGGGGGTGGAAATGAGTGACAAGGGGGGGGGTGGAAATGAGTGACAAGGGGGTGGGGGGTGGAAATGAGTGACAAGGGGGGGGGGTGGAAATGAGTGACAGGGGGGGGGTGGAAATGAGTGACAGGGGGGGGTGGAAATGAGTGACAGGGGGGGGGTGGAAATGAGTGACAAAGGGGGGGTGGGAATGAGTGACAAGGGGGGGGTGGGAATGAGTGACAAGGGGGGGTGGGAATGAGTGACAAGGGGGGGTGGGAATGAGTGACAAGGGGGGGTGGGAATGAGTGACAAGGGGGGGGGGAAATGAGTGACAAGGGGGTGGGAATGGAAATGAGTGACAAGGGGGGGGATGGAAATGAGTGACAAGGGGGGGGGATGGAAATGAGTGACAAGGGGGGGATCATTAATTACAATGGGGGGGGGGCACTGTGGCAGACATGAAAGTGGGGGCCACTGTCACTGTGGGGGACATTAAGTTTAATAAGGATCACTATGGACATTATTTAGAATGGAGGCTGCTGTGGGTGTTGTTACTCATTATAACTGTATAATGTCTGATAGGCCTAGTCCTGAGCTGAGTTATCACCCTGCCCATGCCCTGTATAATAATGTACCCATCCCTGATACCCATTAGTTATATTACCCTGCTGGAGTAATATAACTAAGGGGTATCAGGGTACATTATTATACAGGGCAGGGTAATATAACTCAGGACTAGGCCTATCAGACATTATACAGTTATAATGACACCCACAGCAGCCTCCATTCTAAATAATGTCCATAGTGATCCTTATTAAAAATAATATCCCCCCACAGGCAGGAAGTGCGGGCGGCGGCGCTCACTCACTGTACGTCACGCGCCGCGTGAGGTACAGTAGTGAGGTGAGCACCGCCGCCCGCACTCCCTGCCTGTTACCGCCCGGAGCAGTGCTGAGAAAGAAGCCTGCTGTGAGTGAGAGCCTGAGTCTGTGGGACAGTGGGTCACTGGGTGCGTCACTGTGACCCTCCGTGCAATGTGGTTACATATTTTTTACAATGGGGAGACACTTATTTCATCGAGCAGTTTTGAGGGGGGGGGAGTTTTTTTGACACTCGCCCTGAGAGAAATTTTACCTAGAAACTGCACTGCTTCCAGGAAACCCATTTCCGAGAGGGTAAGATTCCCAAATTGCCCCCCAAAAGATTTTCCCAATGGTTCCACAGCACGTATAGTTCGGCTAGCAGGGGTGTCAGCATAGCGATCCACAATCAGCTCCCCTTTAAGCATTCTGCCGTCTCTGCAGACCCTGAGGGTCGTTACCTGTTTGTTAAGGGCACTATCGCTGACACTCCTGTTACCCTGGCAACTGTATATGCTCCCAACAGAGGGCAGGTTGCTTGGCTCGTTCAGACCCTAGGCCTATTGTCCTCCTTTAAGGAGGGAATGGTTATTTTAGGAGGTGATTTTAATGCTACCCTTGAGCCTGCATTGGATTCTTCAAATGGGAAGTCTGCCATTACACATGTCTGCTTACGACGCCTTAAGCTGGCCCTACAGAGGTTGGGAGTTCTAGATATCTGGCGCACCACAAACCCTACTGGTAGGGACTTTTCCTTTTATTCAGCTGCTAAATTGTCCTATCATAGACTAGACTATCTATTTTTGTCTAAATCCTTTGCTAACAGGGTTATCAAATGCCACATAGGGAACATCACCCTGTCTGGCCACGCTCCGGTATTCCTGAGTATTTCTCTGCAGGACCTCCCAAAGAGGGAATGGAATTGGCGCATTAATGAGACCATCATTTCAGACCCCTCCCATGCTGCTAAATTATCTTCTATCATAACTGATTTCTTCACATCGAATACTTCAGGCCCTGATGCACCCTCCCCTTCCATTATCTGGGAAACCCACAAAGCGGTCCTGAGAGGAGAACTAATAGCTTTGGGTGCCCATATTAAAAAACAACGGAATCAGGCTGTGGCGACACTTCTCTCCCAGATTCAGGCTCTAGAGCTAACGCACAAATCCTCCCAGGCCCTTAGCTGTGCCTTGGAGCTTTCAGAAGCCCGTACTAAGCTCAAGAACCTGTTGAATGTCACGTCAGCTAAGCTGTTACTAAGAGCCAAATTCCGTTCATATGCGCACGGGGACAAAGGGAATAGGCTAATGTCCGCTTTGGTGAAGAAGCAGAAAACGGACTCATTTATTGCTGCAGTTAAAGATGACAAAGGCGTCCTACATAAAGGTACTCCAGACATAGCGAAGTCCTTTTGTGCTTTCTATAGCGACCTATACAACCTTAAAATACCAAATAATATGTCACCAGCTCAACTGGGTGAAGCATCTGAGAAATTTCTCTCCTCCCTCCAGTTACCTACTATTACCCCAGCTCAGTCAGCCCAGCTCTTATCTCCTATCACAGACTATGAAATTGGTAAGGTCCTCTCCTCCATACCCTCAGGGAAAAGCCCAGGTCCCGATGGTTTTACCATCTCTTACTATAAAACCTTTAAGCATACTCTAATCCCCCATTTTAACACCCTCTGTAATTACTTACTCCAAGGGGGTTCCCTCCCTCCCCAATCGCTTTCAGCCCATATCACGGTAATTCACAAGGAAAATAAGGATCCCCTAAATTGCGGGAGTTACCGTCCTATCTCGCTTCTGAATACAGATGTGAAGTGGTGGGCCAAGATCTTGGCTCAACGGATTCAGTCGGTTCTCCCTGGCATTATCAACGAGGAGCAGGTGGGGTTCGTCTCTGGCAGACAGGGGAGTGAGAATACGGTCCGTGTCATACAATTGATTACGCATGCTCGTCAGCACTCAATACCTTTAGCTCTTCTCAGTACAGATGCAGAGAAGGCCTTTGACAGGATCAGCTGGCAATTCATGTCTCGGGCACTGTCGAAGTTTGGCCTTCCGGACCAGTTCATCCAATCCATTTTCTCACTTTATTCGCTCCCCTCTGCCAGGATACGGATTAATGGAACACTCTCTCCAGTATTTCCCATTACTAATGGGACATGACAAGGTTGTCCACTCTCACCTGCCCTCTTTGTTATTGTCATGGAGACCCTGCTGGCCAGAATCAGGCAAGATCCGGACATTAAAGGAATCACTTTGGGGTCGCATACCCATCTGACGGCTGCTTTTGCAGACGATCTTTTGGTCATAACGTCCAACCCTCTAACCTCTTTCCCCAGACTTCAAGCCCTTTTTGAAGACTATGGAATGGTCTCAAATTTTAAGATTAACTATACTAAGTCACAGGCCCTGAATATTTCTTGCCCACTCGCTACTGTCGAAACGCTCAAATGTTCCGCTGCTTTTTCGTGGGCCCCTAAGTCAATCCCTTTTCTGGGTACCCATATTTCAGCAAAACCAGAGGATCTTTTCGAGTTGAATTATGTCCCTTTACTGAAATCCATTAGATCACACTTACACTCTCTAAAACTCCTGTTTATTTCATGGATTGGACGGAAAAACTACATTAAAGCTTTTATTGTCCCCAGACTGCTTTATCTCATCCAAACACTCCCTATCTGGCTACCCCATTCCTTCTTTGTGGAGGTCCGCAGAATCATCTCAACCTTTGTTTGGTCTGGCGGGTCCCCCAGATTAGCTTATGCCACTCTCACTCGGGAGAGGAGGTTGGGAGGCTTCGGCCTACCCGACATCTACCTTTACTACAAAGCATCAATGCTGAACAGAGCTTTGAGCCTCCTTTTCTGGCGCCCTCTCGGCCTTGTCTCCCGACTGGAGTGTGATTTGCTTACATATAGGGACAAGTTGGCTCTATGGGGCTTACGCAAATGTACCGCTAATAATAAGTATACCTCGCCCTTATGGAAGGGTCTGTTTACTGGAATGGTCCAAACTATACAGGTCCTCGACCCTCAGGTTCCCAAGCTTGAGTCTTCCCTTAAATCTGCTTCAGGCATATATTCACCCTACCACCTCTGATGCATCAGGAATTTGGGCTATAATATCCAATCTTAAACTGGAAGACATCATGACTGTGTCAGGTGCCTTGAATTGGAGCAAAATATACGAAATCCCGAGGGTTCAAGGAGCCTCTTTCCTAGCGCTTATGGCTTTTAAAAAAGATTTGGTGCTTTTAGAATCACTTCCCAAGCCTGCGGTAGATCCCTCATGGATAGAAGGGAAAATTTCTAATGCCCTTCGCCCCAAGAAACCTCTCTCCACATTCTACAGGGAGCTACTCTCCTCTGCACCTCCAGACCTGTGGTTCCTTGCAGCCTGGGAAAAGGAGTTGTCCATGACTCTATCGGAACCTGAAAAGGCGTTTATCCTCACACACTCACATGGTTTTAACCGTTGTATTAAGATTCAGGCGAACTCTTATAAATTACTTACAAGATGGTATAAGACACCAGAATTCCTCCATAAGCTTAATCCCGCTATCCCAGACAGTTGCTGGAGGTGTGGAGGAGGTCTCGGCTCTTTATCTCATATTTGGTGGAGTTGCGAGAAAATAAAACCGTTTTGGGTAGAAGTAGAAGAAGCTATAAACAAGATATGTGATACCCAGACTACCTTAGATGCAAGACTCCTGTTGCTCTGGTGCCCAAATAGCACGCTCACTCCTTCAAAGTATAACCTACAAACCATGCTTATCACGGCAGCCCGACTGCTGATCCCCCTGCTGTGGAAGAATGAATCAGCCCCTTCGTTCTTGATGTGGACCGAGAAAATTTACCAATTATATCAGTTTGAAGAGTTAGCCCACTGGGAAAACCACTCTAGAGCAGTTTTTGTCAAAATATGGTCTCCTTGGAAGCTATATCGCAAATTCTAGGCTTAGATATGTCCTGATTTATGATATATGATTGACATCTAACTCTTCCCCCACCCCCCTCCCCCCTCCCCTCTTTCCCTCAACCCACCTTCCTTTGTCTTGTTCTACCTTCCTCATCAGCTATTTGTTCACACATTTCATTCTATTATCTGAGCTGTGTATGCAATTATCTTGAATATATTGTGTTTGCTGACTATGCATTTAACCAGCTGCGTCTGGACACGAGATGTATGACTTTTCACACAATTTTGTGCTTTTCTCAAATAAAAAGAAATTTGATAAAGAATATAACTACTATAATACTGCCCCTATGTACAAGAATATAACTACTATAATACTGCTCCTATGTACAAGAATATAACTACTACAGGGAGTGCAGAATTATTAGGCAAGTTGTATTTTTGAGGATTAATTTTATTATTGAACAACAACCATGTTCTCAATGAACCCAAAAAACTCATTAATATCAAAGCTGAATATTTTTGGAAGTAGTTTTTAGTTTGTTTTTAGTTTTAGCTATTTTAGGGGGATATCTGTGTGTGCAGGTGACTATTACTGTGCATAATTATTAGGCAACTTAACAAAAAACAAATATATACCCATTTCAATTATTTATTTTTACCAGTGAAACCAATATAACATCTCAACATTCACAAATATACATTTCTGACATTCAAAAACAAAACAAAAACAAATCAGTGACCAATATAGCCACCTTTCTTTGCAAGGACACTCAAAAGCCTGCCATCCATGGATTCTGTCAGTGTTTTGATCTGTTCACCATCAACATTGCGTGCAGCAGCAACCACAGCCTCCCAGACACTGTTCAGAGAGGTGTACTGGTTTCCCTCCTTGTAAATCTCACATTTGATGATGGACCACAGGTTCTCAATGGGGTTCAGATCAGGTGAACAAGGAGGCCATGTCATTAGATTTTCTTCTTTTATACCCTTTCTTGCCAGCCACGCTGTGGAGTACTTGGACGCGTGTGATGGAGCATTGTCCTGCATGAAAATCATGTTTTTCTTGAAGGATGCAGACCTTTTCCTGTACCACTGCTTGAAGAAGGTGTCTTCCAGAAACTGGCAGTAGGACTGGGAGTTGAGCTTGACTCCATCCTCAACCCGAAAAGGCCCCACAAGCTCATCTTTGATGATACCAGCCCAAACCAGTACTCCACCTCCACCTTGCTGGCGCCTGAGTCGGACTGGAGCTCTCTGCCCTTTACCAATCCAGCCACGGGCCCATCCATCTGGCCCATCAAGACTCACTCTCATTTCATCAGTCCATAAAACCTTAGAAAAATCAGTCTTGAGATATTTCTTGGCCCAGTCTTGACGTTTCAGCTTGTGTGTCTTGTTCAGTGGTGGTCGTCTTTCAGCCTTTCTTACCTTGGCCATGTCTCTGAGTATTGCACACCTTGTGCTTTTGGGCACTCCAGTGATGTTGCAGCTCTGAAATATGGCCAAACTGGTGGCAAGTGGCATCTTGGCAGCTGCACGCTTGACTTTTCTCAGTTCATAGGCAGTTATTTTGCGCCTTGGTTTTTCCACACGCTTCTTGCGACCCTGTTGACTATTTTGAATGAAACGCTTGATTGTTCGATGATCACGCTTCAGAAGCTTTGCAATTTTAAGAGTGCTGCATCCCTCTGCAAGATATCTCACTATTTTTGACTTTTCTGAGCCTGTCAAGTCCTTCTTTTGACCCATTTTGCCAAAGGAAAGGAAGTTGCCTAATAATTATGCACACCTGATATAGGGTGTTGATGTCATTAGACCACACCCCTTCTCATTACAGAGATGCACATCACCTAATATGCTTATATGGTAGTAGGCTTTCGAGCCTATACAGCTTGGAGTAAGACAACATGCATAAAGAGGATGATGTGGTCAAAATACTCATTTGCCTAATAATTCTGCACGCAGTGTATAATACTGCTCCTATGTACAAGAATAAAACTACTATAATACTGCTCCTATGGACAAGAATAGAACTACTATAATACTGCCTCCTATGTACAAGAATATAACTACTATAATACTGCCTCCTATGTACAAGAATATAACTACTATAATACTGCTCCTATGTACAAGAATATAACTACTATAATACTGCCTCCTATGTACAAGAATATAACTACTATAATACTGCTCCTATGTACAAGAATATAACTACTATAATACTGCTCCTATGTACAAGAATAGAACTACTATAATACTGCTCCTAAGTACAAGAATATAACTACTATAATACTGCCCCTATGTACAAGAATATAACTACTATAATACTGCTCCTATGTACAAGAATATAACTACTATAATACTGCTCCTATGTACAAGAATGTAACTACTATAATACCGTTCCTATGTACAAGATTATAACTACTATAATACCGCTCCTATGTACAAGACTATAACTACTATAATACTGCTCCTATGCACAAGAATATAACTACTATAATACTGCTCCTATACACAAGAATATAACTACTATAATAATGCTCCTATATACAAGAATATAACTACTATAATACTGCTCCTATGTACAAGAATATAACTACTATAATACTGCTTCTATGTACAAGAATATAAATACTATAATACTGCCTCCTATGCACAAGAATATAACTACTATAATACTGCCCCTATATACAGGGATATAACTACTATAATACTGCCTCCTATGTACAAGAATATAACTACTATAATACTGCTCCTATGTACAAGAATATAACTACTATAATACTGCCCCTATATACAGGAATATAACTACTATAATACTGCTCATATGTACAAGAATATAACTACTATAATACTGCTCCTATGTACAAGAATATAACTACTATAATACTGCTCCTATGTACAAGAATATAACCACTATAATACTGCCTCCTATGTACAAGAATATAACTACTATAATACTGCCCCTATGTACAAGAATATAACTACTATAATACTGCCTCCTATGTGCAAGAATATAACTACTATAATACTGCTCCTATGTACAAGAATATAGCTACTATAATACTGCTCCTATGTACAAGAATATAACTACTATAATACTGCTCCTATGTACAAGAATATAACTACTATAATACTGCCTCCTATGTATAAGAATATAACTACTATAATACTGCTTCTATGTACAAGAATATAACTACTATAATACTGCCTCCTATGCACAAGAATATAACTACTATAATACTGCTCCTATGTACAAGATTATAACTACTATAATACTGCTCCTATGTACAAGATTATAACTACTATAATACTGCCTCCTATGTACAAGAATATAACTACTATAATACTGCCTCCTATGTACAAGAATATAACTACTATAATACTGCCTCCTATGTACAAGAATATAACTACTATAATACTGCCTCCTATGTACAAGAATAAAACTACTATAATACTGCTCCTATGGACAAGAATAGAACTACTATAATACTGCCTCCTATGTACAAGAATATAACTACTATAATACTGCCTCCTATGTACAAGAATATAACTACTATAATACTGTCTCTATGTACAAGAATATAACTACTATAATACTGCTCCTATGTACAAGAATATAACTACTATAATACTGCCTCCTATGTACAAGAATATAACTACTATAATACTGCCTCCTATGTACAAGAATATAACTGAAGCCTGAAGTGCTGCTTGATACAGCCAGCAGTGTGTTTTCCAGTTGGTGCTCCTCAAAGGTTGGGACAAGGTATGAGAATGTTCAGTTCTGCTTCCTGTTAATAAATAGGGAGAACTTGAGCTGCTGAGACAGACCGCTACTGGTGTTCAACTGCAGAAGACTTTTTCCAAGGGCAATGCAGTACAGTATGAACATACTATGTAATATAATGTGGTGTATGATATGTAATATATTATGTAGTATAGTATAATATTGAGCATAGTAGAATTTCCAATATAATATGTCATATAAGGTGTAGTACGGCATTGTATTATGTTGCAGTATGATGCAATAATATGAAAATCTGCTCACTTTATTACATGTAGTGTAGGATAATTTGCTTGTTCTCACTCTGTGCTGTGTCTTCTTTAGGAACTTCAGTCTCGACATATCCATCACTATGAATCTGTAGAGGGAGCTAATGCTTCACAGAACACACTGCGTGTGTGGTGCCCATTGTAGGAATCTTCTCCACAATCTCTTGATCTTCAGAGGACACTTCCCTCCTGCTGCAGGATTATGTTCTATCTCTGTAGATACCATATAATCCTCCAGCGGGAGAAGTGTCTGTATCTGTTTATTATGTATCTCTTAACAAGGACAGCCAGCCATCGATCAAAGGGTTATGCTCATGGTGGAGCGAATCAAAGTTTACAAAGTGGACATTTGCTGCAAAGCCGAATTTCCTCAGTCTTTGTGGTAACAAATAGATTTTCCCTGAAATGGCGGGAAAAAAAAAAAATCATACTCACCTCATCCATTTGATCTCGAAGAGGGCGCCGCGGCCATCTTGCTTAAAGATCCCTCATGAAATTTCGTGCGCGGTGACGTATTAAGTCATCATGTCAGCCAGGGTGGTGACGTCATACGTCACCATGCACGAGATTTCATGCAGGATCTTCGAGCAAGGTGGCCGCTGCGGCCTCTTTGTGACCAAACGGATGAAGTAAGTATGGCTTAATTAAAAAATTTTTTTGCAAACCGTAAAATGCTTTAATATGCATCTCAGATGCTGCGATCAACGAGGAATCCATGACGGGGGCGGCGCAATCGCCGTTACTTGTCAACGTAACCACTATTTACAAAGAAATGCACTTCGTGATGAAGTAAATAGTCATAAAGTAAATTTCTTTTGAAAATTCAACGAAGTAGCCAAATCGAATTTTAGAGAACCACTCATCTCTACTTGTGGGGCTGAATGTCTTGTAGCAAAAAGAAAAGGGGTAATGGCTCCAGAGCATCCTTCATGTCACTACTCTGAGTCCACCACTTGTCATGGCACCAGCTCTGGTATTACAGCACACTATAGCACTGTTATTCGAGCATAGTCTAGCTCTACTATGTGGACATGATGGTGAGTAATGATATAACTATATTACAGTGTTGCACTATTATTGGGCAATTTTGTGGAAGAATTACTCTCCGCTTCCAAATGAAAACTCTTCCTAAAGATGGACTCACTTTTTTTTTGTTTGGAGTCATAGATTTGCAATGAGCCGGACCGTGGTACGGTTAGGCGGACGCCAAAATATGCAGTGGGTCCGGATATGGGTATAATATGTTTTTTGTTCGTGACGCCAATTGCAGCGTGCGCAGGGTACAGTCTCAGGGCCCTTTAAGGTGTTGCAACTCACGTACCAGGTGAGGAATGCCAGAGTGGGGTAATGTCTCTATGTAGTAGTAGGTATAGTGTCAACGGTGTCTCCTACCTGGGTACGGCTGGACTCCTGTATCCTGGCTCACTTGCAATAAATGAGTGTTTAGCTAGTAGGAGTAATTGAGGGTTTTAGTAGCAGTAAATGAGATCCAGACTTGTAAGATATTTCAACTTGTCTTTACTGGAGGCAGCATTAATCCATATGAGTTAAAGCAATAGTCTTGGGTCCCAGCAGGTATTGGCAATGTATGGCAGGAATCAATATTTCTTCTGCTCCTATATTATGTGCCTGGAGAATATGGCAGGAATCTGTCTTCTGCTCTGTCTATCTTCTGCTGTGTATGGGACTGACTAGCTGAGGAGGAATTTGGCTTCTCCTGGTCTCTGGATGTTACTCACAGTTCTTCTCACAGGGAATTGTTCGTCCTGGAGTTCTGGAGGTGGCTGCTTGCTTGTCACCAGTTGAAGCTGAAGGGCTCAGACTGGGAATGGTGATCTTTGGTCTCAGCCGAGACGCAATCCTGGGTTGAGATCCCTATTTCTGGGAGCTCCTACCAGCACAGCCTTCCCCTAGCCGGGGTGGCTGGCACACTCACTCTAACTTCCTTTCCTCCCCATGAGGCAGGACATGGGCCAGCCCACTTCTGCTCAAAGAGGGGGGGCTAAACTAGAATGAACTATTCCAGTCTAGATATGGTAAACTGAACTAAGGCCTTGCTGACACATTGCTGCCACCTGCTTGTGTACATGGAAATTACAGCAAATTACATTCAAACAAGGCTTTCAATGCACATTTGTGAGAAATATTAAATAAAATCACATTAGATGACAAGGCACATGTTACCAACAAATAGTACCGGGGGAAAAGAGTTTAGTAACATAACTCTGGGATGTTACAGATTCAAAACACTCACTGAAAAAAGTGGCCTAAACGGGTGGAAATGCTCCAAACCCAGACACTGTAGCGTCTCTATAACCGGGGGAGCAATTCCTCCGCATGCGGTCCGCAGACAACGGCAATCCCCAGCAAAAAATGCGTACAATGGAGAATGCCAGGGCGGACCACATGCACCACAAGGACATCTTACACAAAATGATACATTGTGCAGATGAAAAAATATATACA
Source organism: Bufo bufo (assembly GCF_905171765.1). Classification (NCBI taxonomy): domain Eukaryota; kingdom Metazoa; phylum Chordata; class Amphibia; order Anura; family Bufonidae; genus Bufo; species Bufo bufo. The sequence goes on from NC_053390.1 coordinate 810,441,530, forward strand.
TACACAAATCACTACAAAAAATGCACCAAAATGATACGCAACTGACAATACTAGCTAATTCCTCAGGCCAATGTTAAAAGCTGAGAACTTCACAGCTTTATTCTACCTCACAGTGCATTGGTGATACCACTATGGAGGCCTGTGAGAGTCTGGCTGTGAGTTTATAGCACTGATTCAGACCCTGTTCACACACCACGGGTAGTTGAATGGTAGGACCCCATGCGTGCTGAGACACCGTGACGTGGTGCATGAGGGGCTCCGATATGTTCCTGACTGGAAGATATTGGCAAAGTTCTCAGCTTTTAACATCGGCCTGAGGAATTAGCTAGTATTGTCAGTTGCGTATAATTTGGTGCATTTTTGCAGTGATTTGTGGAGTCATAGATTCAGCCAAACTTAGCTATAACAACTGACACACACATGTAGGAAGGCATTACTATCTATAACTACTTCATATACAGGAAGAGACAGGTAGGCAGTGGTGTCTGTACCTACATCATTTACAGGGAGAGACAGAGAGGCAGTACTATCTATACCTTCATTATTTACTGGAAGAGACAGGGAGGCAGTACTATCTGTACCTACATCATATACAGTAAGAGACAGGTAGGCAGTACTAAGTCTATCTGTACCTACATCATTTACAGCAAAAGACAAGGAGGCAGTACTATCTGTACGTACATCATTTACAGGGAAAGAAAGGGAGGCAGTACTATATGTACCTACATCATTTACAGGGAGAGACAGGGAGGCAGTACTATGTGTACCTACATCACTTACAGGGAGAGACAGGGAGCCAGTACCATCTGTTAATACATCATTTATAGGAAGAGACAGAGAGGCAGTACCATCCTACATCATTTATACTTAGATACAAGGAAGCAGTACTATCTATGCCTATATCTTTTATAGGGAGAGACAGGGAGACAGTACTATCTGTACCTACATCATTTACAGGAAAAGACAGGGAGGCAGTACTATTTGAAACTACATCATTTACAGGGAAAAATAGAGAGGTAGTACTTTCTGTACCTACATCATTTATAGGTAGAGACAGGGAGGCAGTACTATCTGTACCTGTATCATTTACAGGGAGAGACAGGGAGGCAGTGGTGTCTGTACCTACATCATTTACAGGGAGATACAGAGAGGCAGTACTATCTATACCTTCATTATTTACTGGAAGAGACAGGGAGGAAGTACTATCTATACCTACATAATTTTCAGGAAAAGACACGAAGAGAATACTATCTGTACATACATCATTTATAGGGAGAAGCAGAGAGGCAGTACTATCTGTACCTACATTGTTTACAGGGAGAGACAGGAAGGCAGTACTATCTGTACCAACATAATTTACATGGAGGCAGTACTATCTGTACCAACATATCACTTATAGGGAGAGACAGGGAGGCAGTACTATCTGTACCTACATAATTTACAGGGTTACACAGGGAGGCAGCACTGTATGTACCTATATTGCTTACAGGGAGTGACAGGGAAGCAGTGCTACCTGCACCTACTGTAAGGGATCGTCTCTTGTCAGGGGGGCACACTCACAGATATCTCACCAGACAACGGATTTTCATGTCCAAACTGTGCATTTATTTTGACACTCTTCTCATAAAATATAGTCCAATTATACATCACTGGGTGGGGTGAGGTTCCTGCACCGCCAACACTTAAACTCCTGCCCGTCTAGGCACTACCTAAACAAAATACGTCCCTACCTCACTCGTAGAGCACAGTTCACACATGGACATTATATGCGGCTTTCCTCAGCCAACAACAATACAGCAGCCTCCAGGCTGTGGCAATTCCAGTACCTTTTGGGGGAGTGTGGCTCAGTAGTCCTCCTGACTGGCCGTGCAACCCTCGTTCTCTAGGCGTCGCTAGGTCCCTCAAACATCAGGCTATTCAAAGCCTTGTGGCCCCTCAGTCCTCTTGACTGAGACCACACACAGAGCCTCTGCTTCACAAAACAGTCTCACTCTCTCTCCTCAGACTGACACACTGGGAGGAGCTTTATGCCAGACTGAACACCTCCAGCTGGTCTCACCTGAGGTGGACTAGGGGAGTGGACCGGACTATCCACCCCTTCCTTGCCTCTAACCTCTGTGAGATCTGTCACAGTTTCACATATCCCCCCCCCCTTTGTTCAAGTCCATAGGGGTGAACACTAGCATCAAATCCAGATGCTCTTGAACGGGCATCGACCTGGCCTACAATCTTCCCCTTATTCTGCCAGACCCAGGACAACAGCGCTTGGTTTGTCACCCTCATGATTTTATTACAGAGCTGACAGGGCCTCTGGGATTTTCTTGCCCATTTCATGAGCAGGTACTCTCTTTTTATATTTCCTTGCTTCTGCACAGGCCCCTCACGTCCTTTCTTGGACTGGGGCAACTCTTGACTGAACTGGACCCAGTCATGGTCGTGTCCCGACCCTTTCTCTTTTGACTTGCGTGGATCCTTCAGCAGAGCAGGTTTCTTATGACTCGCTCCTTTTCCACGCATCTGGACCACTTTCCCCTTATTCTCAGCAGGGGTTTCTTTGGGTTTGGGGCCAGCTTCAGAGTTTTCTGCATTTTTAGTGGCTTTTCCCACTTCAGCATTCGCTCCCTCCGCCCTAACCTTGGTCTCTGAGGATTTCTCCCACTCCAACTCATCGGTCCTAGCCTCTTCAGCCTTTGAGTCTCCCTTGAAGTCTTCATTCACTTTGTTAGCCTTCTCATCCTTCTCAGACACGGCATCACACAGTTCTAATCTGAACCCCTCCTCCTCTTTCTCATCAAGGTTGGAGGTACTGGGGACACTGGGGTCTTCACTAGACTCGTCGTCTTCTGGTATTTTCTCCATAGGCTCACCCAGGATATTGCTCTCCCTTTGGGCAGGATTCAGGAGAGCCAGGCCATCCTAGTAGACAGGATCCTCATACTGGTCGTCCGTCTCCCTGTATTTCTTTCCCAGCAGACTGCTGGCTTTCTGGAGGGCATTGACAGCAGAGGAAAGGTCTTTCATGACCAGGTCCTGGCCACACACTGCCATGAGTCTCTTGTCTTTTGCATCCACATCATCCCCATCAACTGGTTCAGCAGATACATCTTCTTCTCTGCCTTTGCCGGCACCACGGCGCCACCATCTCCAGTCCCATTCTTAACAGGCTCTGGCTTAGACTTCTTGACGTCTTTCAGAGGACTCTCCTCTTAAGGTTTCTCACCTTCCACCTGCTGCTCGAGAGCACACTTAGATTTCTCCAACTCATAGACGTTCATCCTGACTTCTTTTTAAGCTCATGAGATTTTCCATCTCTGCTCTGAGTTGCCTGTTCAGCCTCTCCAATTTATCTCGCTCCTCAAGCGCTTCTTCAAGGGCTCTAGCCATGGAGAGGGCCCTGGTCTCCTTCTCCCGAGCATCAGCCTCTGCTCGGTCACGTTCCTCAGCATATCGAGCCGATATGCACCTGTCTTCAACCAGGAGCTGGTCAAACTTCTTCTGTTTCTTCTCCAATCTAGACACAGTTTGTCTCTGGTGGTCCAGATCTACCATCCGATCAAGCAACTCTTGATCAAGTTGAGACATCCTGGCTTCCAAATGACTTTTCTCCTCCAAGAGAGCAGATTTTTCCGAGGCGCTGTTTAAGACCTCATCAGCCAGCTCATCCCTTTCCTGCTCTGCATGACGTCTGGATCGCTTAGAAGCTGCAAGTTCCTCTTGAAGTTGGAGAATTTCCGCTTCTATTTGTGACTCTAGATCCTTCAGTTCATTCATCTCTTTCTGAGTCTCTTCCTGTGACTCCTCTGGAGCTTTCTGCAGTTGCTCTGCGAGAACCACTAGTCCCTTCTCTAGTGTATCTAGGGACTGTGCGAAGCGAGGGAAAACATCTTCAAGTTTGTAGCTGTACTGACATGTCAGGTCATCTACCCCTGCCTGGGTATGGGTCTCAGATACTAGGCTGCCGTCTCCCCACTCAGCTCTCGTCACGTCAGGTATAACTGTCATCTGATCGCTACTAGTGACCGGCTGAATTTCGCAATACCTTGACCTGGTAGCTTCCCTCTCGGAGTTTCTAATGGTCACAGCACATACATCGCCTATGTTACTCGTGTCATTATTAACGCTGACCTCTAGGGGCACCGATGAGCCAAACCCAACATTGTACATTTCCTTATTGAACATGGAACACTGGAGAGAATGTACACTCTCCTCTGGTACGTGTGGTGCACACGCTAGCCGTGCCCCACTTTCCCGCACATTTATCACAGTGGGTTCCCTCAGCTGGGTGCCCTCAGCATTTATCAGCATTTCTACATCAATTAAATTTTTTCCAGCAGGGGACACTTCTTCCCTGTCCACAACCTGCAATGGAAAAAGCACGTCATCATCACATATTTCACATGACATCACATTTTCATTATTCAATTCTGCAAATTTGGTACAATCTCTTTGCACCTTATCAGCACCATTGTTTCTAATGGTCACTTCATTTAAAAGGGCTAAGTACCAGTTCTGCAGGAGATTTAACACTGACTGCAGAAGTGTTTCCACTTCCCCACAAATCATAGAACAAAGGAACATCACGGCCCAACATTCCCTCATGTATGAGCACTTTTTCATTACCAAGATCATCAGTCTCAGTTTTCACCAGGGTCTCACCCTCAGTGAGGACCCCCGGATAGTCCGTAGTATCCGCATAATTGTCCCGAACATTTATCATTCTACCAGTCTCAGGTTTTACTATCCTGCTACCTCTTACCCGGGCTAGCATGGGATCTCTGACTTTTCCCACCCCAAATCTAGCCTTGGTCACAGGCACACAACCTTCTCCCCTGCAGATTCCTGCGAGGGAGCAACTGCATCAGGCTTACCCGCCTGTTCAGACCCTGCGTTTTCCATACGGTCACACACTTTTGAGACAGTTTCTCGCCTCGTGACATATCAGCCACTGGCCCAGCAGGTAGGAACTGCGGCCGGCTGAATGTCACTGGGTCTGTTACACACGGGATAATCGGAACGATCTTACCGATTGTCGTCACGGATTCGGCACTCACGGGAGATGAGGGGAGTCCAGGAATATCTCCAGCACAGTCATCACCCTTCTCCTTAATACAGTAGTTGCCACTGGAAACGCCTAGGACTTTGCGCACATGTGCAGGAAACATAGGATCTCCTGAGAGCCGCACCGCTCTCCACCTCCTTTTCTTCCAGACGGTTACCCATCTTTTCCTCTGGAACTCCAGCCGGACAACTCGAAGCCCTTTTTCCGCTCCATAGCTGCCAGAAGAACGGAAAAAGTCTTTGCCGAGCACAAACTCCACTTCCAGGGTCTCACATTTTAAGGGTCCATTCACACGTCCGTGGTGTGTTGCGGACCCGCAAATTGCGGATCCGCAACACACCCGGCCGGCACCCCCTATAGAAATGCCTATTCTTGTCCGCAGCTGCGGACAAGAATATGACATGTTCTATCTTTTGCGGAGCTGCGGACCGGAATATCGGGGCCGTGCTCCGCAAATGCGGATGCAGACAGCACACTGTGTGCTGTCCGCATCCATTCCGTACCCATAGAGAATGAATGGGTCCGCACCCGTTCCGCAAAATTGCGGAACGGATGCGGACCCATTTGCGGACGTGTGAATGGAGCCTTAGAGCTCCCATTGAACAGGACCATAGTCCGTGAAAAAAGGTCAGAGACACAGTGACATCTGTCTCTGGCCCCCTCTTTAGAAAGTCCAGTACTTTGGGCATAACCCAGGACACGCGTTGGCGGGAATCTAAAGAGACCCACAGCGGGATTCACCAACTCACAGGATCTTTCTGTATCAGATCTTCTGACCTCACAATCATCCATTACGTCGCTAGGTCCCCCAAACTTCAGGCTATTCAAAGCCTTGTGGCCCCTCAGTCCTCCTGACTGAGACCACACACAGAGCCTCTGCTTCACAAAACAGACTGACACCCTGGGAGGCGCTTTATGCCAGACAGAGCACCTCCAGCTGGTCTCACCTGTGGTGGACTAGGGGTGTGGACCGCACTATCCACCCCTTCCGTGCCTCTCACCTCTGTGAGATGTGTCACTGTCTCACACTACATTATTTACAGGGATAGATGGGGCAACACTATATGTACCTATATTACTGACAGGGAGTGACAGGGAAGCAGTACTACCTGCACCTACATCATTTATAGGGAAAGGAAAGGAGACAGTACTATCTATACCTACATCATTTTCAGGAAGAAACAGGGAGGCAGTACTATCTGTACCAACATAATTTACAGGGAGAGACATGGAGGCAGTACTATCTGTACCTACATTATTTACTAGAAGAGACAGGGAGGCAGTACTATCTGTATCTACATCATTTACAGGAATGGACAGGGAGGCAGTGGTGTCTGTACCTACATAATTTTTAAGAAGAGACATGGAGAGAATACGATCTGTACATACATCATTTACACAGAGAAGCAGAGAGGCAGTAATATCTGTACCTACATTGTTTACAGTGAGAGACAAGGAGGCAGTACTCTCTGTATCTACAGAATTTCCTGGAAGAGACAGGGAGGAATAACTATTTGTACATTTATCATTTACAGGGAAAAGCAGAGAGGCAGCACTATCTTTATCTACATTATTTACTGGAAGAGACAGGAAGGCAGTATCCGTACCTACATCATTTTCAGGAAGAGACATGAAGAGAATACTATCTGTACATACATCATTTACAGTCAGAAGCAGAGAAGCAGTACTATCTGTACCTAAATCATTTATTGGAAGAGACAGGGAGGCAGTACTATCTGTACCTACATCATTTACAGGGAGAGACAGGAAGGCAGTACTATCTGTACCAACATAATTTATAGGTAGGCAGTACAATCTGCATCTATATAACTTACATGGAGAGACAGGGAGGCAGATCTATCTGTACCTACATCATTTATAGGGTGAGGCAGGGAGATTGCACTATATGTACCTATATTACTTACAGGGAGTGACAGGGAAGCAGTACTACCTGTACATACTGTGGGGGTCAGCTCAATAGTGGTAGGCGCAGCAGTTAGAGACAGTGACACAATGGCACAGTTCACACAGGGATTTGCCTGTTTTCTTTATTCTCATCCGCAAGCAAAATATAAGGCAAAGATACAAAATAAATTCCTGCTCGGCTGAGCACTAACTAAACATAAAATTCCCCTTTCTATACGGGCGGCCTACTACCAGCCACACGACACAATTCAGAATAAACTCACAGTGTCCTTTTTGTTGTTTGCACAGACTTCAGCAGCCATGGTGAAAGCCAGTCAGTTCAACCAGTCCCCCACCCGGACATGCTCATAGTGCAAACCTTTATAGCCCAGAAATGAGCTGAGCGCCATCACCTGGCTGAGAGCTCTGTATGAAACCTGTTCTGGACTGGAAGGGGATGAGGAGCCCCGCTACCAACCTGCATCCTCATTCCATTAAAATCCAGGCCCGATAACACCATTTACCAAAGTCCTCAGCAAACTATGTTTTGCTAAGGCAGACCATATTTCCTGGATTTCTGATATCTCACCCAAATCCTAGTTGAGATATCCACCTCCTGTAGCCTAGTACATGGTATATGAAAGAAACCTAGGCGAAATATAACGGTTCTCTTTTCCAGTCACTGTCTCACAATACATAATTTATAGGGAGAGGCAGAGAGACAGTACTATCTGTACCTACATCATTTACAGGAAGAAACAGGGAGGCAGTAGTATCTGTAACTACATCATTTACAAGGAGAGTAAGGGAGACAGTAATATATGTAGCTACATAATTTACAAAAAAAGAAACAGAGGCTGTACTATATGTACCGATATCATTTACAAGGAGAAACAGGGAGTCATTACTGTCTGTACCTAAATCATTTACATGGAGAGACAGGGAGGCAGTACTATCTGTACCTATATAATTTACAAGGAGAGGCAGGGAAGCAGTACAATCTGTGCCTATATCATGTATAGGGAGAGACAGGGAGGCAGTACTAATTGTACCAATATTATTTGCAGGTAGAGACAGGGAAGCAGTACTATCTGTACCTACATCATTTACAGTTAGAGACAGGGAAGCAGTACTATCTGTGCCTATATTATTTATAGGGAGAAACAGGGAGAAAGTATTATCTGTACCCATATCATTTACAGGGAGAGAGACAGGGAGGCAGTACTATCTGTACCTATATTATTTGCAGGTAGAGACAGGGGAGCAGTGCTATCTGTGCCTATATCATTTAAAGGGAGATACATTACTATTTGTACATACATATAGGATGAGAAAGAGGCAGTACTATCTGTGCCTACATCATTTATAGTTAGAGACAGGGAAGCAGTACTATCTGTGCCTTTATTATTTATAGTAAAAGACAGGGATAAAGTATTATCTGTATGTACATAATTTAAAGGAAGAGAAAGGGAGGCAGTACTATCTGTACCTACATTATTTACAGGGAGAGACAGGGAGGCAGTACTATCTATATCTACATCATTTACACGGAGAGAGAGGGAGAAAATACTCTCTGTACCAACATCATTTACAGGGAGAGACACGGAGGTAATACTATCTGTGCCTATATCATTTGCAGTTAGAGACAGGAAAGCAGTACTATCCGTGCCTATATTTTTTATAGGGAGAGACAGGGAGACAGTAATATCTGTACCTACATCATATACACGAAGAGACAGGGAGGCAGTACTAACAGTACCCACATCATTTATAGGGAAAGACAGGGAGGCAGTACTATCTGTACCTCATCATTTACCAGGAGAGACATGGAGGCAGTACTACATGTACCTACATAATTTACAGGGAGAGACAGGGAGGCAGCACCATCTGTACCTACATAATTTTCAGGAAAAGATAGGAGGCAATACTATCTGTACCAACATAATTTACAAACCGGATTCCAAAAAATTTGGGACACTAAACAAATTGTGAATAAAAACTGAATGCAATGATGTGGAGATGGCAAATGTCAATATTTTATTTGTAATAGAACGTAGATGACAGATCAAACGTTTAATCCGAGTAGATGTATCATTTTAAAGGAAAAATACGTTGATTCCAATTTTCACGGCGTCAACAAATCCCCAAAAAGTTGGGACAAGTAGCAATAAGAGGCTGGAAAAAGTAAATTTGAGCATAACGAAGAGCTGGAAGACCAATTAACACTAATTAGGTCAATTGGCAACATGATTGGGTATAAAAAGAGCTTCTCAGAGGGGCAGTGTCTCTCAGAAGCCAAGATGGGTAGAGGATCACCAATTCCCACAATGTTGCGCAGAAAGATAGTGGAGCAATATCAGAAAGGTGTTACCCAGCGAAAAATTGCAAAGACTTTGCATCTATCATCATCAACTCTGCATAACATCATCCGAAGATTTAGAGAATCTGTAACAATCTCTGTGCGTAAGGGTCAAGGCCGTAAAACCATACTGGATGCCCGTGATCTCCGGGCCCTTAAACGACACTGCACCACAAACAGGAATGCTACTGTAAAGGAAATCACAGAATGGGCTCAGGAATACTTCCAGAAACCATTGTCAGTGAACACAATCCACCGTGCCATCCGCCGTTGCCAGGTGAAACTCTACAGTGCAAAGAAGAAGCCATTTCTAAGCAAGATCCACAAGCTCAGGCGTTTTCACTGGGCCAGGGATCATTTAAAATGGAGTGTAGCAAAATGGAAGACTGTTCTGTGGTCAGACGAGTCACAATTCGAAGTTCTTTTTGGAAATCTGGGACGCCATGTCATCCGGACCAAAGAGGACAAGGACAACCCAAGTTGTTATCAACGCTCAGTTCAGAAGCCTGCATCTCTGATGGTATGGGGTTGCATGAGTGCGTGTGGCATGGGCAGCTTGCATGTCTGGAAAGGCACCATTAATGCAGAAAAATATATTCAGGTTCTAGAACAACATATGCTCCCATCCAGACGTCATCACTTTCAGGGAAGACCCTGCATTTTTCAACAAGATAATGCCAGACCACATTCTGCATCAATCACAACATCATGGCTGCGTAGGAGAAGGATCCGGGTACTGAAATGGCCAGTCTGCAGTCCAGATCTTTCACCTATAGAGAACATTTGGCGCATCATAAAGAGGAAGGTGCAACAAAGAAGGCCCAAGACGATTGAACAGTTAGAGGCCTGTATTAGACAAGAATGGGAGAGCATTCCTATTTCTAAACTTGAGAAACTGGTCTCCTCGGTCCCCAGACGTCTGTTGAGTGTTGTAAGAAGAAGGGGAGATGCCACACAGTGGTGAAAATGGCCTTGTCCCAACTTTTCTGGGATTTGTTGACACCATGAAATTCTGATTCAACATATTTTTCCCTTAAAATGGTACATTTTCTCAGTTTAAACTTTTGTTCCGGGATTTATGTTTTATTCTGAATAAAATATTAGAAGTTGGCACCTCCACATCATTGCATTCAGTTTTTATTCACGATTTGTATAGTGTCCCAACTTTTTTGGAATCTGGTTTGTACATCATTTACATGTAAAGATAGGGAGGCAGTACTATCTGTACCTACATCATTTACAGGGACATACGGGGGCAGTACTATCTGTACCTACATCATTTACAGGAAAAGACAGGGAGGCAGTACCATCTCTACCTACATTATTTATAGGAAGAGAGACTAGGAGTCAGTACTATCTGTACCTACATAATTGAAAAGACAGGGTGACAGTACTATCTGTACCTATATAATTTAAAGGAAGAAAAAGGGAGGCAGTACTGTCTTTACCTACATCATTTACATGGAGAGACAGGGAGGCAGTACCATCTGTACTTATGTCATTTAAAGGAAAAGACACAGTGATAGTACTATCTGTATCTTTATCATTTATAGTGAGACAGATTGGGAGACAGTACTATCAATACCTATATCATTTATAGGAAGAGACAGGGAAGCAGTACTGTCTGTTTCTATATAATTTACAAGTAGAGACAGGGAAGCATTGCTATCTGTGCCTATATCATTTCCAGGGAGAAACAGTACTATCTGTACATAAATAATTTACAGGAAGAGACAGGGAGTCAGTTCTATCTTTACCTACATCATTTACAGTTAGAGACAGGGAAGCAGTGCTATCTGTGCCTACATCATTTACAGGGAGAGACAGTACTATCTGTACATACATCATTTAAAGGAAGAGACAGGGAGGCAGTACTATCTGTACCTACATTATTTACACGGAGAGACAGGGAGACAGTACTCTCTGTATCTACAACATTTATAGGGAGAGACAGGGAGGCAGTATTCTCTGTGCCTATATTATTTGCAGGGAGAGACAGTACTATCTTTGCATACATAATTTAGAGAATACTATCTGTACATACATCATTTACAGGAAGAAGCAGAGAGGCAGTACTATCTGTACCTACATTGTTTATAGTGAGAGACAGGGAAGCAGTACTATTATTATCTACATCAATTAGTGGAAGAAACAGGGAGTAAACAACTATCTGTACCTATATCATTTACATGGAGAGACAGGAAGGCAGTACTATCTTTTCCAACATAGTTTACATGGAGGCAGTACTATCTGTACCTATATCACTTATAGGGAGAGACAGGGAGTCAGTACTATCTGTACCTACATCATTTAAAGGGTGAGACAGAAAGACAGCACTATATGTACCTATATTACTTACAGGGAGTGACATGGAAGCAGTACTACCTGTACTTACATTATTTACAGGGAGATACAAGGGGGCAGCACTATATGTACCTATTTTACTTAGAGGGAGTGACAGGAAGGCAGTACTACCTGTACCTACATTATTTACAGGGAGAGGCAGGGAGGCAGTACTATCTGTACCTACATCATTACCAGGAAGAAACAGGGAGGCAGTACTATCTGTACCTGCATCATTTACAGGAAAAGACAGGGAGGCAGGACTATCTGTACCTAAATCCTTTATAAGTAGAGATAGGGAGGCAGTACTATCTATAACTACATCGTTTACAGGGACATACGGGGGCAGTACTATCTGTTCCTACATCATTTACAGGATAAGACAGGGAGGCAGTACCATCCCTACCTAAATTATTTGTAGGAAGAGAGACTAGGAGTCAAAACTATCTGTACTTATGTCATTTAAAGGAAGAGACACTGTGACAGTACTAAAATCAATAAACAGCTTACATTCCAGCTCACCCTATGATTCCACTGCGTGGAACAGACCGGACAAGTCCTTGGTGCAAACACAGAAAATAAGTTCCAGCATCCAGGGTTGTATATGTTGCCGTTATCTTTATTGTCTTCTGTTAAAATATAGCTATGCAGACATCAACCCCCTCCACTGCCCGGTTAACATGTTTCAAACTTAGCAGTTCATACTCATAACCAGGAGGGAGTTAATGTCTGTATAGCTGTATTTTAACCGAAGACAAATAAAGATAACGGCAACATATACAACTCTGGATGCCGGAACTTCTTTTCTGTACAGTGACAGTACTATCTGCACCTTTATCATTTACAGGGAGACAGACCGGGAGACAGTACTATCTATACCTATATAATTTACATGGAGAGACAGGGAAGCAGTACTATATGTGCCTATATCATTTATAGGAAGAGACAGGAAGGCAGTACTATCTGTACCTACATAATTTATAGGTAGAGATAGGGAAGCAGTGCTAACTGTGCCTATATCATTTACAGGGAGAGTCAGTACTATCTGTACATACATCATCTACAGGAATAGACAGGAAGTCAGTGCTATCTGTACCTACAGCATTTACAGGGAGGGCGGAGGCAGTACTATCTGTACGTACATCATTTATAGGAAGAGACAGGGAGGCAGTACTATCTGTACCTACATTATTTACACAAAGAGACAGGGAGGCAGTACTATCTGTACCTACATTATTTACACTTAGAGACAGGGAGACAGTACTCTCTGTACCTACATTATTTACACAAAGAGACAGGGAGAAAGTACTCTCTGTACCCAGGGGCGGATTAAGTGCATGATAGGCCCGGGGCTGTCTACCCAACTCGGCCGCCCCCCCCCCCCCCCCCCCCTCCATTTTAGTTCTAGTTTTTTTTCTGTATGAAGAGGCTGCAGTGCTTCGTAAGCGCCAAAGTCTCTTCCTAGGCCATATGACATCGTTCACATGGCCTCGGTGCAGCTCTGTCCCATCTGAGTGATTGGGGCTGAGCTGTAATACCAAGTGCAGTGCTATCAAATGGACAGCGCTGAGCTTAGTAAGGAGCAAAGAGGCTGCGGCGCTCACTGGGACATGGCGGTCTCCTCAAACAGCTGATTGGTGGGGGGGCCAGGAGTCGGACCCCCACCATCTCATAACTCTCTGAGTACAGATGTCATAGATGTTACCTGCAGTCCTATGTAACACCCCACATAACACAGTGAACTATTGTGTTATGTGGGGTGTTACATAGGACTGCATGGAACATCTACTACATTATCTTCACACAGAAAGCTATCACTGTTATCTGAGCTGTTACATAGGACTGCAGGTGACAAATTAAAAATTTTGTTGCCAAATTTAAAATACATACGATTATGATTAAAAAAAAGACTTGGAGAAGATGAGACGCAGGTCACAGTAGTGAGCCAGCTCTACATATAGGAGAATACAGCACCACATACCTGTTACATCCAGGGACATCTCCTGTCATGTAGACCTTCTCTTTCCTCTTCTCCGTTTGACCCAGACCGCCATGACTAATTCTTTCAGCAGCATCTCGTCTCTACAGAGTTTGTTACACAGACACGTTAGATTTCTCATAATTGGGGTCATTTGTCAAACTGGTGTAAAGTAGAACTGGCTTAGTTGCCCATAGCAACCAATCAGATTCCACCTTTCATTTTCCAAAGAAGCTGTCAAAAATGAAAGGTGAAATCTGGTTAATATGGGTAACTAAGCCAGTTCTACTTAAGGGCTCTTTCACACCTGCGTTGTTGTCTTCCGGCATAGAGTTCCGTCGTCGGGGCTCTATGCCGGAAGAATCCTGATCAGTTTTATCCTAATGCATTCTGAATGGAGAGAAATCCGTTCAGGATGCATCAGGATGTCTTCAGTTCCGGAACGTAACGTTTTTTGGCCGGAGAAAATACCGCAGCATGCTGCGCTTTTTGCTCCGGCCAAAAATCCTGAACACTTGCCGCAAGGCCGGATCCGGAATTAATGCCCATTGAAAGGCATTAATCCGGATCCGGCCTTAAGCTAAACGTCATTTCGGCGCATTGCCGGATCCGACGTTTAGCTTTTTCTGAATGGTTACCATGGCTGCAAGGACGCTAAAGTCCTGGCAGCCATGGTAAAGTGTAGTGGGGAGCGGGGGAGCAGTATACTTACCGTCCGTGCGGCTCCTCGGGCGCTTCAGAGTGACGTCAGGGCGCCCCAAGCGCATGGGTGACGTGATCACATGGACATATCATCCATGTGCATGGGGCGCTCTGACGTCACTCTGGAGCGCCCCGGGAGCCGCACGGACGGTAAGTATACTGCTCCCCCGCTCCCCGCTCCTACTATGGCAACCAGGACCTTAATAGCGTCCTGGCTGCCATAGTAACACTGAACGCATTTTGAAGACAGATCCGTCTTCAAATGCTTTCAGTTCACTTGCGTTTTTCCGGATCCGGCGTGTAATTCCGGCAAATGGAGTACACGCCGGATCCGGACAACGCAAGTGTGAAAGAGCCCTTACACCAGTTTGATAAATTACCCCAAAGGTCCCTATAGTGTCCACAGCAATTATAATGTCCCCTAGAGTGACCCCAGTAATAATAACACCCTATACTGTGCTCCAGGTAATAATGCCTGTATAGTGTCCCCTAATAGAAACGCCCCCACACTGCCCCCATATAGTAATTTCCCCCACACTGCTCCATATAGTAATTTCCCCCACACTGCCCCCATATAGTAATTTCCCCCACACTGCCCCATATAGTAATTTCCCCCACACTGCTCCATATAGTAATTTCCCCCACACTGCCCCATATAGTAATTTCCCCCACACTGCCCCATATAGTAATTTCCCCCACACTGCCCCATATAGTAATTTCCCCCACACTGCCCCATATAGTAATTTCCCCCACACTGCCCCATATAGTAATTCCCCCCACACTGCCCCCATATAGTAATTTCCCCCACACTGCCCCATATAGTAATTTCCCCCACACTACCCCATGTAGTAATTTCCCCCACACTGCCCCCATATAGTAATTTCCCCCACACTACCCCATATAGTAATTTCCCCCACACTGCCCCCATATAGTAATTTCCCCCACACTGCCCCCATATAGTAATTTCCCCCACACTGCCCCATATAGTAATTTCCCCCACACTGCCCCATATAGTAATTTCCCCCACACTGCCCCATATAGTAATTTCCCCCACACTGCCCCATATAGTAATTTCCCCCACACTGCCCCTATATAGTAATTTCCCCCACACTGCCCCATATAGTAATTTCCCCCACACTGCCCCCATATAGTAATTTCCCCCACACTACCCCATATAGTAATTTCCCCCACACTGCCCCCATATAGTAATTTCCCCCACACTTCCCCATATAGTAATTTCACCCACACTGCCCCCATATAGTAATTTCCCCCACACTGCGCCATATAGTAATTTCCCCCACACTGCCCCATATAGTAATTTCCCCCACACTGCCTCCATATAGTAATTTCCCCCACACTGCCCCATATAGTAATTTCCCCCACACTGCCCCCACATAGTAATTTCCCCCACACTGCCCCATATAGTAATTTCCCCCACACTGCCCCATATAGTAATTTCCCCCACACTGCCCCATATAGTAATTTCCCCCACACTGCCCCATATAGTAATTTCCCCCACACTGCCTCCATATAGTAATTTCCCCCACACTTCCCCATATAGTAATTTCACCCACACTGCCCCCATATAGTAATTTCCCCCACACTGCGCCATATAGTAATTTCCCCCACACTGCCCCATATAGTAATTTCCCCCACACTGCCTCCATATAGTAATTTCCCCCACACTGCCCCATATAGTAATTTCCCCCACACTGCCCCATATAGTAATTTCCCCCACACTGCCCCCATATAGTAATTTCCCCCACACTGCCCCATATAGTAATTTCCCCCACACTGCCCCATATAGTAATTTCCCCCACACTGCCCCATATAGTAATTTCCCCCACACTGCCCCATATAGTAATTTCCCCCACACTGCCCCTATATAGTAATTTCCCCCACACTGCCCCATATAGTAATTTCCCCCACACTGCCCCCATATAGTAATTTCCCCCACACTACCCCATATAGTAATTTCCCCCACACTGCCCCCATATAGTAATTTCCCCCACACTTCCCCATATAGTAATTTCACCCACACTGCCCCCATATAGTAATTTCCCCCACACTGCGCCATATAGTAATTTCCCCCACACTGCCCCATATAGTAATTTCCCCCACACTGCCCCCATATAGTAATTTCCCCCACACTGCCCCCATATAGTAATTTCCCCCACACTTCCCCATATAGTAATTTCACCCACACTGCCCCCATATAGTAATTTCCCCCACACTGCGCCATATAGTAATTTCCCCCACACTGCCCCATATAGTAATTTCCCCCACACTGCCTCCATATAGTAATTTCCCCCACACTGCCCCATATAGTAATTTCCCCCACACTGCCCCATATAGTAATTTCCCCCACACTGCCCCCATATAGTAATTTCCCCCACACTGCCCCCATACAGTAATTTTCCCCACACTGCCCCATATAGTAATTTCCCCCACACTGCCCCATATAGTAATTTCCCCCACACTGCCCCATATAGTAATTTCCCCCACACTGCCCCCATATAGTAATTTCCCCCACACTGCCCCCATATAGTAATTTCCCCCACACTGCCCCATATAGTAATTTCCCCCACACTGCCCCCATATAGTAATTTCCCCCACACTGCCCCCATACAGTAATTTCCCCCACACTGCCCCATATAGTAATTTCCCCCACACTGCCCCATAGAGTAATTTCCCCCACACTGCCCCACATAGTAATTTCCCCCACACTG
The DNA here is from genome assembly GCF_905171765.1 of Bufo bufo. NCBI lineage: Eukaryota > Metazoa > Chordata > Amphibia > Anura > Bufonidae > Bufo > Bufo bufo. Next base: position 810,458,605 of record NC_053390.1, read on the forward strand.
CCCCCACATAGTAATTTCCCCCACACTGCCCCCACATAGTAATTTCCCCCACACTGCCCCCATATAGTAATTTCCCCCACACTGCCCCATATAGTAATTTCCCCCACACTGCCCCCACATAGTAATTTCCCCCACACTGTCCCCATATAGTAATTTCCCCCACACTGCTCCCATATAGTAATTTCCCCCACACTACCCCATATAGTTATTTCCCCCACACTGCCCCATATAGTAAATTTCCCCCACACTGCCCCCATATAGTAATTTCCCCCACACTGCCCCCATATAGTAATTTCCCCCACACTGCCCCATATAGTAATTTCCCCCACACTGCTCCCATATAGTAATTTCCCCCACACTGCCCCATATAGTAATTTCCCCCACACTGTCCCCATATAGTAATTTCCCCCACACTGTCCCCATATAGTAATTTCCCCCACACTACCCCATATAGTAATTTCCCCCACACTGCCCCATATAGTAATTTCCCCCACACTGCCCCATATAGTAATTTCTCCACACTGCCCTCACAGTATTAATTTCCCCCATGGTAGTAATTTGCCTGCACAGTATTAATTGTCCCCCACACTGCCCCCATAGTACTAATTTCCCTCACACTAGTAATTTGCCCCCACGTAGTAGTTTTCCCCCCACTGTCCCTTCAGTGATGTTCTCCTGTGCCCCCCAGTAATGTCCCCCAAAGTTGGCACACAAAAAATAAAAAAAGCTAATACTTACCTGTGTCCCAGTCGGTGCTCACTCGTCAATGGTGCAGGCGTCCGGGCACAGTCAGTGTGCTGCGTCCGAGCACAGACGAGGCGCGATGACGTCATCACACCCGCCTGCGCCGGAATTTTACTGTCTGTACCTCCATCATTTACAGGGAGAGACAGGGAGACAGTACTATCTGTGACTTTATCTGTGATGAAACTAACCTCGCAACTGGGTTTTGGAGGGGCCTGTTTGCCAGCCTCTTGCCTCAGGATTATGGCCCATATACTAACTTTGAAGGAGAAGACAGACCGGCCGCACAGCCTAAATCTGTGGAACTGTTTTGGGCAGGAAAGCCATGCTTGCAGTCGGCCAAATGTGACTTCCATGGAATTTGAGAACCCCTGCTCGGATCTGGGTGATTTTTGGATATGTTGTTCGCCCTGATCAGAGCTATCAATGGATGTATAATTATGGGGATATGTGGGGTTTTGAGGTGTTTTCTGTGTTTTGGGAAAAATGTGTGTTTTCTGCCTGTGAGTGATTAAGCTAGCCCATTATGTTTGGTAATTGTATCACAGGCAGAGCCCATTGTGTTTTGTAAAATTTTGTTTGGTAATTGCGTCACAGACAATGCCCATTGTATTTTGTTGATTGCGTCACAGACAGAGGGGGGTGGTTGCTGGGAAGGTTTCAATACTGTAAATGCATGTGATTGGCTAATGTATAAACTATCGCAGTCTTCCATAAGGTCCCCAGAAGGAGTGTCCCTTGCTGGAAGACCTGCATAAAAGGCTGACATGTAATCCCATGAAAGAGTCGTGCTTACCCCTTCATGAAGTCTTGGCTCATGTTTGTGGGATGGGATAACTACATTCTTGGGGATTGCTATATCACAATTCTCCCCTGAGTATAAGCTCTTGTAAGAGCTTGTTCCTGGTTCCTGCTCTCTGGATTTAGAAGAGGTTCACCCACTGGAAGCTGAAGCCCGGTCTTGGGTCCAGCGTGGGTGGAGGACGGCGCGAGACCCCAACCAAGCTGCGGCAGTTCGTGGGGTCTGTGGTGGTTACGGTGTCAAGTGGATTGCTTGGAGCCCTCGGAAAGCACCAGGAGCATCCATCAACGGAGGTACCCAGTCGGGGTGCCAGGAGATCCGTTACAATATCATTTACCGGGAGAGACATTACTATCTGTGCATACATATTTAAAGGAAGAGACAGAGAGGCAGTACTATCTGTACCTACATTATTTATAGTTAGAGACAGGAAAGCAGTACTATCTGTGCCTATATCTTTTATAGGGAGTGACATGGAGACAGTACTATCTGTACCTACATCATATACAGGAAGAGACAGGGCGGCAGTACTATCTGTACCTACATTAGGTACACGGAGTGACAGGAAGACAGTACTCTCTGTATCTACATCATTTACAGGAAGAGACAGGGAGGCAGTACTGTCTGCACATACATCATTTACAGGGAGAGACAGGGATGCAGTACTATCTGTACCTATATCATTTACAGATAGTGATGGACGAACATCGGCCGGGACGGTTCGCGAACGCGATCAAATGTTTGCGAACCGCAAGTTCGCAGCGGGCCTCATTCACTTTAATGGCAGGCAAACCTGAAAAACCTTCAGCTCATATCTGCAGCCACCAAATACTTACAAAAAGTGCACAAATCGTCCCACAACATGGACAGTGATATACCAGAGGGGGATCAATGGCAAAAATTCCCACCAAAAATATGTATTTTAATCAGGGGCCATTTTTATGCGTCTTAAATTGAAACTCTCAAAAATGTGCCCTGCTGGAGCCTAGAAACTTTTACTTCAGGCCACGGGAGTGCAGGCCCCAAACATTAGGCATTCACCGGACAGAAAACATCAAGTGATTATGTGGCTGGAGGTATATTAGACGGTCATTAGATATCAATTTTACTGCAGGTCAGTGGAGCACAGGTCCCAAAAATTATTCATTCAATGTACAGAAAAGAACAAGCTTTGTCTTCTTCTCATTGTCTGTCGCTAGTAGAGGCCTAAGCATGGCAGGCAGGTTCCCCCAGAAGTATCTTGCTGGATGAGCAGCCAATACCGCACTTGCATCAATCTTGACAGGATTCAGGTGTAGAGGAATTGTTTTTTTGGAATGCTTTCTCCATCGCAACACCCTTCATGTCGTTGAATAAACTGAAGACTGGCCGATTCTCTCCTAAGAAAAAAATCTAAAGTTATTATTAAATTTATTCCATATATATTATAAAATTCGGTGTCTCCAAGATCAATCTGCAGCGTGGGGGTCCCACACGGGTTCTACACACTTCCAAAATAAAGTGGAGCGAATAGATGACGGATGATCGGGACGCTCCATGATCTTCCCAGGAGCTGCTTTTGGGAGCCGCTTTTCATTTCTGAGACGTCTGTGTGGGAATCCGAAGACCATCTCCATCTCCGTGCACCACAGGATGTCCTCCTCCTCCTGTGTTAGGAAAAATTTAATTTTTATTATAAAATGTATTAAATATAATAAGGATGCCCTTCTTTCCATTCCATGATCACTGGGAACCCCTGATGAAGAGACTAGGCCCTGGTTGGTTTGAATCGTGATTAAATTCTCAACTCTTTCGGGCTCCAAGCAATCTTGAAGCTTTGTCTTCTTCTCATTGTCTGTCGCTAGTAGAGGCCTAAGCATGCCAGGCAGGTTTCCCCAGAAGTATCTTGCTGGATGAGTGGAGAGTAATTATTATATTTTTTTAATGCTTTCGATGGAGAACGTCGTTGAATAAACAGAAGACTGGCCGATTCTCTCCTGTCTTACGCAACATTTAATTTTTATTATTAAATTTATTAAATATTTTAACATTGATTTTATTAAACCATAACTTGATTAAAATTATAAGAAAGTATACTTAAATTTACCAAAACTGGCCTAATAACTCAGGTATGAACTCAGCCTTACAGGTTAATGTTAGCGCCAAGAAGAAGCGCACTCCTTTTACACCCTCGTCAGCTGATTCCACATAGATTTCTACAGAACCTGATCTATTAAACGCTTATACAAGTAGAGCCCCCCCCCCCCCTGACAGAGTGGAGAGGGTGTCAGCAGTAAGTTTGAGGTGACGTCACTGATTAATTTGCTCTTCCTCTGATCCATCAGAACAATAACCCACAAAAAACGGATCCTGTCTGTGGAACATACGCCTTCACCCGGTCAGCATTTGGTCAGTAATCCATCAGTATTACTAATGCCAATAAAAACAGGAGTGGATCTAAAACAGAGATGACATGTGAAGGGAATATTTGCATGTCTTCTGTGTCTTGTACCCACTCCTGCTTTTGTCTACCAAATCATAAGCCAATTCTGATGGAACCATACAGGCCTTACAGCTACTACACAGACAGGATCCGTTGTGCGTCTCATTTTTCCTTCCTTCTGACAGATCAGAAGAAAGGTCAAATAAATGATGTCAGCCAGGCCAAAAGCCAAAATAGTGGACCAGTCATGAAGTGGGGAGGGTGTGAACAGCATGAGAAGTCCACAGAGTGGCCCTATGACAGAGTGGTGAGGTGGAAGCAGCATGAGGAGACCACAGAGTGGCCCAATGACAAAGTCTGGAGGTAGTGGCATCATCTGGAGGCCACAGAGTGCCACAATGACAGTGTGGAGGTGGCAGCAGTATGAGGAGGCCACCGTGTGGCACAATCACAGAGTATGTAGTTGGCAGCAGTATGTGGAGGCCAGCGAGTGGCCAGGTTACATAGTGTGGAGATGGCAGCATCAGGAGGCCAGAGTGGCAAGGTGACATAGTGTGGACATGGCAGCAGCATGATACAACAGAGTGGCACTGTGACATAGTGTGGACATGGCAGCACCAGGAGGCCACAGAATGGGAAGGTGACATAGTGTGGAGGTGGGTGGCAATACTAGTACTCGCTGAAGATAGTGAGTGAAAGAAGGAGCACTTGGCATCAGATGTTTGGCATCAGGCGGGTGGCAGCATCAGAAAAGTAGCTGAGGCAGGTAGCCAGAAGAAACCGGTCTCTTTTGTCAAAATGTTGGTGTGGCACCATGGATGATCTAGTCTGATGCATCAGGCATTGGTGGGTGGAAATCCTGTCTGATCCACGCCTGATTCATCTTGATGCAGTGTCCCACTATGTGCTATATGTGGGCACTTTAAACTCTTGCTAATAATGCGATTCGTTATCACAAAGCATTAGGAAATTCGCATTCGTTCAGAATCAAATTTTTCCTGAAATTCGGCACAAATTCGACTTCGTCAGCTTCGATTCGCTCATCTCTAATCACAACAGTTGTAATTAGTTGTTCCAATAGAGTTTGTCCCTCTGTATAGCAGAACCGCACACAACTGCTGCACAATACAAATGCACTATATAGAAAGTATATTATAGGTATATAACACCCCTGCCTCAATCCGTTTTTTTGGGGGGTGACTGGTATGTCACACCAGTAGAAATTATTTGTTCCAATAACGCTTGTCGCTCGGTATAGCTTCAGTATCACAGCAGAACCGCACACAACTGCCGCACAATACAAATGCACTATAATATACTTTCTATGTTAGAAAGTATATTATAAGTATATCGCACCCCTCTGTGTATCACACCTATCGATAGCACACCTATACCAGTCCTTAAAAGGACTTTTGTGGCCCTATTAGCTAGCGTTTGGTGTCCCTAACAGCCTGTCCCTGCTCAACACAGCAACCTCTCCCTACACTGGCAAAAGACAGAATGTAAAATGCCTCCCTGTTTCTTCTTTTCCAGGAAGAAACAGGGAGGCAGTACTGTCTGTACCTACATCATTTACAAGGAGAGTAAGGGAGACAGTACTATCTTTACCTACATAATTTATTGGAAAAGACAGGGAGGTAGGACTATCTGTATCTACATCATTTAAAAGTGGAGATAGGGAGGCAGTACTATCTGTACCTACATTATTTACAGGGACATACGTGGGCAGTACTATCTGTACCTACATCATTTACAGGAAAAGACAGGGAGGCAGGACTATCTGTACCTACATTATTTATAGGAAGAGACTGGGAGGCAGTACTATCTGTACCTACATCATTTATAGGAAGAGACAGAGAGGCAGTACTATCTGTACCTACATCATTTATAGGAAGAGACTGGGAGGCAGTACTATATGTATGCATGTAATTTATAGGAAGAGACAGGGAGGCAGTACAATCTGTACCTATATCATTTACAAGAAGAGACTGGGAGGCAGTACTATCTGTACCTATATCATTTACAAGAAGAGACTGGGAGGCAGTACTATCTGTACATACATCATTTACAGGGAGAAACACGGAGGCAGTACTGTCTGAATCTACACAATTTAAAGACAGATACAGGTGTCTCAACTACACAGCTTTGTGTGTGGTTTTACAGATTGCACAAAACGTTAGTCAAACACTTAACAAAACCTTCATGAAAAAAAATAACGCCAAACGTCCAAATCCAATGATTCTTTTCACACAGTATTGGAGTTAAAATATTTTCCAAGTCTTTACAACTGATGACTTATCCTCTGGATAGGTCATCAGTATCTGATCGGTGGGGGTCCGACACATGGGACCCCCGCTGATCAACTGTTTGAGAAGGCACTGGTGTTCCTTTGAGTGCCGTGGCCTTCTCCATGCTCACCAATCACAGCGCCAATAGGATAGCACAGAGGATAGGCTATCTGTATTAAAGTCTAAGAAAAGCCCTTTAAGCAATGCTGGCTATAGTCACCACTAGAGGGAGCTCACTGCATACAGATTTATACAGAATTCAGTGAAGTCAATAATAGCTACATAAATACAGTACATAGTGTTTGCCTTAAGCTCCCCTAGTGGTAGCTGTTGGTGCATCAAAGCTGTATTATATTAATGGCCCACTATATTCATTCAGACACCCGAATACATTATCCTTAAAGGGTTTCTGTCATCAGAAAAATCGCTATGTATCTGGCTGACATGAGCGATGTGCGCCTGCGCCGAACACCTCTAAGGATTCTGTCTACACAGGGGTTGTGATGTTTTTTACAGCAAAAGTAGCACTGCGCCCTACGTATCCCTCATGCCAAAATACCATGACCCCCAGCAGTATAAACAGTGATGAAAAACTTCACTTGTAGCACAGAAATAAGCCATTCTATAACTAAGAGCAAACAAAAAGTCAGCAGAATTCTGAATACAGCTCTGGATGTGATCACAGCAAAGTATTTACAAAGTAAGTGATCATTTGATGTAGAATTAAGCTGTACACTGATGTTCAGAAGAGGAGCTAGCATTTATATGCACAAGGATATCGAGATGTTCTCTGAAGCGGTTTTCACACTCTCCGTAATTATTACTTTTTAGCATAATTGATCCTTTTATCATGCATTCATTTGGAGTCGTGCTGAAAATATTAGCGGGAAGATGCATTTGTGATAATTATGTGCTGGATGGAAGAGAGGAGAGCAAAGTGCTCCTTCTAGCGACAAGAGGCTTGCTCTTTTCTCTGCGGATACATGGATGGAATCTGAAGCATTATATACAGTCTTCCCTTAAAGAGGTCATATAGATGTCAGCAAGCAAATGGAGCGAAGACGCCGCAGCTCGGAGCACAGGACGATGACTTCCTCGGAGGCTAAAGTGCTTTTTGCATGAATGAGTGCTGATGGGAAACAAGCTATAGAGAAACATACATTGAAGGCTCTGAGCTAGAAGAATAATCCTCCTCCCTCCCTCTGCATTTAGGAACATAAGGCATCGACAGCCTATAAATAAAAGATGTTCCTGTAAACATCAAAAAATGGACTAAAAGAAGTTGTCTGATCTTGTCTGTATTCATGGATAACAGAATGAGCCTGGACACTATTGGAAACCCCCGGACTTAGACTAACCTACCTGAATCAAAATTGGGAACGTATGGAAGAGACCTGGAAACAGAATTCGGCCGAGACATGCTTGAATCTGATCATGCCCAGAAGGATTCAGGCAGTGTTGAAAGACAAAGGTGGATTCTATACGCACCTTCCTCTTAAAGGGGTTGTCCGAGCTGAACCTGGACATACCCATATTTTTACCCAGGCAGCCCCGCTGACAAGAGCATCGGAGTATTTTATACTCCGATGCTCTCACTTGCCCTGTGCAGGATCGTGCAGGGCAAGGGCTTTTTTATTTATAATTAGTGTTGGTCTAGCACCAAAGTGCTCGTGTGCTGTGGTGCTCGAGTAGAACACTTCCCGATGCTCGGGTGCTCTACTGAGCACCCGAGCACAATGCAAGTCAATGGGAGAACCCGAGCATTAAACCAGGTACCCCCTGCTCTGAAGAGGGTGGGTGTCGGGACTCTAGTTCAGCTTAGGAGTCCCTGCTCTGACTCCATATATAGCTATGTCCATATATGGAGTCAGTGCTTGAGGACACCCAGTGTATTTAAATCTAATTTAGCCTCTATTTCTGAAAAGTTTATGGAGGTATTCGAACTCACAACCTTCTACATTACAGCTAAGAATCTTAACATTCTGGGCTGTAGTGTAGAAGGTTGTGAGTTTGAATCCCACCAGAAACTTTTCAGAAATAGAGGCTAAATTAGATTTAAATACACTGACTCAAGCACACGCTATATTCTGCATTAGCATAGCGATGATCGAGCGAACTGGTGTTCGGCTGAGCATGCTCGCCCAACACTATTTATAATAACACACTGCCGGGCGGAGGCTTCCACCCAGCAGTGTGTTTGGTGATGTCACTGGCTCTGATGGGCTGGCTTTAACGCTGCCCTAGCCTGTAAAACGGCCCGCCCATTGGTAACGGTGACATCACCGGGCCTCTGTACCAGTCTGTTAATAGTTTCTTGTTTATGATATTTTTATACTTGTGTAGCCCCGTCTGGATGTACAGTGCCATGGAATTAATGGCGCTTTAAAATAAATAATAATATATGCATATTTAGAAAGTGTGTCAAGTAGAACTTTTCACACTAAGTCATTGTCATAGGGAATTTTCACATTAAGAACCCCTTTAACCGCTCTCCTCACCAAATGATACATTTACGGAGGCACTGCCGGCACCATGGTGTTGTAATTGTGTGGTGAGGGGATGTCGCCACTCAGTATCTACATCTGGCAATCAGGTTTCGGGCGCTACTCGGATCTTATCCAGACTTTCTAAGCACTTTACTGCAAATTGAAATGACTAACCTGAAAATGGGTGGGTCGTATGCAAACCCCACCTAGAAGTGGAAGATCCAGGGTGGCTCTAGGGCATGTATAGGCCAGGGCTTAATTATCCCAATTTTACCAACAGAAATGCTGGTAAGTATGGATGGAAAGCCTCGAATCCACGTACATGGAGACTACTGATTACTACAGATTACAGGAACTATCAAATGTCCTTAACAGAGCCTTGAGGATCAGGAGAATTGGAGCAGGAGGAAAAACATAAGAATAGAAGGAACCCAGAACTTATGGCACCAGAGGAGTATTGAAAAGTCTTCTCCACCCTTCAAGGAGAAAGTAAATTCTGCTTGTCAACTTTTATTAGAGCATTAGACTTGTTTTTTTCATAGCATGGTCAGACCTTTTCTTGATGCCCCACCCCTTTATCAGAAGGAGCCACCCCTTTTGTGATGTTTCACGCCCCTTCAGAGCAGTTATGGGCGCTGGAGCGGCACAGCATACCGGTGCTACATACAGGTAGAGCTTTCTGAGCGGTGGGGGAGATTCGCCAGCTCCTCCCAGAGTCCAGGAAGTCTCACATTTTTCCAGGAGTTGGCAGTAGGAAGTACAGCAGTTGACATAGTCATGGCAAGTGAATATAGAATGAAACCTTCTACATATGAAACACCTAGATATGTTACCTCTGCCTATTAACCTCTTAATGACTGATGATGATCCATGATGGATACATTCGTCATGATGGTCTTATGAGCAACGCTCAATGTCCTCACAAGATCGCAGCAGGAACTCAGCTGAAACTGCCAGGATCAGATGTAGCAGTTTAACCCCCTAGATGCTGCAGTCTAAAGTGACTGTGGCATCTAATGTGTTTGACGATGTATGGGGCTCTATTTGTCTGCAATGTGATTGCCCCTGCAATGTGATTGCTGGATACTAATGCATTACTGTGGTATCTGGAGCTTTAGATAGGCCCCCAGGCCTGCCAGCAGTATAGGCCTATTAGGCAATAGAAAGACAAGAACAAGTAAAAGTATTACATTTATAAAAAATGTAAAAAGCACCCCCCTAAAATAATTTAAATAAACCCCTTTTTAATATAAAAACCCTAAAATGGTTCCAATAAAAATAAAAATTTATCCTGCAAGAAATGTGCACGCATAGAGAAGAATAAAAAAAATTATGGGTCTTATAAAATCTACACATTCGACTGGTTTTGCAAAAAACAAGCCCTCATACAGTTACATCGACGGTGAAATAATAAAGTTATCGAAGCACAGACAAAATAACTTGGTCATTTAGTGACAAACAAGCCTGGGCAGCTCGGTATTAACCCTTTGCCTCGGTAGACAGTTTTGGCCTTAAGGTCCATTCACACGTCCGCAATTTAGTTCCGCTTTTTGCGGAACGTCATTGCGGACCCATTCATTTCTATGGGGCCGCACGATGTGCTGCCCGGATCCGGAATTGCGGACCCACACTTCCGGGTCCGCAATTCCGTTCCCGAAAAAGAATAGAACATGTCCTATTCCATTTCTTGTTAAACTTGTATTATTTTGCTATTATATTTGTTAATAAAACAAAAATTTACAAGAACATGTCCTATTCTTGTCTGCAATTGCGGACAAGATTATGCATTTTCTATTAAGTGCAGGCGATGTGCAGTCCGCAAAATGCGGGAGGCACATCGCGATGTCCGTGTTTTGTGGATTCGCGGATCCGTGGATCCGCAAAACACACACGAACGTGTGAATGGACCCTTAATGACCGAACCCTATTTTTCAAATCTCACAGGTTTCATTTTATGTAGTAATAATTTCTCATGGCACATTGTACTTCATGTTAGTGGTAAATTTGAGTCAATATGTGTTAGCTTTATTTATAAAAAAAATTCAAAATTTACAGAAAATTTGGAAAAATTTGCTATTTTCAAAATTTGAACTTCTCAGTTTTTAAGACGGATAGTGATACCTCATAAAATAGTTATGTAACATTCCCCATTTGTAAATGTAATTTTTTTTTAGGACGCTAGAAGGCTTAGAATTTTAGAAGCAATTTTTTACATTTTCAAGAGAATTTCCAAATACTGACTTTTTTTAAGGACCACAAATAAATGACCCTGTTTAACAAAGTAAACCCCTCAAATTATTTAAAACAGATTTTTGAAACATTGTTAACCCTCTAGATGTTCCACAGGAATTAAAGCAAAATAGAGGTGAAATTTAAAAATGTAATTTTTTGTGAAGATTTTCCATTTTTATATATTTTTTTTCCTGTACAGAGTTTACAGAAACTCCCCATATGTGGTCGTAAACTGCTGTATGAGCACACGACATGGCTCAGAAGGGAAGGAGCACCGCATGGTTTTTGGAGAGCAGATTTTGCTGGAATGGTTTTCTGGTACCATGTTGTATTTAAAGAGACCCTAAAATGGGAACTCCCAAAAAGTGACACCATTTTGGAAACTAAATCCCTCAAGGAATTTATTGAGAGATGTAGCAAGTGCCATTACCCAACAAGTGCTTCAAGGAATTTAGAAACACTTGGCTGTGAAAAGGAAAAATTACATTTCTTACAATAAAATATTGCTTTAGCCCCAAATGTTTCATTTTCACAAGGGGTAACAGGAGACATGCACCCTACAATTTCTTATGCATCTTTTCCTGAACACAGAAACACCCCATTTGTGGTTGTGAACTGCTGTTTGGGGACATGGCAGCGTTCAGAATGAAAGGAGGGCACCTGAATTTTCTAACATTCTCTAATTATCTTTCGAACTTGCTCTAATTATTTTTAGGGCTGTAAGTTGTTTTTTTTTGTTGACTGAGCTATGCAAAGGTTCATTTGTTTTGCGACACAAGTTTTAGTTTTTATTGGTACATATAACTTTTTGATAATTTTTTATTCCATTTATTTCATTAAAAAAATATGGCTCTTAGACTATGGAGACACTAAAGTCATTATTTTTTTTGTTTAAAAAATGATTTTATTGTGTAAAACTTAAATAAGTAAAAAAGTTATCGCCGCGTCTGTAAGAAACTGCTGTATAAAAATATCACATGACCTAACCCCTCAGGTTAACACCGTAAAAAAAAAAAAAAAAGTGTTGAAAAAGCACGTTTTTGTCATCTTACATCACAAAAAGTGTAATACCAAGCGATCAAAAAGTCCTATGCACCCTAAAATAGTACCAATCAAACCATCATCTCATAAAAAAAAATGAGCCCCTACATAAGACAGTAGCCTAAGAAATAAAAAAAAATACGGCTTTCAGAATGAGGAGACACAAAAAGATTTTTTTTTTTCAAAAATGCTTTATTATGTAAAACTGAAACAAACAACCCAAAAAAGTTGTCATATTTGGTATTGTCGCGTCCGTAACAACCTGCTCTATAAAAATAGCACATTATCTAACCTGTCAGATGAACGTTGTAAATAATAAAAAATAAAAAAGGTGCCAAAACAGCTAATTTCCCTCACAAAAAGTGTAATATAGAGCAACCAAAAGACATATGTACCCTAAAATAGTACCAACTGCCACCTTATCCGGTAGTTTTCAAAATGGGGTCACTTTTTGGGAGTTTCTACTCTTGGGGTGCATCAGGGGGGATTCAAATAGGACATGGTGTCAAAAAACCAGTCCAGCAAAATCTGCCTTCCAAAAACCATATGGCGTTCCTTTCCTTCTGCGCCCTGTCGTGTGACCGTACAGCAGTTTACGACCACATATGGGGTGTTTCTGTAAACTACAGAATCAGGGCAATAAATATTAAGTTTTGTTTAGCTGTTAACCCTTGCTTTGCTAGTGGAAAAAAATTGATTAAAATTGAAAATCTGCCAAAAAAGTGAATTTCTGAACTCTTATCTTTATTTTCCATTAATTCTCGAGGAACACTTAAAGGGTTAACAAAGTTTGTAAAATTAGTTTTGAATACCTTGAGAGGTGTAGTTTCTAAAATGGGGTCATTTTTGAGTGGTTTCTATTATGTGAGCCTCACAAAGTGACTTCAGACCTGAACTGGTCCTTAAAAAGTGGGTTTTGGAAATTTTCAGAAAAATTTCAAGATTTGCTTCTAAGCCTTCTAGCGTCCCCAAAAAATAAAATGGCATCCACAAAATGATCCCAACATGAAGTGGACATATGGGGAATGTAAAGTAATAACTATTTTTGGAGGTATTACTATGTATTATAGATGTAGAGAAATTGGAATTTGAAAATTTCCAAATTTTTCAAATTTTTTATGAAAATTTGGTAATTTTTTTATAAATAAAAATGAAATATTTTGACTCAAATTTACCAGTGTCATGAAGTACAATATGTGACGAGAAATCAGTCTCAGAATGGCCTGGATAAGTCAAAGCGTTTTAAAGTTATCACCACATAAAGTGACACTGGTCAGATTTGCAAAAAATGGCCGGGTCCTTAAGGTGAATTATGGCATGGCAGGGTCCTTAAGGGGTTAAAAGTCGAAAGCCAAAGTTTTTCACCAAAGTCTTGCGCTTCGGTGATAACTTATTTCGACTAGACGGAGCCCATACATTTTAATGATTTACGGAGACGAATCTCTGTACAGTATTCAAACCAAGTTCTGAACGATCTAGGATCCGAAGCTCGCTTTGCTCATCACTACTGATTGCTGTAGTCATCTATTGCAATGCACTGTACTGTCAGCCATAGGCCTCATGCACACGACCGTTGTTGGGTTCCGTGTCCGTTGTTCCGTTTTCCGTGATTTTCTGCGGACCCATTGACTTTCAATGGGTCAGTTGAAAACTCGGAAAATGCACCGTTTGTCATCCGCGTCCGTGATCCGTGTTTCCAGTCCGTGAAAAAAATATGACCTGTCCTATTTTTTTCACGGACAACGGTTCGCGGACCCATTCAAGTAAATGGGTCCGTGAAAAAACACGGAGGCACACAAGATTGTCATCCGCGTCCGTGATCCATGTCCGTTTTTTTCCTATCATTTTCAAGGCAAACTTGACTTAGATTTTTTTTTTTACTTTTCATGTCTGGTGATCCTCCAAAAATCAAGGAAGACACACGGAAAAAAAAACGGAAACGGATCACGGAACCCCGTTTTGCGGACCGTGAAAAAATACTGTCGTGTGCATGAGGCCTTACACTGACACTAGGCTTAGATACATGTCAGGCTTAGATACATGGCAAGCCTGGAGGCTTTTTCAAGACCTCTGGCTGCCATGGCAGAGTGGCGGTCTGATGGGGGAGAGAAGGAGCTCCGTCCCTCTGTTAATCCCATGGATGCTGTGGTGGCTACTCACCGTAGCATCTAAGGGGTTGAGCGGTCAGGATTAGTGCCAAAACCGATCTTGGCCATTGCAGCGGAGACACTGCCATCTTGATAATTGGGGCAAAGGGGGCATGGAAGAGGCACAAAAGGGGGCAGCCATTACCTCTATTCAAGCTTCTATTTCCACCATCAGAAACGCTGGGGATCGGAGCCTGAAAACAGCAGTTTTTACTCTTCGAGGCTGATTGCTTAGACTGTGCAGACTAACCCTTGCCGGCTTCTCCAGTGTCTCTGCGGTCCATGACAGCGGAGAGTCTCACCGCCCTGGTGAACGGTTCGGACGTAGCTGTATATCTGATTGCAGAAACGTACATGCAATCTGGACGTACAGCTACGGATTAAAGGGGTTTAGCTAGGTGGGCGCAGAGACCACCAATATGAAGGTTTTACAATCCAAACCTTCCAGGACATTGCCGGCTCCACTGCTAAAGCCTTCGCTGGCCAACCTACGTGAACATAAGCTGCCAAATACAGTAAGTGGCTTTTTCCTTTTCAGGAAAAAAGACAATAAGCAGATTGCAACACACAATGCAGAAGCCTTGGCGAAGAATGAGAACCTCTAAATATAGGGATATAGTCGACATCCCTTCATGGATGGCAAGAGGAGATGACTCCCCCATTCCAGAACCACCAAAACCAATAGCCTGGCGGACCGCCACAAAGCTAAATTCGCCTGAGGCGTCCCCTCCTTGAACTCAGAAACGGTACCTGTATCTATTTAATGCTTAGAGGTGATGTAAGTCCCGGATACTGCTCTTCTGAGTTATTTTCGGATTTCTTATTGTCATACTCACACTGCTGTTTATTGCAGTTAGATACTTATTCAAACAAGTATGTCCTGAATAAGAACCAAATTCCTTGTTTACTTAAAGGGCACCTGTCGCTCTGTCAAACCAGACATACTGCCTGGTAGGGTTGATCCTGCTGAAGAAAGGCATGTCTGTCTTGTGAAAATTGGTTGCAGCATTCCCAAGGAGAACGACTTTTATTCTTGAGGGCTTCAGTATATTGATGGGAGGGGCTTAGCCTCTCTTGCGCCTCAGCTGTCCAGTGCTGGCCACTCCCCCCAGTGTACTGAAACAGAAAATACTTAAATATTACTTTATTATAAATAAATTCCCAAACACCTTTCATTATTTATAATGGCTTGTTTTGTCTGGGGAGCACTCATCGGGAAAGACAGGTGCACTCTGCGGTCTTACTAAACAGGTAGGTGAGCGTTAGGAGAAACTACTTGAGAAACCTTGGCGCGGTGCTCGGGCTCAGACATGTCCTCCACAGTAGGATATGTTGGCTAATCTCTCAATTTTAACATCCGTTTGAGGGTTTAGTAAGACCGCAGAGTGCACCTGTCTTTGCTATTATTATATTGTTATATTGGTTATCACATTCACATAATTGCTATCTTGCGTAGGATGTCTATTGTGGTACTTGTGGTCCACTGTATGCATTTTTGCTGGGGATAGTCATTAGCAACGGGACACAAGTGCAGGATTTGCTCCCCTGTATATACATGCACAACTGCATATGGGTCTGAGCACTTCCTGCCTGTTTAACACCACGCCATTTTTTTCATTAGGGGAAATACCGTAAAATGGCCGCTGTCCTATTAGTACACACAAAACCTGTCCTAATCACATAGCAGCATATAACTGCTCTCTGGAAGGGATGGTAAGGCATGGTACACCTCAATGGGAAATAAGTCCAGAGACTCAGGGTCTGCAGTAAACCAGTGGGCTTCTTTACTGGAGGAAATCAGGCGCAAAACAATACAGGCGAGGCATAGGGCTGGCTTCTCCAGTCTCCTCCCTGGCAGAAGAAAGGTTTGATGCTAAGGAAAGGTCTGAGCTAGCTGTCCCTCTATGTCTCTCTCAGAAGGCTGGTACTCTGACCAAAGGCTGGAGGCCCACGGTCTGTGGCTCAGTAGTCTGGCTGGCATCTTGATCACAGGGCTGGTGACTCATGATTGGTAGCTTAGCATCCCCATCTCAGTGACTTCTTCTGGTGACTCATGCAGACTGGCATGAGTCTCATCTTCTAAGCACTGAACTGCAGAAAGCTAGGGGCTCTGGCTGCTCTACTTTAAAAACAGTTTCTAGCGGAACTAGAACCTTCTAGTGGGAGGGGTGGAGTGGAGAAACGCAGCACAAACAGATACAATGTTACAATTCTCGTCTCTCATAGACTTACATTAGACCTTCAATAATACTCAATGGTAATGACACAACAGTTTGTACAGACAAAATCGAGAAGTCTTCAGACATGATAACATAGCTATACCTGACATTTAAAAGGTCTGTCTAGTTTAGGTAGAAAACAAGTCTGGCTTTTTCTCTCCAAAACATGCTCTTCTCTAAACCTTATGAAAGCTGTGGAAAATTATCAGCTTCTCAGAAAGTCCCAAAGGTCTGTCAGTATCCATTAACCCTTTCCACAGTGCCGTGCAAACACAGTGCAAATGAACAGGATATACATCACAACATACAGTATATATAAAATGTAATTACACAGTAAAGTTAACCCTTTAAAGTGAAATAAAGTAAGAAGTTGATGACTTTGCACAGGGGAAACAGGGGCAAATGTTCACAAATGTCCAGACTTCTCCAGGGCACTGCAGGTGTAGGATGAGGCAGCTCTTTAGCTCAGTGTTCTGAAGTAACTTGTCCTCCTGTGTGATTAGGACAGGTTTTGTGTGTACCAATAGGATGGTGGCCATTTTATTTATCCTAATGATTGCACCCTAGACCAAACGAGCCATCATAACTAATGAAAGGTATTTAGGAATATATTTATAATAAAGTAATAGTTAAGTATTTTCATTTTCTTAATTCCCGGAGAACCCCTTTAAGCTTGTTATCCCACTAGAGATCAGTAAAAACAGCCTTGTTTAGGGTACAGCTAAGCCGCCCTGCTAGAGAGGGGAGCCACGTGTCTACTCAGGGCCACAAATATCCTGTCTGTAAGGTCTGGCCCCCCTTAGATACTTGAATTGTTCGCATAGTACATTTGTAGGGCAGTCACTTGCCGTCCTTCTGGACCTATCTTCCTGTCTTATCTGTAAACAACATTTGTCCTGAGCTTCCCCGAACGTGAAGCCAAGAAATCACTGTGATATGTGATATGTGGATTTGTATCTCTTTAAGAACGCTAACTTTCCAGATTTGCATTCACCAAAGCAAAAATAAAACCTTGAATTATTCATGGAGCTCAGTACGGCAGATGGGCTGCGAGGGAAATGTCAGAGCATTGTCTTAGTGTCCAACCTGCGAGAAGCTCTCACGTGCGTTATCTCCGCTGCGTAGGAAGACGTCAGAACCAAGCTCCTCATCGAGCGCGAGGGAGAGGAATATTTTGACACATTTTTGGTTTCTGCCTTTTCTGTTTATTTTCATAAATTGCCTCCAAATATTTACCTTCAGTGTGTACGGAGTCGAGATTTTGGTGTCTCGATGCACTATTGTCTTCAGGAATGTTTTATGGGATCCAAGACAAAAAGCCATGTAGTTTAAGTGGTTGTACAGGATTAGAACAGTGCCACATCTGTCCGCAGGTTGTGCATGGAATTGCAGTTCAGTCCCATTTACTTAAATGTAGATTAGTGTAATGCCAGATACAACCTGTGGAGAGGTCTGGTGCAGTTTTTGGAAAAAAAACACATTGAATTTTTATTTTTTTTCCATGGTTACGACCACTCTGCAATCCATCAGTGGTGGTCGTGCTTGCACACAATACGAAAAAGCACCAGCCTATGTACGCTTCCACGGTCCCGGCCACCAGAGAGGCTTGGGCTTTTTCCTATAGTCTGCAAGCACGACCACCACTGATGGATTGCAGGGTGGTCGTAACCATGGAACCAAGCAGTGTATATTGTGATGGAAAAATGAATCCAGCCAGCAAAGGAAGCAATATGGACAATAACAATACATTAGTAAGAGCCTTATATTAACTTCCTCTACATGATAAATGCCAATTGCTGAAGCGAGTCAACCCCCTCAAAGTGAATGTGTCACCTATATTTGGCACATATTCTTTTCATGAGATAAGTATGGGGACAGTCATCGAGCCTGAACTTCTCTTGACAGCATTTACAGCAGCCATATGGACCATAGAAACCTGTGGCCTGGAGATGACCATTTGACTTCTAATGGAGAGTTTTGTGGGCATGCTCTGTGACCTGTGCAGAGGTCATTGTGCAGTGAAGGGGAAAATGTAAGCCGTGGAATAACCTATTGAAAATGGAAGATCAGGTGTTATCTGTCATTGTAATAATGCCTATGATGATAATGAGATGACTGCTGAGAAACGATCTCCACGGAACAGAATGAGTCAGCTTATTATGAGCCTTAGTGGCCAGAGTGCAAACTGCAGGATTTCTATAATATTTTAAACATAGATGATGATCTGGAAATCTGAAGTAATCTGATTAATGTTGGCCGTTTAATATATTACACCAGTAAAAGTGAAATTTCCACCAAATTTGAAGGCGCACACCGTTTAATAAATTTTGCACAGATCTGCAAGAAGCCTCAGCAGGAAGGGAATGACATCACACTCTGACTCCATGTACTATGTGTAGGGTTGCCACCCGGCCGGTGTCTCACCGGCAAGGCCCGCATTTTAGTGGCCCTGCCGGTAATTTTTTTCTGCCGGCAATAACTGTTGTCAACCTTCATATCCAACCTAAAGTTGCCAGTCTCCATTCTGTGCCACACAGTCTGTGTGGCACAAAATGGAGACTGGCAACCTTAGATTGGATATGAAGGTTGACAACATTAGCCATGCACCGGCACAGAGGTTGCCTGCTGGTGGAGAAGGCTGGTGTTATAGCCTGTGTAATGACCCAGAGTGCCATTACCACTCCGCACCCCACTACTGTCTCCTATGGGCTAACACAGTGTCATCTTATGCATTTATTGCAGGTCCTATACAATGTGCATCGCTATTCCTATATAACTGTTAATGTTCATGTAATGTACCTGGTTCACCAGATGGTGGCAGCAAGCATGGCAGAGCTACATTTGCAGAGGATAGAACCTTCTTTCCATTCTCTTCTCTCCCTCTAAGGAGGAGTTTAGTTAGTTAGAGGTCAGTGGAGAGTACCCCCTGCTAGGGGAAGGAAGCAGGTCCACGTCCCTGTTGGATGTATCCTGCCTAAGCCAGCTAGAGCACCTTCAGCTCTGCTGGATATTGAGGCCACAGCTTGTAGCCTCTAAAGCCAGCAGGAAAAGATCCCTGGTACTGATTTAGAGTCAGACTACAGAGAGAAGTTGCAGCATAAAGTAAGAAGCAAAGTTCTACAGAAAGCCTGTCAACACATCAGAGCCAGAGAGCAACTGATTTAGCAGAGTTGAGTTTGTTTGCCTTCCAGAGTTAATGCTAAAGCCTGCTGGGAACCAAGACAAAGCCTGAAACTGTTGTAGAAACGTTTATTGAAAGTAAAGCTGTTATTGAACTTCATCACAAGGTCTGGACTAAATTCATTTCTCCATACCCTTCACCAATAACCCTCCATTCATTGCTTCAGAGCCAACGCCTGGTGTCCAGCGTATTCAGGTAGGAGCACCGTGACACGTGCACCAACATTAAGGGACATTTAGGCCACCCTACACCACTCTGGCATTCCTACACCTGGGTACCATCCACAGTATCACTAAAGGGGGCCCTGTGCCCTTGTTGGCGTCATGAAACAAGCACTATTACTCTTAAAAGGCCCTGTGCTAGAGGGCTCTACGAAAGAGAACCTGGTTCCTAAGGTAAAAGATGTGTGAGGCACAGTAAGTGGGCAGAGTCTGATGTAAGGCTGTGTGGATTGTGCCTAGAATGTATGGGCTAATAGGAGAATACAGCCCTGTCCCCAAACAGTCCTCAGAACCCATGTCCAACACCTCAACAACCCTTACCCTAAACCTAAGCCTTACTCATACAAGAGGCTGCACAGAACTGCTTTAAAAATGTCCCACAGCCCCCAAAAATGCATGACTTTCCTAAATGCTGTTTTTTAACACCACTCAGCATCACGTGACCACCTGACGTCACATAAACTTCCAATAATCCTATATTCTATTGGCGTGTCCAGTAGTTTGGTGTGGTGCGGAGCAGCGGAGCCCATGTGTCGGTTGCATCAGTTCAGGTCACTAAAGCTGATGAGCAGAGGAGTTCAGCAAAAAGCAGGAGGCACCTGGTGTATCAACGCCATCAGAGACTGTGTTATTAGAAGTGTACAGCAGAGACTTTCTTGTGTGAAAAAATGCAGGGATTATTAACCCCTTATTGACCCAGCCAGTTGTCTTTTTTTATCTTTGTATTTTTGTTACAGGAGGCATGACTTTTTTTACAGGGCAAAATCGAATATTTTAATGGTGCCTTATAAATGATTGAAAAGCTTTGAAAATATTTCAGAAGCAGCGATTCCAATTAGGTTTTATTTATTGTTTAGATTTTTTCTATAATACATGGGAAACATTAAAATTTTTTTAAGATTTGTGGCTTTTTTAAAACTGTATTAAATTAGTTTTAGTCCCCTTAGGAGACTTGAACCTGGGATTGTTTGTACAATAAACAGCAATACTTCAGTGTGTAATAAGATTAATAAGATGGCAGGCCTGGGGGCCTTCAATAAATTGCCAGCTGCCATGACAGATGCTCAAAACCCTGTGATTGCTTCACGGACGGGGGAAAGAGGGGGAAATTTGGCTTCCTCCCACAGTCAACTGCTTGGTTGTTATAGACTGCGGCATCTCATGGGTTAAATGTTGGTGATCGGCGTTAACTCTAATTCAAACCTCTGCAGGCAGGTGTCAGCCTCCTGACCCTGTTCTATACATTCTCTTCCAACTTCTACTGTACATGTATGGCGGATGTCAGGAAGAGGTTAAATGAGTCACGCACACGAGCACCTGGAGGCCTAAATCTGTTGAAGATTATTTATATTACTGTCTCTGTTACTGAAGTGCTCACTTGGTAATGAATCTGGTATCTGACAGTTCCCACGACATCCCCAGCCAGTCCCACCGTATTACAGCATCACGTGACATACTAACATAGCAGAGCCGAATTAGTCATTAGGCACACTGAATCATTTGTCTTATCCTGGAGAAAGACACTTTCAGCTCTGCTACATGATGTAACCTTGGCTGGATTTTCTGCTGTCTGCTCGTCATATCTCATATCTCAGTGTATATGCTGCACTTCTCTGTCTTCTCTCACAGTTTAGCCAAAATGTCAAAATTTGGCTGATTCTCTGTAAACTGAAGCGGATTTCAAGTCTTCTGAAAGGGATTTGGAAATTGTGAATCACCGCAGTCATAACATTATGTAAAAGAATCCTGTCTACTGGCTGCCACCACTAGGGGGAGCTCTGAACACATAGATTTATATAGCTGGTATTGAACTCAGTGGGAGGAGTGCATGTGAGGCAGGTGCCATGGAGACCTCCACTGCCTTGCATGTTCTTCAGTCCTCCTGTGGTCATTAGGTATATGCAGGGGCGTAATGATCGCAGTCGCAGAGGGTGCGACCGCAACCGGGCCCGGCAGGGGGAGGGGGCCTGCTGCACTCATATGTAATGGGAGCGCTCTGACGGGGCCCGACATGAAGTACAGTGACAATGCAGGGCCCCGTCAGAGAACATGTGTAATATGCACCCCAGGCGCAGAGGCAAGGAGGATGGGGGGGGGGGGGTTGCACTCACCCGGCAGTTCTTGTCACTGCCGGGCTGTTTGTCTCCAGAGTGAAGCAGGGAGCCCTCTCCACTCCCTGCTTCACTGATCCTCTGAGCTCCGGCGCTCCCCCTGCAGGCCGCATATCGTGCTGCTCGCTGTGGGAGGAGCGCTGAAAGCCCAGGCATCGGCCTCCAGCACAGCCAGCAGCGCGATGTGGGTGGGCACGTCATGAGGGAAGAAGGTAAGTATGTTTTTTTTTTCCATAAAGCTGCAGACTGGAGGCAAAAGGGGGGCAACAACTAGAGTGAGGGGGCAAAAAAGTGGTCATCTTTACTGAGGGGGCGCCTAATCTGGAATAACTACTGTGAGGGGGCACCTAATCTGGCATAACTTCTGTGAGGGGGCACATATGTGGGCATAACTACTGTGAGGGGACACATATCTGGCCATAACTACTGTGAGGGGGCACATATATGGGCATAACTACTGTGAGGGGGCACATATCTGGTATAATTACTGTGAGGGGGCACATATATGGGCATAACTACTGTGAGGGGGCACATATCTGGTATAATTACTGTGAGGGGGCACATATCTGGTATAATTACTGTGAGGGGGCACATATCTGGTATAACTACTGTGAGGGGCACATATCTGGTATAACTACTGTGAGGGGGCACATATCTGGTATAATTACTGTGAGGGGCACATATCTGGTATAACTACTGTGAGGGGGCACATATATGGGCATAACTACTGTGAGGGGGCACATATCTGGTATAATTACTGTGAGGGGGCACATATCTGGTATAATTACTGTGAGGGGGCACATATCTGGCATAGCCACTGTGAGGGGCACATATCTGGGCATAACTACTGTGAGGGGGCAAATATCTGGTATAATTACTGTGAGGGGGCACATATCTGGTATAACTACTGTGAGGGGGCACATATCTGGGCATAACTACTGTGAGGGGACAAATATCTGGGCATAACTACATTGAGGGGGCACAAAAGTGGGCATAACTACTGGAGGACATAACCATTTTGAAGGGACCTCAAGGAGGGCTTAATTACTGTGAGGGGCCACAATGTGGACATTAGTACTGTGAGGGTCCACACTGTGGGCATTAGTACTGTGTGGTTGCACTTATGGGAAATGTCCTAGATTACCCTGCTATACATTGGCAGGGCTCAGTGTTACAGGCCAGCACAGCGCCCCCTGCTGGTAGTTTCACAGGGGCAGTCACCATCCCTTCTTTATGTGATTATTCATTTTTTCTCACCACAGGGACCTTGTTCTGGATCCAGCGGACATCCCGCCGACGCCAGCGACACCCTGGATGAGGTAGGACCGGATTGTATTAGTTAGGACTGGGTGAAGTCATGCATTGGGCTTAGTGTAAAGAAAATCTGCCTGATCCAAAGTTTGCACTGGGGCCCATAACACTCCAGTTACGCCACTGGGTATATGGGAAGTGTACACTCTAATTAATTTTGGAACCCCTTGCTGAGGTATTGGCAGCCATACTGGTTATGGAAAAACAGCAAATCTTCATGTGCTTTTCTATATTGGATATGGTATGGAGAATAGTGGCTGCAGGTACACTGATGGATGTGTGCAGCACTGATCCACGAGCCACAGGTTATAGACTTTCATACATTACTTGTGGCCTGATTCTTCAAATCACTGAACCGATTCCCAGGGAGCAACTGAGAAGAGGCCTGAGAGAGTACACTGTGCCACTACCACTCCCATCCTCTGCAAAGGCTCCTTAGGGGCTTGCTGCATATTCACAAAAAATCCTAAACCCACATATAAAACCAATATATTACCTAGCTTTTAGACTATGTCGGGAACATGGCTGCCATCTTGAAAGCCGCCATATTGGATCAAGGACAAATTTTTGTAACATTTTAAAAAAGACCAGAAGTTTATCGAAATTCGATTGCCGCAATCAGATTTGCAATATCTCTTGTGGTTCAAAATTTAACAACACAGAAAGTTGCAACAACAACTGGGAACGTTCCCTGTGACGCACGGCTAATTGATGTGTTCAATGTTTTGTCCCTGGTGCTGAACAAGGAACCTTGAAGGTTTGAACTTTCTGTGTTGATAACTTTTGAACCACAAGAGATATTAGGTGTCCTTACCAGTGGCGTGCCTAGGGGTGGTCGGGGGGTGG
Source organism: Bufo bufo (assembly GCF_905171765.1). Lineage (NCBI taxonomy): Eukaryota > Metazoa > Chordata > Amphibia > Anura > Bufonidae > Bufo > Bufo bufo. The sequence goes on from NC_053390.1 coordinate 810,482,656, forward strand.
GGTCTGCCCCGGGTGCCGGCTCTCAGGGGGGTGCAGAAGCAATGAGCGCTTCCATCAATACAGATGGAAGCGTTCATTGCTGGAGCGCTGACGCCCACATACTGCGGCGGGGCACGGGAGCGCATAGTTCCCTGCCCCGCTGCCGATCACCACCATAGGCTTCAGGCCTAGTAGGCCTGAGACCTATGCAGTAGTGAAATCCCAGCGCAGGCGTGCATGATGGCGTCATCGCGCATGCCTGTGCCGGGACGCAGCAGCACAGTGAAGTGTGCGCGTCTTCCTCTCCTCTGCAAGTGCAGGTGAGTATTTAGCTTTTCGTTTTTTTTTTTTTGTTTTTTTTTATGTGCCAACTTTGGGGGATGACATGGGGGGGGGCACACAGGAGGACATGTGGGGGAAAAATATTATGGTGGGATACTGCGTGGGGGCAAATAATTATGGGAGGGATTACTATGTGGGGCAATGTGGGGGAAACTTCTGTGTGGGGCAAATTACTATATGGGGCAGTGTGGGGGAAATTACTGTGGGGGGGAAGTTACTGTGTGGGGGATGACATGGGGGGCACACAGGAGGACATGTCGGGGAAAAATATTATGGTAGGATACTGTGTGGGGGCAAATAATTATGGGAGGGAGTGTGGGGAAATTACTGTATGGGGGGGCAAATTACTATGGGGGATTACTATGGGGGCAGTGTGGGTGAAATTACTATTTGGGGGCAGCGTGGGGGGGCGTTGCTATTGGGGAGGCACTGTAGGGGCAATTCTATTATTTCTGGGGACACAGGGAATATTACCTGGAGCACAATATAGGGTGGTATTATTACTGGGGGTCTCTAGGGGACATTATAACTGCTGTGGACACTATAGGGACATTTGGGGTCATTTATCAAACTGGTGTAAAGTAGAACTGGCTTAGTTGTCCATAGCAGCCAATCAGGTTCCATCTTTCATATTTGACAGCTCTTTTGGAAATCCAGTTCTACTTTACACCAGTTTGATAAATGACCCCAACTATGTCTACTGGGGTCACTATGTTTTCAGCAGTATAGTACCTGGGACATTGGGGGGCACAACGGGCACAGTATTGGGGGTGGCAGCAGGGTGACGCTGTGGGGACACCAGGATGGGGAGGTTGATGGAAAAACTGAGAAATCTAACGTGTCTGTGTTACAAACTGTAGAGACGAGATGCGGCTGAAGGATTTTGTCATGGTGGTCTAACAGAGGAGAAGATGAAAGAGAAGTCAGGAGATGTCCCTGGATGTAGGAGGTATGTGGTCAAGTATTGGGGGGGGGGGGGGGGGGGCAGAGAAAATCGTATCTTTATTTAGTTCATTTAAAACGTACTCTCTACAAGAAAACCCATTGTTAGAGTGATCAGGGGGCAGTGAGATGTGAAATAGGCTGTTCTTTATTACTAGTTGCTGATGGCAGCCCTATATGTATTCCTTAATGTCAGGTGCATTACTTGGGGCATGCTCCAGTCAGAAATATCCTGAGTGTAGGATTGTATCCCTCTGAGGGGCAATAGTGTGACAATATTGATCGACCAATATATTCCTCTTTTGTTGGTATATTGTTACTTTTGTCTATTATTTATCTGTTGTGGAGCCCTATCACTAACACCCGTCCGCCATATGTATCAGCCTGTCCGAGTGTTCATTGTATCCAATTGTATCTACGCCTGGGAGATGATGTTCCAAATGTGGCAACAATTCGACATCTCCTTAGGCACCTGTGCTCCTCAGGCTGATAGATGACACCGGTGGGTGCGCGAATCTCCCACTAGTTTCTGCTGTTATTTTCCTTGGTGAGGTTTGGTATTAGATCGATGTAGGATACGCAGATCGCTGTTCCCCTCACTAGGTACTACCTGTGCCCGCTTATGCCACTCATAACGCTCCAGGATTTTCTCACTGTGCTCTGTCTAAAACTAAGAAGCGCTACACTAATACACCCCTCCCGACATGTTTCGCCACATGCGTGGCTTCGTCAGGGGAAGTGGGGTATAGGCGTGCGCACGCTCGCAGTGACCTCTATCTGTGTGGCGCTGAGTCACACCCATCCCTCCGCCGTAGCCACTGGGTGCTCTTACTGGCATGTTGCAAGTCCTATCAGAACGGAGCGCGTCATCTTGCGTATATGTTATGCGCTCATTTCTCTTTCGGTCCATCGCAGGTAAGTCAGGTATTCTGGTTAGATGACGTACCTCCTCCTCATTCCATGGCCGTTAACCAGTTCATGCCGGTCACTCTGAGTCACTGATAATGGTATGAAGAATGGTTCTGCATCCACCTCAATGCTTTTCTGCATTTCAGCGGAAATTACTGTGAGTTCTATTGTCCTTTGGGTTACCACATGTATATTCCAGCGATCCATCTGCTTCAATATCACTCATTCTTGGCATTTTATAGTCGGTCTATGGAAGGTATAGTATTAATAACCAAATCAGTTTTGTAGTTGATTAGTTCTATTCAGCGGTAACTAATCATTACTCGATGACAGCTGACTATATACTATTTATGGGGCCATTTCACTAGAGCGGGCATTGGTTCTGTAGTCTGCAATGTCTGCAGCACACAATATAACTATATTCCTGCACATTTATTCATTTTATGATGCGCTGGATTCGCAAATAGGAAAAGGTCTGGTTACGTTTTTTCTTGTCTACTTTTGTGACATTTTTACATTTGTATGCTGTTTGCAATATTAAAATAAATAATAGACAAAAGTAACAATATACCAACAAAAGAGGAATATATTGGTCGATCAATATTGTCACACTATTGCCCCTCAGAGGGATACAATCCTACACTCAGGATATTTCTGACTGGAGCATGCCCCAAGTAATGCACCTGACATTAAGGAACACATATAGGGCTGCCATCAGCAACTAGTAATAAAGAACAGCCTATTTCACATCTCACTGCCCCCTGATCACTCTAACAATGGGTTTTCTTGTAGAGAGTACGTTTTAAATGAACTAAATAAAGATAAGATTTTATCATTAGCGAGAGACCCCTAAAGGGATTGTTGGTCCCGCAGACCGTTTAGAAATTGCATATGACATCCCGGGGGTCTCTAAAAGGGACTTAGATCATCTTCTTGAGAGAACCAGGGTTATTTCCCCATAAATGGTGCCCTAACATTGGAATATTACTTCCATTGACAGTGTATGTTATGGCACAGGGCATTAATAAAGACACCTTTACCTTAGAGGCAAATCAGGTTTTTTCAAAACAAACAACCCCCTTAAACAACACGGACAATCAAACTGGTTTTAAAAATCTCGGCAAAACCTATAAACAATATTATCGCTCTTGGTGGGAAATAGCCAGCCTTGAGACCTATATAAATCAAAAAATTGTTTATAGGGGCCTGAGAAGTACATTGAGACCAAATATCCATACTGAGGACCCCGAGTACATAAAAGGTTGGGATGACATCCTGACAGAGGGCTCATTGAAACTCATGAGATTTATGGTGGATTATGAAAGACGATGCTTTGATCGTACAGCAGAACAACTAAATCAGGAAATAAAGGAGATACTTACATTCGGACAACATCCGGATTTTAAAAACCAGGAACTCGGATTACAAAAAAGCTTGGAGACCCTAAAAGAGGAAATAAAAGAAAGAAAGCATCGGAAATATATCCGTGATAAATTCGATTTTGACACTGACCGTGTATATAACTGGAAAAATAGACAAAGCTATCCGGTGAGAAACACCAGGTACACGGATTATTCCGAATCGGAAACCTCTGGGACTGAGAGCACAAATAATAAAGACCCTATAAATGGAAGGGGGGGGGGGGGGGGGGGACAAAAAGAAAGGTGCGATACAATAGATTTCGAAATCTGAAAAAAAATGGTAATCCAACGAACAACACGTCAGAATGTACTCAGCCCTCACAAACTGGAGAACCCTCCTTTTTGGGTGGTGTAACGGTCGCGTACACACACACACAGGGGGGAGGGAAGTGACCACTGCGCTCCACCCTTACCCCTGGCCCTGCCTACTTGCCTCGCGAGTTCTAATGACAGGGGACAACTGGACGGCAATCCCTAACTTGGAATAAGTGCAGGGATGACAGACAGACAAACAACAGGACGTGAACGGACCGAGTCAATACCAGGAAAGCTACAAAGTACAAATGGAGCAAGCAGAGAATTGTCAGGAGAAGCCGGGTCATAAATACCAGTAGAGACGTGAAGTACCAAAGGAGTCAGCAGAGGATCGTCAGGAGGAGGCCGGGGTCAGAATACCAGGAGAGCAGCAAAGTACACAAGGAGCAGGCAGAGGATCGTCAGGAATCCAGCAGGAGGTCAGTACGCCTGGAAAGACCAAATCACAGGTGGAACCTAAATTAACAGGCAACCTGTGGCCAGCAGGCTGCCTGTATTTATAGTGGGGAGTGAGGGTCATGTGACGTGGCCAGCGTCACATGACCGACAGACCAACCAGTCGAGCACCGAGTGATCAGCTCGGCGCTCAAGGCAGACTTAGGAGCAGGGAGCCACCCAGCTAGTAACGCCGCCCTGGGAATGAGGTCAAACACAGATCCTCATTCCAAAAGCTAAGCAACAAGTCTGCGGGAAATGGGGGACCGAGTGCACCTTCAGAACCCCGTTACAGGTGGTTTTGTATTTCCCAATACAATTGGTCTGGGAATCCAGAACAAAATGGATCATATTACATCAACAAGACCCAAAACAACGTCAGAAATGCAGAATACCCCAGAGACAGTATCATCAGCACTTACACATGGAAGCAGAAATATCACAGTGCAACAGAATCAGGGCCAAATGATGTCAGGACAATCAAACCTCTTTGGCACACCACCTGAGGGACAGGGACAAGTGGGGTTACAATACCAAATAACTGACAAAACAATGGGAAATTTAGAGACCACCCAGATTATAAATCTGTCAGCACTGCCCTTAACAAAGGCACAAATCACATTATTGAAAAGAGGACTCACATTCACGCCAGTACCACGTTTTGACACATTTAATTGGGTTAAGGATATTAATTTGTTTGCACGCAAGCTAGCACTGCACAAACAATGTGCCAGTATGACTACGGACACTGGCCAACTTATCCAGAGAGAACAACAAGCCCTGCAGACCTTGGAAAGTGAGGGCTTCAGCTCAGAGATTACACCCCCATCGACAGACCTGAAGCCCAGATCACAATGGACCCCCCCCCCCCCCTTTCTCACAGTTTAAAAATATAGAGACCTTTGTACACTTGGTGTCTCAAGAGATCAATAAATTAAAAACAAATAAGGACACTATCCCTGAAAACCTGACAGATGAGGAGCTCACTGCTTTGGAAGAACTGAGAGCAAACAAGGACATTATCCTGAAATCAAGTAACAAAGGGGGCAACATAGTGGTCCAAGACAGGGAGGACTATGAAGGAATGGTGAATAGGCTGTTAATGGACAGGGAAATATATCAGACTTTACAAGAAAATCCAACCAAGAGCTATTCTAGAGGACTTAAAAAGAATTCTAAAGACAGCCAGAGATCAATGTCTGATATCCAAAGAAGAATTTGATTTTCTGTACAACAAAAGCCCCACCATCCCTACATTCTATGCACTACCAAAGGTGCACAAAAAGAAAAATCCAATACCCGGGCGCCCGATAGTGTCCCTAAGTCAACCAGCCAGTGAATACGTGGATGAGATACTGAGACCATTTGTTGCATCATTACCTTCACATGTAAAGGATACCGCTGATGTACTGACCAAAATCAGTGAAATCTCACTATCTCCATCCACGTACCTGGCAAGCTTGGACGTGGAGGCTTTGTACAGTAACATTGAGCATGAGCTAGGAATAAAAGCCACTAAATACTTTCTGGACACCAAAAGCGCTAGTTTTCACGAACACAATGATTTTGTTATCCTTTTGTTGAGATTCATCCTCACTCACAATTACTTCCTATGTAACGGTACCTTTTACCAACAGATGAAAGGTACCGCGATGGAGACCCCTTGTGCACCGACTTTTGCAAATTTATTTTTGGGGTGGTGGGAGGACACTATAGTTTTTTCGGACACACTTGCACATTTTACTAGTCACATATTATTTTGGGGTAGATTCATTGATGATGTTTTGTTATTTTGGGAGGGTGAGAAACAGGAATTCATCAACTTTGTCAATACACTGAATCAGAACGAGATAGGGATGCACTTTACCTTTGAAATCCACCCAAGCCAAATCTCCTTTCTGGATCTATTGATCCAGAAGGGAGTGGATGGGCAGATACTAACGGAAATCTACCGTAAGCCAACCTCAACAAACAGTCTCCTCCACTGGACGAGTTGGCATCCAACGGCCTTGAAGAAAGGAATACCTGTGGGGCAGTATTTAAGAGCGAGGAGAAACTGCACCACAGAAGAAACTTTCAAAAAGGAAGCGGATGAGCTCTTTAAACGATTTAGAGCAAGAGGCTATCCACGAAAATGCCTTAAAAGGGCGTTCAATCGCCCCAAAAGTGCCAACAGGGAGGACTTAATATCCCAAAAATACAAAAAAGACCAGATACAGGAGGAAAAAAGGATAAGATGCATTGGTACCTATGACTGTAACAATCAACAGATAATGAGAATCCTAAAAAAACATTGGAAGGTACTCACCAGTGATGAAGAGCTGAGCACCGTGCTGTCACCCTATCCGAGTGTCACTTATAGAAGGGAAAAAAACCTTAGGGACAAGCTTGTCCATAGCTTTCTTCCTAAAAGAGAGACAACAAACAAAAATTGGTTAAGATCCAGCATCATAGGCTCCTTCCCGTGTGGCAATTGCACTTTTTGCAAATATGTACCCAGAGTGAAGAAATTCAAAAATCCAACAGATGGACGTGAATATATAATAAGAGATTTTTTCAACTGCCGCAGTAGCGGCATCATTTATGTCGCATCGTGCAACTGTCCAAAATTATATGTGGGTAAAACCCCACAGGAACTAAGACGGAGGATATCAGGTCACATTAGCGGCATAAATACAGAAAAAGACACGTCACTCTATAGGCACATTACATATGCCCACGGTGGGAATCTTGAAGTCCTAAAATTTTTGGGACTGACTAAGATGACTCTGGGACCAAGAAGTGGCAATTTAGATCAGAAGCTCCTGCAGGAAGAAGCCAAATGGATACATAGATTACAGACCTTGAGTCCAAGAGGCCTCAATGAAGGCTTCTCATATACGGCCTTCATTTAATATAGACATAGTTTTGCATACACAAAAAAGAATAGCATGCAAATGTAAAAATGTCACAAAAGTAAACAAGAAAAAACGTAACCAGACCTTTTCCTATTTGCGAATCCAGCGCATCAAAAAATGAATAAATGTGCAGGAATATAGTTATATTGTGTGCTGCAGACATTGCAGACTACAGAACCAATGCCCGCTCTAGTGAAATGGCCCCATAAATAGTACATAGGCAGCTGTGATCGAGTAATGATTAGTTACCTCTGAATAGAACTAATCAACTACAAAACTGATTTGGTTATTAATACTATACCTTCCATAGACCGACTATAAAATGCCAAGAATGAGTGATATTGAAGCAGATGGATCGCTGGAATATACATGTGGTAACCCAAAGGACAATAGAACTCACAGTAATTTCCGCTGAAATGCAGAAAAGCATTGAGGTGGATGCAGAACCATTCTTCATACCATTATCAGTGACTCAGAGTGACCGGCATGAACTAGTTAACGGCCATGGAATGAGGAGGAGGTACATCATCTAAAGGGGAGGCAACCAGAATACCTGACTTACCTGCGACGGACCGAAAGAGAAATGAGCGCATAACATATACGCAAGATGACGCGCTCCGTTCTGATAGGACTTGCAACATGCCAGTAAGAGGCAGCGGAGCACCCAGTGGCTACGGCGGAGGGATGGGTGTGACTCAGCGCCACACAGATAGAGGTCACTGCGAGCGTGCGCACGCCTATACCCCACTTCCCCTGACGAAGCCACGCATGTGGCGAAACATGTCGGGAGGGGTGTATTAGTGTAGCGCTTCTTAGTTTTAGACAGAGCACAGTGAGAAAATCCAGGAGCGTTATGAGTGGCATAAGCGGGCACAGGTAGTACCTAGTGAGGGGAACAGCGATCTGCGTATCCTACATCGATCTAATACCAAACCTCACCAAGGAAAATAACAGCAGGCATTAAGGAATACATATAGGGTTGCCATCAGCAACTAGTGATAAAGAACAGCCTATTTCACATCTCACTGCCCCCTGATCACTCTAACAATGGGTTTTCTTGTAGAGAGTACGTTTTAAATGAACTAAATAAAGATAAGATTTTATCATTAGCGAGAGACCCCTAAAGGGATTGTTGGTCCCACAGACCGTTTAGAAATTGCATATAACAAGATATGTACCAGCAAAGGCACATCCTCTGAAGTATCCCAGATTATATCCCGGTCCAAGGGAACACCAGACCCATCCTGTCCCTCGTCACGCCTCTACCCTGGACACAAGATTAGATACGGCCTCTAGCCTTGATACACGATGAGATACAGCCTCTAGCCTGGATACAAGATGAGATACAGCCTCTAGCCTGGATACAAGATGAGATACAGCCTCTAGCCTGGATACAAGATGAGATACGGCCTCTAGCCTGGATACAAGATGAGATACGGCCTCTAGCCTGGATACAAGATGAGATACGGCCTCTAGCCTGGATACAAGATGAGATACGGCCTCTAGCCTGGATACACGATGAGATACAGCCTCTAGCCTGGAAACAAGATGAGATACAGCCTCTAGCCTGGAAACAAGATGAGATAAAGACTTTAGCCTTGATACAAGATAATATACGGCCTCTAGCCTGGATACAAGATGAGATATGGCCTCCAGCCTGGATACAGGATGAGATACGGCCTCAAGCCAGGATGCAAGATGATATACGGCCTGTAACCAGGATACAAGATGGGATACGGCCTGTAGCCTGGATACAAGATGAGATTCGGCCTCTAGCCATGACACAAGATGAGATACAGCCTCTAGTCTGGATTCAAGATGAGATACGGCCTCTAGCCTGGATACAAGAGGAGATACGGCCTCTAGCCTGCATATAGGATGAGATACGGCCTCTAGCCTGGATACAAGATAAGATACGGCCTCTATCCTGGATACAAGATGAGGTACGGCATTTAGCCTGGATACAAGATGAGATACAGCCTCTAGCCTGGATGCAAGATCACATACAGCCTAAAACCTGGATACAAGATGAGATAAGGCCTCAATCCTGGATACAAGATGAAATATGGCCTCTAGCCTGGATAAAGAGGAGATACGACCTCTAGCCTTGATACAGGATAAGATACAGCCTCCATTTTGGATACAAAATGAGATATGGCCTCCAGCCTGGATTCAAGATGAGATACGGCCTCTAGCCTGGATACAAGATGAGATAAGGCCTGTAGTCTGGATACAGGATGAGATACGGCCTCTAGCCTGGATATTAAGATGAGATACGGCCTCTAGCCTGGACACAAGATGAGATCCGACCTCTAGCCTGGATACAGGATGAGATGCGACCTCTAGCCTGGATACAGGATGAGATGCAGCCTCTAGCCTGGGTCCAAGATGAGATATGGCCTCTAGCCTGTATACAAGATTAGATACGTCCTCTAGCCTGGATACAAGAGGAGATATGGCCTCTACGCTGGATACAGGATGAGATACGGCTTCTAGCCTGAATACAAGATGATATATGGCCTCTAGCCTGGATACAAGATGAGGTACGGCCTTTAGCCTAGATACAAGAGGAGATACGGCCTCTAGCCTGGATACAAGATGAGATACTGCCTCTAGCCTGGATACAAGATAAGATCCGCATTTATCCTTCATACAGGATGGGATATGACCTCTAGCCTTGATACAGGATGAGATACGGTCTCTAGCCTGAATACAAGATGAAATACGGCCTCTAGCCTGGATACAGGATGAGATACAGCCTCCAGTCTGAATACAAAATGAGATATGGCCTCCAGCCTGGATTGAAGATGAGATACGGCCTCTAGCCTGGATACAAGATGAGATAAGGCCTCTAGTCTGGATACAGGATGAGATACGGCCTCTAGCCTGGATACAGGATGAGATTTGGCCTCTAGCCCGAACAAAAGATGAGATACGGACTCTAACCTGATACAGCTTGGATACAGGATGAGATACAGCCTCTAGCCTGGATACAGAATAAGATACGACCTCTAGCCTGGATACAGGATGAGAGATGACGTCTAGCGTGGATACAGGATGAGATACCGCCTGTATCCTGGATACAAGATGAGATGCTGCCTCTAATCTGGATACAAGATGAGATATGGCCTCTGGCTTGGCTATAAGATGAGATATGGCCTATAGCTTGGATACAAGATGAGATACACCTCTAAGCAGGAGGCAAGATGAGATACGGCCACTAGCCTGGATACAGGATGAGATACGGTTGGGTATGGAGGCATATAGGTTCTGTATAGGTATCCTGCGGCACATTTGCCCACAGATGTTACAGCTGGGCCTGTAGATCCTGCACACTTGTAGGTTGGTGAAGCTGGCATCCCAGCTGCAGGGTTGTAGCTGCGGGGTTCACCCGCCGGGCAGTTCACTTCACTTTTCTGATGATCTCTGGAATGTCCCCGCAGGCCGCACAGGTGGGAATGGGTGAGTATAATTATGCATTAGGAGGAGTTAGAGGAGTGGCTTAGTGAGAAAAAAAATTTGGCCGCACGCCGCAGGACTTTTCCCTCTTTATGTAAATTTGAGGAAGTGTGTGAGTAACTGTCATATGCGATGGCTCCTCAAATCATCATACCAGCAGCAGTTGGGGCAATGTGTCGCTCCACAGCAAAGGCAGGATTGAAGACGATACAATTCCAGTCTATAGCAGTCCAAGATTCTCCTTCACAACATCACTGCAAACAAAGGCAACAGTGGCTGACTGTCAATGGCAGGACAGGTCATGGGCACGGTGATGCCAAAATTACTTTCTTCTAAGCACCTGGAAGTAGACCAGGAGGAGACAGTGTTATGGCTCCTGGTTCTTCAGTTCAGCACAAGGACTGCATGGATGCCCGGAAGTCCGCTTTTTTAGTGGCTGTTGGCCTCAGTACATCTGTAACATCCCAGAGTATGTCACTAAACTCTTTCTCCCCGCTACATCATGTCAGGTGTATATGTATTGTCATCTTGTGTGATCTAACAATGCATTTTCCATTATATGTATTTTCCAGGCCTGTTTTATGTATTTGCTGTAATTTCTATGTACACCAGCAGGTGGCAGCAATATGTTCAGCAGACCATAGCCAGTTTAGTATATCTAGACTGGAATAGTTAATTCCAGTTTAGCTCCCCCCTCTTTGAGGAGGAGTGGAATGTTCTCACATCCTACCTCATGGGGAGGAGAGGAAGTTAAGTCAGTGTGTTCCAGCTCTCCCTGCAAGGGGGAGGCTGTGTTGGTAGGAGCTCCCAGAAACAGGGATCCCAACCTAGGATCCAGCCTCGGCTGAGGCCAAGGATCACCCTTCCCAGCCTGAGTCATCTACCTCAGCTGGTGACAAAGCAAGCAGCCACCTCCAGAGCTACAGATCTCCAGGACAAAATATACCCTGTGAGCAGAACTGTGAGTGTTAATCCAAAGACCAGGAGAATCCAAATACCTCCTCAGCTAGTCAGGCCCACACCAAGCAGAAGACAGAGCAGAAGATAGATACCTGCCAGATCTACTAGGCATATGAATAGAAGCAGAATACATATTGATTCCTGCCACATATTGCCAATACCTGCTGGGACCCAAGACTATTGCTGTACCCGTATGGATTCAAGCTGCCAATCATAAAGTAAAGACAAGTTGGATTATATTTCCTGTCTGGATCTCATTTATTCCTCAATTACTCCTACTAACCGCACTCACTTTATTGCATGTGAGCCAGGATCCAGGAGTCCAGCCGTACCAAGGTAGGAGACACCGTTGACATACACAGAGACATTATCCCCCTCTGGCATTCCTCACCTGGTACGTGAGCTATTACATCTTAAAGGGCCCTGTTACAGTACCTGCGCAAGCTGCAATTGGTGTCACGAACTAAAAACTATTAATTTTGTGCCAGTGTGCAATTGCCCCAATCCGGCTTACTGCACATCAGTAAGGGCATGGCTTAGAAGGGAAAGGCATGGCCTAGGATGTTCTCCTTTTTTGGGGTTATGCAAGTGGCCACCTTGGAGACTGTGGAAGCTTCTCATGCTTGTTGTCAGATCAAAGCCTGCGTCCTCCGAATCTCCTCCTTTCTTCACAGTTAGATTGCTGTAATCTCGCGATGCGCGAGCTCACGCATGCACAGGGCCGGTATAGTGTTCCTTTCCTGTGCTGGCATCAGCCTCAGAGAAGGAACTGTGAATGCGCGAGCTCGCGCATCCTGAGATTACGGCAATCTAACTGTGAAGAAAGGAGGCGATTCGGAGGACGCAGGCCAGGGGCGGACATACCGCCTGTGCAGCCGGTTCAGCTGCACAGGGGCCCAGCGGGGGATGGGGCCCTCCACAGGACGCACAGACAGCTGATTATTTTAATGGTGAAGCAGAGAGCCGCCCGCTCCCAGCTTCACCATTCATAACTCCATCCAGCATGTAGAAGGGGCCCCCCCTGGCAAACTGCGGCTCACGGACACTGTCTTCTTGACGTGCTGTGCCGTCCACAGCTCTGAGCAGCCCGTCCTGAGCTGTATCTATGATCGCCCTGCCTCCTGTGGCAGGCCTGTGCTGAGCCACTTTACGGTGTCGGTAGCTCCGCCCCCATCTAGTGATGACGGTAGCTCCGCCCCATCTAGTGATGACGGTAGCTCTGCCCCCATCTAGTGATGGCGGTAGCTCCACCCCCGTCTAGTGATGGCGGTAGCTCCGCCCCTTCCAGTGATGGCGGTAGCTCCGCCCCGTCTAGTGATGGCGGTAGCTCCGCCCCCGTCGGTAGCTTCACCCACATCTGGTCCTCTCCTAGCTTTTCAGCACCTCAGAGTTGGTGCTTAATGTGTGAGGCCTGCAGCAAACCAGCAACTCAGGAGAAAGTAAGTAAGAACTGGAGGTGGCCCCTGTGCCCACTGTCCCTGCCAGACACTGAACTTGACACTTGGTATGTTATTTTTTTCACTCCACCCATCACCCCTGTCCCCCTCTGGCCCTCTTGTGACTGGCCCTGGCCCACACTCATGTATTTTGCGGTCCGTGGATCGGCAAGATATGCATGTGGTCCATGTGCGATCTGCACATTTTTGCAGACCCATTGACTTAAAGGGCTTCTGTCACCCCACTAAACTGTTTAGTTTTTTTTTTGGTTACTTATAATGCGATTTATGAATACATACTGTAATTAATCATTTTCGTTCAGCAGATTCAGTTAAAAACTTACTTTTAAAATATGCAAATTACCTTGCTACCAGCAGTAGGGCGGTTACTTGCTGGTAGCAGCCGCATCCTCCGATCCTAAAGACGCCCCCTCCGCATGTTGATTGACAGGGCCAGCGGACGGGATCTTTCTCTGCTGGCCCTGTTTCCATTCAAAATCTGGCGCCTGCGCCATACCTGTCTTCAGTCGGCGCAGGCGCACTGAGAGGAGGACGCTCGCTCGGCCGCTACTTCCTCAATGCGCCTGCGCCGATGACGTCACATCTACACCCGACGCAGGCGCATTGAGGAAGTAGCGGCCGAGCGAGCGTCCTTCTCTCAGTGCGCCTGCACCGACTGAAGACAGGTACGGCGCAGGCGCCAGATTTTGAATGGAAACAGGGCCAGCAGAGAAAGATCCCGTCCGCTGGCCCTGTCAATCAACATGCGGAGGGGGCGTCTTTAGGATCGGAGGATGCGGCTGCTACCAGCAAGTAACCGCCCTACTGCTGGTAGAGAGGTAATTTGCATATTTTAAAAGTAAGTTTTTAACTGAATCTGCTGAAAGAAAATGATTAATTACAGTATGTATTCATAAATCGCATTATAAGTAACCAAAAAAAAAACTAAACAGTTTAGTGGGGTGACAGAAGCCCTTTAAATGGGTCTGCAGTCCGCATTTTGTAGAGAAGTATAGGACGTGTCACATTTTCTGTTTTGTGCAGAACGGACATACGGATATGGAAAGCATATAGAAGTAATTTGCTTTCTGCATCCTTGTGTCTGTTCCCCAAAGGATAGAAAATGTGTAATGTCCTATACTGGTCCCCAACATGCAGGCTCGTTAATGGGTAGATGGCACATGGACGCCATCCGTAATTTGCAGATCACAAAATGCATATGGTTCGTGTTGTGTAAATTGGTTAAAAGTGTTGCTCAGACGCTCAGGGGGTCATTTATTAAGACCAGCGTTTTAGACCCCGATCTTAATAACCCCTATATCTGGCGGTGCTTCCGCTGAAGTTATGGAGAGGCGCCGGCCTCTTCATAACCCTTGGAGGATCCTCCGCCAGTTCTACATGTTCTAGATGTCCCAGTTCTAGATGTAGATAATTTTCTACCCCTAAACCAGGCGTAGAAGATGGTGAATGAGACGACCTGTCGGCCCCTCCCCTTCCCCGTCTACTCATTTAGACATGGCGTGAGCGGGGCAAAGTCGCAGATTGGGGCGACTGCACCTGAAATATAGGCGTATTTCGGGATAATAAATGACCCCCTCAGGTTCTTCTGATCAGACACGGAGAAAGAGCAAAAACATTTCCGACACCCAACAATTATCAAATCAGAAGGGTCCATGTACGATACCTGCTGAGCGTGGCATGGTTGCTTTGTCTGGTGTCGGCAGATGGCATCCACCGGTGTCCTCCACGTGTGATGTCCGATTAAATCTCTTTCAATAGCGAATTTTCCTACTGGATGCGATGTGTGCAGCAAATGCATATCATCCAGACTGAATCCAGACCCATTCATTTCAATGGGTCTGTGTGAGGGGGCACATATCAGGGCATAGTACTGTGAGGGGCACATATCTGGGCATAACTACTGTGAGGGGCACATATCTGGCATAGTACTGTGAGGGGCACATATCTGGCATAGTACTGTGAGGGGCACATATCTGGCATAACTACTGTGAGGGGCACATATCTGGCATAACTACTGTGAGGGGCACATATCTGGGCATAACTACTGTGAGGGGCACATATCTTGATATAATTACTGTGAAAGGGGGCACATATCTGGGCATAAGTGCTGTGAAGGGGGCATAGTGTGGGCGTTACTACTATGTGCTGGCCTTGGGAGGAGTTAGAGGCGTGACCTAGTATGAAAAAAAATATATAAACATATTGACCCATATTATCAAGATTTTTTTTTATTTTGCACGTATATATTTATATCTGTATGTTTTTGTTTTTTTTTGGGGGGGGGCCCAGGTACATACTTTGCACAGGGGCCCTCTGCTGTCTGTGTCCGCCCCTGACGCAGGCGGTGCTGGGCTCCTTCACAGGGGGGCGTGGCTGGGCACCAAGAAGGTTCGTACAGCCCCTTGGGCACCTTACAAGGCTCATTTACATATCTCTAAAATCATTTTTTAAACTAAATAAAAGGACACAGCCCTATAAGGACCGGTATATTGCGGACATGCTAGCGGCGATCTAGCCGTGCATGTCCGCATCTCTATAACCTAAAACGAGGTGACAGAATCCCTTTAAGTCTAATTAGTAATTACACCTGTACAACAATAGCAATAATAATAAAATACAATGTAGCAGTTTTGACAATTCACTTGTTCCTTTTCTCCCAGTTTATTACACTTTAGACTTTGCAGAAGATGTCAGTCTTTGTTCCCCACCTCATGTGACACTGGAGTATTTTGCACAGATCGGTAAATATAATGACATTCACATGAATATTTGTCACTGCCATATTGAGGTTTATACATTCCACCCCTTTACCTTCTGGAGCCATCGCTGCCTCTGGAGTTTCCAGGGTAACTGAGCTATTTCTTGACATGTCTACCCACCATGCTCGCTGTTTGGCCTCACATCACATACAAGGTACTAAGACACCTCCTGTTCACCACGTGGCCATACAATTGAGCGGTGACATTGGGGATTAGCATCAGCTGCAGTTTATTTCATAGTGATCTCAACATATAGAAAGATGGTCTAAATATGGAGAAAATACAGTCAGGTCCATAAATATTGGGACATCGACACAATTGTAGCATTTTTGGCTCTATTCACCACCACAATGGATATAAAATGAAACAAACAAGATGTGCTTTACCTGCAGACTGTCAGCTTTAATTTGAGGGTATTTACATCCAAATCAGGTGAACGGTGTAGGAATTACAGCAGTTTGCATATGTGCCTCCCACTTGTTAAGGGACCAAAAGTAATGGGACAGAATAATAATCATAAATCAAACTTTCACTTTTTAATACTTGGTTGCAAATCCTTTGCAGTCAATTACAGCCTGAAGTCTGGAACGCATAGCCATCACCAGACGCTGGGTTTCATCCCTGGTG
The DNA here is from genome assembly GCF_905171765.1 of Bufo bufo. NCBI lineage: Eukaryota > Metazoa > Chordata > Amphibia > Anura > Bufonidae > Bufo > Bufo bufo. Next base: position 810,499,158 of record NC_053390.1, read on the forward strand.
AGGCTCTGCCAGGCCTCTACTGCAACTGTCTTCAGTTCCTGCTTGTTCTTGGGGCATTTTCCCTTCAGTTTTGTCTTCAGCAAGTGAAATGCATGTTCAATCGGATTCAGGTCCGGTGATTGACTTGGCCATTGCATAACATTCCACTTCTTTCCCTTAAAAAACTCTTTGGTTGCTTTTGCAGTATGCTTTGGGTCATTGTCCATCTGCACTGTGAAGCGCCGTCCAATGAGTTCTGAAGCATTTGGCTGAATATGAGCAGATAATATTGCCCGAAACACTTCAGAATTCATCCTGCTGCTTTTGTCAGCAGTCACATCATCAATAAATACAAGAGAACCAGTTCCATTGGCAGCCATACATGCCCACGCCATGACACTACCACCACCACGCTTTACTGATGAGGTGGTATGCTTAGGATCATGAGCAGTTCCTTTCCTTCTCCATACTCTTCTCTTCCCATCGCTCTGGTACAAGTTGATCTTGGTCTCATCTGCCGATAGGATGTTGTTCCAGAACTGTGAAGGCTTTTTTAGATGTCGTTTGGCAAACTCTAATCTGGCCTTCCTGTTTTTGAGGCTCACCAATGGTTTACATCTTGTGGTGAACCCTCTGTATTCACTCTGGTGAAGTCTTCTCTTGATGGTTGACTTTGACACACATACACCTACCTCCTGGAGAGTGTTCTTGATCTGGCCAACTGTTGTGAAGGGCGTTTTCTTCACCAGGGAAAGAATTCTTCGGTCATCCACCACAGTTGTTTTCCGTGGTCTTCCGGGTCTTTTGGTGTTGCTAAGCTCACTGGCGCGTTCCGTCTTTTTAAGAATGTTCTAAACAGTTGTTTTGGCCACGCCTAATGTTTTTGCTATCTCTCTGATGGGTTTGTTTTGTTTTTTCAGCCTAATGATGGCTTGCTTCACTGATAGTGACAGCTCTTTGGATCTCATCTTGAGAGTTGTCAGCAACAGATTCCAAATGCAAATAGCAGACTGGAAATGACCTCTGGACCTTTTATCTGCTCATTGTAATTGGGATAATGAGGGAATAACACACACCTGGCCATGGAACAGCCGAGAAGCCAATTGTCCCATTACTTTTGGTTCCTTAACAAGTGGGAGGCACATATGCAAACTGTTGTAATTCCTACACCGTTCACCTGATTTGGATGTAAATACCCTCAAATTACAGATGACAGTCTGCAGGTAAAGCACATCTTGTTCGTTTCATTTCAAATCCATTGTGGTGGTGTATAGAGGCAAAAATCTTAGAATTGTGTCGATGTCCCAATATTTATGGACCTGACTGTATTAGGGTTATCAAACAATACCATGCTGTGGAATAAGTACACAGTACTCTCTATAATGCTGTGGAATAAGTACACAGTACTCTCTATAATGCTGAGGAATAAGTACACGGCACTCTCTATAATGCTGTGGAATAAGTACACGGTACTCTCTATAATGCTGAGGAATAAGTACACGGCACTCTCTATAATGCTGAGGAACAAGTACATGGTACTCTCTATAACGCTGAGGAATGAGTACACGGTACTCTCTATAATGCTGAGGAATAAGTACACGGCACCCTCTATAATGCTGAGGAATAAGTACACGGCACTCTCTATAATGCTGAGGAATGAGTACACGGCACTCTCTATAACGCTGAGTAATAAGTACACGGCACTCTCTATAATGCTGAGGAATAAGTACACGGTACTCTCTATAATGCTGTGGAATAAGTACACGGCACTCTCTATAATGCTGAGGAACAAGTACATGGTACTCTCTATAACGCTGAGGAATGAGTACACGGTACTCTCTATAATGCTGAGGAATAAGTACACGGCACCCTCTATAATGCTGAGGAATAAGTACACGGCACTCTCTATAATGCTGAGGAATGAGTACACGGCACTCTCTATAACGCTGAGTAATAAGTACACGGCACTCTCTATAATGCTGAGGAATAAGCACACAGTACTCTCTATAATGCTGAGGAATAAGTACACGGCACTCTCTAAAATGCTGAGGAATAAGTACACGGCACTCTCTATAATGCTGAGGAATAAATACACGGTACTCTCTATAACGCTGAGGAATAAGTACACGGCACCCTCTATAATGCTGAGGAATAAGTACACGGCACTCTCTATAACGCTGAGGAATAAGTACACGGCACTCTCTATAATGCTGAGGAATAAGTACACGGCACTCTCTATAACGCTGAGGAATAAGTACACGGCACTCTCTATAACGCTGAGTAATAAGTACACGGCACTCTCTATAATGCTGAGGAATAAGCACACAGTACTCTCTATAATGCTGAGGAATAAGTACACGGCACTCTCTAAAATGCTGAGGAATAAGTACACGGCACCGTCTACAATGCTGAAGAATAAGTACACGGCACTCTCTATAACGCTGAGGAATGAGTACACGGTACTCTCTATAATGCTGAGGAATAAGTACACGGCACCCTCTATAATGCTGAGGAATAAGTACACGGCACTCTCTATAATGCTGAGGAATGAGTACACGGCACTCTCTATAACGCTGAGTAATAAGTACACGGCACTCTCTATAATGCTGAGGAATAAGTACACGGTACTCTCTATAATGCTGTGGAATAAGTACACGGCACTCTCTATAATGCTGAGGAACAAGTACATGGTACTCTCTATAACGCTGAGGAATGAGTACACGGTACTCTCTATAATGCTGAGGAATAAGTACACGGCACCCTCTATAATGCTGAGGAATAAGTACACGGCACTCTCTATAATGCTGAGGAATGAGTACACGGCACTCTCTATAACGCTGAGTAATAAGTACACGGCACTCTCTATAATGCTGAGGAATAAGCACACAGTACTCTCTATAATGCTGAGGAATAAGTACACGGCACTCTCTAAAATGCTGAGGAATAAGTACACGGCACTCTCTATAATGCTGAGGAATAAGTACACGGTACTCTCTATAACGCTGAGGAATAAGTACACGGCACCCTCTATAATGCTGAGGAATAAGTACACGGCACTCTCTATAACGCTGAGGAATAAGTACACGGCACTCTCTATAATGCTGAGGAATAAGTACACGGCACTCTCTATAACGCTGAGGAATAAGTACACGGCACTCTCTATAACGCTGAGTAATAAGTACACGGCACTCTCTATAATGCTGAGGAATAAGCACACAGTACTCTCTATAATGCTGAGGAATAAGTACACGGCACTCTCTAAAATGCTGAGGAATAAGTACACGGCACCGTCTACAATGCTGAAGAATAAGTACACGGCACTCTCTATAATGCTGAGGAATAAGTACACGGCACTCTCTTTAATGCTGAGGAATAAGTACATGGCACTCTCTATAATGCTGAGGAATAAGTACACAGTACTCTCTATAATGCTGAGAAATAAGTATACGACACCCTCTATAATGCTGAGGAATAAGTACACGGCACTCTCTATAATGCTGAGGAATAAGTACACGGCACTCTCTATAACTCTGGGAATAAGTACACAGCAATGCTGAGGAATAAGTACACGGCACTCTCTATAACACTGAGGAATAAGTACACGGTACTCTCTATAATGCTGAGGAATAAGTACACGGCACTCTCTATAATGCTGAGGAATAAGTAAATGGCACTCTCTATAATGCTGAAGAATAAGCACACGGCACTCTCTATAATGCTGAGGAATAAGTACACGGTACTCTCTATAATGCTGAGGAATGAGTACACAGTACTCTCTATAATGCTGAGGAATAAGTACACGGTACTCTCTATAATGCTGAGGAATAAGTACACGGTACTCTCTATAATGCTGAGGAATGAGTACACGGCACTCTCTATAATGCTGAGGAATAAGTACACGGCACCCTCTATAATGCTGAGGAATAAGTACACGGCACTCTCTATAATGCTGAGGAATAAGTACACGGCACTGTCTATAATGCTGAGGAATAAGTACACGGCACTCTCTATAACGCTAAAGAATAAGTACACGGCACTCTCTATAATGCTGAGGAATAAGTACACGGCACTGTCTATAATGCTGAGGAATAGGTACACAGCACTGTCTACAATGCTGAGGAATAAGTACACGGCACTCTCTATAACACTGAGGAATAAGTACACGGCACTCTCTATAATGCTGAGGAATAAGTACACAGCACTCTCTATAATGCTGAGGAATGAGTACACGGCACTCTCTATAATGCTGAGAAATAAGTACATGGCACGGTCTACAATGCTGAGGAATAAGTACACGGCACTCTCTATAATGCTGTGGAATAAGTACACTGCACTCTCTATAATGCTGAGGAATAAGTACACGGCACTCTCTATAATGCTGAGGAATAAGTACACGGCACTCTCTATAATGCTGAGGAATAAGTACACGGCACTCTCTATAATGCTGAGGAATAGGTACACGGTACTCTCTATAATGCTGAGGAATAAGTACACGGCACTCTCTATAACGCTGAGGAATAAGTACACGGCGCTCTCTATAATGCTGAGGAATAAGTACACGGCACTCTCTATAACGCTGAGGAATAAGTACACGGCGCTCTCTATAACGCTGAGGAATAAGTACACGGCACTCTCTATAACGCTGAGGAATAAGTACACGGCACTCTCTATAACACTGAGGAATAAGTACACGGCACTCTCTAAAATGCTGAGGAATAAGTACACGGCACCGTCTACAATGCTGAAGAATAAGTACACGGCACTCTCTATAATGCTGAGGAATAAGTACACGGCACTCTCTATAATGCTGAGGAATAAGTACACAGCACTGTCTATAATGCTGAGAAATAAGTACACGGCACTGTCTACAATGCTGAGGAATAAGTACACAGTACTCTCTATAATGCTGAGGAATAAGTACACGGTACTCTCTATAATGCTGAGGAATAAGTACACGGCACTCTCTATAACGCTGAGGAATAAGTACACGGCGCTCTCTATAATGCTGAGGAATAAGTACACGGCACTCTCTATAACGCTGAGGAATAAGTACACGGCACTCTCTATAACGCTGAGGAATAAGTACACGGCACTCTCTATAACGCTGAGGAATAAGTACACGGCACTGTCTATAACGCTGAAGAATAAGTACACGGCACTCTCTATAACACTGAGGAATAAGTACACGGCACTCTCTAAAACGCTGAGGAATAAGTACACGGCACTCTCTATAACGCTGAGGAATAAGTACACGGCACTCTCTATAACGCTGAAGAATAAGTACACGGCACTCTCTATAACGCTGAGGAATAAGTACACGGCACTCTCTATAACGCTGAGGAATAAGTACACGGCACTGTCTATAACGCTGAAGAATAAGTACACGGCACTCTCTATAACACTGAGGAATAAGTACACGGCACTCTCTATAACGCTGAGGAATAAGTACACGGCACTCTCTAAAACGCTGAGGAATAAGTACACGGCACTCTCTATAACGCTGAGGAATAAGTACACGGCACTCTCTATAACGCTGAGGAATAAGTACACGGCACTCTCTATAACGCTGAGGAATAAGTACACGGCACTCTCTATAACGCTGAAGAATAAGTACACGGCACTCTCTATAACACTGAGGAATAAGTACACGGCACTCTCTAAAATGCTGAGGAATAAGTACACGGCACCGTCTACAATGCTGAAGAATAAGTACACGGCACTCTCTATAATGCTGAGGAATAAGTACACGGCACTCTCTATGACTCTGAGGAATAAGTACACAGCACTCTCTATAATGCTGAGGAATAAGTACACAGCACTGTCTATAATGCTGAGAAATAAGTACACGGCACTGTCTACAATGCTGAGGAATAAGTACACAGTACTCTCTATAATGCTGAGGAATAAGTACACGGTACTCTCTATAATGCTGAGGAATAAGTACACGGCACTCTCTATAACGCTGAGGAATAAGTACACGGCACTCTCTATAACGCTGAGGAATAAGTACACGGCACTCTCTAAAATGCTGAGGAATAAGTACACGGCACCGTCTACAATGCTGAAGAATAAGTACACGGCACTGTCTATAATGCTGAGGAATAAGTACACGGCACTCTCTATAATGCTGAGGAATAAGTACACAGCACTCTCTATAATGCTGAGGAATAAGTACACAGCACTGTCTATAATGCTGAGAAATAAGTACACGGCACTGTCTACAATGCTGAGGAATAAGTACACAGTACTCTCTATAATGCTGAGGAATAAGTACACAGTACTCTCTATAATGCTGAGGAATAAGTACACAGCACTGTCTATAATGCTGAGAAATAAGTACACGGCACTGTCTACAATGCTGAGGAATAAGTACACAGTACTCTCTATAATGCTGAGGAATAAGTACACGGCACTCTCTATAACGCTGAGGAATAAGTACACGGCACCCTCTATAATGCTGAGGAATAAGTACACGGCACTCTCTATAACGCTGAGGAATAAGTACACGGCACTCTCTATAATGCTGAGGAATAAGTACACGGCACTCTCTATAACGCTGAGGAATAAGTACACGGCGCTCTCTATAATGCTGAGGAATAAGTACACGGCACTCTCTATAACGCTGAGGAATAAGTACACGGCACTCTCTATAACGCTGAGGAATAAGTACACGGCACTCTCTATAACGCTGAGGAATAAGTACACGGCACTCTCTATAACACTGAGGAATAAGTACACGGCACTCTCTAAAATGCTGAGGAATAAGTACACGGCACCGTCTACAATGCTGAAGAATAAGTACACGGCACTCTCTATAATGCTGAGGAATAAGTACACGGCACTCTCTATAATGCTGAGGAATAAGTACACTGCACTCTCTATAATGCTGAGGAATAAGTACACAGCACTGTCTATAATGCTGAGGAATAAGTACACTGCACTCTCTATAATGCTGAGGAATAAGTACACGGCACTCTCTATAACGCTGAGGAATAAGTACACAGCACTCTCTATAATGCTGAGGAATAAGTACACAGCACTGTCTATAATGCTGAGAAATAAGTACACGGCACTCTCTATAATGCTGAGGAATAAGTACACGGTACTCTCTATAATGCTGAGGAATAAGTACACGGCACTCTCTATAACGCTGAGGAATAAGTACACGGCACTCTCTAAAATGCCGAGGAATAAGTACACGGCACCGTCTACAATGCTGAAGAATAAGTACACGGCACTCTATAATGCTGAGGAATAAGTACATAGCACTCTCTATAACGCTGAGGAATAAGTACACAGTACTCTCTATAATGCTGAGGAATGAGTACACGGCACTCTCTATAATGCTGAGAAATAAGTACATGGCACGGTCTACAATGCTGAGGAATAAGCACACGGCACTCTATAATGCTGAGGAATAAGTACATAGCACTCTCTATAACGCTAAGGAATAAGTACACGGCACTCTCTATAATGCTGAGGAATAAGTACACGGCACTCTCTATAATGCTGTGGAATAAGTACACGGCACTCTCTATAATGATGAGGAATAAGTACACGGCACTGTCTATAATGCTGAGGAATAAGTACACGGCACTCTCTATAACACTGAGGAATAAGTAAATGACACCCTCTATAATGCTGGGGATAAGTACACAGCACTCTTTATAATGCAGAAAAATAAGTACATGGCACTCTCTTTAATGCTGAGGAATAAGTACACGGCACCCTCTATAATGCTGAGGAATAAGTACACAGCACTCTCTATAATGCTGAGGAATAAGTACACGGCACTCTCTATAATGCTGAGGAATAAGTACACGGCACTCTTTACAATGCTGAGAAATAAGTACACGGCACTCTTTACAATGCTGAGAAATAAGTACATGGCACTCTCTATAATGCTGAGAAATAAATACACGGCACTCTCTATAACTCTGGGAATAAGTACACAGCAATGCTGAGGAATAAGTACACGGCACTCTCTATAATGCTGAGGAATAAGTACACGGTACTCTCTATAACGCTGAGGAATGAGTACACGGCACTCTATAATGCTGAGGAATAAGTACACGGCACTCTCTATAACTCTGGGAATAAGTACACGGCACTCTCTATAATGCTGAGGAATAAGTACACGGCACTCTCTATAATGCTGAGGAATAAGTACATGACACTCTCTATAATGCTGAGGAATAAGTACACGGCACTCTCTATAACTCTGGGAATAAGTACACGGCACTCTCTATAATGCTGAGGAATAAGTACACGGTGCTCTCTATAATGCTGAGGCATAAGTACACGGCGCTCTCTATAACGCTGAGAAATAAGTACACGGCACTCTCTATAATGCTGAGGAATAAGTACATAGCACTCTCTATAATGCTGAGGAATAAGTACACGGTACTCTCTATAACGCTGAGGAATGAGTACACGGTACTGTCTATAATGCTGAGGAATAAGCACATAGCACTCTCTATAACGCTGAGGAATAAGTACACGGTACCCTCTATAACGCTGAGGAATAAGTACACGGCACTCTCTATAACGCTGAGGAATAAGTACACGGCACTCTCTATAACGCTGAGGAATAAGTACACGGCACTGTCTATAATGCTGAGGAATGAGTACACGGCACTCTCTATAATGCTGAGGAATGAGTACACAGTACTCTCTATAATGCTGAGGAATGAGTACACAGTACTCTCTATAATACTGAAAAATAAGTACACAGCACTCTCTATAACGCTGAGGAATAAGTACACGGCACTCTCTATAATGCTGAGGAATAAGTACACGGCACTCTCTATAATGCTGAGGAATAAGTACACTGCACTCTCTATAATGCTGAGGAATGAGTACACTGCACTCTCTATAATGCTGAGGAATAAGCACACGGCATTGTCTGTAATGCTGAGGAATAAGTACACGGCACTCTCTATAACGCTGAGGAATGAGTACACGGCACTCTCTATAATGCTGAGGAATAAGTACACGGTACTCTCTATAATGCTGAGGAATGAGTACACAGTACTCTCTATAATGCTGAGGAATGAGTACACAGTACTCTCTATAATGCTGAAAAATAAGTACACAGCACTCTCTATAACGCTGAGGAATAAGTACACGGCACTCTCTATAATGCTGAGGAATAAGTACACGGCACTCTCTATAATGCTGAGGAATAAGTACACGGCACTGTCTATAAGGCCTCTTTCACACTACAGTATGTCCATTTCAGTGTTTTGCGTTCCGTTTTTCAAGGATCCGTTGTCCCGTTTTTGGGTTCCGTTGTGTCTCCGTTTCCGTTCAGTATGTCCGCAAAAACCTTTCAGTATGGTTTCCGTATGGTTCCCGTATACGGTCCGTTTTTCACGGATCAAAAACGGAAGCCACCTGTATTTGTGCTCAGCCAAAGTTTGGCAACAAGAAACACATGGCCACAGTGGGCTGGGCCTAGCATTTGTTAATGACGGATCCGCAAAAAACGGATGACATACGGATGACATACGGATGCCTTCCGTATGCATTCCGTTTTTTTTGCGGACCCATTGACTTTAATGGAGCCACGGACCGTGATTTGCGGACAAACATAGGACATGTTCTATCTTTCCACGGCACGGAAATACTGAAATACTGAAACGGAATGCACACGGAGACACTTCAGTATTTTTTGCTGAACCATTGAAATGAATGGTTCAGTATCTGTTCCGTATACTGAACTCAAAAAACGTCCAGTATACTGAACGCAAAATACTGTAGTGTGAAAGAGGCCTAATGCTGAGGAATAAGTACACGGCACTGTCTATAATGCTGAGGAATAAGTACACGGCACTCTCTATAACGCTGAGGAATAAGTACACGGCACTCTCTATAATGCTGAGGAATAAGTACACGGTACTCTCTATAATGCTGAGGAATAAGTACACGGCACTCTCTATATTGCTGAGGAATAAGTACACGGCACTGTCTATAATGCTGAGGAATAAGTACACGGCACTCTCTATAATGCTGAGGAATAAGTACACGGTACTCTCTATAACGCTGAGGAATAAGTACACGGCACTCTCTATAACGCTGAGGAATAAGTACACGGCACTCTCTATAATGCTGAGGAATAAGTACACGGTACTCTCTATAACGCTGAGGAATAAGTACACGGCACTCTCTATAACGCTGAGGAATAAGTACACGGCACTCTCTATAACGCTGAGGAATAAGTACACGGCACTCTCTATAACGATGAGGAATAAGTACACGGCACTGTCTATAATGCTGAGGAATAAGTACACGGCACTCTCTATAATGCTGAGGAATAAGTACACGGCACTCTCTATAATGCTGAGGAATAAGTACACGGTACTCTCTATAATGCTGAGGAATGAGTACACGGTACTCTCTATAACGCTGAGGAATAAGTACACGGCACTCTCTATAACGATGAGGAATGAGTACACGGTACTCTCTATAACGCTGAGGAATAAGTACACGGCACTCTCTATAACGCTGAGGAATAAGTACACGGCACTCTCTATAATGCTGAGGAATAAGTACACGGCACTCTCTATAATGCTGAGGAATAAGTACACGGCACTGTCTATAATGCTGAGGAATAAGTACACGGCACTCTCTATAATGCTGAGGAATAAGTACACGGCACTGTCTATAATGCTGAGGAATAAGTACACGGCACTCTCTATAATGCTGAGGAATAAGTACACGGTACTCTCTATAACGCTGAGGAATAAGTACACGGCACTCTCTATAACCATGAGGAATGAGTACACGGTACTCTCTATAACGCTGAGGAATAAGTACACGGCACTCTCTATAACGCTGAGGAATAAGTACACGGCACTCTCTATAACGATGAGGAATAAGTACACGGCACTGTCTATAATGCTGAGGAATAAGTACACGGCACTCTCTATAATGCTGAGGAATAAGTACACGGCACTCTCTATAACGATGAGGAATAAGTACACAGCACTCTCTATAATGCTGAGGAATAAGTACACGGCACTGTCTATAATGCTGAGGAATAAGTACACGGCACTCTCTATAATGCTGAGGAATAAGTACACGGCACTGTCTATAATGCTGAGGAATAAGTACACGGCACTCTCTATAACGATGAGGAATGAGTACACGGTACTCTCTATAACGCTGAGGAATAAGTACACGGTACTCTCTATAATGCTGAGGAATAAGTACACGGCACTCTCTATAACTCTTGGAATAAGTACACGGTACTCTCTATAATGCTGAGGAATAAGTACACGGCACTCTCTATAACTCTGGGAATAAATACACGGCACTCTCTATAACGCTGAGGAATAAGTACACGGTGCTCTCTATAATACTGAGGAATAAGTACACGGCACTCTCTATAACGCTGAGGAATAAGTACACGGTACTCTCTATAATGCTGAGGAATAAGTACACGGCACTCTCTCTATAACTCTGGGAATAAATACACGGCACTCTCTATAACGCTGAGGAATAAGTACACGGTGCTCTCTATAACGCTGAGGAATAAGTACACGGCACCCTCTATAACGCTGAGGAATGAGTACACGGTACTGTCTATAATGCTGAGGAATAAGCACATAGCACTCTCTATAATGCTGAGGAATGAGTACACAGCACTCTCTATAATGCTGAGGAATAAGTACACAGTACTCTCTATAATGCTGAGGAATAAGTACACGGTACTCTCTATAATGCTGAGGAATAAGTACACGGCACTGTCTATAATGCTGAGGAATAAGTACACGGCACTCTCTATAACGATGAGGAATGAGTACACGGCACTCTCTATAACGATGAGGAATGAGTACACGGCACTCTCTATAATGCTGAGAAATAAGTACACGGCACTCTCTATAACGCTGAGGAATGAGTACACGGCACTCTCTATAACGCTGAGGAATAAGTACACTGCACTCTCTATAACGATGAGGAATGAGTACACGGCACTCTCTATAACGATGAGGAATAAGTACACGGTGCTCTCTATAATGCTGAGGAATAAGTACACGGCACTCTCTATAACGCTGAGGAATAAGTACACGGTACTCTCTATAATGCTGAGGAATAAGTACACGGCACTCTCTATAATGCTGAGGAATAAGTACACGGCACTCTCTATAACGCTGAGGAATAAGTACACGGCACTCTCTATAACGCTGAGGAATAAGTACACGGCACTCTCTATAACTCTGGGAATAAATACACGGCACTCTCTATAACGCTGAGGAATAAGTACACAGTACTCTCTATAACGCTGAGGAATAAGTACACGGTGCTCTCTATAACGCTGAGGAATAAGTACACGGCACTCTCTATAATGCTGAGGAATGAGTACACAGCACTCTCTATAATGCTGAGGAATAAGTACACGGCACTCTCTATAATGCTGAGGAATAAGTACACGGTACTCTCTATAACGATGAGGAATGAGTACACGGCACTCATAACGCTGAGGAATAAGTACACGGCACTGTCTATAACGCTGAGGAATGAGTACACGGCACTCTCTATAACGCTGAGGAATAAGTACACTGCACTCTCTATAACGATGAGGAATGAGTACACGGCACTCTCTATAACGCTGAGGAATAAGTACACGGCACTCTCTATAACGCTGAGGAATGAGTACACGGCACTCTCTATAACGCTGAGGAATAAGTACACTGCACTCTCTATAACGATGAGGAATGAGTACACGGTACTCTCTATAACGCTGAGGAATAAGTACACGGCACTCTCTATAATGCTGAGGAATAAGTACACAGCACTCTCTATAATGCTGAGGAATAAGTACACGGTACTCTCTATAACGATGAGGAATGAGTACATACTGTAGATGGTAATTACAGGAGATGGCGTCCTTCGTTGGTCATCCGGTCATAGTAAGATGGACTCTTCGGATTATTAAGCAGGTGGACGAGGACAATGGAATAAAGGACATTGTAATCAGTGAGAACATTTGATTTTGGAGCCGGACCAAACCTAAGCCCAGAATTTGACGCGATTACATAAGATTAGATGTCACTTTCCAAAACCTCTACATTTACATTGACCCAGTTTGTCGGAATAGTAGGGATTAGTTATATGTCAGATAGAAGATAATAATCTTCAGGAATAATGGGATATTAAACCCCCTGATCCTGTTACATCCTGATACACAGCCTTCTCCTCAGAAGTGGAGCTCAGATGTCATTGTTCCTCCAACTGGCGCGGATCTGGAGGAAGGAGAACAGAACAGCACAGAATGTGCCGCCGAGAAGGCTTGGTAACAGCCGGTCTGTGCACTGCCGAGGCCGGAAACTGCCAGAATGCTCTGCACCCCTCCTCAGCGAGAGGAACCCAGCCTCAGAGTATAGGGGAGGGTTTCATTTTTTAATTTAGGGCGTGATTATTTTTGCACACCTGTGGTGTAAAACACGGCGCTGTGTGATCCGTCATGAGATATGACAGATATCCATTAACAGTCAAGGGGTGTGAATACTTTTTTGCAGCCCTAGTATACCATTCCCAATGTGAAGTATTGGATGTGTGGAGCAATTAAAGGGGTTGTCACATTCAAAATATTCAATGTGCCCCTGGATCTGAATACTTTTGTAATTGCATGTAATTAAGAGTTCAGCATAGCCACTGAGTTATTCAGTAAAATCTATCTGTACAGCGCCCCCTGCTGTTTGTTTGTTTTCTTATTTCTTTGTCCAGCTCATTGAGATGGCCGCACGTGCTCAGTTTAATCCCTCAACTTTCTCTTGTGCTGTTAAAGGGAAAGAGATGCCTCAGAAAGGACACAGTCCCGTGAGCAGCTGCAGCAGAAGGGACACGCCTCTTAACTGCCAGCTTGTTATAATTCTAGAAGAGCAATGAATGTGGAGATCTCTGGATCCACGTGAGGTCCAGGGCTGCTTCTAGCTGTGTTAGACAGTGATTGTCATGCATCATATGATGTCTGATTCTCATTTTTTACATTAGTCATGGCATAACCCTTTAAGTTATTAAAGGGGTAGTCTCCCTCCGGCAAATTACATTTATTGTGTAGAAAAAGGTAATAGAAGCCACTTACTAATGTATTGCGATTGTCCTTTGCGGACTGGATTCATTTTTCACATTATGCACTGCCTGTTTCCATGGTCACGACCACCCTGCGATCCATCAGCAGTGGTCGTGCTTGCAAACTATAGGAAAGGACACCATCCTATGTGAGCTCCTTCCTATAGTGTATAAGCACGACCACCACTGCTGGATTACAGGGTGGTCATAACCATGGAAACACGCAGTGTATGAGATATAAAAAAAAATGGATCCAGCCAGCAAAGGAGGTAATGTGGATAATCACAATACATTAGTAAGTGCCTAAAAATTGGTCAGGGATCTCTATTCCCTAGTGGGCCTTAGGTCAGTAGTCCAGAGCACTGGCTGTAGTGTGGGTGACAAAGACCAAGTCCACCGGGTCCTGGGTACCAACCCTGAATACCCGCTGGTGCTGCCCAAGCTGTTGTGGGCCTAGGGGTCCTCTTACACGGTTGACTGCACAGATCTGTAGGGCAGCATTTTTTGGGCTCTAAATCCTGCATATGGCAGTATTATTTAGGAATTGTATTATGGTTTTAATTGGACACTCTAATTTAGTGTTGAGCGCTAATATTCGTTTTGCAAATTTTTATCGCGACTATTGGCGCTTAGAGAATTCGCGAATATCTAGAATATAGTGCTATATCTTCGTAATCGCGAATATTCCGGATTTTTTTTCATCAGTACCCATGATCCCTCACTGCTTCTTGCTGGTGGGCCAATGAGAAGGCTGCGATATCTTTGACTTTAGGAGTAGTGTTGATCGCGTATTTATATATCGCAAATTTTCTGAATGTCGATTTTCGCAAATCAAGAAAATAATGACTGGAGATCACGAATTCATGAATATATGACGAATATTCGCCCAAATATTCACGAAATATTGTGATTTCGAATATTGCCCCTGCCGCTCATCGCTGCACTCTATAGCAGTTTTATTTGGGCCGTGAAGGACAACACATAACATTGTAGTGGGGGTACTATATTATTTGGATAACATATGGCGGTATTATACTGGCATTGTGTGGCGGTATTATTTTATATACAGTATACAACTTACAAGAAAAACTGTCTAAAATTGGTGGCCCCACTTTGCTTCCAGCCCCCACCTAGCTACGCCCCAGACTGCAGATACATTTCTGGTCTCCACTGAACGGTACATTTTATGGTTACGGGGGAAATGTGTGAATTATCCTTATTAGTCCCTAAGCTTTCGCTTTCTCCTCAGTTACATGATATCCATTAGTATAATTAGACTTATTGCACCAGGGACGACGTTCCAGGGAATATCAGGATCAGATGCCGCTTGTCGTAATTTCGCCACTAAGCAGATTGTACAATAACGAGGCATTAATTAAATGGTGAGAGGCGAGGATTTCCGACGAAATAGCAGCGAGTTCTCTTTTATGTGGGAGAATAAAAACGGAGAATTATAGGACAACTTAATTACACCTTGTTAATGATGGATACGTCAGTGTCAGGAACAAGCTTTATGCCCGAGAGCTTCAATGTGAGAGGTCCCGGGAAGTAATATACTGTATGTCTGCCACAAATGATAAGGGGGCCCCCTTCTGGTACTTCATTTCACCACCACCTTCTCATAATGGCCAACAGTCCCAAATTTGAAGGGACTTTTTAGAAAGAGGAAAATACAGGCTGAACATGGGTAATGGGCATACAGTACTTGGATGAGTTTCTGGGTGATCCTGGGACGGGGATCCTGGGACAGAAGGGATTGTATATGGACTATCCCTTTAAGAGTCCTTGACTGGTTTATCAAAAGAACTGGACATGTTGAAATCCAACTGCCAGGGGCATACATAGAAATCACTGGGCTCCATAGCAAGAATCTAAATTGGGCCCCAATGCCCCATTCATAGCCGCTCCTACTACCCGTTCCTGGCCAGTGTATACAGCAGTGTACTGATATGTGAGGTATGAGGTATAAATTACAGCTCGTACATCACATATCAGTACACTGCTGTATATACAGTACTATATACCTGTACACACTGCATCCATTATACCTCGTACCTCACATATCAGTACACTGCGGTATATACTATATATCTGTACACACTGCATCTATTATACCTAGTACCTCACATATCAGTACACTGCTGTATAAATGAAATATCTGTACACACTGCATCTATTATACCTAGTACCTCACACATCAGTACACTGCGGTATATACTATATATCTGTACACACTGCATCTATTATACCTCGTACCTCACATATCAGTACAATGCTGTATATACTATATACCTGTACACACTGTATCTATTATACCTCGTACCTCACATATCAGTACACTGCTGTATATACTATATAACTGTACACACTGCATCTATTATACCTCGTACCTCACATATCAGTACACTGCTGTATATACTATATAACTGTACACACTGTATCTATTATACCTCGTACCTCACATATCAGTACAATGCTGTATAAATGAAATATCTGTACACACTGCATCTATTATACCTAGTACCTCACATATCAGTACACTGCGGTATATACTATATATCTGTACACACTGCATCTATTATACCTCGTACCTCATATATCAGTGCACTGCTGTATATACTATATATATGTACACACTGTATAATAATGAATACTGAGAGACTTTTGGGACTGCTTGTCATTGCCATTGAGTATTAATGAAGGTATAATGCAATTCTATGAGAGATGAGAATTGTAACTTTGTATTTGTTTAGGCTGTGCTTCTCCACTCCACCCCTCCCACTAGAAGGTTCTAGTTCAACAAGGAGAACAGTCAGAGCCCCTAACGTTCTGCAGATAGGGATTAGTGCTTAGAAGAGACTCTGCCAGTCTGCATGAAAGATGCTGAGATGGGGATGCTGAGCACAGACCAAGGAGCCAAGAGGACTACTGAGCCCTAGACCGTGGACCTCCAGCCTTTGGCCAGGCTACCAGCCTTCTGAGAGAGAGGGACAGCTAGCTCAGGCCTTCAGCATCAAACCCTTCTTCTTCTGCCAGGGAGGAGACTGGAGAAGCCAGCCCTATGCCTTGTCTGTATTGTTTTGCACTTGAGTTCCTCCAGTAAACAAACACACTGGTTTACTGCAGACCCTGACTCTCTGGACTTATTTCCCATTGGGGTACACCACGTCTTACCATCTCTTCTGGAGAGGGGCAGCATGTGGTGACACCACGATGGTGTCCGGGTGACCCAGCCTACCCCAAACCCGACCACTGCAGGTCTAACCTGCATGTCAGGGTTCCTGGCGACTTATGCAATATTTGTGTATAATATTGGTGTCTCATTAGGTGGCACAGGGACCTTTACCTCTCAGATACCAGTTGAGATTGCTGCAGCGTCCCACATTTGTGTAAATGGAACACTTTAAACATCTGCCTATTTATGTATTTATTTGCATTGTATGGTATTTCCTATTATCAGTCCGGCATTGTCATTTCACCCATTCGCCCCTAGGTGGTGCTGGCACCCCAGGTCCTGCTCTCTGCATTGCTACCTCTGCATCCCACGTGGATAATGTTATGCAAGTTATGTGGTTCCTACTGTATTTAGGGGTTGTGCCACGAAACACATTCTACATTTTTTCAACCAGCTCCTGGATCTGAACACTTTTGTAATTACATGTAATAAAAACATTAAGTATGGCCACTGAGTTATTCAATAAAATGTATCTGTATAGCGCCACCTGCTGTTTATTATTTTCCTTATTTGTTGTCCACCTCATTGAGGTGGTCACACTTGCTCAGTTTAAATCTTCAACTGCCACCAGCCATATCTGCTGTTAGAAGCTGTAGTAGTTACAGGGAAAGAGCTACGGCAGAAAGGACACCCCTCTGAGCTGTGATAGGGAGCGAGCTACAGCAGAAAGGATACGCCCATGAGGTGTCAGCCTGAAGGTAATCTTGCTGAACAATTGGAGCAGTGAATGTGGAGATCTCTGGATCCATGTGAGGTCCAGCACTGGTTCCAGCTTTCTTAGAAAGAGATTGCCATGTCCTATACGATGTCTGACTTTCATTTTTACATCAGTCATGGCACAACCCCTTTAAGCTGCTGTCTAGCAACCAGTGTTTCCTCTACGATCCATTAGTCTCGCTGCCGTTGCCGCTTGCTAGAACGTGATATAAAAGTATTTAGTAAAATCCAAGACAACTGAGCACACAGAAAGAATAAACAGGCTGACTATAGGAGCGCCTGCCCGTCCCGTGGTGTCTGCCTGCCAAGGACTGAAAACCAAACAAACAATACGACTCCACCCGCTAACACCACACAACAGCCTCCTTCAGAGAATGCTTCCTTCTTACAACTTGTGAAAACTGATTTTCGCGATAAAGAAAAGAACAAAAACATTAAAATCTCAAAGAAGAGGCCAAAACCTCATTATACTTGCTGCTCTTTCTCATCATGTGGACACTGAGGCATAGCTCAACAGCTAAAAGATGGTGGCAATAGGCGGCAGTGGTACCACACCAAGGCCAGAGTAGGGAGGCCACCACGGGACAAGGTCAACTAGGCCTGGCAAAAATCGGCAGGTTCAGCCAACATTTATCTGATGTGGGTGGCTTCTTGGGAATGAGGGAGGCCTTGATGTAGATTTAACCTTCGACACTAGAACTTCAAGATATTCTTTTGGCAATGGCCAGAACGGTGGTTCATGAATCCATATGGCTCTAAACTAAGGAGCTATAAGTACTCCATGTGACGCCACATGATAACATATTATATCATACAGCCTCCATTAGAGTATTGCTGCATTACATAACTATAGGCTACTCTGAGGGCCCAACACTAGAGGCCAATAACTTACCGATCCAGGGTCCTCTCCAACTGAAAAGAACCAGAAAGCAAAGGGCAAGTAAACATAAGGCCTCATGCACATGCAAACTGCGGGTTCGCGAAATACAGACACTGACCGTGCGCATCCTACACTTTCCCTTCCTGCCCCATTGTAGAAATGCCTATTCTTGACCACAAAACGGACAAGAATAGGACATGTTTTATTGTCATCCATGTACTATCCCAAAAAGGTCCGTGTGCAGTCCGCTTAAAATGCGGATCAGACATGGACCGACAATATGGTCGTGTGCATGAGGCTTAAGCTTTTGATCTGGGGTTTGAATTAAAGGGGTTCTCCCATGACTGATGTAACAAATGAAAATACATCACATAGGACATCACAAACGTAGAACCAGCCCTGGACCTCACATGGCTCCAGAGATCTCCACATTTATGGCTCTAATTATGGGCAGCACGGTGGCTCAGTGGTGCCTTGCAGCGCTGGGGTCCTAGGTTCGAATCCGACCATAGACAACATCTGCATGGAGTTTGTATGTTCTCCCCGTGTTTGCGTGGCTTTCCTCCCACACCCCAAAGACAGACAAAATGATAAAAAACAAAGATAAAAACATCCTGCACGATATGATAAATTAATATGCGGATGTCCATGGCTACATTTATGAAATAAAATAAATCACAGAAAAAAAATAATAACGCACTAACACTATAGATACAAGCATTATATATGGACTAAGCCCTCATTCTGATATAATAAAATCTGAAACTCTCAGCCAATACATTTTGATCAAAACACATCTGTGCCCACCTACCCGCACCAAGGTGCTCTCAGTCAGGCAGGTCCTACTCTAAACCTACCTATGCCGTTGGGCATCTACATTCAGGAGAGCAGACCCTGCACATATAGTGTGTTGCTCCTAGTCACCTGTATGTGCATCTAGCTTAGTTTCATTTTGCTCAGTTTGTAGTATGGGAGTAGCATTCCTGTGCACTTTTGCCCTTCCTATCAAACAGACCGCCTTGATTAGGTGGTACATATAGGTATGGCTTGCTCTTCCTCTCATTGGTTGCTGATGCACACAGAGGTGACTAGGAGCAGCACACCATATGTGCAGGGTATGCTCTCCTGATTATAGATGCCCAACAGCATAGGTAGGTTTAGAGTAGAACCTGCCTAACTGAGACTACCTTGGCGCTGGTAGGCGGGCACAGATGTGTTTTGATCAAAATATATTGGCTGAGAGTCTCGTATTTTATTATATTAGAGTGAGGGCTTAGTCCATATATAATGTCTGCAACTATTGTGTTATTATTTGTTTTCCGTGATGTGTCCTTACTACTGAACCTAGTGACAGTTGACGGTTGAAACTGAGCGTGTGCTTCCATCTCAGTGAGCAGGACAGAGAAATTAGAAATAAAGCAAACAGTAGATGGCGCTATACAGAGAGATTTAATTGAATAATTCAGTGGCAGTAGTAAAATTTTAATGACTTGCAACTACAAAAGTATTCAGATCCAGGGGTAGGTGTGAATAATGAAGAATGTTTTTCGCGGGACAACCCCTTTAATTTGGCTTTGGTTCTGGAGTCTAAATAAATTGTGAGGTCTGAATCTATCTTGGGGACTGGTCTGGGGTCTGAATTTATCTTGGGGACTGGTCTGGGGTCTGAATTTATTTTGGGGTCTAACATATAGTATATTGGGCACATCTGATGAGATTGTATCAGAACATGCAGCGAGTTGTACTTTTTTACCGCAACTCGTCTGACAAGTGTGACTTTAGCCTCCCTGGAGCTGGCAGATGTGTTGGGGAGGGGGCACATGCAAATGTTTGCTATGGGGCCAAAACATTTCTTGCGAAACCCCTGCTGTTGGAAGATGGCCTGTATGAAATCAGAGGCGTACAAAGATATAGTATGAAGAAACAGCTGATGACAGACACAGCTCTGCTACATCTGTGTTCCTGGCAGCAGTCCAGTAAGCGGTTGTAAAGGGGGAGTATGGCTCCTCACGCCTGGTTCATTTATTTCTACTATTGTGCAGTGAAATAAATCCTTGAATACACAGCCTCTGATTTTCTCATCATGAAATTTCTATTTGAAGTGTCCATATCTGGGGTGCAGATAAGCGGACAATGGAGGTGCTTGCACAGTGTCAGCGGGTAGAGCGCCCGATGCCCAGTTTGTCCAGGGAACGTGTGTATATAGTAACCCTGGTGAGCACCGCATGCAGAAAGCACTCCGCAGCCTGAATACACAGGGTGGGTGTGACACACTGCAGACAGTAGGAATATTAGAGGGTGCAGAGGTGGGGTCCAGGAGTCTGAGGGGCCCCTGTTAGGAGACCGGTACTAGAAATAGCACATGGAGGTGAGGGTGTCAGGAAGTTTAGGTTACACCTCTGAAAAATAAGAGGCTGTAGAAGGGCTCACAAAGAGATAGGCGGCCGCCAGCCGCCACCAACCCCTCTGACTCCACCAGCCGACACCGGATCCTCCGGGTCCGACAGCCGGCACGACCCCTCCAATTCTGCCAGTCGGCACGACCCCTCCGGCTCCGCCAGCCGGCACGACCCCTCCGACTCTGCCAGCCAGGACTGACCCCTCCGACTCCGCCAGCCGGCACCGACCCCTCTGACTCTGCCAGCCGGCACCGACCCCTCTGACTCCGCCAGCCGGCACCAACCCCTCTGACTCCGCCAGCCGGCACCGACCCCTCTGACACTGCCAGCCAGCACCGACCCCTCCAGCCAGTACCGATCCCTCCGACTTCGCCAGCTGACACCGACCATGCCAGCCAGAACCAATCCCTCGACTCCGACAGCTGGCACTGACCCTTCCGAGTCCACCAGTCGGCACCGACCCCTCCGACTCCGCCAGACGGCACCGACTCTGCCAGCCAGAACCAATCCCTCGACTCTGACAGCCGGCACTGACCCTTCCGACTCCACCAGTGTATCTAATCGGATACTGCCTAGTGTATCTAACTCTATTATGTGTGATTCTGTACGGTGTATCTAATCCTGTCATATGTGATACTGCCGAGTGTATGTCATCATGTCATGTGTGATACTGTCTAGTGTATCTAATAAGATACCACCTAGTGTATCTAACACTGTTGTGTGTGATACTGTATTGTGTATCTAGTCCTGCCATTTGCGATACTGTCTAGTGTATCTAATCCTGTTATGTGTGATACTGTACAATGTATCTGGTCCTGCCATGTGCGATACTGTTCAGTGTATCTAATCCTGTCATGTGTGATACTGTCTAGCGTATCTAATCCTGCCATGTGTGATACTGTCCAGTGTATCTAATTCTGCCATGCGTGATACTGTCCAGTGTATCTAATTCTGTCATGTGTGATACTGTCCAATGTATCTAATCCTGCCATGTGTGATACTGTCCAGTGTATCTAATTCTGCCATGCGTGATACTGTCCAGTGTATCTAATTCTGTCATGTGTGATACTGTCCAATGTATCTAATCCTGCCATGTGTGATACTGTCCAGTGTATCTAATCCTGTCATGCGTGATACTGTCCAGTGTATCTAATCCTGCCATGTGTGATACTGTCCAGTGTATCTGATCCTGCCATGTGTGATACTGTCCAGTGTATCTGATCCTGCCATGTGTGATACTGTCCAGTGTATCTAATCCTGCCATGTGTGATACTGTCCCGTGTATCTAATCCTGCCATGTGTGATACTGTCCAGTGTATCTAATCCTGCCATGTGTGATACTGTCCAGTGTATCTGATCCTGCCATGTGTGATACTGTCCAGTGTATCTAATCCTGCCATGTGTGATACTGTCCAGTGTATCTGATCCTGCCATGTGTGATACTGTCCAGTGTATCTAATCCTGCCATGTGTGATACTGTCCAGTGTATCTAATCCTGCCATGTGTGATACTGTCCAGTGTATCTAATCCTGCCATGCGTGATACTGTCCAGTGTATCTAATTCTGTCATGTGTGATACTGTCCAATGTATCTAATCCTGCCATGTGTGATACTGTCCAGTGTATCTAATCCTGTCATGCGTGATACTGTCCAGTGTATCTAATCCTGCCATGTGTGATACTGTCCAGTGTATCTGATCCTGCCATGTGTGATACTGTCCAGTGTATCTAATCCTGCCATGTGTGATACTGTCCCGTGTATCTAATCCTGCCATGTGTGATACTGTCCAGTGTATCTAATCCTGCCATGTGTGATACTGTCCAGTGTATCTGATCCTGCCATGTGTGATACTGTCCAGTGTATCTAATCCTGCCATGTGTGATACTGTCCAGTGTATCTGATCCTGCCATGTGTGATACTGTCCAGTGTATCTAATCCTGCCATGTGTGATACTGTCCAGTGTATCTAATCCTGCCATGTGTGATACTGTCCAGTGTATCTAATCCTGCCATGTGTGATACTGTCCAGTGTATCTAATCCTGCCATGTGTGATACTGTCCAGTGTATCTAATCCTGCCATGTGTGATACTGTCCAGTGTATCTAATCCTGCCATGTGTGATACTGTCCAGTGTATCTAATCCTGCCATGTGTGATACTGTCCAGTGTATCTAATCCTGCCATGTGTGATACTGTCCAGTGTAAATTACAGCTCATAGCTCATGTCTTCCAGAAAACCGGGGAGACCTCCTGGACTCTGAGAGGAGCTGGCAAATCTCCCAGGTCCTGTAGACGTCTCCCAGCGACTCCCGGGAATCTGCCTTGTGTTTGGCGCTGCGGTCTAGGTAGTGTAAAGCAAAAGGGGCGTGGTCTGTGTAAAGGGGCGTGGTCTGTGTAAAGGGGCGTGGTTATGCTACGTGTGTTTCAGTCTTACTCCGATCACCTGTGATCTTCAGTGGAGTCTGGTAGTAAGGGTATGCCCCCCCCCCCCCCCCCTTATTCTTACATAAGGATTAGAGATGAGTTTGTTACTAAGTTCCCAAAATTTCGCCCCCGCAGATGAACTTGATAAGCTCAAAACCTTACAACATATGTTTTACCACCCGGACAATAATAACATTTGAAATCTCAGTGAAAATGTCAACTACTAGACTGAAATCCGTGTCAGGGCATCTCCAGACATCATTTTATTTGTTTCTTTGGGGTTGGGAAAATAGACGTCAGCGAGAGCTTCTGTCACCATCTAGCGAAAGTTATAGTAAGGCTACGTCTACACGATGACATTTGTCGTGCGACAGATAGGGCGCAACTACACTGCAACATTTGGTTGCACTAATGTTGCGCGACAATTTTTATAATGTTGCAGTGCGACACCATAGACTGCCATTATAAAAATTGTCGCGCGACATTAGTGCAACAAAATGTCGTCGTGTAGATGTAGCCTAATTGTAGATGGCGGCGCTAAGCCCAG
The DNA here is from genome assembly GCF_905171765.1 of Bufo bufo. Taxonomy (NCBI): domain Eukaryota; kingdom Metazoa; phylum Chordata; class Amphibia; order Anura; family Bufonidae; genus Bufo; species Bufo bufo. The sequence goes on from NC_053390.1 coordinate 810,523,413, forward strand.
AAAAGTGTTGAGAAGCCTAAAAAGTCAGAATTAAGGTGCATACATGGCGTGCACTATAATCTGCACAATATCTAATGTGACATAGCAGCATGAAAAACAAGTGGCATCAATAATACATAAAGCGACATATAAAATAGCAGCAAATACTCAGCAAATGGTGCAATGGTGTAATCAAATAGCAGCAATCATTAAAATCCTATAATCCACTATAATCTGCACAATATTGGCGTGAAGAGCTTTATAAATACCCCTCTTTGTCATGTACCATATGATTTCTGATTTTGTACATCATAGGATAGTTAATGGGGGGGTTCCATCCCTTTTACCTTTGCAGTAATTGGCAAAATAATCATGTAAGGGGAGTGTGGATCCTTCTGTCATCGAATGGGAGAAAATAAATCTTAATGGGGCACATTTTGATCTGATTTAAAATCAGGTCCTATGTGCAGCTCAGTATCATTCAGTACCAAGCACGGCCACTGTACAATGTATGGCGCTGTGCTTAGTAAACTGAGAAGGTCGCAGTGCTCATGGCCTCTGCAAACAGCTGATTGGGTGGGGGGTGCGAGATGGACCTAGGGTTGCCACCCGGCCGGTAACTCAGCGGCCAGGCTGGTAATTTAGTGCCCCTGCCGGTAATTTTTTTCTACCGGCAATAATAATTGCCGATATTTTCCTTTAAGGGCTGTTACTAATGAACACTTTCACTGTGGAGCGCTAATTAGTACAGCCTTTAAATCCCCCCCCCCCCTCTTGTGTTAAGAAAAAAATAATAACTGCGGTGAAGCTGCGAGATGTCATCACGCTGGAGCGCCGGTCCTGCACATCCAGTGAGTGTTCACAACGGCTTTTTATTTTTTCACAAGCTCAGAAGGGGACATTAATAATTTTGGGGAGCACTAATGGGGGCATTAGTAATTCTGGGGGGTACTAATGGGGGCATTACTATTACTGGGGCCACTAATGGGGACATTACTATTACTGCAGCCACTAATGGGGACATTACTATTACTGCAGCCACTAATGGGGGCATTACTATCACTGGGGTGCACTAATGAGGGGTATTATTAATTCTGGGGGGAACTAATGGAGGCATTATTAATTCTGGGGTGCACTAATGGGGACATTACTATTACTAGGGGCACTAATGGGGGCATTATTAATTCTGGGGGGCACTAATGGGGACATTACTATTACTGGGGGCACTAATAGAGGCATTACTATTACTGGGGACACTAATAGGGGCATTACTATTACTGTGGGCACTAATGGGGACACTACTATTACTGGGGGCACTAATAGGGGCACTATTATTACTGGGGGCAATAATAGGGGCATTGCTATTACTGGGGGCACTAATGGGGGCACTACTATTACTGGGGGCAATAACAGGGGCATTACTATTACTGGGTGCACTAATGGGGGCATTATTATTACTGGGGGCAATAATAGGGGCATTGCTATTACTGGGGGCACTAATAGGGGCATTACTATTACTGGGGGCACTAATGGGGACACTACTATTACTGGGGGCACTAATAGGGGCACTACTATTACTGGGGGCAATAATAGGGGCACTACTATTACTGGGGGCAATAATAAGGCATTGCTATTACTGGGGGCACTAATAGGGGCACTACTATTACTGGGGGCAATAATAAGGCATTGCTATTACTGGGGGCACTAATAGGGGCATTACTATTACTAGGGGCACTAATGGAGGTATTACTATTAGTGGGGGCACTAATGGGGGCATTACCAATACTCAGGGGCACTAATGGGGGCATTACTATTACTAGGGGCAATAATGGAGGTATTACTATTAGTGGGGGCACTAATGGGGGCATTACTACTACTCAGGGGCACTAATGGGGGCATTATTAATACTGGGAGCCACATTATGACATAGTGACTTAACACCCTGTGTCAGGCCACGCCCCAACAACCACACCCCCTTTGGGGTGTGGGTTGTGGATTAACTTGGCTGGTATTTTTTGTTGGGAAAGGTGGCAACCCCAGATGGACCCCAACCGATTAGATATTGATGACCTATCCCGAGGACAAAAACCTGGTGTGAACACAGCCTAAGATCAGAAGCCTAAAGCCAGTTCCGTATTCAGATCTACAAAAAGTCTCCGTCCGCCCACTCCGATGCCGGTTTTTATGTCTAGAACCTGTCCGGACCAGGTTGACCTCCACTGAATTTGATATGGGACATAAACCTCTGTAGGCTGGCTGCAGTGGGAGATCCCTTTAAAAGTACTCCTTGATGCCCATTTTTGCGCCAGCCGTTTCCACATCGCCTTCACCCAGTGCAACATGTTTTAATATTGAGATAAGTTCTCCTCATAATTTCATTAATAAAAAAATTAATTAAAAAAAATGCATTTTATGTGGAGAAGAAGCCAAGTTCAGGATGGTAAGGAGCTGCGCCTCCTTCTCCACATCCACTCCATGCATCACTAAGATCAGATAAGCCCCCTGCTGCTGCTCATTGCTGGGGGAATGTGACATCATCAGAGCAAGCAAGTGACTCCTGCTGCAGAAGTAGAGTCCTGAGTGGCAGGAGGAGAGGGCAGAGGCAGGGCTGGCAGCTTCCAGGGATGGCAGCAGTGTGTGACAAGCTCTGCCAGGAGGAATGTATGGGAAGTGACTGCACACAATGATCCTGCAGCCAGGACGGTGCACAGGGGAACAGGCTCTGGACCATGCTGAGACCTGAGAGGGGTGACTTCTGCACCCAGCAACACTGGATTTATTCCTGAAGAACCAAGAGTGGCATCAAGAAGATGACTGTGACTGAAGGAGTCTTAAAGTGCACCCTATACCCAGAAGGTAATATAGCCTGACCCTATAGACTGCGCCGAATGTGGGTTATCCACCTATTAGTCTTGCATGAGCGCCCCCTTATATAAGCCATATGCACTGACTCTGCAAGCTTTGCACTTTCTGCTTCATTTACCACTAGACCTGGGTGTCCTTCTTTGCCGGCACCAGCCAATGTCACATTTAACTGTTAACAAGCTGGATCCTTGCATAGTGCAATTCACAGCCTCTAGAGTGCTTCTTTGGACTGCATTTCCAGTGCATTCATCATAAGAGCTAGATTACCAAGCTGCCTCTGCTACATCTGTACTTTGTTGCACGCCTTAGACTACATACAGTACAGGCTTGCTGGATGAGTGCAGTGATTGTCAATAGCACATAGGGATGGGTGTTACTGTTGAGGAGCTTGCATCTGGCTAGGCTTTGTGGTAGGAAAGTCGGATGAACTCGATAGGTTGAGACAGTCTTCGGAGATGCCACTACCTGGCTGCCAGAGGTAGAAGGAGACCCTGGATGTTTAGTTTAATGAGAGATGACACAGGAAACCTACGGCTGAACAAATAGCTCCAACTCGCTTAGAATTATTTGGAGTGGAAACAATCTTCTCGGGATGGAAGGTCTCTTTGAGGGCTTTGATAGATGAGAAATAAAGGACACACAGGATGTAAGATGTTGAATTCATCATGATTATAATGTCTATGAGGTGTTTATATATATATCACAGGCTCCTATGTATATACATATCTATGTCCTCCTATCCCACTGCTCTTGTTTTCTCCAGGAGTCTACCCGAGGATCTTGGCAACCTTGGCATCTTTGAGGACATCAAGGAAGGGGGATGCTAATACAGGTCCAGTCCAGTCCACAGGCAGCCATCCATCTCTCTCCATACAGTGCCCAGCCACCCTGTCCCCCACAAAACCTTCTCCCACCTGCATTCATGACTGACAGACCTTTAATTACTACTGAACAAGACTTGGCCACTGTCAACCACACCAACGTCACCGACTGTGGAAAGGACATCTTGCTGTATGGGGACATTGAGAAGATTGTCATTGGGGTTGTGCTATCCATCATCACCATCTTCACCATAGCTGGCAATAGCCTGGTGATCATCTCAGTGTGCATAGTGAAGAAGCTCAGACAGCCCTCCAACTACCTGGTGGTGTCCTTAGCCGCTGCTGACCTCTCGGTGGCCATCGCTGTCATGCCTTTTGTCATCATAACAGACTTAGTTGGTGGAAAATGGCTCTTTGGCAAAGTGTTCTGCAATGTTTTCATAGCCATGGATGTCATGTGCTGCACAGCCTCCATCATGACCCTGTGTGTCATCAGCGTGGACAGGTAAGAGACGTGGACAGCCTGGGTGCCACGGGATGGCTGGCAGAGGTTGGATGAAAGAGCGTGGGAATAGTCTGCCTATTTCAGATTTGTGAAAGATATGCATGGTGTGTGGTAGGGAAGGTAGGAAATCATGAGAGCCATCAAAATGATGGATCCAATGTATGGAAGTCCTGTATACCTTCTATATTATACACTATATAGAAGTCCTGTATACCTTCTATACTATATACTATATGGAAGTCCTGTATACAGTCTATACTATATACTATATGGAAGTCCTGTATACCTTCTATATTATATACTATATGGAGGTCCTGTATACCTTCTATATTATACACTATATAGAAGTCCTGTATACCTTCTATACTATATACTATATGGAAGTCCTGTATACAGTCTATACTATATACTATATGGAAGTCCTGTATACCTTCTATACTATATACTATATGGAAGTCCTGTATACCTTCTATACTATATACTATATGGAAGTCCTGTATACCTTCTATATTATATACTATATGGAAGTCCTGTATACCTTCTATATTATACACTATATGGAAGTCCTGTATACCTTCTATATTATATACTATATAGAAGTCCTGTATACCTTCTATATTATATACTATATGGAAGTCCTGTATACCTTCTATATTATATACTATATGGAAGTCCTGTATACCTTCTATATTATATACTATATGGAAGTCCTGTATACCTTCTATATTATATACTATATGGAAGTCCTGTATACCTTCTATATTATATACTATATGGAAGTCCTTTATACCTTCTATACTATATACTATATAGAAGTCCTGTATACCTTCTATATTATATACTATATGGAAGTCCTGTATACCTTCTATATTATATACTATATGGAAGTCCTGTATACCTTCTATATTATATACTATATAGAGGTCCTGTATACCTTCTATATTATATACTATATGGAAGTCCTGTATACCTTCTATATTATATACTATATGGAGGTCCTGTATACCTTCTATATTATATACTATATAGAAGTCCTGTATACCTTCTATATTATACACTATATAGAAGTCCTGTATACCTTCTATATTATATACTATATGGAAGTCCTGTATACCTTCTATATTATATACTATATGGAAGTCCTGTATACCTTCTATATTATATACTATATGGAAGTCCTGTATACCTTCTATACTATATACTATATGGAAGTCCTGTATACCTTCTATATTATATACTATATGGAAGTCCTGTATACCTTCTATATTATATACTATATGGAAGTCCTGTATACCTTCTATACTATATACTATATGGAAGTCCTGTATACCTTCTATATTATATACTATATGGAAGTCCTGTATACCTTCTATATTATATACTATATGGAAGTCCTGTATACCTTCTATACTATATACTATATAGAAGTCCTGTATACCTTCTATATTATATACTATATGGAAGTCCTGTATACAGTCTATATTATACACTATATGGAAGTCCTGTATACCTTCTATATTATATACTATATAGAAGTCCTGTATACCTTCTATATTATATACTATATGGAAGTCCTGTATACCTTCTATATTATATACTATATGGAAGTCCTGTATACATTCTATATTATATACTATATGGAGGTCCTGTATACCTTCTATACTATATACTATATAGAAGTCCTGTATACCTTCTATATTATATACTATATGGAGGTCCTGTATACAGTCTATATTATACACTATATAGAAGTCCTGTATACCTTCTATATTATATACTATATGGAAGTCCTGTATACCTTCTATACTATATACTATATGGAAGTCCTGTATACAGTCTATATTATACACTATATAGAAGTCCTGTATACCTTCTATATTATATACTATATGGAAGTCCTGTATACCTTCTATATTATATACTATATGGAGGTCCTGTATACAGTCTATATTATACACTATATAGAAGTCCTGTATACCTTCTATATTATATACTATATGGAAGTCCTGTATACCTTCTATACTATATACTATATGGAAGTCCTGTATACCTTCTATATTATATACTATATGGAGGTCCTGTATACCTTCTATATTATACACTATATGGAGGTCCTGTATACCTTCTATATTATATACTATATGGAAGTCCTGTATACCTTCTATATTATATACTATATGGAGGTCCTGTATACCTTCTATATTATATACTATATAGAAGTCCTGTATACCTTCTATATTATATACTATATAGAAGTCCTGTATACCTTCTATATTATATACTATATGGAAGTCCTGTATACAGTCTATATTATACACTATATGGAAGTCCTGTATACCTTCTATACTATATACTATATAGAAGTCCTGTATACCTTCTATATTATATACTATATGGAGGTCCTGTATACATTCTATATTATATACTATATGGAAGTCCTGTATACATTCTATATTATACACTATATGGAAGTCCTGTATACAGTCTATACTATATACTATATAGAAGTCCTGTATACCTTCTATATTATATACTATATGGAAGTCCTGTATACCTTCTATATTATATACTATATGGAAGTCCTGTATACCTTCTATACTATATACTATATGGAGGTCCTGTATACCTTCTATATTATATACTATATGGAAGTCCTGTATACCTTCTATACTATATACTATATGGAAGTCCTGTATACCTTCTATATTATATACTATATGGAGGTCCTGTATACCTTCTATATTATATACTATATGGAAGTCCTGTATACCTTCTATACTATATACTATATGGAAGTCCTGTATACCTTCTATATTATACACTATATGGAAGTCCTGTATACCTTCTATATTATATACTATATGGAAGTCCTGTATACCTTCTATATTATATACTATATGGAAGTCCTGTATACCTTCTATATTATATACTATATGGAAGTCCTGTATACCTTCTATATTATACACTATATGGAAGTCCTGTATACATTCTATATTATATACTATATGGAAGTCCTGTATACCTTCTATATTATATACTATATGGAAGTCCTGTATACCTTCTATATTATACACTATATGGAGGTCCTGTATACCTTCTATATTATATACTATATGGAAGTCCTGTATACCTTCTATATTATATACTATATGGAGGTCCTGTATACCTTCTATATTATATACTATATAGAAGTCCTGTATACCTTCTATATTATATACTATATGGAGGTCCTGTATACCTTCTATATTATATACTATATGGAAGTCCTGTATACCTTCTATATTATACACTATATAGAAGTCCTGTATACCTTCTATATTATATACTATATAGAAGTCCTGTATACCTTCTATATTATACACTATATGGAAGTCCTGTATACCTTCTATATTATACACTATATGGAAGTCCTGTATACCTTCTATATTATATACTATATGGAAGTCCTGTATACCTTCTATACTATATACTATATAGAAGTCCTGTATACCTTCTATACTATATACTATATGGAAGTCCTGTATACCTTCTATATTATATACTATATGGAAGTCCTGTATACAGTCTATATTATATACTATATGGAAGTCCTGTATACCTTCTATACTATATACTATATGGAAGTCCTGTATACAGTCTATATTATACACTATATAGAAGTCCTGTATACATTCTATATTATATACTATATGGAGGTCCTGTATACAGTCTATATTATACACTATATAGAAGTCCTGTATACCTTCTATATTATATACTATATGGAAGTCCTGTATACCTTCTATATTATATACTATATGGAAGTCCTGTATACCTTCTATACTATATACTATATGGAAGTCCTGTATACCTTCTATATTATACACTATATGGAAGTCCTGTATACATTCTATATTATATACTATATAGAAGTCCTGTATACATTCTATATTATATACTATATGGAAGTCCTGTATACAGTCTATATTATATACTATATGGAAGTCCTGTATACCTTCTATATTATACACTATATGGAGGTCCTGTATACCTTCTATATTATATACTATATGGAGGTCCTGTATACAGTCTATATTATATACTATATAGAGGTCCTGTATACAGTCTATATTATACACTATATAGAAGTCCTGTATACCTTCTATATTATACACTATATGGAAGTCCTGTATACCTTCTATACTATATACTATATGGAAGTCCTGTATACCTTCTATATTATACACTATATGGAAGTCCTGTATACCTTCTATATTATACACTATATGGAGGTCCTGTATACCTTCTATATTATATACTATATGGAAGTCCTGTATACCTTCTATATTATATACTATATGGAGGTCCTGTATACCTTCTGTATTATACACTATATAGAAGTCCTGTATACATTCTGTATTATACACTATATAGAAGTCCTGTATACAGTCTATATTATATACTATATGGAAGTCCTGTATACCTTCTATATTATATACTATATGGAAGTCCTGTATACCTTCTATATTATATACTATATGGAAGTCCTGTATACAGTCTATATTATACACTATATGGAAGTCCTGTATACCTTCTATATTATATACTATATAGAAGTCCTGTATACCTTCTATATTATACACTATATGGAAGTCCTGTATACCTTCTATATTATATACTATATAGAAGTCCTGTATACCTTCTATATTATATACTATATGGAGGTCCTGTATACCTTCTATATTATATACTATATGGAAGTCCTGTATACCTTCTATATTATATACTATATGGAAGTCCTGTATACCTTCTATATTATACACTATATGGAAGTCCTGTATACCTTCTATATTATACACTATATGGAAGTCCTGTATACCTTCTATATTATATACTATATGGAAGTCCTGTATACCTTCTATACTATATACTATATAGAAGTCCTGTATACCTTCTATACTATATACTATATGGAGGTCCTGTATACCTTCTATATTATATACTATATGGAGGTCCTGTATACCTTCTATATTATACACTATATAGAAGTCCTGTATACCTTCTATATTATATACTATATGGAAGTCCTGTATACAGTCTATATTATACACTATATGGAAGTCCTGTATACCTTCTATATTATATACTATATGGAAGTCCTGTATACAGTCTATATTATATACTATATAGAGGTCCTGTATACCTTCTATATTATATACTATATGGAAGTCCTGTATACCTTCTATATTATATACTATATGGAAGTCCTGTATACCTTCTATATTATATACTATATGGAAGTCCTGTATACATTCTATATTATATACTATATGGAAGTCCTGTATACCTTCTATACTATATACTATATGGAGGTCCTGTATACCTTCTATATTATATACTATATGGAAGTCCTGTATACCTTCTATATTATATACTATATGGAAGTCCTGTATACCTTCTATACTATATACTATATGGAAGTCCTGTATACCTTCTATATTATATACTATATGGAAGTCCTGTATACCTTCTATATTATATACTATATGGAGGTCCTGTATACCTTCTGTATTATACACTATATAGAAGTCCTGTATACATTCTGTATTATACACTATATAGAAGTCCTGTATACAGTCTATATTATATACTATATGGAAGTCCTGTATACCTTCTATATTATATACTATATGGAAGTCCTGTATACAGTCTATATTATATACTATATGGAAGTCCTGTATACCTTCTATACTATATACTATATGGAGGTCCTGTATACCTTCTATATTATATACTATATGGAAGTCCTGTATACCTTCTATATTATATACTATATGGAAGTCCTGTATACCTTCTATATTATATACTATATGGAGGTCCTGTATACCTTCTATACTATATACTATATGGAAGTCCTGTATACAGTCTATATTATACACTATATGGAGGTCCTGTATACCTTCTATATTATACACTATATAGAAGTCCTGTATACAGTCTATACTATATACTATATGGAAGTCCTGTATACATTCTATATTATATACTATATGGAAGTCCTGTATACCTTCTATATTATATACTATATGGAGGTCCTGTATACCTTCTATACTATATACTATATGGAAGTCCTGTATACAGTCTATATTATACACTATATGGAGGTCCTGTATACCTTCTATATTATACACTATATAGAAGTCCTGTATACAGTCTATACTATATACTATATGGAAGTCCTGTATACCTTCTATATTATATACTATATGGAGGTCCTGTATACCTTCTATACTATATACTATATGGAAGTCCTGTATACAGTCTATATTATACACTATATGGAGGTCCTGTATACCTTCTATATTATACACTATATGGAAGTCCTGTATACCTTCTATATTATATACTATATGGAAGTCCTGTATACCTTCTATACTATATACTATATGGAAGTCCTGTATACAGTCTATATTATATACTATATGGAAGTCCTGTATACATTCTATATTATATACTATATGGAAGTCCTGTATACATTCTATATTATATACTATATGGAAGTCCTGTATACCTTCTATATTATATACTATATGGAAGTCCTTTATACCTTCTATATTATATACTATATGGAAGTCCTGTATACCTTCTATATTATATACTATATGGAAGTCCTGTATACCTTCTATATTATATACTATATGGAAGTCCTGTATACCTTCTATACTATATACTATATGGAGGTCCTGTATACCTTCTATATTATATACTATATGGAAGTCCTGTATACCTTCTATATTATATACTATATGGAAGTCCTGTATACCTTCTGTATTATACACTATATAGAAGTCCTGTATACATTCTGTATTATACACTATATGGAAGTCCTGTATACCTTCTATACTATACACTATATGGAAGTCCTGTATACATTCTATAGTATACACTGTATAGAAGTCCTGTATACCTTCTATATTATATACTATATGGAAGTCCTGTATACCTTCTATATTATATACTATATGGAAGACCTGTATACAGTCTATATTATATACTATATGGAGGTCCTGTATACCTTCTATATTATATACTATATGGAAGTCCTGTATACCTTCTATAGTATACACTGTATAGAAGTCCTGTATACCTTCTATATTATATACTATATGGAAGTCCTGTATACCTTCTATATTATATACTATATGGAAGACCTGTATACAGTCTATATTATATACTATATGGAAGTCCTGTATACCTTCTATATTATACACTATATAGACGTACTTTATACCTTCTATATTATATACTATAAAGAAGTCCTGTATACCTTCTATATTATACACTGTATAGAAATCTAGTATACTTTCTGTATTATACACTATACAGAAGTCCTGTATACATTCTGTATTATATACTATATGGAAGTCCTGTATACCTTCTATATTATATACTATATAGAAGTCCTGTATACATTCTGTATTATACACTATATAGAAGTCTGGTATAACATTGATCGATATAGACAGAGGAATATATATATACTAATGTATAAAAAGTCTTATGTTGTATAATCTGCAGTGGTCACATACATATAGGCAGTCACTCGGTGATACTCATTGACCAATCACAGTGCAGCTTTCATTTTATCAAAACAATTTAAAAAAAATGAGCTGTGTATGGTTGTTATTGGCAACAAAGACAGTTTTTAAAAGGACCACATGTTCAAAAGAATAATTAATTAACAGCTTTTAATCTGATCGTATCTAAAAACCAAAACAGACAAATAACAAAAATACTCTTGGAAAGGAAAGGACTTACCGGTATGCTGATAGAAGACAAATGGTTGATAGACACTTGAATTGCGGGTCTTTTCGAGCAGGTACTGGTACGGCGGGCAGGGGAAAGAATGTTTTTTTTCCCTATAAATGCCCTATCAGGTCTATTATACCCTAATGACCTCCTAAATACGGAGTCATCGCCCTGATAAAGGCGGCCCCGTCCGGACCCTGTCTCTATTATGAGGCCCTAACTTATACCCTGTCAGGGGAAAAGGGGAAGGAATACTAAAATGAATGTCCAAACCCCCCCCCAAAAAAAAATAATATTATTAACAAAAAGCTATCCCAACACGTTTGGTAATGGTTGGTTGCTCCAGAAGTATCAGGGGACAGAGATAGGGCAAGATAATCAAGTAAAAATAAGATACAAGTTTACGGTCGCCACGGTATTTAATCCGGCGCCACTAGTGCACCAAAGGAGGGCTTGATGACTGTCCTAAACCTAACAGTGCAGGTATAACTAACGGTCCAACTAATGTGGTGTGTCTGTCGGCGGCCAAAGACAGTTTTCCTTTTAGACAGTGTTGATAACTGAGGCCTGTTGACTCAATGTTTTCGTGGTAATCCTGTGTCTTTACTTTGTATTACACCCCTCTTTTTGCTTATTCTTATATTAGAAGAAGTAGCAAATCATATCTTTCCAATAGGATAAGAAGGCTAAGCCTCTGATGCCTCGATATATAAGACGGCTATCCAGTAAGTCAAGGCTCAACCTTGTACACAGGCCTTGAGGCATGACATAGATAATTACTTAGCCAGCACCTCATCTACAGACTGCTGTTTCAGAGATACTGTCCCTCATCAGAGAGTACTGGCTTAACTGGCTGAGAGGCCTAGGTCAGGATTCAGAGGGTACTATATCTCCTTAAAGAGAACGTCTAGTTGGCATTTTCCATATGAAGAAATACTACCACCCCTCCGGAATCTTAAATAATTTCTCACTTGTATAAAAAAAAAAATGTTAATTTTTCCGGAAAATAAAAAACTGGGCAGATTGTAATACTGTAGAGATCCAGTGCTATTACCGGTATATCTTATTCTACTACAACCATGTGACTAATTGGAAAGATTTATTAAAAGTGGTGAAAAGGAATAGTTGCAACCAATTAGATTGCACCTTTCATTTTCCAGAGCTCCCCTGGAAAATGAAAAAAATCAATCTAATTGGTTGCTATTGTAAGCTAGGCTTCCTTTTCACCCCTTATATCCCTATAGCAGCATATACTATATGCAGGGAAGGCTTTGTGGTTGTATCTATTCAGTTTTAACAATTATTAAACTAAACCACCAACAATAGAGGGCCCCACAGAGAATTTAGTGCTCCTCCTGGTGGTGCTGGTTCATGCCAACAAAGACTGGCCCACTAGTAAGAGATAAGAGTAAATTGACCTCCCACCGGTTCTCCTCTCTGGGTTGCACAGAAGTAGAGCAGGATCAGGATTGGAACCTCCTTACCTCTATATTTACACCTTTGCTGTCACGGCGCAGTGTGGTAAATACACTCCACACTGAACACAGAAGGGAGGGGAAAAGGTATTAGGCCTGGAACCTAGGGAAAGGGAAATGGTCACACCTAGTTAGTCCCTACGCCGAGCCCTGACTGCTATCAGTATAAACAGACCTTGATGGTAGGAATGTTCATACGCAGGAACCTAATCCCAATCTCACCCTAACAGGGCCCTGCATATAGTGTCAGGACACGGATGGCCTATTCTGTCCCAGATGAAGGAATAGGAGACCCCTTCAGGCCTAATATCAGCAGGTAGGGGAAAACAACAAACAACAAAGAAAATAAGCTTAACTTCCAGAAGTATAGAGACGAGCAGGAAGTCAGAGAGAACCAACACCAGGACTTCCACAAACAAGGAGCTATCAATCGCATAGCATGATGGGTGAGGCCAGACTAAATACAGGGAAAGAAAGACCACTTAAGCTACATCTGAGACAAGAGGTGAGACAGCAACAACACAGAAAGGTGAAACCAAAGAGACTGTCAATCATGTGCAGCCAATCTCCTCGATCTTCTAATCCCTGTCACAGGCGGGACCGTGACAGTACCCCCCTTCTACGGGTGGCCTCCGGACACCCAGGGCCATCTTTATCCGGATGAGCCCTGTGAAAAGCTTTCGCAAGACGATTAGCTTTAACGTCGGCTGCTGGAACCCACATCCTCTCTTCTGGTCCGTAACCCTTCCAGTGGATGAGATACTGGATGAATCTACGGAGAATTCGGGAGTCCACTATCCTGGCTATTTGAAATTCTAGATTACCATCCACCATGACAGGCGCAGGAGGCAAGGAGGACGGTTCAACAGGTTCGACATATCTCTTCAACAACAACTTATGGAACACATTATGAATCTTCAAAGCCTGAGGGAGTTCAAGACGAAAGGCAACTGGGTTAACAATGCCAATGGTATTTTATGGACCAATAAACCTTGGACCCAACTTCCAAGAGGGTACTTTTAACTTAATGTTTCTTGTGGACAGCCACACAGAATTACCCACTTTCAGGTCAGGAACATTCATACGTCTCCCCTCAGCCATATGTTTATACTTATTGCCTATTTTTTAAAATCTTCTGCCAAACAGAGGACAAAGAAGAGGAAAATCGTTCCTCTTCTGGTATACCAGAAGTTTCCGTACCAGAAAACGTGCCAAATTGCGGGTGGAACCCATATGCCCCAAAAAACTGCGACTTATCAGTGGACTCCTATCTACAGTTATTTATGGCAAATTCGGCTAAAGACAAAAATGAAGACCACTCCTCCTGGTTCTCCGAGACAAAAAATCTCAAATAAGTCTCCAGATTCTGGTTAGTGCGTTCAGTCTATCCATTCGACTGAGGATGAAAGGCCGAAGAGAAGGACAATTGTACCCCCAGACGAGTACAGAACGCCTTCCAGAATTTGGAAACAAACTGAGTCCCCCTATCAGACACCACATCAGAAGGAATACCATGTAATTTTACGATGTTATCGACAAACAATTGTGCAAGAGTTTTAGCATTAGGTAGACCTGGCAATGCTATAAGGTGCGCCATCTTACTAAAGCGATCAACAACCACCAAAATCACAGTTTTTCCTGAAGAATTACGCAAATCTGTAAATCCATGGACAAATGAGTCCAAGGTCTGGATATCCCGAAGGGGTAGTCATATCTGCCCTATATCCCGACCTTGAGGCAGAGGTGTTGGAGGCCCAGGGATATGCACCAGATTCTTGTCCTCTGGGGAAGTTGTTTGTTCCTTCTGAATTACATCACAAGGTGTTTAAAGAACATCACTGTACGGTTCTCACAGGACACCCTGGGAGCAGATCCACTTTCGATCTCATCTCTCATAGATTCTGGTGGCCCGGGTTACGTAAGTAAAGATCCGGAAGGCCAAGTATGTGTCACCTTAGCACGTGCACAAGTACTACAAGCAGACACATAGTTCTCAACACTCCTACGTAACCCGGGCCACCAGAATCTATGAGAGATGAGATCGAAAGTGGATCTGCTCCCAGGGTGTCCTGTGAGAACCGTACAGTGATGTTCCTCGAACACCTTGTGATGTAATTTAGAAGGAACAAACAACTTTCCCGGAGGACAAGAATCTGGTGCATATCCCTGGGCCTCCAACACCTCTGCCTCAAGGTCGGGATATAGGGCAGATATGACTACCCCTTCAGACAATATCGGACCAGGATCTTTGGAATCACCCTCCCAGGGAAGCTACGCGACAAAGCATTAACCTTGACGTTCTTAACCCCAGGGCGATAGGTGACAATGAAATTAAATCTGGTGAAAAACAATGACCATCTGGCCTTCCTAGAGTTCAGTTGTTTAGCCAACTCCAGATGAGCCAGATTTTTGTGTTCAGTAAGCACAGTAATAGGATGAATAGCTCCTTCCAACCAATGACTCCATTCCTCAAAAATCAACTTAATGGACAGCAACTCTCATAATTCCTTTCTGTGGCCAAGAGTTTCTTAGAGAAGAAAGCCCATGGGCGCCATTTACTAGGTGAAGGACCCTGCGACAAAACTGCTCCTACCCCCACCTCGGATGCGTCAACTTCCACAATGAACGGTTGTGACACATCAGGTTGCACCAGTATGGGAGCAGAAGCAAAACATTCCTTCACTGCAGAAAAGGCTTGTAATGCCTCATCAGACCAGACTGAGGCATCCGAACCTTTCTTAGTCATGTCTGTCAAAGGTTTGACCATAGTCGAGTAGTTTAAAATACATTTACGGTAGAAGTTGGTGAATCCCAAAAACAGCATAAGCGCTTTCAGATTTTCGGGTAAATCTCAGTCCAACACAGCACGGACCTTCTTCTCAGGATCCATACAAAAACCTGAAGATGAGAGTAGGTAACCCAAGAATTGCACTTCCTGAACTGCAAATACACACTTCTCCATCTTAGCATGCAATTTATTCTCTCTTAGGATCTGTAACACCTGTCTCACGTGATCCTGATGAGTCTCCATATCTGGAGAATAAATTAATATGTCATCCATATACACAACAACAAACCTCCCCACCAGATGATGAAAGATATCATTAACAAAATGCTGAAAAACCTCAGGAGCATTAGTTAATCCAAACGGCATTACCTTCCTTGACCCTGACCAGAATATATGCCCCCCTAAGGTCTAACTTGGAGAACACTTTGGCACCAACAATCTGATTAAACAAGTCAGGAATCAAAGGAAGGGGATACGGATCACAGACCGTAATACGATTGATCTCACGGAAGTACATGCATGGCCTAAGGGTTCCCTCTTTCTTCTTTACAAAGAAAAACCCCACCGCCACTGGGGACTTGGAAGGTCTAATATGTCCCTTAGCCAAACTCTCGGCAATATACTCTCGCATGGCCGCTCTTTCGGGTTCAGAGAGGTTATATAACCTAGATTTGGACAATCATATTACCGATGTGGGGGTAACCCCTGGCAACCACTCTCAGAAAATACATCAGAAAAATCTGAAATAAAAGAGGGAACAGCGTTAGTGGTCAAGACAGAAAGAGATGTATTAAGATTATTGCGCGCTGGCAATAATCAGCGTGCGTGCTCGCGCCGGCGAGTTATATTTAAAGGCAATCCAGTGATCACGCTCGCGCTGTGAATACAACTCACCGGCGCGAGCGTGCATGCTGATTATTGCCGATGCGCGCGTGCGCCGAATCGACCCGGCCGGCGCATGCGCAGTTACAACATTATGCCCGGCTGACTGCAGGAGCCCGAGATGGGATCGTGCAGTCACAAGCGGCGCACCGCGCAGGCGCCAGGCTGGCACGATCCCAAGGAATGGTAGATATGTAAATCATAGTCAGGAGGGGGCGGGGAAAAGGCGGGCATTGCTTGACTTGAAGCAAGGAGGCCGCTGCCCCCTTGACTTCACGCCTGACTGCAAACAAGTATGTTTGAAGTATGGATTAACGAATTTCTGTCTCACACACATGATCAGTTACAGACTGGGGGCTGCTATAAGGTAATGCTGGCAGTTTTATATCACTTTTGGAGGTGACTGGTTTCCTCTAAAGAATTTTTGGGGGTTTGTTTTGCTCTCTTTTGCCACCTGCTGTTTGTTTTGTACTTTTGCAGAATTTACCTATTTTTTACAGATAGTATTAAAAATAAAAATGTTAGTAGAAAAATAAAAAAGTTATGGCTATTGGAACGTGGGGAGGAAAAATAAAAAATGGTCTTTTAAGGGGTTAATAAAGAGATTAGTGTGAGAGAGACAGAGAGCTCTGTGGTTGTTAAAGGGAACCTGTCACCGGGATTTTGTGTATAGAGCTGAGGACATAGGTTGCTAGATGGCCGCTATCACATCCGCAATACCCAGTCCCCATAGCTCTGTGTGCTTTTATTGTGTAAAAAAAACGATTTGATACATATGCAAATTAACCTGAGATGAGTCCTGTCCCTGACGTTTTTATGTCCTCAGCTCTATACACAAAATCCCGGTGACAGGTTCCCTTTAAGTTTATATAGCAGTCCTATGTGTATATATGTTAGATTTATAGCAAAGCTGTGTTTTTCATGGGGTGTATTTAGCTGTGCTGTGTGCGTATGCTACAGAGGACAGTATACTGTATATATACACTCACCTAAAGAATTATTAGGAACACCATACTAATACGGTGTTGGACGCCCTTTTGCCTTCAGAACTGCCTTAATTCTACGTGGCATTGATTCCACAAGGTGCTGATAGCATTCTTTAGAAATGTTGGCCCATATTGATAGGATAGCATCTTGCAGTTGATGGAGATTTGAGGGATGCACATCCAGGGCACGAAGCTCCCGTTCCACCACATCCCAAAGATGCTCTATTGGGTTGAGATCTGGTGACTGTGGGGGCCATTTTAGTGCAGTGAACTCATTGTCATGTTCAAGAAACCAATTTGAAATGATTGGAGCTTTGTGACATGGTGCATTATCCTGCTGGAAGTAGCCATCAGAGGATGGAGACATGTTCTCATTCTGTTTACGCCAAATTCGGACTCTACCATTTGAATGTCTCAACAGAAATCGAGACTCATCAGAGCAGGCAACATTTTTCCAGTCTTCAACAGTCCACTTTTGGTGAGCTCGTGCAAATTGTAGCCTCTTTTTCCTATTATTAGTGGAGATGAGTGGTACCCGGTGGGGTCTTCTGCTGTTGTAGCCCATCCGCCTCAAGGTTGTGCGTGTTGTGGCTTCACAAATGCTTTGCTGCAGACCGCGGTTGTAACGAGTGGTTATTTCAGTCAACGTTGCTCTTCTATCAGCTTGAATCAGTCGGCCCATTCTCCTCTGACCTCTAGCATCCACAAGGCATTTTTGCCCACAGGACTGCCGCATACTGGATGTTTTTCCCTTTTCACACCATTCTTTGTAAACCCTAGAAATGGTTGTGCGTGAAAATCCCAGTAACTGAGCAGATTGTGAAATACTCAGACCGGCCGTCTGGCACCAACAACCATGCCACGCTCAAAATTGCTTAAATCACCTTTCTTTCCCATTCTGACATTCAGTTTGGAGTTCAGGAGATTGTCTTGACCAGGACCACCCCCCTAAATGCATTGAAGCAACTGCCATGTGATTGGTTGACTAGATAATTGCATTAATGAGAAATAGAACAGGTGTTCCTAATAATTCTTTAGGTGAGTGTAGATATATACACACACACACTACACTATATATAACTACAGAGGACAGTATACTGCTACAGAGGGATCTGGATAGATTGAAGGCTTGGGCAGATAAGATTTAACACTGACAAATGTAAAGTTATGCACATGGGAAGGAATAATGCAAGTCACCCGTACATACTAAATGGTAAAAGGCCAGTAAGATTATGGGGTGAATCAAAAGGGGCATCGATGCCCGTGAAGAGAACATAGTCCTGCCACAAATCAGGATTGTGGCTGTGATGAAAGAAGGTTTGTACACAAACATAGAAGAGGATTCTTTACGGTAAGAGCAGTGAGACTATGGAGCTCTCTGCCTGAGGAGGTGGTGATGGTGAGTACAATAAAGGAATTCAAGAGGGGCCTGGATGTATTTCTGGAGTGTAATAATATTACAGGCTATAGCTACTAGAGATGGGTTGTTGATCCAGGGAGTTATTCTGATTGCCTGATTGGAGTCGGGAAAGAAATTTTTTATTCCCCTAAACTAAAGTAGGGAAAATTGGCTTCTACCTCAGTTTTTTTTTTTTACTTCCTCTGGATCAACTTGCAGGATGACAGGCCGAACCGGATGGACAAATGTCTTTTTTCAGCCTAATAAACTATGTTGTAGGTACCATGTATGTGTATATAACGCCGCCCTTTACAAATATTGGTTATATTATCAGCAGATGTAAATCCAGCGTGGCGCAACACATATTTATTATTTTCCCTGACTGATTTTCTCATGTGAGCGTGTAAACAAATATGTTTCTATGGAAACCATCAACAAGCACTACACGCACCAGGGTTCTGCTGCATATTTCCTATGTTCACAGCACCATGTCTCTTACATACTATATCCTTCTAGTGCCTGCTTGGCATAGGTTTTTTGCTTCATTGCATTCTGTGCTGTATTAAATCATTATTTTACCGGCTGGAAACCATCAGCAAGCTGCTGATAACAGATACTGTGCATTGTTGGGACCTGGCTATGTTGCACTGTGTGTAATAATGGTAAACTGTTGGAAATGGGAAATCCATCAATATCAGATTGGTGGGGGTCCGACATCTGGCATCTCCATGAATTAGAAGTCTGAGCAGCCGCCATACAGTGGAGAGAGCCGGTTGCAGAAGGCTCCATCCACTTTGTAGTGGACATTGCTGGCGCCAGAAATGACACAGTGGATGGGGCCTTCTGCTTCTGACTGTTTTCTGTACTGGCAGCTGCCCAAAACGGCTGATCAATGGGTGTTGGGGTGTCGGATCCCTACTGATCTGATAGTGATGACCTATTACAGCCACCGGGTCCGCAGGGGCAACACGTGAGCTACGGTGGGCCGATGGGGGTAGTAGTAGTTTACTGACAGTTAGCAGAGCCTCCCTGGGCCGGCGTGCAGTGATGGGGAAGACAGCTCTAAATCCTCTGGGGCACTCTGTAGCCAGATGGTGGTTGAGGTGCGTAGGGTGCTTTTGAGGCTGGCACCCCGGTTGTTCGTGACGCCAGCACCGTAAGGTGCAAAGGAAGTTGGTAGGAAGAATGAGGAGTCAATTGCAGTAAACATCAGAACTTTTAGGCACATTCACACTTGCGGCAGAGTGATCGGGAAGCAGTTCCGTCGCCGGAACTGCCTGCCGGATCCGGCAAAACGTATGCCAACTGATGGCATTTGTAAGACTGATCAGGATCCTGATGAGTCTGAAAAATGCCTGATCAGTTCAAAATGTATTGAAATGCTGGATCTGTCTTTCCGGTGTCATCCGGAAAAACTGATCTGGCATTTATTTTTTTCGGTCTGCGCATGGATTGCTCTCCATTCAGAATCCATGGGGATATGCCTGATCCGTTCTTCTCCGGTATAGAGCCCCTAGGACGGAACTCTATGCTGGAAAAGAAAAACGCTAGTGTGAAAGTAGCCTTACCAGATCACTTGTCTTCAGACAGTTCATGTATATGGCAAAGCAATAATCCGAATAGTGGTTGAGCTGTATTCCTTATAACAGGCTAGGTAGTTGTAACCTTCTCTCGCTATACCCGTCTATCCTCTGTCTACTCTCTAGCACTCAGGTCAGTACAATCCACAGGGCGGCTCCTAATGGCAGGCATCCGTCTTCTGCTCCATTCTTTGGTAAGGACGCTCTCTGAAGAATCAAGGTCCACTATGTCCATAGAGGCATATGGTAAAGGAGAATCACCCGGCTGTGTCCAGCTACTTTCAGGTTCCTCCCGGTCACTGGTGCTTGTGAAGTCCATTGGCTAATTCAGCTCTGACCTCCACTGGACTTTATATCCAGACGTAGACTCCCTGGTCTGTGCTGCTGGAATACTGCTCTCTGTACTCCCTTGGCTGTATCAGGGCCAAGAGGTTAAAATGGCCGCTACATTGTGGACTAGGCCTGTTCACCTCCTCCACTACTCACTTCCTTCCTGTTAGTACACCCCTGACTATATATGTAAGTGATGCTAGCACCACCTAGGGGCGAAGAGATGTAATGACCTCTAACAGCCTGGTAATAGGAATTACAGCCTGATACAACAATACATTAAATAACACATAGCGGGACACTACACTATTCTAAGGAAAGGTCATCACTAGCTAAGTCCCGGGATACCCCAATCAGTGATTAACACCCCATTATATTAAGAGCCTCATGATGACTTTTAGGGTATGACCATATGGCGCGGTCGTGTCGCAGTTGCGAAGCGGCTGCTCTGTGGTCGTATGGGTCGCAGCTGGCTCTTGTTCAGTGGCGTAACTAGAAATGACTGGGCCCAACAGCAAATTTTTGACAGGGGGACCCCCCCATCCCCCAGTAACTTCTTCGCAAACCCCACCTCTCATGCAACCCCCACTCCTGCGGCTAGTATAGATCACTCTCTCAGACCAGGCCCGGCAGCCGCTCCGTATGTCTTCTACATGTATATGCTGTATGTCATCTCACTGTATATACTGTCATTGTATAATACTGTTCAGGGGCCCCTGACAATAACTTCTTTTACTGCTCCTCCTGGGTGGGCCCCTTCTGAGTCCGGGCCCCAAAGCAGCTGCTTCCCCTATAGCTACGCCCCTGCTCTTGTTAAAGGATAACTGTCATATTTTTTTTATTTGATAGTTTATTAGAGCTAGGCATGTATACCGGAGATACCTTATAATAACAGCTTTCATTAATGTCCTCTGTCCCTTTCCACCGCTCCCTTAAAAGACCGTTGCTAGGGCTCGTCTGTCTCCGGCTAGGAAGACGGAGGGGCGGTCCTTCACACTGCAGGCCTGCATTAGGCTTCAGAGTGAGGAGGCGTGTCTCTCAGTAATCCAATCTGATTGGCTGGCAGGAAGCTGCTGGCTACAGCAAGTTTGTATGTGACCTGAGGGAATGCAGTTTTGGCCTCAGAGAACTGGCAGAGGAGCCATCTTGAGAAGATCCTCATAATGTAGGATTCAAAACAGCCGTAACTAAGGGGAAAACTCAAGGAAAACAGTGGTAAGTGAAGAAACTAAAGATTGCTTTATGCATAATGCTGCTGCAGCAGTAACATATGCCAAAATCTATTTTTTTATGAAAATAGGACAGTTATCCTTTAACTAATGGAGACTGCACTGTTTAGTCGGTCTGCATTGTTAATGGCAGCGCGGCACCTTCAATACAACATGGCCATTAACAATGCAGACCGACTAAACAGTGCAGTCTTCATTGGTTAGTTAACTTTATGCCCCGTGGTTCTCAACATCAGCGCGGCTGCGTCATGACCGCAACACAACCACGCCGCATGGTCGTACCGTTAAGCTTAACACTTTGTACTGTTTTTGGAGCCGTTTTAGTTGTGAGTGTGAATGCGTCAGAATGCTATACGACCATATCCGTGTGCATAGAGTACGTTGTATGTATGTATATACCGTATACATAAATGTGTTTAAAAAGCATTAAAACAGCGTGCTAATATAATACAGGGAGTGTATGAGTGCATGATAGAATAAAGGAGGGAGATGTGAATAGTATGTGTGTATAGTACTGGACATAAAAACTGCACGAGCATGTATATGTACTGTATGAGTGTGCGGCATATGTATGTACAGTACGTGCATGAGGGTGTATATGTATTTGTTTGAATGTGTGCATGTTTGTGTATAAATGTGTGTATGAATCTGAGTATGCACCGTATTAATGTGTATATGGTTGCGAATGAATGTGTAAGAGTATGAATGTCTGTGTATGAATCTGTGTATGCATGAATATGGATGATTATATGCGTACTGTATAAATACTGTATGTGAATATATGAATGTGTGTATGAATCTGGGTGAATATGTGTATGCACTGTATTAATGTGTTTATGGCTGTGAATGGATACATGTATGTGTATGAATCTTGATTAATTCATGTGTACTGTATAAGTATGTGAATGTATGAGTGTGTGTATTATTTTGCATGCATGTGTATACAATGTTTGAATATGTGTGCATATTATGAATATATGAATGTGTGTGAACTGTACACATGTGTGTATGAACTTTGTTACTATTGTGTATGAATGTTTGTGTATTCATTTGTATGCATGTGTGTATGAATGTCTGTATACTGTCTGAATTTCTATGCATAATTCTTTGTGTGTACTCTAATAATACGTGAATGAGTGTATGGCTGTGAATGAATGTACGTGTGTATGAGTATGTGTATGTATAAATGTGTGTGTGAGTATTATCATCTGTGTGTATGAATGTGTCATAAGAAACAGAAGGTGGAGAATAGAGAGGGGCAGAAAGAAAAGAGATAACGGGGGTGAAGTGAGAGGAGAGGGATCTGTAGAGAGCGGATTCGAGAGGGAAAGAATGATACAAGGGAGGGGAGAAGACGGAGAGACAGAGGGAGTGAGAGGAACAGAAAGAAAGAGACTGTGTGAGAGACGGAGGTATGCAGCGGGAGCCTCCCCCCAGGGCCCTTTAAGAGTATAAAAGAGTACTTGTTCTGTCGTGACGCCAGTTGCAATGAAGCAACAAGGAGACAGGACCCCTTTTAGTGATATGGTGGTACCCACGGTATGAATGCCAGAGTGGTGTAGGGTGGCCTAAAATGTCCCTTAATGGTGTTGCACTTGTCACGGTGCTCCTACCTGGATACACTGGACCCTAGGAGTTGGCTCCGCAGCAATGAAAGGGGGGGGGGTTGTTGATGAAGAGGATGAAGAAATAAATGGAGTCCAGACCTTGTGGTGACGTTCATAACAGCTTTACCTGCATACACGTTTATCAGAAAACAATCTTCCAACTTTGTCTTGGTTACAAGCAGGCTTTGGCATAAATCCTGGCAGGCAAACACACTCGGCTCTGCTCTTCATCTGTTGCTCTCTGGCTCTGCTGTGCTAACAGGCTTAAATAGGAATATTTTCCTTTCTTTTCTGCTGTACTTTACTTTCTGTAGTCTGGTCTGTCTCTAGCTTTATCCAGAGAAGCTTTCTATCCCTGGCTTCTGAGGCTTGTAGCTTGGGCCTCTATGTCCAGCAGAGCTGAAGGTGCTCTGCTGGCTGGAACACAGCCTTCCCCTAGCAGTGGGTACTCTGAACTACTTCTAACTAACTAGTCCCTCCCTCTCTTAGAGAGAGCTAGAATGGACAAGAAGGGTTACATTCTAGGTAAAGTAGCTCTGCCAAGCTTGCTGCCACCTGCTGGTGAACCAGGTACATAACAACACTTACACATAACAGTTGCAAAATACGAAATGCACAGTGTTTGAACCTGAAATAAATACACATGGTGACATTGAATCAACCATAAGAGATAGTGGAGAGGTGTAAAAGGTGGTTATGCACCTCTGGGGCATTACAGGTGCAGAGAAAGACTTAGTGACAGAGGACGTCTCAGAGATGTGGACGTATGGCCAGAAGTGAAGAGTATTAGACTGCCTGCAGTCTCCTCCCTGTACACTGCCTGCAGTCTCCTCCGCGTACACTACATGCAGTCTCCTCCACGTACACTGCCTGCAGTCTCCGTGTACTCTGCCTGCAGTCAACTCCGCGCACACTACATGCAGTCTCCTCCGCGTACACTGCTTGCAGTCTCCTCCGCGTACACTGCTTGCAGTCTCCTCCACGTACACTGCCTGCAGTCTCCTCCACGTACTCTGCCTGCAGTCTCCTCTGTGTACACTATATGCAGTCTCCTCCGTGTACACTATATGCAGTCTCCTCCGCGTACAGTGCTTGCAGTCTCCTCCACGTACACTGCCTGCAGTCTCCTCCACGTACTCTGCCTGCAGTCTCCTCCGCGTACACTGCCTGCAGTCTCGTCTGTGTACACTATCTGCAGTCTCTTCCCGTATACGCCTGCAATCTCCTCCGTGTACTCTGCCTGCAGTCAACTCTGCGCACACTACATGCATTCTCCTCCACGTACACTGCCTGCAGTCTCCATGTACTCCGCCTGCAGTCTCCTCCACGTACACTATCTGCAGTCTCTTCCCGTATACGCCTGCAATCTCCTCCGTGTACACTGCCTGCAATCTCCTTCGTGTACCCTGCCTGCAGTCTCCTCCCCGTACCCTGCCCGCAGTCTCCTCCCCGTACCCTGCCCGCAGTCTCCTCCCCGTACCCTGCCCGCAGTCTCCTCCCCGTACCCTGCCCACAGTCTCCTCCGTGTACACTGCCCGCAGTCTCCTCCGTGTACACGGCCTGCAGTCTCCTCCGTGTACCCTGCCCGCAGTCTCCTCCGTGTACACTATATGCAGTCTCCTCCGTGTACCCTGCCCGCAGTCTCCTCCCCGTACCCTGCCCTCAGTCTCCTCCGTGTACACTGCCCGCAGTCTCCTCTGTGTACACTATATGCAGTCTCCTCCGTGTACCCTGCCCGCAGTCTCCTCCCCGTACCCTGCCTGCATTCTCCTCCGTGTACACTGCCCGCAGTCTCCTCCGTGTACACGGCCCGCAGTCTCGTCCGTGTACAGGGCCTGCATTCTCCTCCGTGTACACTGCCTGCAATCTCCTCCGTGTACCCTGCCTGCAGTCTCCTCCCCGTACCCTGCCCGCAGTCTCCTCCCCGTACCCTGCCCGCAGTCTCCTCCGTGTACACTGCCCGCAGTCTCCTCCGTGTACACTATATGCAGTCTTCTCTGTGTACACTGCCCGCAGTCTCCTCCGTGTACACTATATGCAGTCTCCTCTGTGTACACTGCCCGCAGTCTCCTTCGTGTACATTGCCCGCAGTCTCCTCCGTGTACACTATATGCAGTCTCCTCCGCGTACAGTGCTTGCAGTCTCCTCCACGTACACTGCCTGCAGTCTCCTCCCCGTACCCTGCCCGCAGTCTCCTCCCCGTACCCTGCCCGCAGTCTCCTCCCCGTACCCTGCCCGCAGTCTCCTCCCCGTACCCTGCCCACAGTCTCCTCCGTGTACACTGCCCGCAGTCTCCTCCGTGTACACGGCCTGCAGTCTCCTCCGTGTACCCTGCCCGCAGTCTCCTCCGTGTACACTATATGCAGTCTCCTCCGTGTACCCTGCCCGCAGTCTCCTCCGTGTACACTGCCCGCAGTCTCCTCTGTGTACACTATATGCAGTCTCCTCCGTGTACCCTGCCCGCAGTCTCCTCCCCGTACCCTGCCTGCATTCTCCTCCGTGTACACTGCCCGCAGTCTCCTCCGTGTACACGGCCCGCAGTCTCGTCCGTGTACACGGCCTGCATTCTCCTCCGTGTACACTGCCTGCAATCTCCTCCGTGTACCCTGCCTGCAGTCTCCTCCCCGTACCCTGCCCGCAGTCTCCTCCGTGTACACTATATGCAGTCTCCTCCCCGTACCCTGCCCGCAGTCTCCTCCGTGTACACTGCCCGCAGTCTCCTCCGTGTACACTATATGCAGTCTCCTCTGTGTACACTGCCCGCAGTCTCCTCCGTGTACACTATATGCAGTCTCCTCTGTGTACACTGCCCGCAGTCTCCTTCGTGTACATTGCCCGCAGTCTCCTCCGTGTACACTATATGCAGTCTCCTCCGCGTACAGTGCTTGCAGTCTCCTCCACGTACACTGCCTGCAGTCTCCTCCACGTACTCTGCCTGCAGTCTCCTCCGCGTACACTGCCTGCAGTCTCGTCTGTGTACACTATCTGCAGTCTCTTCCCGTATACGCCTGCAATCTCCTCCGTGTACTCTGCCTGCAGTCAACTCCGCGCACACTACATGCAGTCTCCTCCACGTACACTGCCTGCAGTCTCCATGTACTCCGCCTGCAGTCTCCTCCACGTACACTATCTGCAGTCTCTTCCCGTATACGCCTGCAATCTCCTCCGTGTACACTGCCTGCAATCTCCTTCGTGTACCCTGCCTGCAGTCTCCTCCCCGTACCCTGCCCGCAGTCTCCTCCCCGTACCCTGCCCGCAGTCTCCTCCCCGTACCCTGCCCACAGTCTCCTCCGTGTACACTGCCCGCAGTCTCCTCCGTGTACACTATGTGCAGTCTCCTCCGTGTACCCTGCCCGCAGTCTCCTCCCCGTACCCTGCCCTCAGTCTCCTCCGTGTACACTGCCCGCAGTCTCCTCTGTGTACACTATATGCAGTCTCCTCCGTGTACCCTGCCCGCAGTCTCCTCCCCGTACCCTGCCTGCATTCTCCTCCGTGTACACGGCCCGCAGTCTCGTCCGTGTACACGGCCTGCATTCTCCTCCGTGTACACTGCCTGCAATCTCCTCCGTGTACCCTGCCTGCAGTCTCCTCCCCGTACCCTGCCCGCAGTCTCCTCCGTGTACACTATATGCAGTCTCCTCCCCGTACCCTGCCCGCAGTCTCCTCCGTGTACACTGCCCGCAGTCTCCTCCGTGTACACTATATGCAGTCTCCTCCGTGTACACTATATGCAGTCTCCTCTGTGTACACTGCCCGCAGTCTCCTCCGTGTACATTGCCCGCAGTCTCCTCCGTGTACACTATATGCAGTCTCCTCAGTGTACACTATATGCAGTCTCCTCCGTGTACACTATATGCAGTCTCCTCTGTGTACACTGCCCGCAGTCTCCTCCGTGTACATTGCCCGCAGTCTCCTCCGTGTACACTATATGCAGTCTCCTCAGTGTACACTGCCTGCAGTCTCCTCCTTGTACCCTGCCTGCAGTCTCCTCTGTGTACACTGCCCGCAGTCTCCTCCGTGTACACTGCCCGCAGTCTCCTCCGTGTACACTGCCCGCAGTCTCCTCCGTGTACACTGCCCGCAGTCTCCTCCGTGTACACTCCCACATCACAGGAGGATAAGAGGCTTTTCTCCCTCCTCGTGTTGTGTTGTTGGAGATGAAGGAGATTATGAGGAAAGCTTCGGGCTGAGCTCTAATGCTGCTGAGAACATGACAGAAACCGGCCATTACCCAGTATTCGCTGATGCGGAGGTGGGGTGGGTTATGACTAGGGATGAGCGAATCGACTTCGGATGAAACATCCGAAGTCGATTCACATAATACAAACCGGATTCCAAAAAAGTTGGGACACTATACAAATCGTGAATAAAAACTGAATGCAATGATGTGGAGGTGCCAACTTCTAATATTTTATTCAGAATAGAACATAAATCACGGAACAAAAGTTTAAACTGAGAAAATGTACCATTTTAAGGGAAAAATATGTTGAATCAGAATTTCATGGTGTCAACAAATCCCCAAAAAGTTGGGACAAGGCCATTTTCACCACTGTGTGGCATCTCCCCTTCTTCTTACAACACTCAACAGACGTCTGGGGACCGAGGAGACCAGTTTCTCAAGTTTAGAAATCGGAATGCTCTCCCATTCTTGTCTAATACAGGCCTCTAACTGTTCAATCGTCTTGGGCCTTCTTTGTTGCCCCGTCCTCGTTATGATGCCCCAAATGTTCTCTATAGGTGAAAGATCTGGACTGCAGACTGGCCATTTCAGTACCCGGATCCTTCTCCTACGCAGCCATGATGTTGTGATTGATGCAGAATGTGGTCTGGCATTATCTTGTTGAAAAATGCAGGGTCTTCCCTGAAAGAGATGACGTCTGGATGGGAGCATATGTTGTTCTAGAACCTGAATATATTTTTCTGCATTGATGGTGCCTTTCCAGACATGCAAGCTGCCCATGCCACACGCACTCATGCAACCCCATACCATCAGAGATGCAGGCTTCTGAACTGAGCGTTGATAACAACTTGGGTTGTCCTTGTCCTCTTTGGTCTGGATGACATGGCGTCCCAGATTTCCAAAAAGAACTTTGAATCGTGACTCGTCTGACCACAGAACAGTCTTCCATTTTGCCACACTCCATTTTAAATGATCCCTGGCCCAGTGAAAACGCCTGAGCTTGTGGATCTTGCTTAGAAATGGCTTCTTCTTTGCACTGTAGAGTTTCAGCTGGCAACGGCGGATGGCATGGTGGATTGTGTTCACTGACAATGGTTTCTGGAAGTATTCCTGAGCCCATTCTGTGATTTCCTTTACAGTAGCATTCCTGTTTGTGGTGCAGTGCCGTTTAAGGGCCCGGAGATCACGGGCATCCAGTATGGTTTTACGGCCTTGACCCTTACGCACAGAGATTGTTCCAGATTCTCTGAATCTTCGGATGATGTTATGCACAGTTGATGATGATAGATGCAAAGTCTTTGCAATTTTTCGCTGGGTAACACCTTTCTGATATTGCTCCACTATCTTTCTGCGCAACATTGTGGGAATTGGTGATCCTCTACCCATCTTGGCTTCTGAGAGACACTGCCACTCTGAGAAGCTCTTTTTATACCCAATCATGTTGCCAATTGACCTAATTAGTGTTAATTGGTCTTCCAGCTCTTCGTTATGCTCAAATTTACTTTTTCCAGCCTCTTATTGCTACTTGTCCCAACTTTTTGGGGATTTGTTGACACCGTGAAAATTGGAATCAACGTATTTTTCCTTTAAAATGATACATTTACTCGGATTAAACGTTTGATCTGTCATCTACGTTCTATTACAAATGACATATTGACATTTGCCATCTCCACATCATTGCATTCAGTTTTTATTCACAATTTGTTTAGTGTCCCAACTTTTTTGGAATCCGGTTTGTACTTCGTTTTGTACGGAGTGAGTGCTCCGTACAGTATTAGAATGTATTGGCTCCTATGAGTTATTACTACGCAAAGTGGGTACCTTGGAACCGAACCTGAGTTCGGGAAATGTTTTTTTACAGAACAAATAGATTTATGAAGTTATTACACGAAGTCTCGTAGAAGCCAATACATTCTAATACTGTGCGGAGTGCTCGCTCCGTACAGTATTCAAACAAAGTATTATGCGAATCGACTTTGGATGTTTCATCCGAAGTCGATTCGCTCACCCCTAGTTATGACTAAATGATGGGTGTTATCTTACATCCAATTCACTGCCCACCAGCCTGATACAAGGCTCTTCTTTTACTTTAACCATACTGGAAGTGTTTATGGGCCCCATCCCTGCTGTGGGGCCCTCTGAAGTGGATTAACAGTTCTAGACCAGACAGCTAGAGAAAATGATAGAATCCTTAATACCGTCTGGCATCGCTAGGAGAAGCACCCTGCATATGGGTTTATGCAGCTGGTATTGACTTCCAATCTGAGCTGTATAAATTCCTATGTGGTGAGCTCCCCCTAGTGGTGGCTGTAGGCATTCAGAATTCTATTCTATAAGTCTATGGGCAACCAAGAGATTTGGAACTGATTTTATAATGGTAGATATAGCACAGTTTACGATTCTAGGCTATCCAAGATGCTACAATTAACCCTTTTACTATCTTAAACCTCCAGAACTATTAGGAGTTAACCTTTAACTAGAATTTTGAATTTTAGTTTTTACCCTATAACCACCATAGATCACCATGATTATTCCCATGAATCCCTTCTTCACCTCCTATGTCTGATCTTCAATGAGATTATATGGCTTACTCCAGTCACATCCAAAACTGCGTTCATTCCGATTAACTCCTACTACCAGAGAGTACTGTATTACGGGAGCTCAAATCATGATATGGGTAACCCACATAATTCTGATAGCAGCTTTGGATGTGACTGGAGTTAGGGTCCAATTCTTAAGGGTTTATATACTGTAGTAAGATGCGGTTCTGTGGAGGTGATCACTACATGTAAATGCAGATCTTCTACGCCACTTAACGAATAGGTTCCTTGTTAATAATTGGCTGCAGGTCGGAGCATGTAAACCTGCCTAAACAATCGGCCATACCTCCTTTTTGTGTTGTGAAAGATCCCTCACTTTACACTGCGTGCAGAATTATTAGGCAAATGAGTATTTTGACCACATCATCCTCTTTATGCATGTTGTCTTACTCCAAGCTGTATAGGCTCGAAAGCCTACTACCAATTAAGCATATTAGGTGATGTGCATCTCTGTAATGAGAAGGGGTGTGGTCTAATGACATCAACACCCTATATCAGGTGTGCATAATTATTAGGCAACTTCCTTTCCTTTGGCAAAATGGGTCAAAAGAAGGACTTGACAGGCTCAGAAAAGTCAAAAATTGTGAGATATCTTGCAGAGGGATGCAGCACTCTTAAAATTGCAAAGCTTCTGAAGCGTGATCATCAAACAATCAAGCGTTTCATTCAAAATAGTCAACAGGGTCGCAAGAAGCGTGTGGAAAAACCAAGGCGCAAAATAACTGCCCATGAACTGAGAAAAGTCAAGCGTGCAGCTGCCAAGATGCCACTTGCCACCAGTTTGGCCATATTTCAGAGCTGCAACATCACTGGAGTGCCCAAAAGCACAAGGTGTGCAATACTCAGAGACATGGCCAAGGTAAGAAAGGCTGAAAGACGACCACCACTGAACAAGACACACAAGCTGAAACGTCAAGACTGGGCCAAGAAATATCTCAAGACTGATTTTTCTAAGGTTTTATGGACTGATGAAATGAGAGTGAGTCTTGATGGGCCAGATGGATGGGCCCGTGGCTGGATTGGTAAAGGGCAGAGAGCTCCAGTCCGACTCATACGCCAGCAAGGTGGAGGTGGAGTACTGGTTTGGGCTGGTATCATCAAAGATGAGCTTGTGGGGCCTTTTCGGGTTGAGGATGGAGTCAAGCTCAACTCCCAGTCCTACTGCCAGTTTCTGGAAGACACCTTCTTCAAGCAGTGGTACAGGAAGAAGTCTGCATCCTTCAAGAAAAACATGATTTTCATGCAGGACAATGCTCCATCACACGCGTTCAAGTACTCCACAGCGTGGCTGGCAAGAAGGGGTATAAAAGAAGAAAATCTAATGACATGGCCTCCTTGTTCACCTGATCTGAACCCCATTGAGAACCTGTGGTCCATCATCAAATGTAAGATTTACAAGGAGGGAAAACAGTACACCTCTCTGAAGAGTGTCTGGGAGGCTGTGGTTGCTGCTGCACGCAATGTTGATGGTGAACAGATCAAAACACTGACAGAATCCATGGATGGCAGGCTTTTGAGTGTCCTTGCAAAGAAAGGTGGCTATATTGGTCACTGATTTGTTTTTGTTTTGTTTTTGAATGTCAGAAATGTATATTTGTGAATGTTGAGATGTTATATTGGTTTCACTGGTAAAAATAAATAATTGAAATGGGTATATATTTGTTTTTTGTTAAGTTGCCTAATAATTATGCACAGTAATAGTCACCTGCACACACAGATATCCCCCTAAAATAGCTAAAACTAAAAACAAACTAAAAACTACTTCCAAAAATATTCAGCTTTGATATTAATGAGTTTTTTGGGTTCATTGAGAACATGGTTGTTGTTCAATAATAAAATGAATCCTCAAAAATACAACTTGCCTAATAATTCTGCACTCCCTGTAAAGGAGAACTGTCATATTTTTTTATTTGCTAGTTTATTAGAGCTAGGCATGTATACCTGAGTTAGTCTGTCAGTGATTGCCAAAAGATCTGTAATTACCTTATAATAACAGCTTTCATTAATGTCCTCTGTCCCTTTCCACCGCTCCCTTAAAATACCGTTGCTAGGGCTTGTCTGTCTCCGGCTAGGAAGACGGAGGGGCGGTCCTTCACACTGCAGGCCTGCATTAGGCTTCAGAGTGAGGAGGCGTGTCTCTCAGTAATCCAATCTGATTGGCTGGCAGGAAACTGCTGGCTACAGCAAGTTTGTATGTGACCTGAGGGAATGCAGTTTTGGCCTCAGAGAACTGGCAGAGGAGCCATCTTGAGAAGATCCTCATATTGTAAATGTTTAAACAGCCGTAACTAAGGGAAAAACTCAAGGAAAACAGTGGTAAGTGAAGAAACTAAATATTGCTTTATGCATAATGCTGCTGCAGCAGTTACATATGCTAAAACAGATTTTTTTTAATTAAAACATGACAGTTATCCTTTAATGGATATTCCATGTATACTTCTCATATCCATTACCTGACTGGAACTTCTGTTATCCATTAGCTGACTGGTACATTTAATATCCATCAGCTGACTGGTACATCTTATATCCATCATCTGACTGGAACTTCTCATATCCATCACATGACTGGTACATCTCATATCCATCACCTGATTGGTACGTCTTATATCCATCATCTGACTGGTACATCTCATATCCCTCACCTTCTGGAAGTTCTCATATCCATTCCCTGACTGGAACTACTCACATGCATCACTTTACTAGAATTCCTCATATTCTTCACCCAACTGGAACTTCTCATATCCATCACCTGACTAAAATGTCTCATATCCCTCACCTTCTGGAACTTCTAATATCCATCCCCTGACTTGAACTTCTTATATCAATCACCTGACTGGAACTTTTCAATAATGTTGTCAGAGTTTTTTTTATTTTTTTTAAAGCGTTCTTATGTCTTCATGGTATTGTTGCCAGAAGTCATTCAAAGTTGTACCTTCATTCACCCGCATTGGACTATATAATCTGACCTCTAAGGGGCAATATAGGTGAGGATTTCTTTTTTGGTCATGTCTTGTGGTTAAGATTGTAGTCAATCCCTGGCAGAACCCTCATGAATTTATTGTTTCACCGATTTGGGAGAAATCCTGCAGCACGCGATGTCTTTAATGCAATTCCTAATTTGTTCACCAAGAATGAGGTCTTTCGACTACAATGAGTCTTTTTCAAGCAGAGTGCTGGCCCCGCCACTTCATGGACGGTCGTGCTGCTTCATTTTAGTTATTGTTTCACCATCGCAGCAACTGGTCCAGTGGGGATCTAGTATATCATAGTAATGGGGGTGGGGGTGTGAATACTTTTTACCGGCGGAGTACATGACGGTGCCCTCCCCCCACTTGATGAGCAGTCACTGCAGTAGCTTCCAGCTACCATTATCTGATCCCTGTGAATCCGATCTAATAGAATAATCCAATAAACCTCCTGCAGATTCCTAAATTAGATAGAAAATGACCAGGATTGAAGCCGAACCCATCTGAAGGGGAGGACATACCTGGGTGTAATATCTCTGTTTCTCCTCTGGCGGTCTTCTTGGTATCTTCTGCTTGCTGTGGTGTCTTTTTGGCTTTTTCATTACTGAATCAGCTCTTCTACCTGCTATAGAACACACTGCCTCTCCGCACCGCACAGACTTGTTCATCTTAGCCAATCGGAAGGTTGTACACGGAGCAATGGGAGCCGTACGCGGGACCTAACCTTTTATTTAGATCAGAGGTCTCACTTATATGGGGTCCAATGAAAAATATGCACTAATAACATGCACCCACCATCGTACTACTGGTGTGGCAGAATGGCACGTGGCCCTCCAGGCACTGACGTCTAGCTGTGACTGCTACCTCTGCACCCCTGACTGCATTACAATGATATATAAATCCATATACAGATGTAGTAAACTTTAACGTTACAATTTCAATGGCTTTTGTTGTGTTGTGTCCATTTAACGTTTACTGCAGGAGTACATCTGTACTCAGGGCCTTTCTCAAGTCTATGCACAGCGGAAATGCAGAAATAAGTGGGAGAAAAGTGAGGTTATCCGTGTATGTGAAGTCAGACAGGGGAGAGGGCCAGGGTTGCCAACCAGAATGGATCCTTTGTCTAGACAACTTATTCCAAAATCACAGACAGCCAACAGTTTTTGCGGACTAATTGGAAAACCATAATGAATGATAGAGATTATTAGCAATACATATCTATAGCTCAGTATACTAAGAACTCTTTATCAGCATTTATTGTGAGATGTAAAATTATTATAATTAACACCAAAATAATCTAGTCAAATGTCACCAGTAGACAATTGGAAAAATTTGGTTCGATCCGAATTAATTTGCACCGAATTACTTAAAAAACCTCTCTTTCCTGGCTGCAGAGAAGCTCTATAGTGGTGTAGAACACTGTGCCTTGCAGTAACGCACATAGGGAGTCTGCTGTGGTAGTGAAATAATACTGTGAGTCCGTATGACATGCAGATGACAGGCGTCGCTCTTAGAATCGCTGCACACTTCACTTATTTGGGCAGTCACAGGGCTAAAACTGACCAAATAACTCAAGTATGAACTCAGCCTTACAGGTCGATGTTAGCGCCAAGAAGAAGCACACTCCTTTTACACCCTCGTCAGCTGATTCCACATAGATGTCTACAGAACCTGTTCTATTAAACGCTTATAGAAGTAGAGCCCCCCCCCCCAACATAGTGGAGAGGGTGTCAGCCGTAAGTTTGTGTTGACATCATTATTTTGCTCTTCCTCTGATCTGTCAGAACAATAACCGAATGAACCGAATTCCATTATCCTTTCATTGTTGAAATTTTTATTGTGAAACAGGCTTTTTTCTGGAAAATTGATGGGTGATTGTAAACCTCCTTTTGCTTTATGTGTTGAATTACATCGTCGTGGATCCAGCAGCAAACATACTGAAGACGCTGGTGACAACGCACCTGCAGACTTTGCCTTTACCATCTATTCACAATTTAATCAAGCAGCTTCAGTAAGTTGAAAATATTCATGTTATCAGTGACTGCCGGACCCCTGCGCTGATCGGGCGGGCTCAGCTCCTCCACCCACCCGATCAGCCCGCCGTACATGTATGGCGCTGGTCCTTAAGGGGTTAAATCAAGCAGCTTCAGTAAGTTGAAAATATTGATGTGTTTTCATCTGCTCCGTCTGCATTCGATCTCTACAGCACACAAGACATGACAGGAGAGCCTCTGCTTTGGAGTCCAAGTCCAGTTTCTTAAGATCAGGAGTTCCATCACAAGTGTGCGTAACAATCTTGCTCACTGTGCAAAGCCATAACAAAAGGACTCCGTAGGCATACACAAGAGAGGAAGCTGAAGCTGGTTGCCCCAATTTTAATTCAGGAGCAGTAAACAGCGGAAAGCAAATAGAGGTGGCTGAACTCTGCTGCTCTGTATCTCTTGTGAAGTCTATGTCTCCAACTTTGCCCCTCTCGCGATTTACAGCAAATTTATTATTTTCATTTAGAGATCCAAGAATTATGTTGGAGGCATGTAGTGTATGCAAGCCATGTGCGACCCCTCTCATCACTCTCACACTGTTCTGCACCTGGTTTGTCTGGGCGAACGGAGTCACACTAAAGGCTACACTACACTAAAGGCTTTTCAACATATAACATCAGTTCATACAGAACAAAGTCTACAATCATTCATCAATTTTCCCCTAAAAAGCCAGTTTCACATAAAAAATGTAACCACTATGTAATTCGGTCCATACCGGGAAAAGGGCTTCACCACATATAACTGCAGGGCTGAACGGCAATTAGGCCTTAATTGTTTTCTACTTTTACACAACAGGCTTTTCAACAGATAAGTGCAACGCTGGACGGCGAATATATTTGTATTTCGCCAGTAATACACAGCAAACTGGGCTGTAAAATATCTCACTGCCCCGCTGAACGGCAAAGATATTTTTCCTTTTACACGCCAAAAATATTCGCACTTCACCACACAATGGCTAATAAGCCCTTTTTTCCCCCACTAATACAAGCCAAAAAATGTTTTAGAACATATAACTGCACCGCACAAGGGCAAATAAAACGTAGAAATATTTCTGTGTAATAAACCCTGTTAATGGCTGTATCACACAGCACTTGCACCCCAAAAACAAGAACGGTTTGCTGGAATTACAGAGCTGTATAATGGCAATTTAGATCCTCAGTCAGTGCAGCAAGGTGTAATAGAAATGTTCCTATTACCCAGGCTGTAAACTCCCCTACTGAACCCTGTTCTACATAAACGTTGTGGAATGATTCCTCCCTATCCTTTCCCTACACCTTGAATAATGTTTCCCTGAACTTGTAAATCATTTTTTTTTTTTTTTTTAGCACAATGACGTTTTTTCTATCACTGTCCCTAGCGCCTGCTGACGTCTCTCCCTGCACTAAGTTGCTGGTGAATGGCAGAATCTAAAATGGCTGCCGTATTTATAGGGCTGTGACATCACAGGGCTGGCTGCTAATTGGCTGCAAGCATGTCTGTATGGGGGATCCCACCTTCCCGGAGTTCCTTTCTCCATGTCCTCACATGTGCAACAGCCATTTTAAGAAAAATGTGATTCGTTACCACGAAGCGCAAGGAAATTCGCATTAGGTTTAAATTGAATTTTTTCTAAAACTCTTAACGAATTTCACTTCATCAGCTTCGATTTGCTCATCACTAGTCACCAGCCTCAATAAAATCAGGGACACATCTATTTTTTTCAAGGACACAGGAAAAAAGTCACCTATTTTTATGGACTGTCTTGAAATTTCTGGACGTTTGTCAACCCTGGAGAGGAGGGTGCTACTGACTCAGACAATGTCCAGTCCTGATTCCCACACTTAATTCTGGAGGAGGAGGAGGAAGAGGAGGAGAAGGGGGGGGAGGACGCAGAGGGAGAGGAGGAGAAGGGGGACTAGGAGGAGGGGGACGAACAGGAGGGAGAGGAGGAGAAGGGGGACGAGGAGGAGGGGGAGGAGGATGAGGAGGAGGGGGAGGAGGAGAAGGGGAGGAGGAGGAGGGGGAGGAGGATGAGGAGGAGGGGGAGGAAGAGAAGGGGGACGAGGAGGAGGGGGAGGAGGAGAAGGGGGGGGGAGGAGGCAGAGGGAGAGGAGGAGAAGGGGGGAGAGGAGGAGAAGGGGGGCGAGGAGGAGGGGGAGGAGCATGAGGAGGAGGGGGAGGAGGAGAAGGGGAGGAGGAGGAGGGGGAGGAGGATGAGGAGGAGGGGGAGGAAGAGAAGGGGGACGAGGAGGAGGGGGAGGAGGAGAAGGGGGGGAGGAGGCAGAGGGAGAGGAGGAGAAGGGGGGAGAGGAGGAGAAGGGGGGAGAGGAGGAGAAGGGGGGCGAGGAGGATGAGGAGGAGGGGGAGGAAGAGAAGGGGGACGAGGAGGAGGGGGAGGAGGAGAAGGCGGATGAGGAGGATGGAGATGAGGAGAAGGAGGATGAGGACGAGGTAGAGAATGAGGACAAGGAGGAGTGAAATCAGGAGTCATTTGACAGGGAGACTTATGGGGTGTGTCGGCCAGGTGGTGACCACCCATAGTAGAGGGCCAATGATCAGAGGTGAATCTTGTCCCTCTCGTCAGTAATGTGTCCCAAAAAATGCAATTTTTTAACACAACCTGAGTGCAGCATGGCTATAGTGGTTGGTGAGGGGCCCAGGAGCGGATAGAATTTTTCCGGAAGTCTGTCTTGACAGTTTGAACCCAGAGAAGACCCCCAGGCCTGCGCCATCTCGGTGCCCCCAGTACCCTCTACTGAAGGCGGGGTGCACTGGAAAAGAGGGAACAGCACAACACACTGCGAATCTGAATTCTCCTAGAGGGTGTTAAAAAAATAGTTCATAAAGTTTTTAAAAAATATAACCTCCACGTTAAAATATTGAATTCACCAGTTTTCCCATTGGCGATTGCTGTGAAAATATTGCACAATGTCGCAACTGCCATTTTTTCCGTCTCCTCACCTTGCAAAACAAATGATAAAAAAGTTGTATCCAGCCTAAAATGAAACCAGTAAAACCACAGCTCGACCCCACATAACGCAAACCCATCCACAGCCCCATCAGTGGAAAAAAAAAAAAAGTCTGGTTGTCAGAATACACAAAATAAATGGTATTATGTTTTTTTTTATAGGTTTTTAATTTAATTACATTTTTTAAATAGCAACACAAGGCAAAAACAATATTCATCTGGTATTGCCGTAATTGTACAGATCCATTTCTCGGGACATGATACAGGACATGGTTCCCATTAAAAAACACGAGTCACGAAAAAGATAAAGCAAGCCCTCGTACGGAAAAACGTGCCAAGAAGGGGTTAACCATGAGAAGAAAGCGCCATATGATGATAGATCAATCTCTTTTGTAAATCTGTGACCAGGCAAATATTGGTGATTCTTTAAAGAGGACCCATCCCCTGTTATTCCTACTATAAGTTATGAATCAATTGCTAGCAGTTTGCAATGAAGGTCCATCTGGGTGTTACCAGTTGGGTGTGTGTCCCTGCACAGTCTGTTATGTGGTCACAGCCTCTTTTCCTTAAAGGGGATCTGTCACCACATGGCCTTGTACCCTGTTCCCTTTCCGCCTCGTGGATCGGTACGCACAGGCCCAGATTTACTAATGCATCTGTTTTAAAAAGTGGAACAAATTGGCGCAATTTGGCACATCTAGGGTTTCTACTTTTCTTTCCCAACATGCTCAAAAAGGGGGTGGGGCTTAATATAAAGTGGGTTGGCCTTAATAGAAAGGGGGCAGGGCCTAAGATGCGCCATTTTGGTGCAATTCTGGTGTAAAATCTGTCTCCCATTAGTCGGTATAGAGTCAGATTTATTATCTAGGCGGAGCGCCTGTGATAAATCCAGTGCTAGTCTAGACCGCCGGTCTAAGCTTACACCATCTACAGTCTGGGCCGCGTGTGTGCTGAGCAATAAGAAGCATGACTTCAGCGCAACTAGGTGCAATGGTGACACCCTTGTTGCACTAAGCAGTGAATTTGCACTGAATTTCTCTGGAATGTGGGCACCAATCGGCAAGGGAGGAAGAGCGTTTTACTCAGGAGACCAGCGTACGTTTTACTCAGGAGAGCCCCTCCCCATTTCCTTTCGCTCCAATACATTTCCTGAAAGGTTAAACAAGCAAAATCACTAGAAAGCTGAAAATCGATGTTTATTCCTAGTGTAATCTGTGCTAAAATGGCGTAACTTCAGAAATGGCGGGCCATGGAGCAGCTGCAGAAGAATAGCGCTGGTGTCCTTAGATAGAGGGACGGTTTTAGACAATATGTGGCCCTGGGCAAAATTTGAAGTGGGGCCCCAAATCAAATATTGTAACACACTCGCATCAGGTTCCCCGTGCTCCAGTTCCCTGCTCGTCAACTTCTGGACTGGATGCAGTCAATGACATGATTATGGCCTCAGCGGCACATGGGACCCCCAGCGGAAATTAACATGCAGGAAAGTGGAGCAGTGCGACTCGAAGGAGCCAGAACTGAGCCATAGGGAGTACGCTTCCCTCCACGGTTCCAGCAGGAAGGGGTGCTGCCCAGAAGGGTGTGAAAGCTGGACAATTTAAGGGAGAAGCACTAGTTACAGAGGCTTGACAAGGCAGGAGTTATAGGGGCGCCTCTGTTATTTAGAGGGCACTGGAAGACAGCAACACCGTGCTGGGAATCTGATTGTATGATGCCCAAGAGTAGTCTGGTCCAGCAGAGGAGAAGACTAACGAAGCTACTGTATCTGGCTTAGCCGGACACCACCTGACACCATTATAGTGAATGGGATCTGGCGGTATTCTTTCAGCAGAATCTCGGCATTAACGCCTCATGCACATGGCCGTAGCCATTTTTGTGGTCCACAAATTTTGGATCCGCAAAACACGTATACCGGCTGTGTGCGTTCTGTTTGCAGAACAGAACGTCCTACCATCTATAGAACAGTCCTATCCTTGTCCCTAATATAGACATGAATAGGACATGTTTTATTTTTTTGCGGGGCCGTG
This sequence comes from Bufo bufo, assembly GCF_905171765.1. Classification (NCBI taxonomy): domain Eukaryota; kingdom Metazoa; phylum Chordata; class Amphibia; order Anura; family Bufonidae; genus Bufo; species Bufo bufo. Next base: position 810,564,409 of record NC_053390.1, read on the forward strand.
GAACGGAAATATGGTTGCAGATGGCACACAGTGTATTGAAGTAAATGGGTCCACATCCGACCCGCCAAAAAAATGCGCATGAGCAGTAATGCTATAAACTTGCCCTTACATACTGCCCTCTCCTCACATACTCTTGTCCCATATTGTCCTCTTCTCACATACTTGGCTCTTCTCACATACTGCCCTCTTCTCACAAACTGCCCTCTTCTCGCTTATTTCCCTCTTCTTGCATATTTCCCTCTTCTCGCATACTGCCCTCTCCCCTCCCCACGCAAACTGCCCTCTCCTCGCATACTGCCCTCTCTTCGCATACTGCCCTCTCTTCGCATACTGCCCTCTCCTCGCATACTGCCCTCTCTTCGCATACTGCCCTCTCTTCGCATACTGCCCTATTCTCGCATACTGCCCTCTTCTCGCATACTGCCCTCTCCTCGCATACTGCCCTCTCTTCGCATACTGCCTTCTCTTCGCATACTGCCCTATTCTCGCATACTGCCCTCTTCTCGCATACTGCCCTCTCCTCGCATACTGCCCTCTCTTCGCATACTGCCCTCTCCTCGCATACTGCCCTATTCTCGCATACTGCCCTCTCTCCTCTCCTCACATACTGCCCTCTCCTTGTATACTGCCTTCTCCTTGTATACTTCCCTCTCCTCACATACTGCCCTCTTCTCGCATACTTCCCTCTTCTCCCATTCTTCCCTCTTCTCCCATTCTTCCCTCTCCTCGCATACTGCCCTCTCTTCGCATACTGCCCTCTCCTCGCATACTGCCCTCTTCTCGCATACTGCCCTCTTCTCGCATACTGCCCTCTTCTCGCATACTGCCCTCTCCTCGCATACTGCCCTCTCCTCGCATACTGCCCTCTCTTCACATACTGCCCTCTCTTTGCATACTGCCCTCTCCTCGCATACTGCCCTCTCCTCGCATACTGCCCTCTCCTCGCATACTGCCCTCTTCTCGCATACTGCCCTCTCCCCTCCCCACGCAAACTGCCCTCTCCTCGCATACTGCCCTCTCTTCGCATACTGCCCTCTCCTCGCATACTGCCCTCTCTTCGCATACTGCCTTCTCTTCGCATACTGCCCTATTCTCGCATACTGCCCTCTTCTCGCATACTGCCCTCTCCTCGCATACTGCCCTATTCTCGCATACTGCCCTCTTCTCGCATACTGCCCTCTCCTTGTATACTGCCTTCTCCTTGTATACTTCCCTCTCCTCACATACTGCCCTCTTCTCGCATACTTCCCTCTTCTCCCATTCTTCCCTCTTCTCCCATTCTTCCCTCTCCTCGCATACTGCCCTCTCTTCGCATACTGCCCTCTTCTCGCATACTGCCCTCTTCTCAAATACTGCCCTCTTCTCGCATACTGCCCTCTCTTCGCATACTGCCCTCTCTTCGCATACTGCCCTCTTCTCGCATACTGCCCTCTCTTCGCATACTGCCCTCTCTTCGCATACTGCCCTCTCCTCGCATACTGCCCTCTCCTCGCATACTGCCCTCTTCTCGCATACTGCCCTCTTCTCGCATACTGCCCTCTCTTCGCATTCTGCCCTCTCTTCGCATTCTGCCCTCTCTTCGCATTCTGCCCTCTCCTCACATTCTGCCCTCTCCTTGTATACTGCCCTCTTCTAGCATACTGCCCTCTTCTAACATATTTCCCTCTTCTCACATACTGCCCTCTCCTCGCATACTGCCCTCTCCTCGCATACTGCCCTCTTCTCGCATACTGCCCTCTTCTCGCATACTGCCCTCTCTCCTCTCCTCGCATACTGCCCTCTCCTTGTATACTGCCTTCTCCTTGTATACTTCCCTCTCCTCACATACTGCCCTCTCTTCACATACTGCCCTCTTCTCGCATACTTCCCTCTTCTCCCATTCTTCCCTCTTCTCCCATTCTTCCCTCTTCTCCCATTCTTCCCTCTTCTCCCATACTGCCGTCTCCTAGCATACTGCCCTCTCCTCGCATACTGCCCTCTCCTCGCATACTGCCCTCTCTTCGCATACTGCCCTCTCTTCACATACTGCCCTCTCCTCACATACTGCCCTCTCCTACTGCCCTCTTCTCGCATACCGCCCTCTTCTCGCATACTTCCCTCTTCTCCCATACTGCCGTCTCCTCGTATACTGCCCTCTCCTTTCATACTGCCCTCTCCTCGCATACTGCCCTCTCCTCGCATACTGTCCTGTCCTCGCATACTGCCCTCTTCTCGCATACTGCCCTCTTCTCGCATACTGCCCTCTTCTCGCATACTGCCCTCTTCTCGCATACTGCCCTCTCTTCGCATTCTGCCCTCTCTTCGCATTCTGCCCTCTCTTCGCATTCTGCCCTCTCCTTGTATACTGCCCTCTTCTAGCATACTGCCCTCTTCTAACATATTTCCCTCTTCTCACATACTGCCCTCTCCTTGCATACTGCCCTCCTATAGCATACTGCCCTCCTATAGCATACTGCCCTCCTATAGCATACTGCCCTCTCCTCACATACTCTCCTCTCCTCACATACTGCCCTCTCCTCACATACTCTCCTCTCCTCACATACTGCCCTCTTCTCCCATATTGTCCTCTTCTCACATATTTCCCTCTCCTTGCATACTGACCACTCCTCACAGATTGTCCTCTTCTCACATACTACCCTCCTCCCGCGTACTGCCCTCTCCTCACATGATGTCATCTAACATACTGCACTCTCCTCACATACTGTCCTCTTTTCACATACTGCCCCCTTCTCACATACTGCCCTCTCCTCACATATTGTCATCTCACATACTGCACTCTCCTCACATACTGTCCTCTTCTCACATAGTGACCTCTCCTCACATACTCTCCTCTCCTCACATACTATCCTCTACTCACATACTGCCCATTTCTCACATAATGACCTCTCCTCACAGACTGCCCTCTCTTCACATGCTGCCCTTTCCTCATCTGCTACAGTCTCATCACATACTGCACTCCCTTCACATGCTCCCTTCTGTTCATATGCTCACCTCTCCTAACATACTCACCTCTGTGCACATAGTTACCTCTTTTCGCCTACTCACCTCTCCTCGCCTACTCAGCTCTCCTCACATACTCAGCTCTCCTCATCACATACTCAGCTTTCCTCACATACTCAGCTTTCCTCACATACTCACCTCTCCTCACATACTCACCTCTCCTCACAAACTCACCTGTCCTTGCATACTCACATTTCCTCGCACACTAACCTCTCCTTGCTTACTCACCTTTCTTCAAATATTCACCTCTTCACACATACTCAGCTCTACACACATACTCACCTTTGCTTGCATACTCATCTCTCCTCAAATACTTCCCTCTCCTCACATACTGCCCTCTCCCTCTCCTGCACTGCCCCCTGATGCTGAGTGACACAAGCATTGTTTGTGCAGGTGCCCACAGGATCAGGAAGAGATGAGTATTTGTCTGTTCTGATGTCTGTAAAATGTTAGTTTGGGGTTTTGTCAAGGGTCTGTAAATAGAAGTCTGGTCTGGGGTCTGCATTTTATAGGTTTCTGGTCTGTGGTCTGAATTCTTTAGATGGTCTGGTCTGAGTATATTGTACATATCAATTTTATTGTGATACTGTCTGCTGAGACAGTGTATCTAAGCCTATAATGTGTGATACTGTCTGCTGGGCCATTGTATCTTAACCTATTCATACTTTCCAACTTTTTGGGAACTTATGAAAATTTCCCCCATAGGTCTAGGGGTGTGGCTGTAGGGGCGGTGAGAGTAAACATCCAATTTTAGGAGCTGGAACAGAAAACTGTGTCATGGCTACCAACATGAGAATCCCAAATCTCTATACATTTGTAGGTTCCAAACCTGTTCTGCAAGGAATGACCCAAAACCATGAGAATTGTTGCTTTTGGTGAAAATTTACGTTACCCCCATCCCTCTCATACATACTGACAGTTCTGATATTGGTTTACAATCCCTTGAATTGTATTACAAAGCAGCAGGATTTCTTTAATTGTGCCTATGCCTGAATTGAATGAACAATGTTGAAAATCTAGATGTATATAAATGTGCCCGTTCAGTTCTGTGTGCCGGACAGCTCTGTCCAAATGGGCTTTTCAACCTCTACCACCACAGCACTAAATAAATAATAAAAGTAACAGTATTAAATGAAGCCCAATGACGTCCAACCTTCAGAGGTTGTCATGGAGAACGACAATAATGAAGGATTAATATAAAAAATAGCAGCATTCAGGCCGTGCATCGTGGGACTAACCTTGGAAATGTGATTGTGACATATCCAATGTTATTATATGGAAGAACCAGAGCAAATGAGATCTTGTAGATAATTCTAATTATATATCTAATCATTATAATCCTTCCAAATAGATAAATGCTATACTTTAAATGTTTCTGCAGTATTATAGTTGTTATATTCTTGTACATAGGAGCAGTATTATAGTAGTTATATTCATGTACATAGGAGCAGTATTATAGTAGTTATATTCTTGTACATAGGAGCAGTATTATAGTAGTTATATTCTTGTACATAGGAGCAGTATTATAGTAGTTATATTCTTGCACATAGGAGCAGTATTATAGTAGTTATATCCCTGTACATAGGAGCAGTATTATAGTAGTTATATTCTTGTACATAGGAGCAGTATTATAGTAGTTATATTCTTGTATATAGGGGCAGTATTATAGTAGTTATATTCTTGTACATAGGAGCAGTATTATAGTAGTTATATTCTTGTACATAGGAGCAGTATTATAGTAGTTATATTCTTGTACATAGGAGCAGTATTATAGTAGTTATATTCTTGCACATAGGAGCAGTATTATAGTAGTTATATCCCTGTACATAGGAGCAGTATTATAGTAGTTATATTCTTGTACATAGGAGCAGTATTATAGTAGTTATATTCTTGTACATAGGAGGCAGTATTATAGTAGTTATATTCTTGCACATAGGAGCAGTATTATAGTAGTTATATTCATGTACATAGGAGCAGTATTATAGTAGTTATATTCTTGTACATAGGAGCAGTATTATAGTAGTTATATTCTTGTATATAGGGGCAGTATTATAGTAGTTATATTCTTGTACATAGGAGCAGTATTATAGTAGTTATATTCTTGTACATAGGAGACAGTATTATAGTAGTTAAATTCTTGTATATAGGGGCAGTATTATAGTAGTTATATTCTTGTACATAGGAGGCAGTATTATAGTAGTTACAGTACAGACCAAAAGTTTGGACACACCTTCTCATTCAAAGAGTTTTCTTTATTTTCATGACTATGAAGGAATCAAAACTATGAATTAACACATGTGGAATTATATACATAACAAACAAGTGTGAAACAACTGAAAATATGTCATATTCTAGGTTCTTCAAAGTAGCCACTTTTTGCTTTGATTACTGCTTTGCACACTCTTGGCATTCTCTTGATGAGCTTCAAGAGGTAGTCCCCTGAAATGGTCTCCAACAGTCTTGAAGGAGTTCCCAGAGATGCTTAGCACTTCTTGGCCCTTTTGCCTTCACTCTGCGGTCCAGCTCACCCCAAACCATCTCGATTGGGTTCAGGTCCGGTGACTGTGGAGGCCAGGTCATCCGGCGCAGCACCCCATCACTCTCCTTCATGGTCAAATAGCCCTTACTTTCAAAGTTTTCCCAATTTTTCGGCTGACTGACTGACCTTCATTTCTTAAAGTAATGATGGCCACTCGTTTTTCTTTACTTAGCTGCTCTTTTCTTGCCATAATACAAATTCTAACAGTCTATTCAGTAGGACTATCAGCTGTGTATCCACCTGACTTCTCCTCAACGCAACTGATGGTCCCAACCCCATTTATAAGGCAAGAAATCCCACTTATTAAACCTGACAGGGCCCACCTGTGAAGTGAAGACCATTTCAGGGGACTACCTCTTTAAGCTCATCAAGAGAATGCCAAGAGTGTATATTTCTTATATATTCTTATACATAGGAGGCAGTATTATAGTAGTTATATTCTTGTACATAGGAGCAGTATTATAGTAGTTATATTCTTGTACATAGGAGGCAGTATTATAGTAGTTATATACTTGTACATAGGAGGCAGTATTATAGTAGTTATATTCCTGTACATAGGACACAGTATTATAGTAGTTATATACTTGTACATAGGGGCAGTATTATAGTAGTTATATTCTTGTACATAGGAGCAGTATTATAGTAGTTATATTCTTGTACATAGGAGCAGTATTATAGTAGTTATATTCTTGTACATAGGAGGCAGTATTATAGTAGTTATATTCTTGTACATAGGAACAGTATTATAGTAATTATATTCTTGTACATAGGAGCAGTATTATAGTAGTTATATTCTTGTACATAGGAGCATTATTATAGTAGTTATATTCTTGTACATAGGAGCAGTATTATAGTAGCAATATTCTTGTACATAGGTGTCACGAGGGTGTCAAGAACCACGCCTGACTCCGTTATACCCGGGGTCAGGAAGTCGCAGCGGTTGGCTGCGCGCTCTATGTAAGATAGGGCTGTTTCCTTATGGTAGCTTTCTGGGTTTGCTTTGCAACCCTTTTTGGCTCACTCAGGGATCCGTAGCTCCTTCTCCTCAGCTGTTCCTTGTCCAGCACTCCTAACCTCCTTATATTCCCCTCTCACACTTCTCTGGTTGCCAGATATAGAGCTTCCTGCCTGGACTTCTATACTGACCCTCTGGAGCTGTGTTGCTGCGTTCTCTGGTAGTTGGTCCAGAACGTTACCCTCCGGATCCCTGTTGGACCTTTGTGGTCTGCTGTGGTCGCCCACCTGGGTGTATGTGTTTGTCTGTATTGTCTGTCCTCTCCCTGGTGTTTCCCTCTTAGTTATAGTGGTGCGGACTAGCGATCCCACCGGCCCGTTCACTATCTAGGGCTCATTTTAGGGAAAGCCAGGGTTTAGGCACGTGATCGCCGCACGGGTGAGGAACCCGTCTAGGGACGTCAGGGCAGTCAGGTGCCAGCCGCAAGGTGAGTCAGGGGTCACCACCTTTCCCTCTCCCTTGGGCAGGGCTTTCCCTTTTCCCTCCCTGTGCGTGACGCCGGTCATTACAATAGGAGGCAGTATTATAGTAGTTGTATTCTTGTACATAGGAGGCAGTATTATAGTAGTTATATCCCTGTACATAGGACCAGTATTATAGTAGATATATTCTTGTACATAGGAGACAGTATTATAGTAGTTATATTCTTGTACATAGGAGCAGTATTATAGTAGTTATATTCTTGTACATAGGAGGCAGTATTATAGTAGTTATATTCTTGTACATAGGAGGTAGTATTATAGTAGTTATATTCTTGTACATAGGAGCAGTATTATAGTAGTTATATTCTTGTACATAGGAGGCAGTATTATAGTAGTTATATTCTTGTACATAGGAGGTAGTATTATAGTAGTTATATTCTTGTACATAGGAGAAGTATTATACTATTTATATTCTTGTACAAAGGAGCAGTATTATAGTAGTTATATTCTTGTACATAGGAGGGAGTATTATAGTAGTTATATTCTTGTACATAGGAGGGAGTATTATAGTAGTTATATTCTTGTACATAGGAGCAGTATTATAGTAGTTATATTCTTGTACATAGGAGCAGTATTATAGTAGTTATATTCTTGTACACAGGGAGCAGTATTATAGTAGTTATATTCTTGTACATAGGAAGCAGTATTATAGTAGTTATATTCTTGTACATAGGAGCAGTATTATAGTAGTTATATTCTTGTACACAGGGAGCAGTATTATAGTAGATATATTCTTGTATATAGGAGGCAATTTTTATTGTGAAAACAAACAAAAAAAATACAATTAAAATACATTCTTACAAAAACAAAAAATAACAGGCATTGTACACACAATGACTACTCAACTAAAATGACTATAGAATCATATTAAACTTAGAAAGTCCACATTTGCTGGGGAGGAAAAAGAAGAGAAAAAAACACACAAAATAACATCATATTTTCTGTTTTAAACCAAAGACACATTTCTCCATAATTTCCTATTATTCGGGTTACTCCGTATCTCTAATGACTTAACCCACTGGAGCTCAGACATTATTTGGCTTACGGCTGTGGTGTGGTGGAATGGCTCATTGTGTATAGACACGCGGGTTCTCATGTGCCAATGGTAGTATTTTATGACAGATATGATCAGGTACATTGTCCCCCTGTCTACATTCCTATTTCTGGATGGAACAGCATAGATTATATCAGCATAAGTCAGGGACTGCAGTAATGGGATGTTTAGCTTTTGTGACACTTCTTCCCATATTCTCCTCCCACCCCTGCAGTCAGATATTAAGTGCTCCATCGTCTCCTCCTGCAGACAACCGAGAGGACAGTTCCTATCTGAAACACTTAAAAATTTCAGGTTACCCCTAACAAATAGCTTTCCATGTAATGACAACCAAGCTATGTCAAATAATTTGGCGGGGAGTCGTTTCCCATTGAGGAGCTTCAGACTTTCTTGTAAAGTGCTAGTCACACAATCCCTCAAGACAAGTGGAGAACAAAAGAAAGCCCTACAGACCCTCACATATAGATCTTTCCTTGGCTTACCCTCAATGTAGGACTTCTCTATCTTCCACCTTCTCACACACTTCAGCCCATAGTCCAGGTACTGGGGGAGGTAGTCACTCGTCCATCGACCCCTCTTGAGACTGCCGCCTCGCACCCAAGACTCTGCAAAAGGCATTATCCAGTCCCTGATACTATTCACCCACAGGAAGCTGTTCTCTGAGTCCAGGCAACCAAAATTAACTTTTAGAAACATGGAGTCAAAGAACACCCTTGGATTCAACATATCCAACCCACCCTCTCTTCTCTGTAGGTAGGTGATCCCTCCTTTTATCAGGTTCAACCTGTTCCCCCACAACAGTTGGAAGAACAGGCTAAAGAGCCTAGCGGAGAAAGATTCCGGCAAAGGAAAAACGACAGAGACATACAAGAAGACAGGGACCAGGTAAGTCTTCAACATTTTAACCCTTTCTCTATAGGTCAGCCTCCAGTTCTTCCATCGCTGAACCTTTGCATTTCCGGCTTCCAACTTCTCTTCCCATTTTAGTTTGGCGTTATCATTCCTCCCAAATTTGACCCCTAGGATTTTAATATAGGTGGAGGCTCTCACAAATTGTGGCAGATCAAAGTCTGGATCACTGTCTGATATCCAGAGAGCTTGACTCTTCTCAAGGTTGACCAGAGACCCTGAGGCCTCCGAGTAACTTCTGATGGCCGTAGACAACATCTCCACCTCACGAGGCTCAGATATCACTACAGTCACATCATCCGCATAGGCAACAACACTCAGGGGCAGGCAATGGGGGACTGGCACCCCCTGAAAACCACACTCCTGCAGTGACCTCAAGAATGGGTCTAAGGCAAATACATACAGCAGCGGACTCAGTGGGCAACCCTGTCTCACCCCTGCCTCAACCCTGAAGGTATCACCCTGCCAACCATTGACCAGAGGAAAGCTCTCAGCCTCGCAATACAGAGTCTTCAGCCAATCGATGAATTGCCCCGGAATACCGTACTTTGACAAAGTGGCCCATAGATACTCATGATCTACTCTGTCAAAGGCTTTAGCCTGGTCAAGACTCACAACATATCTCCCACACCTCAGGGATTTACATCTCTCAAACATCTCCCTTATCGAGAGGACTGCTCCGGAGATGTTCCGCCCTTTTACTGTGCCAAACTGACAGCCTGACAACAGTGCTGAGGACAGACAAACTAATCTAGAAAACAGAATTTTTGCCAGAATCTTTCTGTCGACATTCAAGAGGGCAATCGGCCTCCAGTTCTTGATGTCACTCGGCTCTTTACCTTTGGACAGCAGAATCAGCGAGGACACTCTCATGGATGGAGGCATCAGGTGACTTTCTAGACAATTTGTATATACATCCACGAGGATTGGGGCCAAGAGGTCTCTGAATGTCCTATAGAATTCTGCTGTTATCCCATCTGGACCTGGTGCCTTCTTCAGATGTAACTTATCAATTTCCTCTTTAACCTCCGCCACCGTCAAATCTGCTGTCAAAGGAGAAAAGTCCAAATCATTAGTATCAGGGAGCGGAGTTGCCTCCAAGAATTGGGTCATCTTGTCTCTATCCAAAACCTTCCTCTGAAACAAGTCAGCATAGTAAGATCTCACCACCCCCAGGATACCCTCCCGAGATTCTTGCAAAACACCCTGGGGGTCAGTGAGACCGGTGACAGATTTATTTGCCACTCGCTCCCGGCAATTCTCAAAGGGATCAGGAGACCCTAAAGTCCCATAATCCCGTTCAAGAACCAGGGAGGTATACCTGCTGTACTGATACTGCCTTATCTCAGATTTCAGCCGGTCTATCCTTTGTTGGTCATCCCCTCCCGCCGAATATAGTGACTCCAATTCTTTCCGCAGCTTGAGATACTGGCCATACTTACTCTTCCCCTTTATAACTGACAGTCTCTTTAAGAGGGATCTGATCTCATCCTTGACATCCTCCCACCAGTCGGCCATATTGTCATAAAAGTCCACTCTCTCTAGCTGACTCTGTATAAGAGAGTGAACATGACTCTGAACCGAAGGGTCTTCTAATATACTGGAATTAAGTCTCCATAACCCTCTACCTGTCCCAGAACACTTTGTGACACCCAAACAGAAATATAAGGCCAGATGGTCTGAATAAGGGACGATCTTCTCATCTTTCTCACCAATGGTCTCTGTAGGACTCACCAGAGCTAAATCTATCCGACTTCTTCTTTCACCACTAAAATAAGTAAATTTTGGTTTCCGACCACCCTGCACAAACACATCTGACAACCCGGCCTGTTGAATAATTCTGTTTAAGACCTTGGAGTCTCTGGTAAGAGGCCTATTAGAGGTCCTGTCACAAGATGTCCTGGTGGCATTAAAATCTCCAGCCATGATGACAGGGATAGATGTGAAGAGATATGGCTTCACTTCATTATAAAGGTTAACCCTTTCAGTCACTGTCTGCGAACCATAGATATTTATAATACGGAGCCTCCTACCCCGAATAGTAACTTCCAGAATTAGGCACCTTCCCATCAATACCTCTGTCAACCTATGTATATGTACATCATTGGTGTTAAAGAGGATAGAGACCCCGGCACTTGGTGCTACAGCCAGTGACCAAAAGGATTGACCAGACCGCCATTCACGCTCGGCTTCCCGTAAGAGTCCTAAAGTATTCAAACGTGTCTCTTGTAAGAAAAAGACATCAGCATCAAGAGACCTTAGATGTTCATAAACCGCATGCCTGGTCCTCCTCACTCTGACACTGTTCACATTACTGGAGAACACTTTAAGGGTAAAGTCAGCCATCAAAGCAAAGCAAAGTACAAGTAGCAGAGATATTCCCCCCATCATCATAGATCTGAGTCTGAGCCCACCTGCCGACCACCTGTCTCCATGTCTGATTCGGACAGACGTTTAGCTCGCGGGGGTTTCCTTTTTGTGGGGGGATCGCCCTCTTGGTCCTCATTAAATTCATCTACCACCCTCTTTAACTCTCTCTCCATCTCTACCTCAGCGTCTGACTCAGATAGGACACCGTACCTATTTGTGATAGTCATGACACCTGACCCGGGGTCTACTTTCTTTTTGGAAGGTTTTTGGACAGTGGTCCATTCCCCCTCAGGCTTACGGCTGGTTTTGTCCTTCTTCCGTTTCTTCTGCGGATTTATTGATGCAGGGGCAGAAGACGACGTGCCCACAACCTGCTCAGTGACCTCCCCGTTCCCCTCAGTGGCTCCTGGCTGGGACTGGTCAGGCACTATGTCACCCATATTGTCACCCATATTGTGCTGAGGCTCGGGCGGTGTCACTGCTGACCCTGACAACAGCGTCTCCTCCTCTAGGTCATCTGCCACTTCCAGCAAGTCCTCATCAGGGAAGTCCTTACAAACATTATGCCAGGCGTCTGGACAGTCCCTGTGCGAGTGACCGATCCTACCACAGAGGTTGCACCGGATGTTCTGGCAGGTGGCGCTGACATGGCCGATCTCCCCGCATAAATTACATTTTACCAGGGTGCACACACTCGCAATATGACCGGCCTTTCCGCATTTAAAACATTTTCTAGGCTGACCCGCATAGAAGCATACCCCTTTCTCCCGGCCAATAAAGAATGAGTTGGGCAGATGTTGGGTGATGTTGTTAACCTGCCGTAACTTTACCAGGACCTTCCACCCCCCAGTCCATATGCCATCCTCGTCCCTAGTCTTGGTCAGATCTGACATTAGGTCACAGTGTCTTTTTAGCCATACAACAATATCCTGGTGTGGTACTGACTCGTTCCAGAATATTATGGTGACATTTGCTGTGTCTGGTCTAGAGATGGGGATGAGGCTGAACTTATTCCAGTCATCAGCATCTCTCACCCGGGCGAAATGAGCCCAGAAGCGGTCCAGGTCAGACATGAGTTTAAAGCTGACGTCATACCCCTTGCCTGTCAGGAAGGTTTATCACTGCCAGGATGTTAGATGGCAGGAAACCCATTTGGTGGCACAGAAGTTCACGGACCACAAACCTCCTGTCAGGCAACTCCTCCTTGGCCCCTCTATGCCTGAACCGGACCACGTTCCTCCTCTTAAAAGCCTGACCTGTATAGTTCACATTAGACCTGAAGGATGGTGACCCACGGCTCCAGGCATTACCAGAGGAGACACCACCAGTTCCACCCTCCTGCTGAACTTGGGGGCGCTGTGGTGGCTGCTGACCGCCTGCACTATGGGGGTCTGACACTCCTGGTGTAACTAAAGGGGGGAAGTGCTGTGCATCAGACTGTACAGCCCCCTCCCCACCATCATCCATAATACTCTGCGAGTCACAAGCCTCTGAAGGCTGATCTAATGGTGGACCTGACTCTAGAGATGACCCCAAATCCCACACACACTGTAAAGCGCTCCCCTCTGCAGAAACCTCATCAGTAACATCACATACAGTCATATCAGTGCAGTCACTAGCAGTATGATCCTGCTGTACAGAGCCCCGACAGTCCTGCTGAGCCATGACCTGTGAGCTCTCTGCTGCACTGCTGCCTTCAGGCAAGAGTCCACAGTCCTGCTGCTCTCTACTGCCCCCCAGGGCTTGTGGTGACTGCACTGCTACTGCAGAGTTACCTTCAGGCGAGAGTCCACAGTCCTGCTGCTCTCTACTGCCTCCCAGGGCTTGTGGTGACTGCACTGCTACTGCAGAGTTACCTTCAGGCGAGAGTCCACAGTCCTGCTGCTCTCTACTGCCCCCCAGGGCTTGTGGTGACTGCACTGCTACTGCAGAGTTACCTTCAGGCGAGAGTCCACAGTCCTGCTGCTCTCTACTGCCTCCCAGGGCTTGTGGTGACTGCACTGCTACTGCAGAGTTACCTTCAGGCGAGAGCCCACAGTCCTGCTGCTCTCTACTGCCCCCCAGGGCTTGTGGTGACTGCACTGCTACTGCAGAGTTACCTTCTGGCTTGAGTCCATAGTCCTGCTTCACATCACAAACCGCTGGGACTTGTGGTACCTTTTGAGGAGTCTCTGCAGGTCTTTGCTGTTGCTGGACACTTTCTCCCACTTCTTTGTACAAATTCCCTTTCTCAAAAGGGAAGCTGGCTGGTCTGAGGACTGGTCTTGCACAGGCCTGCTGGGTGTCATCTGGACAGGTTGGAGACTTGGGTTTAGATGGAGATGGTTCTGGCGCAGGTCTTCCCCCATGTCCCTCAAGTCTTTGCTGGTTCCTGAAGGATTCAGCGACTGGTCCCATCTGCTCCAGTACGGCCTCCATGTCCTGCACAGTCTCAGCGAGCTGCACAGCGAGGGAGCTCAGCTTCTTGTCATGGACAACCTGATTGTTGGGGTTTGCTGCCTTTAGCTTATAGACACAATCTATCTGTTTCTGCAGCTGTAGTTTTGTTCTTTTTAATGTTTCTAGCCTCTTGACCAGAGCTGGGATCCGCTCGGCCAGACATAGTTCAGGTGCACGCTGAGTATTGGGGGGTTGTGTCTGCAGTGTACTCACAGAATGGCCCCTTACAGGCGTCCCTCTGCTTGGTCCTTGCACTGGACCTGGTGCAGCCGTGGTCACTGCTGCGAGGTCGCTATCTCCAGATTGGGGACTGGGCCCCTGGTTCTTCCCAGTGACTGCACTTGTGGCCCCATGAAGCCTTCCTTCAGTATTCCCTCTGGTCTCATCTGTCGGGTTGGCGACTTTTGCGCTGTTCCCACTCCCGTAGCGTGTGCGGTCAGACCGTATCAGGACAGGCTGTTGCAGGTTCTCCTGCATGGTCTGCTTCTCCAGGGAAGTTCTCCTCTGTCTGCCTGCGGGTGGGGTGGATTGCACACCTGCAGCCATGGTCTTACTCAGTGATGTCTCCTTCTTTACTTCTAACATTTTCTTTTCATCTTTGCTTCCTGCTGCACTGGGACTGGCAACACTCGGAACATTCCTTCCTTCCAAAGAAACTTTTGGATAATTATCCATGGAGTGAGAGGTCTGGGAATTATTTCCTAGAATAGGCCTTGGAGCCTGGGCCTTGCTTGGGGAGCATCCCCACCCAGAGTGGCCCCGCCCTGGGCTTTCTCCAGACATCTAAAGCCTCAGGAGAGCTACTGACACACGTCCTCACAGCAAGGAGGCAGTATTATAGTAGTTATATTCTTGTACATAGGAGGCAGTATTATAGTAGTTATATTCTTGTACATAGGAGCAGTATTATAGTAGTTATATTCTTGTACATAGGAGCAGTATTATAGTAGTTATATTCTTGTACATAGGAGGCAGTATTATAGTAGTTATATTCTTGTACATAGGAGCAGTATTATAGTAGTTGTATTCTTGTACATAGGAGGCAGTATTATAGTAGTTATATTCTTGTACATAGGAGCAGTATTATAGTAGTTATATTCTTGTACATAGGAGCAGTATTATAGTAGTTATATTCTTGTACAGAGGAGCAGTATTATAGTAGTTATATTCTTGTACATAGGAGCAGTATTATAGTAGTTATATTCTTGTACAGAGGAGCAGTATTATAGTAGTTATATTATTGTACATAGGAGGGAGTATTATAGTAGTTATATTCTTGTACATAGGAGCAGTATTATAGTAGTTATATTCTTGTACATAGGAGCAGTATTATAGTAGTTATATTCTTGTACATAGAAGGCAGTATTATAGTAGTTATATTCTTGTACATAGGAGGCAGTATTATAGTAGTTATATTCTTGTACATAGGAACAGTATTATAGTAGTTATATTCTTGTACATAGGAGCAGTATTATAGTAGTTATATTCTTGTACACAGGGAGCAGTATTATAGTAGTTATATTCTTGTACATAGGAGGCAGTATTATAGTAGTTATATTCCTGTACATAGGAGGCAGTATTATAGTAGTTATATTCTTGTACATAGGAGCAGTATTATAGTAGTTATATTCTTGTACATAGGAGCAGTATTATAGTAGTTATATTCTTGTACATAAGAGCAGTATTATAGTAGTTATATTCCTGTACATAGGAGCATTATTATAGTAGTTATATTCTTGTACATAAGAGCAGTATTATAGTAGTTATATTCCTGTACATAGGAGCAGTATTATAGTAGTTATATTCTTGTACATAGGAGCAGTATTATAGTAGTTATATTCTTATACATAGGAGCAGTATTATAGTAGTTATATTCTTGTACATAGGAGCAGTATTATAGTAGTTATATTCTTATACATAGGAGCAGTATTATAGTAGTTATATTCTTGTACATAGGAGGCAGTATTATAGTAGTTATATTCTTGTACATAGGAGACAGTATTATAGTAGTTATATTCTTGTACATAGGAGCAGTATTATAGTAGTTATATTCTTGTACATAGCAGGCAGTATTATAGTAGTTATATTCTTGTACATAGGAGCAGTATTATAGTAGTTATATTCTTGTACATAGGAGCAGTATTATAGTAGTTATATTCTTGTACATAGGAGCAGTATTATAGTAGTTATATTCTTGTACATAGGAGCAGTATTATAGTAGTTATATTCTTGTACACAGGAGCGGTATTATAGTAGTTATATTCTTGTACATAGGAGGCAGTATTATAGTAGTTGTATTCTTGTACATAGGAGGCAGTATTATAGTAGTTATATTCTTGTACATAGGAGGCAGTATTATAGTAGTTATATTCTTGTACATAGGAGGGAGTATTATAGTAGTTATATTCTTGTACATAGGAGCAGTATTATAGTAGTTATATTCTTGTACATAGGAGCAGTATTATAGTAGTTATATTCTTGTACATAGGATCAGTAGGATAGTACTGTTCTATCAGGGGCCAGCTGTTCTGTTCCGCAAAAAGGAATGCACACGGATGTCATCCGTATTTTTTGAGGATCCGTTTTTCGACGAACCGCAAAATACTGAAAAATCCATACGGTCGTGTGCAAGAGGCCTTAATCTGAGGAAAGAACTGATGTAATTTTATTAATACTGTTGTAATCCAACATGCATAAGTGAATAATAGCCATTATTTTGTTTCACGGATAGTTACATGAAGATGTCCTAGTAATTTAGATGTCTTCTTATTTTTATACCTGTTTTTCACGTTTGACTTTTTATCCCATTCACACTATGCAGTTTTTCAGGGCAAAAATATTTGAAGCTAGAGGCCTGATTCAGAACAAGTGCTGTAATAGAAGTAGATTATGCCCTGGAAATGTGCTGTTGTATTTTGTATCATGTATTTTATACTTAGTTTTTTGTGGGATTTATATACACATATGTATTTTTATGCTGTTAAATGCAGATCTCAGGTGTAGCACATGACAGAGTTTTGGAGTGCCCTGCCTCTGGGAGGTGGTCCCCCCCCCCCCCCATTGTTGGTTGGGGGAGTAGATCTATTTAAACCTGGAGGTTTTGCAGTCCATATGGTTACGACTAAAAACGCTACAGTTCAAAACGCGTCAATTGTGCGGTGGTGTAAGGTGGTGTCCATATGCTGTAATTTGTTACCGAAAATAAAGACGAAGCAACGAAATGATTTACAAGTGCTGGAACTTTATTTACATTGTTTTTGTCCAGATAGGGATCGAATGCCCGGCGATAATAAATACAGAACTGCAGAGCAGACGTAGGGGGCGGTGCCTTTCATGCACTTTGGGCCCCCCCTCCCACGGGCCCCATAACAGCTGCGTGGTCTGCCTATATTGGCAGTACGCCAATGTATAATAGTTATATTCTTGTACATAGGAGCAGTATTATAGTAGTTATATTCTTGTACATAGAAGGCAGTATTATAGTAGTTATATTCTTGTACATAGGAGCAGTATTATAGTAGTTATATTCTTGTACATAGGAGCAGTATTATAGTAGTTATATTCTTGTACATAGGAGGCAGTATTATAATAGTTATATTCTTGTACATAGGAGCAGTATTATAGTAGTTATATTCTTGTACATAGAAGGCAGTATTATAGTAGTTATATTCTTGTACATAGGAGCAGTATTATAGTAGTTATATTCTTGTACATAGGAGTAGTATTATAGTAGTTATATTCTTGTACCTAGGAGCAGTATTATAGTAGTTATATTCTTGTACATAGGAGCAGTATTATAGCAGTTATATTCTTGTACATAGGAGCAGTATTATAGTAGTTATATTCTTGTACATAGGAGCAGTATTATAGTAGTTATATTCTTGTACATAGGAGCAGTATTATAGTAGTTATATTCTTGTACATAGGAGGCAGTATTATAGTAGTTATATTCTTGTACATAGGAGGCAGTATTATAGTAGTTATATTCTTGTACATAGGAGCAGTATTATAGTAGTTATATTCTTGTACATAGGAGCAGTATTATAGTAGTTATATTCTTGTACATAGGGCAGTATTATAGCAGTTATATTCTTGTACATAGAAGGCAGTATTATAGTAGTTATATTCTTGTACATAGGGGCAGTATTATAGTAGTTATTTTCTTGACCATAGGAGCAGTATTATAGCAGATATACTCTTGTGCATAGGAGCAGTATTATAGTAGTTATATTCTTGTATATAGGAGGCAGTATTATAGTAGTTATATTCTTGTACATAGGAGGCAGTATTATAGTAGTTATATTCTTGTACATAGGAGGCAGTATTATAGTAGTTATATTCTTGTATATAGGAGGCAGCATTATAGTAGTTATATTCTTGTACATAGGAGCAGTATTATAGTAGTTATATTTTTGTACATAGGAGCAGTATTATAGTAGTTATATTCTTGTACATAGGAGGCAGTATTATAGTAGTTATATTCTTGTAGATAGGAGGCAGTATTATAGTAGTTATATTCTTGTACATAGGGGCGGTATTATAGTAGTTATATCCCTGTATATAGGAGGCAGTATTATAGTAGTTATATCCTTGTACATAGGAGGCAGTATTATAGTAGTTATATTCTTGTACATAGGAGCAGTATTATAGTAGTTATATTCTTGTACATAGGAGCAGTATTATAGTAGTTATATTCTTGTACATATAAGCAGTATTACAGTAGTTATATTCCTGTACAGAGGAGGCAGTATTATAGTAGTTATATTCTTGTACATAGGAGCAGTATTATAGTAGTTATATTCTTGTACATAGGAGGCAGTATTATAGTGGTTATATTCTTGTAGATTGGAGGTAGTATTATAGTAGTTATATTCTTGTACATAGAAGCAGTATTACAGTAGTTATATTCCTGTACATAGGAGGCAGTATTATAGTAGTTATATTCTTGTACATAGGAGCATATTCTTGTACATAGGAGGCAGTATTATAGTAGTTATATTCTTGTAGATAGGAGGTAGTATTATAGTAGTTATATTCTTGTACATAGAAGGCAGTATTATAGTAGTTATATTCTTGTACATAGAAGCAGTATTACAGTAGTTATATTCCTGTACATAGGAGGCAGTATTATAGTAGTTATATTCTTGTACATAGGAGCAGTATTACAGTAGTTATTTTCTTGTACATAGGAGGCAGTATTATAGTGGCTATATTCTTGTACATATGAGCAGGATTATAGTAGTTATATTCTTGTACATAGGAGGCAGTATTATAGTCGTTATATTCTTGTACATAGGAGGCAGTATTATAGTAGTTATATTCTTGTACATAGGAGCAGTATTATAGTAGTTATATTCTTGTACATAGGAGCAGTATTATAGTAGTTATATTCTTGTACATAGAAGCAGTATTACAGTAGTTATATTCCTGTACATATGAGGCAGTATTATAGTAGTTATATTCTTGTACATAGGAGCAGTATTACAGTAGTTATTTTCTTGTACATAGGAGGCAGTATTATAGTGGCTATATTCTTGTACATATGAGCAGGATTATAGTAGTTATAGTCTTGTACATAGGAGCAGTATTATAGTAGTTATATTCTTGTACATAGGAGCAGTATTATAGTAGTTATATTCTTGTACATAGGAGGCAGTATTATAGTAGTTATATTCTTGTACATAGGAGCAGTATTATAGTAGTTATAGTCTTGTACATAGGAGCAGTATTATAGTAGTTATATTCTTGTACAAAGGGGCAGTATTATAGTAGTTATATTCTTGTACATAGGAGGCAGTATTATAGTGGTCATATTCTTGTACATAGGAGCAGTATTATAGTAGTTATATTCTTGTACATAGGAGGCAGTATTATAGTAGTTATATTCTTGTACATAGGAGCAGTATTATAGTAGTTATATTCTTGTATATAGGAGGCAGTATTATAGTAGTTATATTCTTGTACATAGGAGGCATTATTATAGTAGTTATATTCTTGTACATAGGAGCAGTATTATAGTAGTTATATTCTTGTACATAGGAGCAGTATTATAGTAGTTATATTCTTGTACATAGGAGCAGTATTATAGTAGTTATATTCTTGTACATAGAAGGCAGTATTATAGTAGTTATATTCTTGTACATAGGAGGCAGTATTATAGTAGTTATATTCTTGTACATAGGAGCAGTATTATACTAGTTACATTCTTGTACATAGGAGCAGTATTTTCTATATATATAAAGAAGGACGTATATATGTATGTGTGTATGTATGTTCTGCAATCACTCAAAAACGCAACCATCGATTTTAACTAATCTTGGTATAAAACATCCCTTGCTACCTGGGATGAGATCTTGTGGGGGTCACAGCTCTCTAGGATGTATTGTTCCTGAGATATTCCTAAAAAAATGGCCTGCATTAGCCAATAGAAGCCTGCGAGTCTTTCTCTTCATATCCCAACTGCCATACACACGGTCACACATGTCCTTCGTCCGGGCGCAGGACCTGGATGGACACAGGGATGTTGTTTTTAACAGCTCACTCTCAGACAGCAGCACTGTGCTGTGTGATCTACAGGGAGAAAGTCACCCTCCCTCCCACCCCTGCAGCTGACAGAGGTTGATTTTTACCTCCATTTGTACAATCCCAGTCAGCTGCAGAGTGGGAGGGAGCGTGGCCTAACTGGATCAGGGGTGTGGATTAGTGGGACCTGGGGGGTGGAGTTTTTAAGTCCGTCTTTTGAGGGCCCCCTGAACTGTGACCTCCATAGCACTCCCCTTCCTTAACAGTGTCATCCATAGCACCCTGCCCCTTTAAAGCTGACCTGCAGCAGTGAAGAAAAATGGCTGGGATGTTATGTTAAACTGGTGTAAAACTGTGTGTATGTGGAGACCAAGGGCCTGCGAGCTTCTATTGGCTGATAAGGGTCATGTGACCAGGCTTGTATTGGCTAATGCATTTTTTGGGAATATCTCACACAGGGATGTCCTTTTGAATAACTCACTCTCAGACAGCAGCACTGTGCTGTCTGAGAGTCAGCTGCAGGAAGAAAGTCACCCTCCCTCCCACCCCTGCAGCTGACAGAAGTTGATTTTTACTTTCAATTTTTCAATCCCTGTCGGCTGCAGAGTGGGAGGGGGCGTGGCCTAACGGGATCAAGGGTGTGGCTTAGAGGGACCTAGGGGTGGAGTTTTTAAGTCAGTTTTTTGAGGGTGGCCTCAATGGCCACCCTACCTGCCCCCTGAACTGTGACCTCCACAGCACTTTGCTCCCTTAACAGTGTCATCCATAGTGCCCTGCCCCTTTAAAGCTGACCTGTTATGGCAACCTGGAGTAAAATTGTGTGTATGTGGAGACTAAGGGCCTGTGAGCTTGTATTGGTTGATAAGGGACATGTGACCATGTGTATGGCAGTTGGGGTATGAAGAGAAAGACTTGCTGGCTTCTATTGGCTAATGCAGGTAGCAGGGGATATGTATACCAAGTTTCGTTGAAATCGATGGTTGCGTTTTTGAGTGATCACGGAACATACACACATATATACATCCTTCTTTATATATATAGATATTCACAGGGATCTCAAGTCTCCCGGACGTTCAGGGAGTCTCCCGCTATTAGATAGCTGCTCCCTGACGCCCGCATGTGAAACAATATATATTCCGGAAAGGTTTACTCTAGTGATGTCCAGTTCATGAACGAATCGTTCTTTTGAATGGATTCAGTTTACTGAACTAGAGGAGTCGATTCCTCTGACTGAACCGATCCGTGTGAAGCTGCTCAGTCAGATAGCAGAGCAGAGAGACGCTGGCAGCAGGGAGGAGCTTAATCTGATCCTAGAGTGGAATCCAGTACCGCCCTTCTCCGCCCACCCCGGCCTGCAACCAATCAAAGCTCAGTCAGATAGCAGAGCAGAGAGACGCTGGCAGCAGGGAGGAGCTTAATCTGATCCTAGAGTGGAATCCAGCCCCGCCCCTCTCCGCCCAACCCGGCCTGCAACCAATCAGAGCTGAGGCAGATAGCAGAGCAGAGAGACGCTGGCAGCAGGGAGGAGCTTAATCTGATCCTAGAGTGGAATCCAGCCCCGCCCCTCTCCGCCCACCCCGGCCTGCAACCAATCAGAGCTCAGTCAGATAGCAGAGCAGAGAGACGCTGGCAGCAGGGAGGAGCTTAATCTGATCCTAGAGTGGAATCCAGCCCCGCCCCTCTCCGCCCAACCCGGCCTGCAACCAATCAGAGCTGAGGCAGATAGCAGAGCAGAGAGACGCTGGCAGCAGGGAGGAGCTTAATCTGATGCTAGAGTGGAATCCAGCCCCGCCCCTCTCCGCCCACCCCGGCCTGCAACCAATCAGAGCTCAGGCAAGCAGCTCTGAGTCACACACTGTACAGGAGGGAGTCTAAGAATGGAATGAGTCACAGGTTAAAAGAATCTAAAGATCCAACTTAGTTAGAGACTCCTTCGATTCTTTGAGTTAAAAGAACCGTGAGTCACTTGAACAGTCACTTCTCTTTCGGTGACGTCATCGGCGCAGGCGCACTGAGGGAGTGCTGAGGAGGCGAGCCTCCTTATCTCAGAGCGCCTGCGCCGAATAAACACAGGCGCGTGATTTTTGAAATGCTGACAGGGCTGGCCGGAGGAGGAGATCGCGGCTGGCCCTGTCAAACAACAAGAGGAGGGGGCGGTTTTCTGCGGCTGCTACCAGCAAGTAGACGCCCTACTTGCTGGTAGAAAGGTAATTAGCATATCATAAAAGTATGTTTTTTGCTAAATCTACTGAACAAAAATTATTAATAACATAATGTAGAAGAAGCAGTCAGCAGAGAGATAAGAGAAGTGACAGGACACACAATTTAGATTACAGGTTGAATTAACCCTTTAGGGTCAAATTGGCTTCTCAAGGAGATATATATGTTAATGGCATCCCTTCTTCTGTCTCATTCAGTAGTTCTAGAACTATTGAGAGAGATGTATTTTTTTTAAATACATTTACACATTTAACCCTCCATTTTAATTATATTATTTACCCCAGTGTTAAATTCACCCCCCTGGATGCTTGTTTTTTTCCTACAGTGGGGTAGATAATTACACACAGGGTTTTAAAGAATAAACTTCCTGACTCAGACCAAGAGCCGACTCAGCGAGTCAGCAAGTGAATGGAAGCATCCGCGCATGCGCATTGCCAACCGAAGCTTCGGGTCACTTGCTTCTTGTCAGCTCAGCGAAAGAACCAAAGATTCGATTCATGAATCAGTTCATTTGAATGAACTGATTCAAATGAACCGATTCAAGTAAAAGATCCGAACTTCCCATCTTTAGTTTACTCGCAGTAAACCTTTCCGGCAACCTGTAGCAGTGTCCCCTTCTCGGCGCGTGCGCACAGTGCAAGAAGAAGCGGATGCCAGCAGTCCGCAACGGCGAATCAGGCTGAGCCTGTGCGTACGCGCGGGATCTCAAAGCGGGAGGAGAGGGAGAGGCGGAGCTGAGGAGTAGAAGGCGGCGCTGGGCACGAACGGCGATGCGTACGGCCGGGCACCATGCATCCACAGACCTCCCCTGCTTGGGCACCTTAATTCAGTGATTGACAGGTTAGGGCTCTTTCACACTTGCGTTATTGTCTTCCGGCATAGAGTTCCGTCGTCGGGGCTCTATGCCGGAAGAATACTGATCAGTTTTATCCTAATGCATTCTGAATGGAGTGAAATCCGTTCAGGATGCATCAGGATGTCTTCAGTTCCGGTACGGAACGTTTTTTGGCCGGAGAAAATACCGCAGCATGCTGCGCTTTTTGCTCCGGCCAAAAATCCTGAAGACTTGCCGCAAGGCCGGATCCGGGATCAATGCCCATTGAAAGGCATTGATCCGGATCCGGCTTTAAGCTAAACGTCGTTTCGGCGCATTGCCGGAGCCGACATTTAGCTTTTTCAGAGTGGTTACCATGGCTGCCGGGACGCTAAAGTCCTGGCAGCCATGGTAAAGTGTAGCGGGGAGCGGGGGAGCAGTGTACTTACCGTCCGTGCGGCTCCCCGGGCGCTCCAGAGTGACGTCAGGGCGCCCCAAGCGCATGGATCACGTGATCACATGGATCACATCATCCATGCGCATGGGGCGCTCTGACGTCACTCTGGAGCGCCCCGGGAGCCGCACGGACGGTAAGTATACCGCTCCCCCGCTCCCCGCTCCTACTATGGCAACCAGGACTTTAATAGCGTCCTGGGTGCCATAGTAACACTGAACGCATTTGGAAGACGGATCTGTCTTCAAATGCTTTCAGTACACTTGCGTTGTTACGGATCCGGCAGGCACCTCCGGCAACGGAAGTGCATGCCGGATCCCAACAACGCAAGTGTGAAAGAGGCCTTAGTAAAACCTGTTTTTCCGCAGAATAAAGCCACAAATAGCTTTTATAAGGCCACCTTAGAAATCAGAATCCTGCCCTGGACATGAGCAGATGTTTAGCTCACAGGGCTCATAGGTGGTGACAGAATCCCTTTAATTATATACATAAATATGATAATTTGGGGCAGGGTAATGAGCCCAATCCTCCACACCATAGAGCAAAGTGTGCAGATACTGCATAGGTTTGGAAAATGTAATAAAAAGTTCGTGAAAAAAAAAAAAGAAAACCTCCCTGAAATGAGGTTTTGCAGGTTGGGATGTCTGTATTCATGTTCAGTTTTATAGTAATATTGTTTATATTAAGAGGAAGTTTTAGCAATGTCTTTAAGAACAGGTTTTGAAAAAATCTATTAAAATATTAAAAACTTCCCATAAAGACAGTTTCAGGTCATTAACCATAAGAATACCCTGCTGACTGGGTGAAGTGAGTAGTCCAGCAGTGGTATAAGGTTCACTAATATTGAGCCTCGAAGCAGAGGTTTCCTTCCCTTCTTTTCTTCCTGGCTCAGTGCATCCCATAGTGTGTAGTGTGAGAGAATTGTTTTTTTCTTAAAGAAAAATCGTGATTTCTTATTACTCAGCAAATTACCGTACTTGAAAAAAAATCTATTTTTGTTGCAGGGTCTTTAAAGACGTATTCCCATCTCAGACAATGGTGGCATATCGCTAGGATATGCCCCCATTGTCTGATAGGTGCCGGTCCCGCACCTACAATGAGAACGGAGCCGGGAAATGAACGGAGGGCGCACTGTGCATGCGCAGCCGCCCTCAGTTAATTTCTATGGGGCCGCTCAGCTATTGCCATCTGCCGCATAGAAATGAATGGGAGCATGGGCCGCACATGCGCGGTGCGCTCCCATACACTTCTATGGGAGCAGCGCTGGCCGCTTCGTTCTCTTTGTAGGGGACCCGCATCTATCAGACAATAGGGGACTATGCTAGCGATATGCCCACATTGTCTGAGATGGGAATACCCCTTTAAGAATTAAAACTTAAAGAGGTTGGCTCACATGCACAAATAGGATTTATTATGTAAATTACGTTAATACAAGACACTAATGTACTGTGATTGTCCATATTGCTTCCTTTGCTGCCTGGATTCATTTTTCCATCACATTATACACCGCTCGTTTCCATGGTTACGACTAGGGATGAGCGAACCCGAACTGTATAGTTCGGGTTCGTACCGAATTTTGGGGTGTCCGTGACACGGACCCGAACCCGAACATTTTCGTAAAAGTCCGGATTCGGGTTCGGTGTTCGGCGCTTTCTTGGCGCTTTTTGAAAGGCTGCAAAGCAGCCAATCAACAAGCATCATACTACTTTCCCCAAGAGGCCATCACAGCCATGCCTACTATTGGCATGGCTGTGATTGGCCAGTGCAGCATGTGACCCAGCCTCTATATAAGCTTGGGTCACGTAGCGCTGCACGTCACTCTGCTGATACAAGCATAGGGAGAGGTTGCAGCTGCGACGTTAGGGCGAGATTAGGCAGTGATTAACTCCTCCAAAAGACTTCATTCAGTGATCGATCTACAGCTGTGGATCATTGAAATGCTGCTATTCAATTGCTCAGTGTTTTTATGCTGCCCAGAGCGTTTTTGGATCACTTTTTTCTGGGGTGATCGGCGGCCATTTTGTGGCTTGTGGTGCGCCAGCACAAGCTGCCACAAAGTCCATTTAACCATCAATAGTGTGGTTATTTTTGGCTATATCCTACATCAGGGTCAAGCTTTCATCAAGTGCATTTAACCATCAATAGTGTGGTTATCTTTTGGCCATATACTACATCAGGGGCAAGTTGAGCCTGTCACCCAGCGCCTAAAAAATAGGCCTCACATTTATATTAATCCAAATCTGTCATTACTGTTTTAGCTGGTCAAGTTATTTTTAGTGACCGTCAAAGCACAGTTTTTGTTCTGGGTTGAAAAACTATTCCCAAATTTGCAATTCTCAAAATTAGTGGTTTCTGCTGTATCAGGCCTACTTTAAATCTATCCCTAAAAGGGTATATTAGATTCAAGGTGCTGATAGGGTCATTCTCAAGAACTTAACACACACGCTACAGTGCAGATACAAGTCTAATTCTGTGATTAAACGTATACCTGTCACCCAGCGGCTAAAAATTAGGCCTCAAATTTATATTCAGCTAAATCTGTCATTACTGCTGTGCCTGTATTAGTGTAATACGGTACCTAAATAGATAGCCAGATAGTGTTAGGTGTCTGTAAAAAAAGGCCTGAATTTTAATTCAATACATTGGCCCGAATAATATTTTTCTTATTGTGTTGAACGGTAACAATGAGGAAAACATCTAGTAAGGGACGCGGACGCGGACATGGTCGTGGTGGTGTTAGTGGACCCTCTGGTGCTGGGAGAGGACGTGGCCGTTCTGCCACAGCCACACATCCTAGTGAACCAACTACCTCAGGTCCCAGTAGCCGCCAGAATTTACAGCCATATTTGGTGGGGCCCAATGCCGTTCTAAGGATGGTAAGGCCTGAGCAGGTACAGGCATTAGTCAATTGGGTGGCCGACAGTGGATCCAGCACGTTCACATTATCTCCCACCCAGTCTTCTGCAGAAAGCGCACAGATGGCGCATGAAAACCAAGCCCATCAGTCTGTCACATCACCCCCATGCATATCAGGGAAACTGTCTGAGCCTCAAGTTATGCAGCAGTCTCTTATGCTGTTAGAAGACTCTGCTGGCAGGGTTTCCCAAGGGCATCCACCTAGCCCTTCCCCAGGGGTGGAAGAGATAGAATGCACTAACGCACAACCACTTATGTTTTTCTGATGATGAGGACATGGGAATACCACCTCAGCACGTCTCTGATGATGACGAAACACAGGTGCCAACTGCTGCGTCTTTCTGCAGTGTGCAGACTGAACAGGAGGTCAGGGATCAAGACTGGGTGGAAGACGATGCAGGGGACGATGAGGTCCTAGACCCCACATGGAATGAAGGTCGTGCCACTGACTTTCACAGTTCGGAGGAAGAGGCAATGGTGAGACCGAGCCAACAGCGTAGCAAAAGAGGGAGCAGTGGGCAAAAGCAGAACACCCGCCGCCAAGAGACTCCGCCTGCTACTGACCGCCGCCATCTGGGACCGAGCACCCCAAAGGCAGCTTCAAGGAGTTCCCTGGCATGGCACTTCTTCAAACAATGTGCTGACGACAAGACCCGAGTGGTTTGCACGCTGTGCCATCAGAGCCTGAAGCGAGGCATTAACGTTCTGAACCTTAGCACAACCTGCATGACCAGGCACCTGCATGCAAAGCATGAACTGCAGTGGAGTAAACACCTTAAAAACAAGGAAGTCACTCAGGCTCCCCCTGCTACCTCTTCTGCTGCTGCCGCCTCGGCCTCTTCTGCTGCTGCCGCCTCGGCCTCTTCCTCCGCCTCTGGAGGGACGTTGGCACCTGCCGCCCAGCAAACATGGGATGTACCACCAACACCACCACCTGCGTCACCAAGCATCTCAACCATGTCACACGGCAGCGTTCAGGTCTCCATCTCACAAACATTTGAGAGAAAGCGTAAATTCCCACCTAGCCACCCTCGATCCCTGGCCCTGAATGCCAGCATTTCTAAACTACTGGCCTATGAAATGCTGTCATTTAGGCTGGTGGACACACACAGCTTCAAACAGCTCATGTCGCTTGCTGTCCCACAGTATGTTGTTCCCAGCCGGCACTACTTCTCCAAGAGAGCTGTGCCTTCCCTGCACAAACAAGTGTCCGATAAAATCAAGTGTGCACTGCGCAACGCCATCTATGGCAAGGTCCACCTAACCACAGATACGTGGACCAGTAAGCACGGCCAGGGACGCTATATCTCCCTAACTGCACACTGGGTAAATGTAGTGGCGGCTGGGCCCCAGGCGGAGAGCTGTTTGGCGCACGTCCTTCCGCCGCCAAGGATCGCAGGGCAACATTCTTTGCCTCCTGTCTCTTCCTCCTCCTACTCAGCTTCCTCCTCCTCTTCTTCCACCTGCTCATCCAGTCAGCCACACACCTTCACCACCAACTTCAGCGCAGCCCGGGGTAAACGTCAGCAGGCCGTTCTGAAACTCATATGTTTGGGGGACAGGCCCCACACCGCACAGGAGTTGTGGGGGGGTATAGAACAACAGACCGACGAGTGGTTGCTGCCGGTGAGCCTCAAGCCCGGCCTGGTGGTGTGCGATAATGGGCGAAATCTCGTTGCAGCTCTGGGACTAGCCGGTTTGACGCACATCCCTTGCCTGGCGAATGTGCTGAATTTGGTGGGGCAGAAGTTCATTCACAACTACCCCGACATGTCAGAGCTGCTGCATAAAGTGTGGGACGTCTGTTCGCGCTTCCGGCGTTCACACCCTGCCGCTGCTCGCCTGTCTGCGCTACAGCGTAACTTCGGCCTTCCCGCTCACCGCCTCATATGCGACGTGCCCACCAGGTGGAACTCCACCTTGCACATGCTGGACAGACTGTGCGAGCAGCAGCAGGCCATAGTGGAGTTTCAGCTGCAGCACGCACGGGTCAGTCGCACTGCGGATCAGACACACTTCACCACCAATGACTGGGCCTCCATGCGAGACCTGTGTGCCCTGTTGCGCTGTTTCGAGTACTCCACCAACATGGCCAGTGGCGATGACGTCGTTATCAGCGTTACAATACCACTTCTATGTCTCCTTGAGAAAACACTTAGGGCGATGATGGAAGAGGAGGTGGCCCAGGAGGAGGAGGAGGAAGAGGGGTCATTTTTAGCACTTTCAGGCCAGTCTCTTCGAAGTGACTCAGAGGGAGGTTTTTTGCAACACCAGAGGCCAGGTACAAATGTGGCCAGACAGGGCCCACTACTGGAGGACGAGGAGGATGAGGATGAGGAGGAGGTGGAGGAGGATGAGGATGAAGCAGGTTCACAGCGGGGTGGCACCCAACGCAGCTCGGGCCCATCACTGGTGCGTGGCTGGGGGGAAACGCAGGACGATGACGATACGCCTCCCACAGAGGACAGCTTGTCCTTACCTCTGGGCAGCCTGGCACACATGAGCGACTACATGCTGCAGTGCCTGCGCAACGACAGCAGAGTTGCCCACATTTTAACGTGTGCGGACTACTGGGTTGCCACCCTGCTGGATCCACGGTACAAAGACAATGTGCCCACCTTCATGCACTGGAGCGTGATAGTAAGATGCGCGAGTACAAGCGCACGTTGGTAGACGCGCTACTGAGAGCATTCCCAAATATCACAGGGGAACAAGTGGAAGCCCAAGGCGAAGGCAGAGGAGGAGCAAGAGGTCGCCAACGCAGCTGTGTCACGGCCAGCTCCTCTGAGGGCAGGGTTAGCATGGCAGAGATGTGGAAAAGTTTTGTCACCACGCCACAGCTAACTGCACCACCACCTGATACAGAACGTGTTAGCAGGAGGCAACATTTCAATAACATGGTGGAACAGTACCTGTGCACACCCCTCCACGTACTGACTGATGGTTCGGCCCCATTCAACTTCTGGGTCTCCAAATTGTCCACGTGGCCAGAGCTAGCCTTTTATGCCTTGGAGGTGCTGGCCTGCCCGGCGGCCAGCGTTTTGTCTGAACGTGTATTCAGCACGGCAGGGGACGTCATTACAGACAAACGCAGCCGCCTGTCTACAGCCAATGTGGACAAGCTGACGTTCATAAAAATGAACCAGGCATGGATCCCACAGGACCTGTCCATCCCTTGTGCAGATTAGACATTAACTATCTCCCCTTAACAATATATTATTGTACTCCAGGGCACTTCCTCATTCAATCCTATTTTTATTTTCATTTTACCATTATATTGCGGGGCAACCCAAAGTTGAATG
The DNA here is from genome assembly GCF_905171765.1 of Bufo bufo. Classification (NCBI taxonomy): domain Eukaryota; kingdom Metazoa; phylum Chordata; class Amphibia; order Anura; family Bufonidae; genus Bufo; species Bufo bufo. Next base: position 810,594,445 of record NC_053390.1, read on the forward strand.
AACCTCTCCTCTGTCTGGGTGCCGGGGCCTAAAAATATCTGACAGTGGCCTGTTCCAGTGGTGGGTGACATGAAGCCTGATTCTCTGCTATGACATGAAGACTGATTCTCTGCTGACATGAAGCCTGAATCTCTGTTATGGGACCTCTCTCCTCTGCCTGGGTGCCTGGGCCTAAATATGTGACAGTGGCCTGTTCCAGTGGTGGGTGACGTGAAGCCTGATTCTCTGCTATGACATGAAGACTGATTCTCTGCTGACATGAAGCCAGATTCTCTGTTACGGGACCTCTCTCCTCTGCCTGGGTGCCTGGGCCTAAATATGTGACAGTGGCCTGTTCCAGTGGTGGGTGACGTGAAGCCTGATTCTCTGCTATGACATGAAGACTGATTCTCTGCTGACATGAAGCCTGAATCTCTGTTATGGGACCTCTCTCCTCTGCCTGGGTGCCTGGGCCTAAATATGTGACAGTGGCCTGTTCCAGTGGTGGGTGACGTGAAGCCTGATTCTCTGCTATGACATGGAGACTGATTCTCTGCTGACATGAAGCCAGATACTCTGTTACGGGACCTCTCTCCTCTGTCTGGGTGCCGGGGCCTAAAAATATCTGACAGTGGCCTGTTCCAGTGGTGGGTGACATAAAGCCTGATTCTCTGCTATGACATGAAGACTGATTCTCTGCTGACATGAAGCCTGAATCTCTGTTATGGGACCTCTCTCCTCTGCCTGGGTGCCGGGGCCTAAAAATATCTGACAGTGGCCTGTTCCAGTGGTGGGTGACGTGAAGCCTGATTCTCTGCTATGACATGAAGACTGATTCTCTGCTGACATGAAGCCTGAATCTCTGTTATGGGACCTCTCTCCTCTGCCTGGGTGCCGGGGCCTAAAAATATCTGACAGTGGCCTGTTCCAGTGGTGGGTGACGTGAAGCCTGATTCTCTGCTAGGACATGCAGACTGATTCTCTGCTGACATGAAGCCAGATTCTCTGTTACGGGACCTCTCTCCTCTGCCTGGGTGCCTGGGCCTAAATATCTGACAATGGACTGTTCCAGTGTTGGGTGACGTAAAGCATGATTCTCTGCTAGGACATGCAGACTGATTCTCTGCTGACATGAAGCCAGATTCTCTGTTATGGGACCTCTCTCCTCTGCCTGGGTGCCTGGGCCTAAATATCTGACAATGGACTGTTCCAGTGTTGGGTGACGTAAAGCCTGATTCTCTGCTATGACATGCAGACTGATTCTCTGCTGACGTGAAGCCAGATTCTCTGCTATGGGACCTCTCTCCAATTGATATTGGTTCATTTTTTTATTTTAATTTTTTATTTTAATTCATTTCCCTATCCACATTTGTTTGCAGGGGATTTACCTACATGTTGCTGCCTTTTGCAGCCCTCTAGCTCTTTCCTGGGCTGTTTTACAGCCTTTTTAGTGCCGAAAAGTTCGGGTCCCCATTGACTTCAATGGGGTTCGGGTTCGGGACGAAGTTCGGGTCGGGTTCGGATCCCGAACCCGAACATTTCCGGGAAGTTCGGCCGAACTTCTCGAACCCGAACATCCAGGTGTTCGCTCAACTCTAGTTACGACCACCCTGCAATCCATCAGTGCTGGTCGTGCTTGCATACTATAAGAAAAAACACTAGTCTATGTAGTCCCCACGGTCCGGGCCACCAGGGAGGCCAATGCTTTTTCCTATAGTGTGGAAGCACGACCACCGCTGATGGATTACAGGGTGGTCGTAACCATGAAAACGAGCAGTGTATAATGTGATGGAAATATGAATCCAGCCAGCAAAGGAAGCAATATGACAATCACAGTACATTAGTAAGTATATAGTATTAACATCCTGTACATAATAAATGCCATTTGCTGAAGTGAGACAACCCGTTTAAGGTTCGCTAAATTCTTCAAGTTGCAAAAAAAGTAATTTTTGAGTGAGGTCTAATATGAGAATGCTGTTTATATACAGTACATGAGGTACTTTGTATACTGTTCATCAGAATGTATAAGCCCACTTACCACATTAAGGTGAAGTCTTTCCAGTGGGTTCCTACTAGAGATGAGTGAATAGAATCCCACGAAGTGGAATTCGATCCGAATTTCAGGATAAAATCGATTCGCCTAGAAGCTGAATTTCCTCGTGCTTTATGTCAGCGAATCGATTTAACCTGAAATAGTATAAAAAACAAAATAAATTCAAACTTACCTCCTCCATTTGCTCACGACGGGCCGCAAGTCTCCATCTTGCTTGAAGATTTCGGCCGAAATCCTGTGCGGCGCGAGATTACATCATCGTGCCGGCCGGCGTGATGACGTCATACGTCACCACGCCAGCCGACGCGATGACGTAATCTCGCGCTGCACAGGATTTCGGCCGAGATCTTCAAGCAAGGCAGTAAGTTTGATTTAATTTTTTTTCTTGCGTTTTTATTGTTAATTTTACACTTAGATGCCGCCATCATGTATGAACGCGGCATCTGAGGGGTACAATGATGGGGGCGGTGCTATCATAGCTCCCTGTCATTGAACCCGCTTTTTACAAAAAAAAGTGGTTTGTGACGAAGTAATTCGTCATGGAGGGAATTTTTTTGTGAAATTCGCCGAATCAGCAGAATCGAACTTTTAAGAAATTCGTTCATCTCTAGTCCCTACTGTAAGTTGGCACAGTGCCACATGATGACCAGTGCTGCCAAGAGTTGAGTTTTTTAGATCTGTTCACCCAGGGCAGTGCTGCATGGTGGCTATTGTTGCTGTGACGCTCTGCCTGTGGTTGATGGAGCCCAGTGCCATGGGAGGTGTTGTTGGGCTGCTGGGTTGCACTGCCAGCGAATGTGATTTGTGGCTGGGATGGTCACCATGTGGCACTGCACCATAGTAGAGTAGAGACCAACTCGAAAGAGGTCATCTTTACCTGACGATTGGGGTTATTATTTCGATCAAAATGTATACAAAGTACCTCTTGTACCTGATAACAGGAAGCATCGACATATTATTAGGCTTAGTGGCTAGTATGAAAATTTAGAGATTTTAGGAATCTTTTTTACTTATAGATGGAAAAATAGAATAAAAAACCAAAGATTGTGATAAAATATGTATTTAAATGCTATGTACAACTTTGAAGGCAATTTTTTTTATGATTGCAGGTTACTCATTTTTGGCAAAAAAATCACTTTTTCAATTGGCCTTCATTAATAAAATGTGAGCCGATCTGTCACAAAGGGTTAACTGTTTTTCTATCTGTGTGACTGGTACTTTCACTTTCACTTTGTGCCAGTCATCTAATAAACCTTATCTCTAAACTACCAAGAGGTCATAAACACTTATTTAAGGCACATTCTAATCAGTAAGATAAGGATTGAGCTTTAACCCCTTAAGGACCGGGCTCATTTTCACCTTAAGGACCAGGCTCATTTTCACCTTAAGGACCAGGCCATTTTTTGCAAATCTGACCAGTGTCACTTTAAGTGCTCATAACTTTAAAACGCTTTGACTTACCCAGGCCGTTCTGAGATTGTTTTTTCGTCACATATTGTACTTCATGACACTGCTAAAATTGGGTCAAAAAAGTTAATTTTTTTGCATAAAAAAATACAATTTTTACCGTAAATTTTGAAAAATTAGCAAATTTCAAATTTTCAGTTTCTCTACCTCTGTAATACATAGTAATACCCCCAAAAATTGTGATGACTTTACATTCCCCATATGTCTACTTCATGCTTGAATTGTTTTGGGAATGATATTTTATTTTTTGGGAATGTTATAAGGCTTAGAAGTTTAGAAGCAAATCTTGAAATTTTTCAGAAATTTACAAAAACTCAATTTTTAGCGACCAGTTCAGGTCTGAAGTCACTTTGCGAGGCTTACATAATAGAAACCACCCAAAAATGACCCCATCTAAGAAACTACACCCCTCAAGGTATTCAAAACTGATTTTGCATACATTGTTAACCCTTTAGGTGTTGCACAAGAGTTATTGGCAAATGGGGAGGAAATTTGAGAATTTCATATTTTTGTCAAATTTTTCATTTTAACCCATTTTTTCCACTAACAAACCAAGGGTTAACAGCCAAACAAGACTGTATCTTTATTGCCCTGACTCTGCCGTTTACAGAAACACCCAATATGTGGCCGTAAACTACTGTACGGCCACACAGCGGGGCGTAGAGTGAAAGGTGCACCATATGGTTTTTGGAAGGCTGATTTTTATGGACTGGTTTTTTGACACCATGTCCCATTTGAAGCCCCCTGATGCACCCCAAGAGGAGAAACTCCCTAAAAGTGACCCCATCTAAGAAACTACACCCCTCAAGGTATTCAAAACTGATTTTACATACGTCGTTAACCCTTTAGGTGTTGCACAAGAGTTATTGGCAAATGGGGATGAAATTTGAGAATTTCATTTTTTTGCCTAATTTTCAATTTTAACCCATTTTTTCCACTAACAAAGCAAGGGTTAACAGCCAAACAAGATTGTATCTTTATTGCCCTGACTCTGCCGTTTACAGAAACACCCCATATGTGGCCGTAAACTACTGTACGGCCACACAGCGGGGCGTAGAGTGAAAGGTGCACCATATGGTTTTTGGAAGGCTGATTTTTATGGACTGGTTTTTTGACACCATGTCCCATTTGAAGCCCCCTGATGCACCCCAAGAGGAGAAACTCCCTAAAAGTGACCCCATCTAAGAAACTACACCCCTCAAGGTATTCAAAACTGATTTTACATACGTCGTTAACCCTTTAGGTGTTGCACAAGAGTTATTGGCAAATGGGGATGAAATTTGAGAATTTCATTTTTTTGCCTAATTTTCAATTTTAACCCATTTTTTCCACTAACAAAGCAAGGGTTAACAGCCAAACAAGACTGTATCTTTATTGCCCTGACTCTGCCGTTTACAGAAACACCCCATATGTGGCTGTAAACTACTGTACGGGCACACAGTAGGGCGTAGAGTGAAAGGTGCGCGGTTTGGTTTTTGGAAGCCAGATTTTGCTGGACTGGTTTTTTGACACCATGTCCCATTTGAAGCCCCCCTGATGCACCCCTAGAGTAGAAACTCCATAAAAGTGACCCCATCTAAGAAACTACACCCCTCAAGCTATTCAAAACTGATTTTACAAACTTTGTTAACCCTTTAGGTGTTGCACAAGATTTAATGGAAAATAGAGACACAATTTCAAAATTTCACATTTTTGGCAGATTTTCCATTTTAATATTTTTTTTCCAGTTACAAAGCAAGGGTTAACAGCCAAACAAAACTCAATATTTATGGCCCTAATTCTGTAGTTTACAGAAACACCCCATATGTGGTCGTAAACCGCTGTACGGGCACACGGCAGGGCGCAGAAGGAAAGGAATTCCATACGGTTTTTGGAAGGCAGGTTTTGCTGGACTGTTTTTTTTGACACCATGTCCCATTTGAAGCCCCCCTGATGCACCCCTAGAGTAGAAACTCCAAAAAAGTGACCCCATTTTAGAAACTACGGGATAGGGTGGCAGTTTTGTTGGTACTAGTTTAGGGTACATATGATTTTTGGTTGCTCTATATTACACTTTTTGTGCAGCAAGGTAACAAGAAATAGCTTTTTTGGCACGTTTTTTTTTTTTGTTATTTACAACATTCATCTGACAGGTTAGATTATGTGGTATTTTTATAGAGCAGGTTGTCGCGGACGCGGCGATACCTAATATGTATACATTTTTTTTTATTTATGTAAGTTTTATACAATAACTTCATTTTTAAAACCAAAAAAATGTTTTAGTGTCTCCATATTCTAAGAGCCATAGTTTTTTCAGTTTTTGGGCGATTATCTTGAGTAGGGTCTCATTTTTTGCGGGATGAGATGACGGTTTGATTGGCACTATTTTGGGGTGCATATGATTTTTTGATCGCTTGCTATTACACTTTTTGTGACGTAAGATGGCAAAAAATGGCTTTTTTTACACTGTTTTTATTTTTATTTTTTTACGGTGGTCATCTGAGGGGTTAGGTCATGTGATATTTTTATAGAGCCGGTCGATACGGACGCGGCGATACCTAATATGTATACTTTTTTTTTATTTATGTAAGTTTTACAGAATGAGTTCATTTTTGAAAAAAAAAAAATCATGTTTTAGTGTCTCCATAGTCTAAGAGCCATAGTTTTTTCAGCTTTTGGGCGATTATCTTGAGTAGGGTCTCATTTTTTGCGGGATGAGATGACGGTTTGATTGGTACTATTTTGGCGTACATGCGACTTTTTTGATCACTTTTATTACTTTTTTTGGGAAGTAAGGTGGGCAAAATTTCAATTTTCTCATAGTTTTTATTTTTTTATTTTTATGGCGTTCACCGTGCGGGGAAAGTAACATGACCATTTTATAGATCAGGTCGTTACGGACGCGGCGATACCTAATATGTGTAGTTTATTTTATTTTTTTAATTTTTATTCAGTGATAAATGTTTTTTTTTTTATCTTAACTTTTTTCACTTTTTTTTACATTTTTGTGACCCAGACCCACTTGGTTCTTGAAGATCCAGTGGGTCTGGTGTCTGTATAATACAGTACAGAACAATATATATTGTTCTGTACTGTATTTTACTTACACTGAACAGATCTGTGCTTTTAGCATAGATCTGTTCAGCACCATGGACAGCAGGACGCCTGAGCAGGCGTCCTGTTGCCATGGGAACCCTCCCCGTCTGCTCAGAACTTCGCAGACGGGGAAGGGTAAGCACGGGGCTGAGGGGGGCTCTCTGGGGGCTCTCTCCCTCTCCATCGGGGGGCTGCAAAGCCACAGCAGCCCCCCGATGGAGAGGGAGGGAGCTCCCTGACCGATGACAGTTAACTTTTTCCATACAGCGGTCCGTACGGACCGCGGTATGGAAAGGGTTAAACGGCTGACATCTTCACAGATGTCAGCCGTTTATACCAGGGTGCCAGCAATGTGCTGGCACCCTGGTATACCCACTAGAAGCCAACGATCGTTCATGGGGAGGCGGGCGGGGGATCGCGATCCCGCCTGCCGCACCGCCCGCCTCCCGCAACGCCCCCACCGCCTGCGACACCCCCCCCGCACCACCCTCCGGCATAAAATCGTGCAGGGGTGCAGGGGGTGGGTGAAAAATAATGATTTTAGCCACTCTAAAGTTTCTGATCCCCGCGGTCAGGGACCGCGGCGATCAGAAACTGCAAAAAGCGCAGCAAACCGCAGGTCTGAATTGACCTGCGGTTTGCTGCGATCGCCGATACGGGGGGGTCAAATGACCCCCCCCTGCATTGTTACGGGATGCCGGCTGAATGATTTCAGCCGAAATCCCGTTCCAATTAACCCCTGGGGCGCCGGAATACAGATTTTAAGTCAGGACGTACCGGTACGTCCTCGGTCCTTAAGGACTCGGGAAATAGGGCGTACCGGTACGTCCTAGGTCCTTAAGGACTCGGGAAATAGGGCGTACCGGTACGTCCTAGGTCCTTAAGGGGTTAATGATTGTTTATAATGTCAGAGAGCAGAGATAAGGAGCCGTCAGCTCCTGGTCTGACGGGAAAGACAGAAAATCCAAAGGGTGCTTGTAGAGCATCTCAGCTCTGTACAGAAAAAAGGAGACCATATTTTTAATAAAGACCAATTTAAAAGCATATTTTTAGCGTAAAATGAGTACAATGCAATAATAATTTAAAAAAATGCCCCCAAAGTTGTTTATAGCCTGTTACCATTCAAAATCTGGCGCCTGCGCTGCGGCCGTACGTATCTTCAATCTGCGCAGGCGCACTGAGAGGCGGCCGCTCTCTCCTCAATGCGCCTGCGCCGGGTGTAGATGTGACGTCATCGGCGCAGGCGCATTGAGGATGGAGCGGCCGAGCGAGTGGCCATCTCTCAGTGCGCCTGCGCAGATTGAAGATAGGTACGGCCGCGGCGCAGGCGCCAGATTTTGAATGGTAACAGGCAGGGCCAGCAGATAACGATTCCGTTCCCTGGCCCTGTCAATCACAATGCGGAGGGGGCGTCATTAGGGTCGGAGGATGCGGCTGCTACCAGCAAGTAGCCGCCCTACTTGCTGGTAGCAAGGTAATTTGCATATTTTAAAAATCGCTTTTTAGCAAATTCTACTGAACAGAAATGATTATTTAACTTATGTATGCATAAATCGCAGTGTAGGGATTATTAGTAAACAAAAAAAAAAAAAAACGGTTTAGTGGTTGAGTGATTAGTACGGGCTGGCCTGTGGTGCAACACAGCAGTTCACAATCTTACTGTGCTCTATATTACTCCCCCTCCCATAACTAGTCTGGAAGCACGTGCCTGATTATTTCTCCTGAGCAAAACGCTGAACTGGATAGAGTTCGTGGGGGTGTTTATCAGCTCTCAAATGTGCAATGTCCCTTTTAGTAATGGAGTCCTTGTAGTACAGTAGCAACACTTTAGGCCTGACACAAAGCAGAGACCCTAACTATCTAACTACAGGCCTGGTCTAAGTCTCTAGGCACCAACACTGCAGTAGGATGCGTGCACGATCTTACCGTCCCGGGTCTGCTCTTTATCCACTGATGTCTCTGAACCGAACAACCAGTCTCCCCAGCAAACACGAGGTCCCACAGGGTATGCGGCTTGTTCCTTAGATCTTGTCAGACTTTCTGGAAACAATCCTCCTTTCCCTGGACAGGATCTGGGATTGGGACAACAATCAGCTTCACTCAGCTGCAGCTGTGGTCACAGAGGAGGTCCTCTCACTCCTGGATCCATTAGCTTTTCTACTCACACACAACTCCTCAGCTCCTAAGATGGCTGCAGATACTTCTCCATGTTCTAAAAAACCACACCTCTCATGAATATGGAAATATATATGCAGTCAGTCAGCTGTGCCTAGGAAACAGCGGCATCTTGTGGCCAAACAGCAGAACGTCAGTCCAGAACATTTAATTTAATTCAGAAATTGCTGCTTTAATTCAGACAGTGAGAGCTGTTTCCCCATCTCACACTAGTGTGGTATTAAAATGGGTGGTCCTTTCTCAGGGGTCGTGTTCATTCTCAGGGGACATGTTCTTTCTGATGCAGCACAGTGAGTATGTCCTTTCTCAGGGGGAACATCCTTTTTGCTGCAGCTCTCTCTCTGTAAAGCCCCATTCACACAACCATATTTTTGGTCCGCATCCGATCTGCATTTTTTGCGGATAGGATGCTGACCCATTCATTTCAATAGGTCTTCAAAAAACTAGACAGAACACAGAGTGCTGTCTGCATCCGTATGTCGGTTCTGAAGTCTCAGAAAAAAAGATAAAACATGTCTTATTCTTATCCGTTTTGCGGACAAGGATAGGCATTGTTACAATGGATCCACACAAAAAACGGATGCAACATGGACCTCACCCGTATTTTTTGTGGCTCGCAAAATACATACAATCGTGTGAATGCACGCTAACTGTCACAGCTTCTCACAATAGATACAGCTAGTGGCAGTTTAAAAATTGAGCTGGGCATGTGCGACCACCTGAGTAGATGGACATGCACATTACTATACAGATTAAACACCAGGGGGCAGCGTCATAATGAAGTAAAGAATATCTCACAACTTGGGCATTTTTGAAACAGAAAGTAAATAATAAAAGTAACTTATGTTTCATGCTGAATTATATTAAAATATCATTTAGTGGTGGCACAACCCCTTTAATGGAAAATGTATGCCTGGGTGGCACCAGAGTATTCGATAAAAAGGTAAGATTTTCCAGTATACTTTAAAAGGGTTTTCTGAGATTTTTTTTTACTGATGACCTATCCTCAGGATAGGTCATCAGTATCTGATTGGCGGGGGGCCGACACTTGGGACCCGCCGATCAGCTGTTCAAGAAGGCACCGGCGCTCCTGTGAGTGCTGTGGCCTCCTCGCAGCTCACCTGGCACAGCGCTGTATAGTGGCTGTGCTTGGTATCGCAGCTTAGTATCAATTGAATTGGGCTGAGCTGCGCCTCAGTGACGTCACTCTGCCCAAAAAAAGCTGAGAAAATGTTGCTGCACTCACAGAAGTGCAGGTGCCTTCTCAAACAGCTGATCGGCGGGGGCCCCGGGTGTCAGACCCCCACCGATCAGATACTGATGACCTATCCAGAGGATAGGTCATCCATTAAAAAATCTCGGAAAACACTTTTAATGGTGAATTCACACAACCATAATCCATTTTGCGATTCTGCAAAAAACGTATACCGGCCGCGTGCATTCCACATTTTGCGGATTGGAATGTCCTTCCCTTAGATAGAAATGTCTATTCTTGTCCACAAAACGGACAAGAATAGGACATGGTATATTTTACATTTTTTGTGGGACTGTGAAACACACGGTGTGCTGTCCACCTCCTTTGTGGCCCAATTGAAATGAACGGGTCCGCATCTGATCCCCAACATTGCGGAACGGATGTAGAAAGAAAAAATAAAATAAAAATACGGTCGTGTGAATGAGCCCTAAGTACTAGTGCTTCATAGTTTTCAAGATGTCTGCTTGCTGTCATTGAATAAAAACCTTCATTGCTTACTTCCAGTGGATGGAGTCATGTGTAATCATGCTTGCTAACATTGCCAGAAACCTGCATGGGAACTCGTACTTAGGACCTCTTTCCCACTGGCGTGTGCGCCCCGTGGTCGTATTGCGGACTGAATTTACGGATCCGCAATACACGCGTGCCGTTCCGTGGGCATTCCGCATCACGGATGCGGACCCATTCACTTCAATGGGTCCGCAAATCCGGAGATGCGGAATGGTGCGGAACGGAACAACGGAACGGAACCCTACAGAAGCACTACGGAGTGCTTCCGTGGGGTTTCGTCCCGTACTTCCGTTTTACAAAAAGATAGAACATGTCCTATCTTTTTGCGGAACGGCTGGGTCGCGGACCCATTCAAGTGAATGGGTCCGCGATCCGCTGCGGCTGCCCCTCGGACTGTGCTCGTGAATTGTGGCCCGCATTTTGCGGGCCGCAGCACGACCATGGGGCGCACACGCTCGTGGGAAAGAGGCCTAAGGATGTGGTTTGGCCCAAGACAGCTCAAATTTGCTAAGGCCTCTTTTAAACGACCATATGGCTTTTTCAGTGTTTTTTCACGGATCCGTTGTTCCGTTTTTTTGTTTCCGTTGTGTTTCCGTTTCTTTTCAGTTTTTCCGTATGGCATATACAGTATACAGTAATTACATAGAAAAAATTGGGCTGGGCATAACATTTTCAATAGATGGTTCTGCAAAAACGGAACGGATACAGAAGACATACGAATGCATTTCCGTATGTGTTCCGTTTTTTTTTTGACTTGAATAGAGCCACGGAACATGATTTGCTGGCAATAATAGGACATGTTCTATCTTTCAACGGAGCGGCAAAAACGGAAATACGGAAACAGAATGCATACAGAGTACATTCCGTTTTTTTGCGGGACCATTGAAATTAATGGTTTCATATACGGACCGTATACGGAACGCAAAAAACGGCCCTTAAACGGAAAAAAAAAAAACGGTGTTGTGAATAAGGCCTAAGACTGTCTCTGAAAATCTGCATATTTGTGACAGTTGACAACTATGTCTATGCCCTGCCAGACAGTAGATTTAAACTGAGCATGTGCGAACAGCTCAGTGAGATGGACACAAAAATGAGGAAAAAAACAAACAGCAGATGGCGCTACACAGATTTTATTGAATAGCTCACTGGTTATACTAAATTTTTAATTACATGCAATTACAAAAGTATTCAGATCCCGGTGCTGGTTTGAAAAATGTAGAATGTAGAATATGCTTTGTGACACAACACCTTTAAGTATGAACTACTGTGAGTACAGGTCAGTGTTCCCTTTATTTGAAGGATTTGTATAAATTTCTATGGAAGAATAACATTAAACTTAAGATGAAAGACTTGATTGAAGACTTCAGTAAGCCATCAATATCAGATTGACAAGGGTCGGACCTCCTGCACCCCCACCAATCAGCTGTTACCTTGTACAGTAGCTCCAGCGCCAGAACTGCACAGCTCCACCCATGCACGTCAATAGGAGCAGCGCTGCAGCAATTGGCTCCGTCAACTACACGAGGAGCTGATCAGCAGGGGTGCAGGGTGTCAGAGGGTAGGCCAGTGGCATGCTTTCAAAGGAAGGAGGCCATGCAGCTGCTACGGGGCCCAGGGGGAAGAACTACTTCTTTTCCTGACAAGAAAACACTACATTTTCATACAGCTGCCACTAGGGGGAGCTCAGATTATTTGAGATTCCATTCCAGTAAATTGTAATTGTATAAATTGAGCTCCCCCTAGTGGTGGCAGCAGGCATCCAGCTTTGTAATAGATAGGAAGCAGTTTATTTATGGGGTGAATACATAGAGAGACTTGGTTGTCAGAATGAGCACCATATTTATGAAGCACCTTTTCCCCCTTTTCCAACATTTAAGTTGGGATAAAAAAAAGTAAGTGAGTCAGCCTGGGAGTGATTGTCGCCTACTGGGGCAAGGGGGCCCTTACTAAGTTTGCTATGGGGTCCTATAAGATTTGTGTATGCTTCTGGGATAGGCCATTAATATCAAAGTCCTGAATTTTGGGCAGACTAGATGGGCCAAATCGTTCTTATCTGCCGACACATTCTATGAATGCGTATTACGATTAGTGTTGAATGAATCGAACCTGACGAAGTGGAATTCCATCTGAATTTCAGGGAAACTTTGATTCGCTGCGAAGCTGAATTTCCTTGTGCTTCGTGGTAACGAATTGATTTTGCCTGAATGGTGGATTGAATTCCACTTTGTCCGCCGCCATCTTGATTGAAGATCCCGCGCGACGCCACCATGCCGGCCGAGTCCATGATGTCATCACAAGCCGCGAGAGATTTGACGCTGGACCTATAATTAAGATGGCAGTGGACGGCTCTTCGCGATCACATGGATGAGGGTTAGTATGATTTTATTATATTTTAATTTTATTTTACACTGTAATATTAATATCAGATGCCGCGATCAGTGATTAACGTGGCATCTGAGGGGTACAATGATGGGGGGGGGGGGGGGCGGCTCAATCGCTGAACCCTGTCATCGCGCCCACTACATACAAAGAAATGCGCTTTGTGATGAAGTATTTCATCATTAAGCAAAATTTTTTGTAAAATTCACAGATACAGACTAATCACATTTTTTCAATACCTCGCTCGTCACTATTATGATGAACAGCCATGCCACACGTTAAAATCACATATATGACATTTATTACACGAAAGAGAATTTCACCACCGCTCTCGGATTATTTACCACCAGACGCTAATGACGTAGGACATCGGTAGCGACTTTTTTGTTGTGGGCTTACTAGCATGTATTTAAAAAAATTAATAAATAATTTCTGGATGTCTTATAGCAACCCCCTGGTTCAAGAAAAACAACTGGAGAATGAACAGAAAGCGTTCCTGCTGCCCTCCTTTTCATATACAGAAGTCCTCTTCTGTCATCCAAGATGGCCGCACCACCTCTCAGACTACCTGATGTATACTGTGTATTTGCTAGTCTCAGTAACTTCCTGTTGGTCCAGCCCTGCTCTTGGATTGGTCAGCATTGCTCACATGACCAGTGCTGGCCAATCCAAGGGCAGCAGGAAGTGTCCTGGGCTACCAATTGAGCAGTATGCACCAATTTGTCTCTCCATGCAGGCTCCTGTCCTCCTCTGCCTGTAGAGCTTGTATAGTGGCACCAGCTCTTAAAAAACTATCACATGTGCACCTAGGGAGGCCAGATGTCCGGTTTTAGGCCGTACAGCACGGTTTTCTGGCTCCCTGTCCTCTGTCCGGCGCAGGGCCTGGACAGACACAGGGATGTCCACCCTTTCAGTAGCTCACGCTCAGACAGCAGCACTGAGTCTCCCCCCCCCCCAGTCAGTCACTAGAGGCGCAGACATGGCTCCCTGTGGCTGACTGAGGGGGAGAGAAGCACCCCGGCTGCCCCCAGCTCACCTTCCCCACAGAAATATTTTCCTTCTCCTCCCCCCATTTTTTTGCCCTGATCGGCGATGGGGGTATGGCTTCACGGAGGCGTGGCTTTATGGAGGTAGGCGTGGTGTATCAGTTTGGGGTCATGACCGGTGAGGTCCGGCTTTCTTGGGTGAAGCCAGTGGCCACCCTATGTGCACCCTAATTTACTCCAGCCTATGGCTGGCACTTGAGTGTACTTGGGGCATCTTGCTCTGTGGGAGGCTGCCTGAGCAATAGGTTCCCTAGCTTGCTTGTATCCTACATAAGTGTGGTATTCTGTTGTTTGGTCTGTTTGCTGGATTGTGACCCTCCGCTGCTTCCTGCTACATGTACTCTGTCTGTACTGACTTTGATTTGTTCCTGACTATGATTTTGCCTGACTCCTTGTTGCTCTGCACCATTGTCTCTGATCCCCTTGGGTCAGCTGTTAATCATAAAGAGGCTTCTAGGAGGTAGTGACCTGGTGGTTCCTCTGCAGTGAAGTCCAGATCCTTGTACAGGGGTTGAAGGGTGAAAACCAGGGGATTGCCAGGATAATACCCTTAGGAGCAGCTCATAACCAAATCTGTTGGTCGACACAAAGGTTCGACATCTACTACCGTAACATTAAATTGGCGTTACTACTTGGCGCCTCTCTTGTGCTCATGTAAAATGGCAAATGTAACCTTATGGTCCCAAAACAATAGGTGCTAGATTGCCAGAAGAAAATCTGTCACATCAGACACTAATCTTGAGTTCCGTCAATATCTCTGGGGAGAAACCCCCTTGAGATGATTCCAACACTAGGGCACCCCATACTTCAAAGAAAGGAATAGGTAAGGTGACCTATGGGTGTAAAACCTAGACGATTGCACTCACAAATCTGTTCCCAAAATTTTGGAATCCCAATTCATGCCATTATCCCCTGCGGTAGCTTCTCTCCAGACCTTTAGCTTCTTCCCCCAGTTCTACCTGGGATGGGACCTATACTTATTGCTCCCTTCCACTCTGTTCCAGCTCCAAGGCTCTTGGGCTGTCTTCACTGCACTTTTGGTCCCCGGGGTCATGTGTGCAGCTGCAGTCAATTACTGGCCTCAGCAGCGGCATGTCTACAAGCAGCAGTGACCCAACAGTGAGGACATTCACTGGCTGCAGTGGCACACATCACCCTGTCTGTGTGGGATTTAACAGGTGGAGACCAGAAGTCAGTGACGACAACCTCGGAGCACAGAGAGGAGGGGAGCAGGAAAGCATAGACCTCTTCACAGGATCTACTGAACAACCCCTTTAAGTAAATAAATCATGTGGCCATAGTCGCTGGTTATCAGTACTGGGGGTACTCTCTCTTCCTTGTGGAGACTGTCAGTAGGGAGAGGGAGTCTTATTGGCGAAGCAATCCACACCATGAGTTGCCAACTATTGTCGAATGTCACAACAATGTTACAAACTTTTTGGACATGTCAATAAACCAATGAACATGTCGTCTGTAACCTGTGGCTATCCAGCTGTGGCAAAACTACAACACCCAGCATGCAGTGGCATAATAGGAGTTTCAGAACAGCCCTCATCGGTTGTCTTTGATTATCAGCCTTATGGGCAATTCTCATAAAGAGCCGCTATACAACCTGCTGGAGCCATACTCTGCACCTTACGATAGAACTTTGCTTTATTTCCAAAACTACTAAAGATTTCTTTGTGTCTTTTTAATAGTTTTTTTACTATTTGTGAAAGTGGAAGCCCAAAAGCCTCCAACTGTCTGTAGACCGTGGAAAAATTGTCTCATCTTTCGACAGCCACCATATTACGGGGGTATTTATAGCATTGCTTCTAGAGGAGAATAACTGTACTGCATAATGGCACCATATGATGGCACACTGAGCACCTATCACCCTGCAGTACAAACCCGTAGGTTCCCCAATGAGTCACTGGCCAGACTCTGTGAAGACGGCTTGGCCATGTGCATGGACACTTCTTTATACAGACGCAGCAGAGCTGAGATTGTTTTTTGGCAACGCACATTGTGTCCAAGTTCATTTTTATGAAACTCAGGTGTGTCAGGCCAGAAAGCCTCTCTGACTCATGAGACAACATGATTATTATAACGACATATGGCGTGTAGGTGGACTGCCCATTTACCAATTTTGCATTGGGAGTCGATGATCTCCAGTTCCATCATTGTCGTCAATGACGGGAGTGGAGGATTTTAGAGAATTAAAAAAAAACTGTTTACTGCTGCTGGTTTTCTCAAAACACAATCCATAGGATGTCACTAAACCTCAGAAGACAATCTTGGCATAGCTACACGACCGCAATGGCATGGTGCCATGAAATGACTGGCTGCCATGACCACACAAGGTGATATTAGAATGGACATCACAGAAGTCCCAGGCAGTGGAAAGAGATTTTTTTGAAGACTGTACATTTATTAGTTTTTTTTATTTGGTCACCTTAGAGGGGGTATCTGAGATTCACTCTGTTCTTTGTCACAGGCTCATAAGGTTGAATATTTTGGGTTTACTTTTTTGGTGGCCTCATGTTTAAATTACTGAGTTTTGGGTGTAAAGATTTTTGTGTGTGTGTGATTTTTTAAATTTTTTATTTAGATTTTTAGATTAAGCTGAGTGTGTTCATATTTGGTAGATCTTGAGATCCAGCTGGTGGTGGAAGCCTTACTCAATGCTTTCTGGGGAACAAAAGTGTGCAAATTAGCTTAATCAGGGTGAAACGTCAAAGGCGATGGACATCTTTGGAGGCAATTTTTGTTTATGATTGCATTTTACTCATTTTTGGCTAAAAATCATATTTTCAATTGGCCTTTATTAAAAATATTGACTGACACAAACGGTTAACTGTGTGTGAATGGTACTTTCACTTTGTGCTGGTCATCTAATAAACCTTATCTCTAAACTACTAAGAGGTCATAAACACTTATTTATGCCACATCCCTATCAGTAACAGCGATAATGAGTGTTTATAATGTCAGAGAGCAGAGATAAGGAGCCGTCAGCTCCTGGTCTGACGGGAAAGACAGAAAATCCAAAGGGTGCTTCTAGAGCATCTCAGCTCTGTACAGAAAAAAGGGCTCCATATTTTTAATAAAGGCCATATTTTTTTAGCTCAAAATTAGTACAATGCAATAATAATAATAATAAAAATTGCCCCCAAAGGTGTACATAGCCTTTAAAAAGGATGAAAGCTGTCTCGCTTGTGCCATCTATTGGTAATTACCCTGTAAGTCAATGGTTTGGCTGATATTCCTATTCGTGTTTCAAGGGTTGGATGCATTGGAGATTAAACGTTTAAACGTTGTTAATCTATTTAAAGGTTTTTTCCAGAATTAGACAAAAACAGGGTCACTCTTGTCCTTAGATCACGTTCACACGGCCAGTATTTGGTCAGTATTTTACATCAGTATTTGGAAGCCAAATGCAGGAAATGGTCCAAAAATAAAAATATAGAAGGCACAAAAATCTCCATTATCCTTTGTATGTTCCATTCCTGGTTTTGGCATACAAATACGAATCCGAAATCCTGACCAAATACTGTGAAAGTGGCCTAAGCCTGAGACTGGTATTGCAATTTAGCCCAATTCACTTGAATAGTGAAGAGCTACAATACCAGACACAGCCCATGGACAGACGAGGAGCTGTGTTTGGAATAAAATAATATCCTTTTGTCAATTCTGGTCAATCACAGATCATTTGTTTAATGTCTTCTTATGTCTACAGATAATAGACCTTATTATTTTGTTTTCAACAGGTACCTTGGGATAACACGTCCATTGACCTATCCAGCACGACAGAATGGCAAACTGATGGCAAAGATGGTGTTTATAGTCTGGCTTCTCTCTGCCTCCATCACTCTCCCACCACTGTTCGGATGGGCTCAAAATGTCACAGTGGAGAGGATGTGTCTCATAAGTCAAGACTTTGGGTACACCGTCTACTCCACTGCAGTTGCCTTCTATATCCCGATGACTGTCATGCTCATTATGTATCAGAGAATCTTTGTAGCAGCTAAAATCAGTGCTGAGAAGCACAAATTTGTGAACATCCCAAGACTCATTGAACAAGAAGGCATTTATTGCTTAGAAGAAAATAATGCTCCTAAAAAAAGCTCCAAAAAGAACAAAGCGGTTGAAGAATTTGCCACCTTGTCCAAGCTCATACGCCAAGACAGGAAGAACATCTCAATCTTCAAACGAGAGCAGAAAGCTGCCAGGACTCTTGGGATAATCGTTGGAGGCTTCACCTTTTGTTGGCTTCCTTTCTTCTTGCTGTCCACAGCTCGGCCTTTCATTTGTGGTATTAGGTGTAGTTGCATGCCCCTCAGACTGGAGAGGACTCTTCTGTGGTTGGGCTACACCAACTCACTCATAAACCCTTTGATCTATGCCTTCTTCAACAGGGATTTGAGGACTACTTTTTGGAACTTGTTGAGGTGTAAGTACACCAATATCAACAGGAGGTTGTCAGCTGCCAGTATGCATGAAGCGTTAAAAGTTACAGAAAGGCATGAGGGCATCTTGTAAAGTGGTTCCATCCTATAGACTTTGAACATCAAGACTTGACCATGACTCTGAAAGACACACTGTTTAGTGCCTATTCCAAGAGACAATGCTTTATGGTGATTTGTCTTTTGAGTTAGTTGTTTTTGGTATATTTATTACCATGGTCGTCATAAAGTGGTGAGTACTCACTGGGTTTCTCAAATGCAGTAGAAAAATATAACTACTTCATTGCTTTCCAACTAGGGTCCCTTGGAATCTGCGGAACATGGTTCAAAGGTTCCCCAGGAGACAGTGCCATCAAGTCACTTTTACAGTAAGAATAGGGTGGGTATGGGGATTCTCCAGCAGATAGCACCAGTAAGTCATCTTTATAGTAGCGATGAGGTGGTTGTAGGGACTCTCCATGAGACAGTACCTGCATACCATCTTTACAGTAGGGATGAGGTGGTTGTAAGGATTCCCTAGGAGACAAAACCTTGTAAGTAACCTTTACAGTGAGGAACAGTTGTAGGCGTTCCTCAGGAGGCAGTATCTGTAAGTCACTCCCACAGTAAAGATGTAGGGATTGTAGGAGACAGTACATGCAAGTTATCTTTACAGTAGAGATGAGGTGGTTGTATTGATTCAAACCTACAAATCTCCTTTACATTAGCAATAAGGTGGTTGTAGGGACTCTCCAGTAGACAGTACCTGCAAGTGACCTTTACAATGAAGATTAGGTGGTTAATCGGGATTCTCCAGGAGACAGCAACATTAAGTCATCTTTACAGTACAGGTGAGGTGATTGTAGGGATTCTCCAGCAGATGGTACCTGCAAGTCATCTTTACAGTGAAGATGAAGTGGTTGTAGGGATTTTCCAGGAGACAGTACCAGAAAGTCATCTTTACAATAGAGATGAGTCGGTTATAGACATTCTCCAGAAGACAGTACCTGCAATTCATCTTTACAGTAGGGGTGAGTTGGTTGTAGGGATTCTCCCGGAGTCAGTACCAGCAAGTGATTTTTACAATAAGGATGATGTGGTTGTAGGGATTCTCTAGGAGACGTAACTTGCAAGTCATCTCTACAGCAAGGATAAGGTGGTTGTAGGGATTCTGTAGGAAACAGCACCAGCAAGTCATCTTTCCAGTAGGGATGAGGTGGTTGTAGGGATTCTCCAGGAGACAGTACCTGTAAGTCATCCTTATAGCAAGGATGAGGTGGTTGTAGGGGTTCTCCAGGAGACAGCACCAGCAAGTCATCTTTACAGTATGGATGAGGTGATGGTAGGGATTCTCCAGGAGACAGTACCTGCAAGTCACCTTTACAGTGAAGATGTGGTGGTTGTAGGGATTTTCCAGGAGACAATATCTGCAAGTAATCTTTACAGTAGGGATCAGGTGGTTGTAGGCATTCTCTAGAAACCAGTATCTGCAAGTCATCTTTACAGCAAGGATGGGGTGGTTGTAGGGATTCTCCAGGAGATTGCACCAGCAAGTTATCTTTACAGTAGGGACAAGGTGGTTGTAGGGATTCTCCAGGAGACAGCATCAGCAAGTCACCTTTACAGTGATTATTAGGTTGCTCACCTTTACAGTAGGGATGGGGTATTTGTAGGAATTATCCAGTAGCCAGTACCTGCAAGTCATCTTTACAGTAAGGATGATGTGGTTGTAGGCATTCTCCAGAAGACAGCACCAGCAAGTCATCTCTACAATAAGGATGAGGTGGTTACTGGGACTCTCCAGGAGACAGTACATGCAAGTCATCTTTACAGTAAGGATTAGGTGGTTACTGGGACTCTCCAGGAGACAGTACATGCAAGTCATCTTTACAGTAAAGATGAGGGGATGTGAGGAAGTTGTAGGGATTCCCCAGGAGAAACCACCAGCAATCACCTTTAAATTAGAGATGCGGTGGTTACGTGGGTTTCCCAGGAGACAGCACCTGCAAGTCACCTTTAAAGTAGGGATGGGGTGGTTGTAGGGTCACTTTGAAAGGAATTATTTGTCAGGAATGCCTACATGGAAAAATGTTGGGAATTGCTGCTCTACTTGAATGGACATTGTATAAAAAATCCACAAAAGATTCTCTTGTAAATTAAACAGAAATGTAATATGCCGTGACCATTGCTGAATGTGCATTCTTCTCCAGCTCTTAACTACAAAGGTTTACATGAGGGTAACGTTCACACAACTTCAGCACTTCATGTTAGAGGCAATCATCACCAAAATGTGACCATTTCTTTTTATGACAAGTGCTTGGCATGTATATACACCTGTAGTGTGCCCGCCATGAAGGAAGTACCACCAGTATCTAACTGGAACAACCAGCTCAATGACTTTGCACATTCGTACATTCTGTAGGTGACAAGTTGTGATACAAACATGTAAAAACAGTCAATAATGTCATTAGTAGAAGCTTTTGATACATTTTTGTTCCTAATCAGGAAATGACACAATCACCAAAAACATAGAATTGTAAAGGTGAAATGGTATTTATTTTCAGGTGTTCTGCCTCCGCTCGGTGGCACTCAATACATCTGGCCATCTGTTTGTCCATATGAACTCAATAAAAGGGCTTTGCCCACTCCTGTTCTAACACTCGGTTGACACTTGTGCGTTATTAAACCATCTACAGGAGAATAACAGCAAAATTAGGACTATTATTACCAACTTCTTTTACAGACTGCAGACCAAATCAAAGGGATATTTTTCAAAAAGTTCCATCTTCTGGGTGGTGTTTCAATGACATGTTCATGGTTTCTGTGATTAGTTCCATTCACATAGCCATTGATTGTCCTCTTCCTTGAATCCACCAGATCATAGGATGATGTTGTAGCCAGGGGCATACACAGATCTCATAGGGCTCCAGAATTAGCATGGGTCCCCACCCAGGTTCCTAGTACGCGTGCTTCAAACATTTCTAGGCAACGCTAAGTGCAACGCTCTAGATTTCTTACAAATGTACATTTTCTTATTGAGCTGAAACAATTGTAATAAAAGAGTTGTCCTCTGCCTTACCCAATTTATATGCCGAAAAAAAAAATGGAACATGAGCTTCAGAAATACGACGCTCATTCTGAACAGCATAGCCTCAAAACATCAGACAACTAGCATACATACATTGATAAATCTTTTTCCATACAGCTCTAAATCACTGCTTCCCTTCAGATATATTACAAAACGAGCTGCCTGTAGCCACCACTAGGGGGAGCTCAGTGCATAGGAATTTATACAGTTACAAAGGCTCTTTGCACTGAGCACCCCCTAGTGGTGTCTGCATGAAAATGCTATGTTTTCTTGTCAGTCCACCTCCCTCCTGGACCCTGTAGCGTGGTCTGCCTCCATGGAACGTACAACACTGATACTATTATAGTAGTAGAAATAGTTGCAGTAGTAATGGCAGTATGAGTAGTAGTAATAGTAGTAGTAATAGTAGAAGAAGTAGTAGTACTTTGATTACAATTTTTTGGGCATCTGTTCTCTCAAGTTTATTCATGGTCAAGTTCTAAATTATTTTTCAACACGACTAAGGATAAGGCCATGCATGGTGTATGTTGAGTGGAACTGTGTGCAGAAAAATCCACCGATTTTACAGTAGCAGCAAAGTGGGTGCGAATTTACAAAATCTTATCCACTAGCTGCAGAAAATTTCCACAATGGAATCAACACACAAATTGCCCCGGGGCACAGATTTTGGATATTCTGTTACAAAATATACCACGGACAGCCATGCCCTAAAGGATTTTGCCCAGACCTGATGAAAGTCAAACCGGCCTATTATGGTGGTTAAAAAAGTAAATTTATTGAAGTTCAGTGTGATCTACTTTTGTATAAGTTCTCAGTGGACTTTGACAACTCCCTCAACCTCAGTAGCTGGATATCATGGTAACCTCAATGTGAAGTGAGATGTAAACTTTCCCAGTCCGGGACCTACTGTATGTACATATGGTTAAGAAACCAGTGTAATTCCACACACGGCTGCTCTGATTTATGGTTACTAATATGAGAATACAAATTCCAAGGATACAGTGAAGATGGGAAGGTCCTTCTATATCATCATTATGATGGTCTTCGAGATGTAGACTTCGAACATACAACACCCCTAAATTATATTTTAAGGGAAGCATCAGAATTGGATGTGGGTTACATATTCCCTCCCATCAAAATCAATGGAAGGCAGATCAGTTTATCTGCTTTCGAATACAAAAGTACTTATAAAAAAATACCAACTTTGGCTTTACTCATGTATTGTGTAAAATTGGGTTCAAATTTATCTCAATGTGACTTTAAACTATCACTCCAGGAAAAGTGTATAGAGTGCCAGATGCACCGCCCCTCAGATTCTCTGCTAGGCATAATACCTTGAGTGATCCTTTAAATTTTGACTTGTACCCATCCATGCTGGATCAGCCTCTCCGTCAGGACCCAAAAAACACTGTTTGCTGCATCCTATAAGAAGATGACAAAAACTGTTGATAAACTATACACAGCTCTGTGGTTACAAGCAATAGCAGACATTTTGATGATTATAGTCTGAGATTGGCATACAGCTTGGTGATTATAGTCTCAGGTTGGCATACAGCTTGGTGATTATAGTCTCAGGTTGGCATACAGCTTGGTGGTTATAGTCTCATATAGGCACAAAGCTTGGTGGTTACAGTCTCCGATGGCACACACCTTGGTGGTTAGACTGTCCGATGGCACATAACTTGGTGGTTATAGCCTCATATGGCACACACCTTGGTGGTTAGACTGTCCGATGGCGCATAACTTGGTGGTTATAGTCTCATATGGGCACACAGCTTAGTAGTTATAGTCTTACATGGCACATAGCTTGGTGGTTATAGTCTCAGATGGCACACAGTGTGGTGGTTATAGTCTTAGATGGCACATACTGTAGCTGGGTGTTTATAGTCTCAGATGGCACACAGCTTGGTGGCTATATTCTCAGATAGGCACACAGCTTGGTAATTATAGTCTCAGGTGGCACACAGCTTAGTGGTTACAATCTCTAAAGGGCACACAACTTGTCAGTTACAGTTTCTATTGGAAATACAGCTTAACTGCAGCTTCCACCCAACCTTGGTATAGAAACAGTCTAGAAATAATACAGCAGTCCAGTTCCGAGTGAACGCCTTGGAGATAGTCCACAAGTGTTTATCAGGATTCTCTAGGTCGCTGCCTTTCAGTAACATAGTCCAACCTCTCCTCCTCCGGATCTCTCCTGCAATGTCAGCCACATGCGCCACTCGTCTCATACCTGACAGACTCCATGTACTCTCCTGGTACACAAACTCTTCCCCCTCCCGAGATGTGCCTTAACATCTTATTACCTAGTCTGGCTCCATGTTTGCATTCTTCCCACTGTGCTCACCAGTACACAATGCAAATGTTGCAACTTATAATGGCGCAGTGCATGCAAAGTAAAAGTATGTTATCATCACATTGTCATAATGTATGAGCACGACTTGAATGTCTATGATTATTTTTTTCTTGTAACTGGCTCTAAGGTAATTTACCTGTGGAAAACCCCCTCCTCTGCTCTACCTGCAGTAGGGACCAGAACCTCTACCGGAACAGGCCACCGGATTTCACAACGTGCATGTGAACCCAGCCTTACTCCTTTGTTTTCGGTGCCTGGATACCTTAGGCCCTATTTACACTGGGGTGATCATTGATGATTGTACAAGGTTTGGTCCCAGTCATTGATTTGTGTAAACTTGTCCAGTGTTATCGTTAATGACAACAGAAAATCAATGTTTGTTGGTAGCACATGGACACCCTTTCGTGTACACAGGCGATGTGCTGCCGACAACGTACGCAATTTGTATGGGAATGAACATTGGCAGGAAAAAGTGCTGCATTGACAGTAAATGGAAGGGGGGGGGGGATTACCCGTTTAGTAGACGCGATGTTATGCTGCAGCGAGTAAACACTAAACGCTATGCTCTTCCCATCCTGTGACTGTTGGGCAGAACGAGCGTCAAAGCCAAAAGTCAGATCTGAGTCTTCTAAGTATCTATATTGTATAATGCAGACACAAACATTGCTCTATAATGTTGTTTGATTGGACGGACAACCCCTTTGTTTCCTGAGGTCTAGTATAGTGTCGGGCGAGCCGGCCGAACACCATTTTGACTCGAGCATCGCGATGCTCGAGTCTCCTTCCCGCACGTTTCTTGGCTGCTACGCAGCCAATACACGTGCGGGGAAGTACTGGCCCTCACTGTAATGCCGTAGTCATGTTGGTTACTGGCCTTACAGTGATTGGCTGGCCGGAACGCGTCTTCGGGTGCTATATAGCACCCGATGACACGTGGTTCGGCTCAGTCTTAGTCAGGGAGAGCTGCAGCAGAAGGGACAGACAGTGTAGGGACAGGAATAGTTTTTATTTCAGGCAGGGTTTACCTGTGAAAGGTGTTAGAGACCCAAAAGTCCTTTTAAGGACTATTGTTTTATCTGGCTGCAATATATATTATTAGCGTAACCTGCGCTAAATTGCGTGCAATTGTTTGGCCGCTGCTGACAGTGACACAACCTCTGCTACATCTGTTGTGCTACATTTGCGCATCCTAAATATCTGTGACATTCAGTGCAATTGTTAGGCCCCTGGTGACAGCGACATTACCTGCACTACATCTCCTGTATAACGTTTGCGCATCCTAAATATCTGTGACATTCAGTGTAATTTTTTCTTACCCGCTGGTGACAGCGACATTACCTGCGCTACATCTCCTGTATAGATCTCCTGTATAGATCGCCTTGACGTGCAGCGGATGGGCTCAAATAATTTTGTACAAAATGTATTTGCCAAGCATCTCTACGTTATTAGCATAGCATTACAATATGTTTTTGTACTTTATTTGGTTTGCAGAGAGCTGTTGCATTATATGTTGTATCGTTTTATGTTGTCAGTCATAGCGGCGTGCACCTGCGCATTGGGATGGGATGTGCTGACCAACCCCTTTTGTGTTTCCCTTGTATTTTGCACTGGAGGTGTGGCTGACTCCAGTCGGTCGTGCACTCCTGACCAGGGAGCCGGCGCATGCGCAGTGGACAAGTGCACGGGCGCAGACTACAGTGTCCACTGCGCCTGCGCGAGACTACGGAGCAGAGATTACATGACGTCAGGATAAGGCAGTGAATAAATTAAGTAGTAGGCGGCGCTGGGCTCCGGATCGATGGGCGCGGCTGGGCTCCAGGAGATCGTGGGACAACCTCTTGGGCTCCTGACAGAGGTGATTGACATATGAATAAGATCGATTTTTATAAGAATATAAGGCACACAGAGCATAAACAGAGGGATCATTGTAAACACTGCATGAAGACTAATGGACACATATAAATATCTACATATCGTTAATCCTGGTGACAGAATCCCTTTAATTATCATGAGTATAAAGCTTAGCCTGCTCCTCCCCACTCACTGGAAGCCCCTGACACCAGGTAGTGGACTCAGCATGCATGTGTTGGTACTTGCATCCCTTGTATTCAATGGAGGCCATTTTGGCGCCAAAATGATAAAAACCAAAGTGGACCCAGCATGCATGTGGAACCTACACCCCCTGAATTTCATGGTCGCTGTCATGGCACTTAACAGGTAGAACTTAGTGTTAGGTTCCCATCTTACAGAGATCGCCTTGACGTGCGGCAGATGGGCTCAAATAATTTTGTACAAAATGTATTTGCCAAGCATTTCTACTTTATTAGCATAGCATAAGCATTATAATATGTTTCTGTACTTTATTTGGTTCGCAGAGAGCTGTTGCATTATATGTTGTGACATCTCCTGTATAACGTTTGTGCATCCTAAATATCTGTGACATTCAGTGTAATTTTTTCTTAGTCGCTAGTGACAGCGACATTACCTGTGCTACATCTCCTGTATAACGTTTGCGCATCCGAAATATCTGTGACATTCAGTGTAATTCATTTGCGCATACAAAACCTGCGCTACTGTACGTGTGACATACTTACAAGTATATATACCATTTAATATGCTCAAGGCGAGCAGAAAAGGAAGTGGCAGTGGTCGTGCTGCTCATGGTGCACGCAGAGGCCGTGACCCTGGGCGCGGTGAAACTGTGCCTGCTGCCAGAGCACAAGAAACACACTCATCCACGATACCTAGCTTCATGTTCCAGTTTGCAAGGCGGCCCAGGACACCACTCTAGAAGTCAGACCAGTGCGACCAGGTGGTCGGTTGGATTGCAGCAGATAATGCTTCCAGTCGGTTAAGCACATCCCTGTCTTCCACAAAGTCCAGTCTCAGTAGCCGAAAGTCAGGTCAACAGAATCCTCACCCTGATCCTCCTTCCTCCCACCATGGAGAGTCTTGGCAAACAAGTGATCCCACACTCAGATCTTCCGAGGAGCTCTTTTCAGCGACATTCCTTAATTTGGGCCTCTCGCAGAGCCCGCTTGAAGAGGGACATGAGGAGATCTTGTGCCCTGATTCAAACTCTTGAGCATCCACAGTCAGAAGAAGATGACCGTGGGGAACGGCAATTAGTGTTTCACAAGGTGGATGATGATGATGAGACACAGTTGCCAATAAGTCAACGGCAATTAGTGTCTCATGAGGTTGATGATGAGGATGAGACACAGTTGTCAATAAGTGAGGTTCTTGTTAGGTCAACAAGTCAGGAGGATGACAAGAGTGAGGAAGTGGAAGAGGAGGTGGTGGACCATGAAATCACTGACCCAACCTGGGAAGGTGGCAAACCGAGCGAGGACAGCAGTACAGAGGGGGAGGGATCTGCAGCACCGCAACAGGCTGGAAGAGGCCCACAACTGTTCCCCGGAGCACCCCCTTGCAGAAATATCCCTTGCCAAGGGGTAGGTGTTCTGCAGTCTGGCGCTTTTTTGAGGAAAAAGCGGACGATAAAAGAATTGTCATTTGCAGCCTGCACCGTACCAAAATGAGCAGGGGCATGAACACTAGCAACCTCACCACCACCAGCATGATCCGCCACATGGCATCGAAGCACCCTAATAGGTGGGCCGAACACCTGGGTCCACAACCAGTGTCTGCAGGTCACACCACTGCCTCCTCTTCCCCTGTGTTACGTGCTTCTGGCCAATCCCCTGTTCAAGACGCAGGCCTCCAGCCCTGCACCTGGCCCTTCGCAAACACCATCAGCTAGAACGTCCACTTCTGTGTCCCAGCGCAGCATACAGATGTCCATACCCCAGGCCTTTGAACGAAAGCCCAAATATACAGCCACGCACCCACAGGCCATAGCACTAAATTCGCACCATTCCAAATTGCTGGCCCTGGAAATGTTGCCATTTAGGCTTGTGGACACTGAGGCCTTCCGCAGCCTGATGGCGGCCGTCCCTCGTTACTCAGTCCCCAGCCGCCACTATTTTTCCCGGTGTGCCGCCCCCACCTTACACCAGCATGTGTCCCGTAACATCACCCATGCCCTGACCAACGCAGTTATTGGGAAGGTCCATTTAACTAATGACACATGGACAAGTGCTTTCGGCCAGGGACGCTACATTTTCCTGACGGCACACTGGGTGAACGCTGTGGAGGCTGGGAGCGAGTCGTACCCTGGGATGGTGCTACCGACGCCAAGGATTGCGGGCCCTACTTCCATCAGGATTTCCGCCACCACCTACATTAGTGGCTGCAACCCCCCTTCTCCTCTTCCGCCTCCTCCTCCACTTCCACCTCTGAATTCTCATCTTGCAGCACCAGTCTGCCATTAGTGAGTAGCTGGAAGCAGTGTAGCACTGCAGTGGGGAAGCGGCAACAGGCCGTTCTGAAACTAATTTGCTTAGGTGAAAAAACGGCACACCGCCGCAGAGCGGTGGCATGGTATAGGGGACCAGACTGAGCTGTGGCTCTCGCCACTCAACCTACAACCAGGCATGGTTGTGTCTGATAATGGCCGTAACTTGGTGGCGGCTTTGGAGTTTGGCAAGCTCACACACATACCATGCCTAGCCCATGTGTTCAACTTAGTCGTTCTGCAGCGTACTCAAGTTAGGTGTAGAAATGTTCCTGGGTGTTGTAGTGCAATTGTGACACTAACCTGAGACAGCTGACTCTCTGCAAGGCAGGTGATGATAAGTAATGTTCGTGATGCCAGTGCCAATTAAACGGTGGCACGCCGTTTGCTGATAGCAGGAATAATTGAGGAACCATGTGATGTTAAAACAGAACTCAAACTTTAGTAGTCATCATACATGGACATCGATGGAAGCGCAGTTCCTTTGCAGACAGTTGGTTGCAGTACATTTGATGCAGGCAATATATATAGCAAGGTGACTTCAGAGTGTTAAACACAGGACTTGCAGTACAGGCAGCTTGCACTCTATTCCTGACTGATCCTGGAACATAGAAACTCTTCTCCAAGGCCCGATGCCCTAGCTCTGGCGTATATCCTTGGTTTTATAATTATCAAGTACCTCCTCTGTTGTCTTGAGTACCTCTTGCTTTTCTGGACTTGCCTCTGTCTCTCCCAGTTTCCTCAGGCTGGTTAACTGTGGTGTTCCTGCTTCTGCATATATGAACTCAGGAGGGGGACCTTCTCCCTGGATCTGGAACCCTGTTACAGGGGCAGCAATACCCTCTCCTGGTCTGCAGGCTCCAGGCCGGGACTTGACTCTGACATTGTCTAATCTCCAACTCAACTCCCACTTCAACTCTAGACTGCTCTCCTTACCCTGACTGGGCCTTATATAAACTAGGGCTCCCTAGCTCCCTCTAGTGACTAAGAGCTGGAATGACACCCCTAGCAGGCCTGTACATGCACATTTTACAGTAACAGGGAAGTACATAGCATTACATTACATTATATTTTATGAAGATGACTTATACCAACCTCCCCATAAATAAGGAGAAACGACAACACAACAAGTGACCCTTCTGTAGTGACGGGCATTACAGCTCCCGTACACTACATACCCCGCTGCTTTAAGCTGAGTACGACCTCGTACTCCATCAGGGCCCGCCCAACTGGAATCTTTACCTGAAACAGAAAAAGAGACATGCAGGCATACATATATGTAATTCATCTGCATATACATTCATATCAGGTCCAATTGGCAAAGGTGAAGTGTGGTGACAAGGGGCGTCGTTCTCTTCTCTCAGGATAGTGAATGGAACTGGGGCGCTGACCTGGCACAGCGTAACATTATTACCAGGATAGTCCATATGTGCAAAGTGTCCTTAATAGAACAGCAAGAAAAATACAACAGTATAAAAGTTCTTGGAGGCTCAAAGAACAAATATGAGTCCGTACCCAGGTTACTTTGTATAATTCACAGAGGCTCTCATGCGGTGGAGTCCATCTCTGGGCACATTTCCTTAAAAACAAAAATCTCAGAGGCTCAGGTACTTTTGAGTCTATCACTGGGCACGTATACTTGGAGTTCCGTTGCACAATAAAAATGACAGCTAAAAACAAGTGCTGTAATACCCCTGATCAACCTGAAAAGGGGGTTAAGGGTAAAAGGTGCAACAACGGAACAGGCACAACTTGGTGTGTGATAGCAGAAGCAGGCAGGAGGTCCTGGAAACAAACTTGGCTTTGCTGACTTTATTATTTCAGTGGGTGACACCTACCACTGAGCCGTGGATAAACTGGCAGCAGCAACAAAGGACCAGAAACATAGGACTCCTGTCCTGGAAGAGTTAAATTTTCAAAATCCTCTCTTGGCAAAATAAATCAAAGGCCCAGCAGGCTAATTCAAAAGGGCCCGTCATAATCACCCGGCTCTGCTGGCAAATATGGCCTGTAGTAGTCCTCTACAGGAGGATGTGCCCACATCACAGTGTCAGGGGGCAGCTGCAAAGTGAAGGGACCCCTAATAGGAATTGGCCCCATAGGCCTAGGGGTAAATACACTGGTGGACCGTACCGGTCCAGGCATAATGATTATAGGTTGCGGTGGACTTGATACCGCCGCCGCAAGCGGTCCGGTGGGCTCTGTGCAGCAAGTCACAGGATTAGCAGGTCTTCTTTGGGACCTTGACGGAGCAATGTTAGCAGAAGGTGGTTTACGGGTGGTGACAGGCACCCTTACCTCGTCCTTCTCAGGCGGCGTCTGGATCCTGGCGGTGGCAATCTTGCGCAGCTCCCGCAACTTCTCCTCCAGCCGAACGATCTGGTCACCTATACTTTCAGTGTCAGAGTCGCTGTCTTCTGCTGGCGCCGCCGGCGCAGGTACAGTGTAGGATGCATCAGACGCGGCCGCTGCAGGCTCCGGTGGCGCATCGGGTCTCCTACCCTTCCGGATATTCTCCAGGGTAACGCGGAGTCCTTTGAGATTTTCCAGGTCTTGGATGGTCTTCTCCCGGCCAGGCAGCTCGGGGGACGGATAGGGACTCACCCATTTCTCCAACCCTTGGCTGCCAGAATACATTAGGACCAATGAAAGAGCCCCGCTCCTGGAACGCGTGATGGGCTGGTTGTTCTGGAGAGCGTTCAGGTTCCCGCTCGCAGCCAGAATAGTCCTCTTCTGCCTCCCAGTCCTCCGGTTCCCTCTTGGGACGGGTCACGGCAGTTGCATATGGGCCTCGCAGACTCTCGGCAGGGGTGAACTCCACCTCCTCTCCCTCGCGGAGGCTATGCTGATATGAAGGGAGGTAATCTCTCTTGACAGATCTCCTGTTAACGTATAAGTCTCTGCCAGTTAGGTAGTCTTGTATGAACCCGTAGCCACGGGTCTTGTCAAAGGACACCACCAACCCCTTCCTCCTTTCCAGGCGGGGTTGGGTATTCATGTGCCGCTCGTGAATCGACTTGGTTAGCTCTTCATAATATATTTTAGTTTTGGTATTCCTCTTTATAGCGGCCTCCCGAATCTCTGCCATTAACGCGGACCACTTGAAAGAGGGCTGAAAAAAGTCTCTCCAAGAGCCATAGCAGGGCTCTGTTTCTTTCCTCGGTGGCGGGCAGGCGGGTCTCTCCGGTCCCGGAGAGTAGGCCGGTGGAGCGTCCTCTGGCTCTACACCGATATCAGTCATTTTTGGTAACTCAGGCGCGGACGTCGCAGCAAAGCAGTCCTCACTCTCCAACATGCTCGATCCTTCTCTGGAGAACGACAGGGTGGCGCCAATAAGTTCAGCCAGATCCTCCCATTGCACTGGGAGGCCGCCCCCCAGGTATTCCAGTATGTGGAAGGCGGAGTCCATTCTGGCAGACATGCAAATGTCCAGACAGGCGGTGGCGCATGACCTTGAACCTTTTCCCGCTTTTTCAGTAAAAAGGCGCCAACTTTTCCCGCCTTTTCGGGATGAAGATGACGCAGCAGTAATTTCAGCAAGCTCAGCGGCCATCTTTAGCAAAAACCGCTGTCTATTCACTGACAGCAAGCAGGATGGTAAAAAGTCCATAAAACCACACTCCGATGTGGCGATTTCTTTCCTCTTGATAGCGCAACACTGCACAGCGCTTTTTGGAGGTTTTAGGGACACTGTTAGTATGTTTTTCAGTCCACAAAGTCCACTTTAATAAAACAGGCAATTTGTCACTTTGGTCACAGGGCAACTGTATAAGGCACAAAGTTCACGCTTCTTGCACTTGCGTATCCTGTTCGTGGACGCCAAAAGAGAGGTGCAGCGAACTCAAGTTAGGTGTAGAAATGTTCCTGGGTGTTGTAGTGCAATTGTGACACTAACCTGAGACAGCTGACTCTCTGCAAGGCAGGTGATGATAAGTAATGTTCGTGACGCCAGTGCCAATTAAACGGTGGCACGCCGTTTGCTGATAGCAGGAATAATTGAGGAACCACGTGATGTTAAAACAGAACTCAAACTTTAGTAGTCATCATACATGGACATCGATGGAAGCGCAGTTCCTTTGCAGACAGTTGGTTGCAGTACATTTGATGCAGGCAATATATATATAGCAAGGTGACTTCAGAGTGTTAAACACAGGACTTGCAGTACAGGTGGCTTGCACTCTATTCCTGACTGATCCTGGAACATAGAAACTCTTCTCCAAGGCCCGATGCCCTAGCTCTGGCGTATATCCTTGGTTTTATAATTATCAAGTACCTCCTCTGTTGTCTTTAGTACCTCTTGCTTTTCTGGACTTGCCTCTGTCTCTCCCAGTTTCCTCAGGCTGGTTAACTGTGGTGTTCCTGCTTCTGCATATATGAACTCAGGAGGGGGACCTTCTCCCTGGATCTGGAACCCTGTTACAGGGGCAGCAATACCCTCTCCTGGTCTGCAGGCTCCAGGCCGGGACTTGACTCTGACATTGTCTAATCTCCAACTCAACTCCCACTTCAACTCTAGACTGCTCTCCTTACCCTGACTGGGCCTTATATAAACTAGGGCTCCCTAGCTCCCTCTAGTGACTAAGAGCTGGAATGACACCCCTAGCAGGCCTGTACATGCACATTTTACAGTAACAGGGAAGTACATAGCATTACATTACATTATATTTTATGAAGATGACTTATACCAACCTCCCCATAAATAAGGAGAAACGACAACACAACAAGTGACCCTTCTGTAGTGACGGGCATTACAGCTCCCGTACACTACATACCCCGCTGCTTTAAGCTGAGTACGACCTCGTACTCCATCAGGGCCCGCCCAACTGGAATCTTTACCTGAAACAGAAAAAGAGACATGCAGGCATACATATATGTAATTCATCTGCATATACATTCATATCAGGTCCAATTGGCAAAGGTGAAGTGTGGTGACAAGGGGCGTCGTTCTCTTCTCTCAGGATAGTGAATGGAACTGGGGCGCTAACCTGGCACAGCGTGACATTAATACCAGGATAGTCCATATGTGCAAATTGTCCTTAATAGAACAGCATGAAAGATAAAACAGTATAAAAGTTCTTGGAGGCTCAAAGAACAAATATGAGTCCGTACCCAGGTTACTTTGTATAATTCACAGAGGCTCTCATGCGGTGGAGTCCATCTCTGGGCACATTTCCTTAAAAACAAAAATCTCAGAGGCTCAGGTACTTTTGAGTCTATCACTGGGCACGTATACTTGGAGTTCCGTTGCACAATAAAAATGACAGCTAAAAACAAGTGCTGTAATACCCCTGATCAACCTGAAAAGGGGGTTAAGGGTAAAAGGTGCAACAACGGAACAGGCACAACTTGGTGTGTGATAGCAGAAGCAGGCAGGAGGTCCTGGAAACAAACTTGGCTTTGCTGACTTTATTATTTCAGTGGGTGACACCTACCTTACATTACATTATATTTTATGAAGATGACTTATACCAACCTCCCCATAAATAAGGAGAAACGACAACACAACAAGTGACCCTTCTGTAGTGACGGGCATTACAGCTCCCGTACACTACAGTTCAGCGGTTTCTCAAAACCTACCCCAATTTGCCCAAGCTACTGGTGAAGGTGCGCCACGTGTGCCCATTTCCGAAACTCATCTACAGCTGCCGCCGGTCTGGCAACGCTGCAGCAGCGCTTGAAATTGCCAGCTCACCGACTGTTGTGCGACGTGAGCACGCGCTGGAACCCCACGTTCCACATGTTGGCCAGGCTTTGTGAGCAGCAGAGGACAGTAGTGGAATACCAGCTGCAACATGGTCGTCGCCTTTCCAGTCAGCTTCCGCTCTTCACAAGTGATGAGTGGGCATGGATGTCTGACCTCTGTTAGGTTTTATGCAACTTTGAGAAATCAACACAGATGTTGAGTGGCAATGCCGCTATTATCAGCATAACCATCCCACTTCTGTGTCTACTGAAACGCTCGCTGCTCACATTGAAGGCGGACGCTTTGCATGTGGCAGAGGTGGAAATGGGGAGAGACAGAACACAGGGTGATAGCCAGACCACCCTCAGTTCGTCTTCTCAGCACAAATTGAATGTGTCACGGCTGACTATGGGGGAAATCCTCAGCCGTGCGCTGACATGTGCTGTAGGCCTACTCGGCCAGGAGAACAGGATAGGGAGCAGGTCACCTCCTACAGCGTCCCTACCCTGACCCTAACTCCTAACTGCATGGGCCAACCTTAAAGGTAGGAGGACCCATGCGCAGGAACCTCGGATCCCTAACTCACCCTCTGTCCAGTCCCTGCGCTAGGAGTCAGAGTAAGACGACCTACTCCTCCTAGGCACGGAGGAGCAGGAGTCTCAATGGCCAAGCTGTTGGGAAAAGAGGTACACATACAGCCTTACGGGAATGACAGGCGAACTATTAGTTCCACCAACCTGTCACAGCCTTGCTGACTGGATCCCTGCGCAAACAGGAATCCAGAACCGTAAGCTGCACCAAACACATAGAAAGATCCCAACAGAACATAACATACAACATCAACACACAGCAGACATAAACATAAGGACAATATCTTTATGACCACAGGGGTGGCTCTCACTGGCAGATGATATACACAGGAGGCTGCTCCAGCAAGCATGGCTGAAACAACCCACAGAACCATGCTAACAGTGAGGCTATATAGGCCAGGAAGCCACACCCCACAGTCGGACACACCCAGTGACACACACACACACTGGGAAGGAAGTTAACCCTTCCAACACCCGGGAAGGGAAAACACAACATTAAAGGGAAAGTGTCCAACAGTAGCAAGCCACTGTGGTTGTTGCCGCTGGCCACGACATGGGTGGCAACCGTGTCCTGGGGAATAGCCCGGAGGCCGGGACACTGCCACCACATGTACAGACAGCCAAACGTTGCCACGGGCAACCACAGTGCAGGAAAAGTGTCAGTGCACACAACACACTACACAGAGTGCACACAGACAAACAACACAGTGAACACAATACACACACACCTAACATAGGGGTTCCTAGGTGCAACCGCATGCACAGCAGAAAAGCTGCCACAAGCAAGCGTTGTCAGCGGCAACCACAGGTGAGGCAAATACCACTGCCCTGACCTGTGATTGACAACAAAACCAAACCGCTGACAATCGCATGCGGTTGAAGAGTCACGGTCATAGCCATGGCCGTGACAGAATGATGATGATGATGAGGAGGAGCAGGAGACGGTTGCCTCCGCTATAGTACCCATAGCAGGTTTATTCCATCTGTTCAGCGTGGATGGGCCGAAGAGAAGGAAGAGGATGAGAGTCATCCTCCTGATGAGGACAGCGAAGTCTTGCCTGTTGGTACTCTGGCACACATGGCTGACTTTATGTTAGGCTGCCTTTCCCGTGACCCTCGCGCTATACGCATTTTGGCCAACACCGATTACTGGTTGATCACCCTTCTCGACCTCCGCTACAAAGAGAACTTCTCATCTCTCATTCCTGTGGTGGAGAGGACTAGCAAATTGGTGCAATACTAGAAGGTTCTTGTGGAAAAATGGCTCCAAAATTTTTCAGCTGACAACACTGGCGGCAGAGTACGTAGTTCCTTGGGCAACCGAGGAGGGGAGACGAGGTTAACACACAGCAGTTCCAACAGAGACAGGGCAACACTCTCCAAGGTCCGGGACAGTTTCATGACACCCCGCCAGCACCCGCACCCTGATGCACGGCCTAGTGTCACAAGGAGAGAAAAGTTTTGGAAGATGATGAAGGAGTACGTAGCAGACCGTGTCAGCGTCCTCAATGATCCCTCTGTGCCTTACAACTATTGGGTGTCCAAGCTAGACACGTGGCACAAACTGGTGCTCTATGCCTTGGAGGTGCTGGTCTGCCCTGCCGCCAGCGTTTTGTCAGAGCGGGTATTTAGTGCTGCTGGGGGCATAATAACTGATAAGCGCATCCGTCTGTCAACTGAAAATGCTGATAGGTTGACTCTTATCAAAATGAACAAGGCCGGGATTGCCCCTGACTTCTCTACTCCACCAGAGGAGAGCGGCTGAACACAAAGGCACTCTAAATGTGGCTTTTATGGTGTATTGAATACACTGTATTCCCATGCACCCCTTCCACCACAAAAAAGGGTGTATGGTTCAATCTCCCTTTTCTCCTCCTCCTCCATCATATCAACATGCTTATTAGGCTGCCCTCGCTCCTAATGTTTTAGATGGTCAGCTCAGCAGTAGGCCCTCGCCCCTAATGTTTTTGAGGGTCACCAGCAGGCCCTTGCTCCTAATGTTTTTGATGGTGTATGAGGCCCTCCTATATGTGTAACAAAGGGTGTATCGGAGTGCCTCTTCCTTGTAATTTTTGGCAGCCCTTGCACTTTTTTATACAAGTAAACATACAGGAAAGAATGTTTCCTATACAATTTTTCCTCTAAAATCGATTTTATCTTCGGTTTGGTGCGCATTATTGTCAGTCGGTAAAAGTGGCGTACTACTCGGACAACATCGTTTACAGCAGTGACCTGGGAGTCCAAGATGCATACAGACATCCTCCCCATGCTGATCCCGAACCATTTCAGTGGTGTTTCCATCAGTTTCTGACCTTTTCCTGTGAACCAGACACCCTCCCCTCTTCAGAGCAGGGGGTGCCTGGTTTAATGCTCGGGTTCTCCCATTGACTTCCATTGTGCTCGAGTGCTTGGTAGAGCACCCGAGCATCCCAAAGTGTTCAACTCGAGCACCCGAGCACTTTGGTGCTCGATCAACACTAGTCTAGTGTTTTTTTTTGCCTATTATTCTTTTGTGTCTCTTAGTTTTCAGTCTTACTCCCTGAAGACTGGTGGTTTTATGTCATATTCTGGTTTTATATCTTACTCCCGGGTGTATAATGGTTTTATGTCTCACTTCCGGGTGTCTAATGGTTTTATATCTCACTCCCTGGTGTCTAATGGTTTTATATCTCACTCCCTGGTGTCTAGAGTGTGACGGACTGAACCGTCACTGGGGCTATGGACCCAGAACTATGGAGACCCCCCTCAGACCTCTTGGGGTTACAAGGAACTATTAACCCTGATTTATGTGTGGAGCTACAGTCCACACATCTTTCCTATTGTCCATTAAAGGTGCAGGGTGTGAATCCCGCAACACAAAAAGGGTTAACTCTGCACTGAGACTCCCAATGAATTTGTTAGTTTATTTGTTTGTGTTAGTGATGGGATTAAGAGATAGCTGACTCTAGAAGTAGTCGACTCCGGTGTAGAGGAGTAGATCACCCCATGATACTACACGCAGGAGATAATCCCATCACATGTGTCTCCTCTCTCCCTATTCTTTCATTAAGAAACTGGGGAGGGGATGTCTGTTTGCACTGTATATACACTCACCTAAAGAATTATTAGGAACACCGGTTCTATTTCTCATTAATGCAATTATCTAGTCAACCAATCACATGGCAGTTGCTTCAATGCATTTAGGGGGGTGGTCCTGGTCAAGACAATCTCCTGAACTCCAAACTGAATGTCAGAATGGGAAAGAAAGGTGATTTAAGCAATTTTGAGCGTGGCATGGTTGTTGGTGCCAGACGGGCCGTTCTGAGTATTTCACAATCTGCTCAGTTACTGGGGTTTTCACGCACAACCATTTCTAGGGTTTACAAAGAATGGTGTGAAAAGGGAAAAACATCCAGTATGCGGCAGTCCTGTGGGCGAAAATGCCTTGTGGATGCTAGAGGTCAGAGGAGAATGGGCCGACTGATTCAAGCTGATAGAAGAGCAACGTTGACTGAAATAACCACTCGTTACAACCGAGGTATGCAGCAAAGCATTTGTGAAGCCACAACACGCACAACCTTGAGGCGGATGGGCTACAACAGCAGAAGACCCCACCGGGTACCACTCATCTCCACTATAAATAGGAAAAAGAGGCTACAATTTGCACGAGCTCACCAAAATTGGACTGTTGAAGACTGGACAAATGTTGCCTGGTCTGATGAGTCTTGATTTCTGTTGAGACATTCAAATGGTAGAGTCCGAATTTGGCGTAAACAGAATGAGAACATGTATCCATCCTCTGATGGCTACTTCCAGCAGGATAATGCACCATGTCACAAAGCTCCAATCATTTCACATTGGTTTCTTGAACATGACAATGAGTTCACTGTACTAAAATGGCCCCCACAGTCACCAGATCTCAACCCAATAGAGCATCTTTGGGATGTGGTGGAACGGGAGCTTCGTGCCCTGGATGTGCATCCCTCAAATCTCCATCAACTGCAAGATGCTATCCTATCAATATGGGCCAACATTTCTAAAGAATGCTATCAGCACCTTGTTGAATCAATGCCACGTAGAATTAAGGCAGTTCTGAAGGCAAAAGGGGGTCCAACACCGTATTAGTTTGGTGTTCCTAATAATTCTTTAGGTGAGTGTATACTGAGTTAGTCTTCAATAAAGTCACTTCTTGATTTACTCTCCAACATTGGTGTTGCCTGATGATTGAGGAGTTTAGGGTTCTGGCCTCATATATTGGCTTTGTCCAATTATTAGGCAGGTTTGGGCTGAGGACACTGGAATTCGGGTTCCTGCGGAGGGGAAGCTGTTTTCTGATCGAGGTACCCAGTCGGGATACCAGGCGGTCCTCACAGAGGTTTTATATCTCACTCCCTGGTGTCTAATGGTTTTATATCTCACTCCCTGGTGTCTAGAGGTTTTATGTTCTACTCCCTGGTGTCTAGTGTTTTAACGTTATTTCCTTATTCCTAAGGTTTTAATGGATTCATGGATTCCTCAGTGCTGTCCAGTGGTTTTATGTCTTATTTTCTAGCTTCTAGTTGTTTTATATCTTATTCCACAGTGTCTAATGGCTTTGTAGCTTATTCCCTGCTGTCTAGTGGTTTTATGTTCTACTCCCTAGCGTCTAATGGATATATATATATATAAATATATATATAATCTTACTCCCTTCTGTTTAGTAGTTATATATCTTACTCCATGGTGTAGTGCTTTTACATATTACTCCCTGGTGTCTAGTGGTTTTATATCTTATTCCCTGGTGTCTAGTGGTTTTATATCTTACTCCCTGGTGTCTAGTGGTTTTATGTCTTACTCCCTGGTGTCTAGAGGTTTTATATCTTACTCCCTGGTGTCTAGAGGTTTTATATCTTACTCCCTGGTGTCTAGTGGTTTTATGTCTTACTCTATAGTGTAGTAGTTTTATATCTTACTCTCTGGTGAAGTGGTTTTATATCTTACTCCATAGTGTAGTGGTTTTATATCTTACTCCCTGGCGTCTAGTGGTTTTATATGTTACTCCATAGTGTAGTGGTTTTAAATCTTACTCCCTGGCGTCTAGTGGTTTTATATGTTACTCCATAGTGTAGTGGTTTTAAATCTTACTCCCTGGCGTCTAGTGGTTTTATATGTTACTCCATAGTGTAGTGGTTTTAAATCTTACTCCCTGGTGTCTAGCGGTTTTATAGGTTACTCCATTGTGTAGTGGTTTTATATCTTACTCCCTGGCATCTAGTGGTTTTATATGTTACTCCATAGTGTAGTGGTTTTAAATCTTACTCCCTGGCGTTTAGTGGTTTTATTTGTTATTCCATAGTGTAGTGGTTTTATATCTTACTTCCTGGCGTCTAGTAGTTTTATATCTTATTCCCTGGTGTCTTGTGGTTTTATATCTTATTCCCTGGTGTCTAGTGGTTTTATATCTTACTTCCTGGCGTCTAGTAGTTTTATATCTTACTCCCTGGTGTCTAGTAGTTTTATATCTTACTCCCTGGTGTAGTGGTTTTATATCTTACTCCCTGGCGTCTAGTGGTTTTATATCTTACTCCATAGTGTAGTGGTTTTAAATCTTACTCCCTGGCATCTAGTGGTTTTATATGTTACTCCATAGTGTAGGGGTTTTAAATCTTACTCCCTGGCGTTTAGTGGTTTTATATGTTACTCCATAGTGTAGTGGTTTTATATCTTACTCCCTGGCGTCTAGTGGTTTTACATATTATTCTCTGGACATCATGAAGAAATCCATTAATCTGCTTGAAACCCATGGAACAGTATTCCCAGTGTGCTCTCCATTCACTTCTATGGGGTTACAAAATTAGCTGAGTGAGCGTGGTCAGCTTTTTTTGGAAGTCCCGTAGAAACAAATGGAGAGCGCACAGCACAAGCAAGGCCACTGTTCCGTTCACTTCTATGGGACTGCCAGAAACAGACAAGCTAGCGCTCGACAGAACTGTCATAGAAATGAATGGAGGGCACCCATGCCCTGCTGTTCTTCATTCACTTCATGGGTCTCGTTCTAGAGATAGGTGCAGGTCCCAAAGGTGACATTGGTGGCATATCCTAGCGATACACCATCAATGTATGAGGTGAGACAACCCCTTTAAGTCATAATCCCTAGTGTCTAGATGTTTTATATCTTACTCCCTAGTGTCTAGTGGTTTTCTGTCTTATTCATTGGTGTCTAATAATACCTTTAGTGGTTTTATATATTTTCTCTGGTGCGTAGAGGTTTTATATCATACTGAGTGAAGTCTAGCGTTTTTCTGTCATGCTCCCTGTCCCTGGTGTCAGCTCCCAGTCCTTGGTGTTCGATGTTTACTTACCTCAAGTCATCAAATGAACTGTAATGCATCAAAGATAGACAGATAGACAGTGGTAGAGCAACATGTCAGACTCACGAGTCTTTATTGAGTCTGGAGGGACAGCCGTATGCAAAGAAAGCTGTTTGACATTGAGCCAAGTAGAAGGAGCATCTTGTGATCTGTGGTTACTTACCTGACTTGCTTGACGTTCCTCGAAGTGCACCAATGGCCCCAACACTTATTATGACACTTGCATTTTTTTGTAGCTGAAAAAAAAGGAGATAGCGTTCAAGTTTTACTCTTCAGTTATTTAGTAAATTGTGCTCTATGTCAAGATAACAGGCCATAACAGTCATGTGGATAATAGTCCATAACAGTCATATGGATAACTGTCTATAACAGTCATGTGGATAACAGTCTATAACAGTCATGTGGATAACAGTCCACAACAGTCATGTGGATAACAGTCCACAACAGTCATGTGGATAACAGTCCACAACAGTCATGTGGATAACAGTCCACAACAGTCATGTGGATAACAGTCCACAACAGTCATGTGGATAACAGTCCATAACAGTCATGTGGATAACAGTCTATAACAGTCATGTGGATAACAGTCCACAACAGTCATGTGGATAACAGTCCACAACAGTCATGTGGATAACAGTCCACAACAGTCATGTGGATAACAGTCTATAACAGTCATGTGGATAACAGTCTATAACAGTCATGTGGATAACAGTCCACAACAGTCATGTGGATAACAGTCTATAACAGTCATGTGGATAACAGTCCATAACAGTCATGTGGATAACAGTCTATAACAGTCATGTGGATAACAGTCTATAACAGTCATGTGGATAACAGTCCACAACAGTCATGTGGATAACAGTCTATAACAGTCATGTGGATAACAGTCCATAACAGTCATGTGGATAACAGTCTATAACAGTCATGTGGATAACAGTCCACAACAGTCATGTGGATAACAGTCCACGACAGTCATGTGGATAACAGTCCACGACAGTCATGTGGATAACAGTCCACGACAGTCATGTGGATAACAGTCCACGACAGTCATGTGGATAACAGTCCATAACAGTCATGTGGATAACAGTCCATAACAGTCATGTGGATAACAGTCCACGACAGTCATGTGGATAACAGTCCACGACAGTCATGTGGATAACAGTCCACGACAGTCATGTGGATAACAGTCCACAACAGTCATGTGGATAACAGTCCACGACAGTCATGTGGATAACAGTCCACGACAGTCATGTGGATAACAGTCCACGACAGTCATGTGGATAACAGTCCACGACAGTCATGTGGATAACAGTCCACGACAGTCATGTGGATAACAGTCCACAACAGTCATGTGGATAACAGTCTATAACAGTCATGTGGATAACAGTCCACAACAGTCATGTGGATAACAGTCCATAACAGACATGCACTCATATTGACCCGTGCACTTGCTCTGGAGGTAGGAGATGCTTGCTGTGACTCGTAGTCCACGCTCTAATGATGAGGAATGTTGCAGTAACTGCACCAGTGTAGAAGGACACCAGTCACCTC
The DNA here is from genome assembly GCF_905171765.1 of Bufo bufo. Lineage (NCBI taxonomy): Eukaryota > Metazoa > Chordata > Amphibia > Anura > Bufonidae > Bufo > Bufo bufo. The sequence continues at coordinate 810,636,759 of NC_053390.1, forward strand.
CTCTCTGTCCTACACCTCTGCTGTGTCCTACAACTGGGAGAGCGCAGAGGACGTCATATGGCTTTAGGGGACTTGTAATCTAATATATACGGAGTCGCCTGCATGATGATGTGACGGAGCCGTGACTTCACCCTATATCTATACCGCAAGAAACGTCTCGTCTTCTACCTCTCCTTGGTTGCTCCATCTGAACACTGACAATCAAAGATGTCTTCAAGAAATATGACAGACACAGCGCCCACCTGATAGGAATGGTCACAGACATAGCATCAAACTCTTGAAAAGACCCGTTGGGGCTGCCAAATCTAAGGGCAGTTACTTTGTTTAAGGTGGTATCTTCTGGTCATGGCAGTCTTTTGGTAGTCACAATGGACTCAACAAATGTGCAGCTGACAACGAGAAGATGACACCTAGTCATAACAAGCTCCCTAGAGGAAGCTGATGACACAGCCATACATTGCTGGAGTCCACAGAACATTCAACATCCTGCAGATGGACCCAAGATGGCAGATAATGAGGTACGAGGCACAGGCTGTGACTGCTAAGGTACAAAGCCACAGTCATCATTAGTGAAGATGTGACAAAAGGAAAAGGTTCAGGATCTATCAGACCGAACAGAGAGGAGAGAGCAAATGTTTCTGCACGGGAGCCAACTGTGAAATATTAAACGTGACACGTATCCAGAGACAACGGCGAAAACTGCAGCCAAGAACTCAGGGAAATAGGTTAATCCGAGAAAAAGAGGCAGAAAAAATCAGGGTCAACAGTGGAATAAGACTATTTATAATACAGCAGATATGGAAATGGAGGCAGATAAGAGATAGATAGATAGATAGATGATAGATAGATAATAGATAGATAGATAGGAGATAGATATGAGATAGATAGATAGATAGATAGATAGATAGATAGATAGATAGATAGATAGATAGATATGAGATAGATAGATAGATAGATAGATAGATAGATAGATAGATAATAGATAGATAGATAGATAGATAGATAGATAGATAGATAGATAGATAGATAGATAGATAGATAATAAATAGATAGATAGATAGATAGATAGATAGATAGATAATAAATAGATAGATAGATAGATAGTCAAAGATTTTAGACTTGGTCATTTGTTTATTAAGGAAAATGATCTAATATCTCATATCTGTGATTGGTAGAAGTATGTGACCCCCGTGCGTTCAGTATCTGGGGTGACCTCCTTGTGCAACAATAACTGCAACCAAAAATTCCTGGTAATTGTTGATTAGTCCTGCACATTCTCGTCCATTCCTCTGTACAAACCAGCTTCACCTCTGTTATGTTGGTGGTTTCCTGCCATGAACTGCTCACTTCTAGGGACTGTTTGCTGTTGCAGACTTTTTACTACTTGAACTCCCAGCGATGTCCATCAGCTCGTGGTAAACGCTTTCTAAAGATGCAGAGATAGATTTTAGTGGTCATTGAATGTCCAGGAAAATAATTTTAATTCCTATGCAAATCAGCTCCTCAGTGTCCAGCTGGCTGGGCTTTTCTTTACAAAGTGTCCTTCTCCAATATCTGCTCCTGCTCTAACCTCCCAAGGCTTGCTTCCTCTCCCCTGGGGTCACCCTCTGCTACGCTTCTGGCGCTTGTGCACCACATTCCCTTTTGTGGCCTTTTGCCTTAGCGCCTGCGCAGAACAAAAGTTATTTTCCAGAACATTCAAATTCCACCAATGTGTCCTACAGGTATGTTTAGAATGCTTTTACCACGTGCTGATGGACATTGCTGGTAGTCTAATTAGTGAAGAGTCCATGACAGACGTCCGCAACATTTCTATAGGATTAATAGGGTTTTCTAAGGTTTAAATACTGATGACCTATCCTCACTCGGGACCCCCACCAATCAGCTGTTTGAGAAGGCACCAGTGCTCCTGTTAGCATGGCGGCCGTACATTGTATAGTAGTTGTGCTTGGTATCGGAGCTCAGCCCCATTCACTTCAAAGGGACTGAGCTGCTCCTAGGCCACGTGACTGATGAACGTGTCATCACTCAACCTAGGGAAAGCAGCAAAAAGGCCACGGTGCTTCTGCATGTGCAGCTGCCTTCTCGAACGGCTGATCGCCAGGAGTCCAAGGTGTCAGACCCTAACCTATCAGATACCAGAGGATAGGTAATCAATATTTAAGTCTCAGAAAACCCCTTTAAGGTCAGGACTTTGACTTAGCCATTCCAAAGCTTTAACTTTTGTCTTCTTTAACCATTCTTTGGTAGAATGACTTGTGTGCTTAGGGTCGTTGTCTTCCTGCATCACCCACGTTCTCTTGTGATTCAGCTGATGGATAGATGTCCTGACATTTTCCTTTAGAATATGCGGGTATAATTATGAATTCATTGTTCCATCAATAATTGCAAGCCATCCTGACCCAGATGCAGCAAAACAGCCCAAATCATAATATTATCACCAACATGTTTCACGGATGGGATGAGGAATGTTGTGTTTTCCTCCAAACATAACGCTTCTCATTTAAACAAAAAATTTCTATTATGGTCTCATCCACCCACAAAACATTGCTCCAATAGCCTTCAGGCTTTTTAAAGTGACCTTTAGCAAACTGCAGATGGGCAGCAATGTTCTTTTGGAGAGCAGCAGCTTTCTTCTTGCAATCCTGCCGTGCACACCATTGTTGTTCAGTGTCCTCTTGATGGTGGACTCATAAACATTAGCTAATGCCTTTAGTTGTTAGGAGGTTAACCTGGTTCTTTTGTGACCTTGTGGACTATTACATCCCTTGCTCTTGGAGTAATCTTTGTTGGTCCTTTCTTGGGAAGGGTAATAATGTTCTTGGATTTTCTCTATTTGTTCACAATCTGTCTAACTGTTGATTGATGGATCCAAACTCTTTAGAAATGATTTTGTAATCTTTTCAGCCTCATGAAAAAACATCAACAACTCTTCTTCTGGGGTCCTCAGAAATCTCATTTGTTTATTCCATGATACTCTTCCACAAACATGTGTTGTGAAGATTAGACCTTGCTAGATCCCTCTTCTTTAAATCTGATTGTCATGCCATTGATTGGAAACACCTCACTCTAATTTCTTAAAAATATTTTCTAATCCTAAAGATTCACATAATTTATCACTCACGGACATGTGGTATTGGATCATTTTCCACAAGAAATAGATGACTGAGTCTTATATTTTTGACTCTTCTGTTTGATTTAGTTATCTTTATCTGCTTTTAAGACTTGTGTGAAAATGTGATGTAGTTTTAGGTCAAATTTATGTGGAAATATAGAAAATTCTGAAGGGTTAACAAACTTTCAAGCTCAACTGTATCTTTAGCATAAAGAAAAACAAGTAGTCCTCTTAACATCATCAAGTCTGTCTGGGATTACATAAAGAGACAGAAGGATTAGAGCAAGCCTACATCCACAGACAATCTCTGGTTAGTTCTTTTTTGGAATAACTTCCCTGCCGAGTTCCTTCAAAACCTGTGTGCAAGTGTACCTAGAAGAACTGATGCTGGTTTAAAGGCAAAGGGTGGTCACACCAAATATTGATTGGATTTAGATTTCTATCTATTCTATTGGATTAAAGGGTCTATCTATCTTTATGTCTATCTATCTATCTATCTATCTAACTTTGCAAATAAGAGGCAGCGCTCCAAATATGGTGAAGGGTGGTGGACCCAATTGGGACGTTTCAGCCCAACACAATGAGGCCTTTCTCAAGCTAAGTGACATGTGCCATAGTGATGGTATATATATATATATATATATATATACACACACACAGTGCTGCCCATAATTATTCATACCCCTGGCAAATTTTGACTTAAAGTTACTTTTATTCAACCAGCAAGTAATTTTTTGACAGGAAATGACATAGGTGTCTCCCAAAAGATAATAAGACGATGTACAAGAGACATTATTGTGGAAAAGATAAATTTCTCAGCTTTTATTTACATTTGAGCAAAAAATACAAGATGTTCCGCACTGTGGAAAATCTCAGAGGACGTGGTCGGAAGCCAAAAGTGACACCTGTGCTGGCCAGGAGGATAGTTAAAGAGGTGAAATAGAATCCAAGGATCACCACCAAGGCCATCCTGGTGAATCTAGGCTCTGCTGGTGGCAAGGTCTCAAGGCAGACAATCCAACGGACACTGCACACTGCAGACCAAGGAGGACGCCACTTCTCCAGATAAGGCACACAAAAGCTCACTTGGCCTTTGCAAAAGCTCATCTGGACAAAGAAGAAGACTTCTGGTCTTCTGTGTTATGGTCAGATGAAACAAAAATTGAATTGTTTGGTCACAATGATGTTTCCTTCATTTGGCGTAAAAAAAGGAGAAGCCTTCAACCCAAAGAACACCATCCCCACTGTCAAACATGGTGGTGGGAACCTAATGCTTTGGGGGTGTTTTTCAGCCAATGGACCAGGGAACCTAATCACAGTAAACGGCACCATGAAAAAAGAGCAATACATGAGGATTCTCAACGACAACATCAGACAATCTGCAGAGAAACTTGGCCTTGGGCACCAGTGGACATTTCAGCATGACAATGACCCAAAACACACAGCAAAAGTGGTGAAGAAATGGTTAGCAGACAACAACATTAACGTTTTGGAGTGGCCCAGCCAGAGTCCAGACTTGAATCCAATTGAGAATCTGTGGAGGGAGCTAAAGATCAGGGTGATGGCAAGAAGACCCTCCAACCTGAAAGATTTGGAGCTCATTGCTAAAGATGAATGGGCAAAAATACCTGTGGAGAGATGCGAAAAGCTGGTCTGCAATTATAGGAAGCGTTTGATTGCTGTAATAGCCAATAAAGGCTTTTCTATTGATTATTGAGAAGGGTATGAATAGTTTTGGACTGGACACTTTTGGCTCAAATGCTTAGAAATGTTTTTTTCCCACAATAATGCCTCTTGTACATCGTCTTATTATCTTTTGGGAGACACCTATGTCATTTCCCGTCAAAAAATTACTTGCTGGTTGAATAAAAGTAACTTTAAGTCAAAATTTGCCTGGGGTATGAATAATTATGGGCAGCACTGTGTATATATATATATATATATATATATATATATACATACACACAGTACAGACCAAAGAGTTTTCTTTATTTTCATGACTATGAAAATTGTAGATTCACACCCCCTACATCCAGGCCCCTCTTGAACTCTTTAAGTGAACTCACCATCACCACCTCCTCAGGCAGAGAGTTCCATAGTCTCACTGCTCTTACCGTAAAAAATCCTCTTCTATGTTTGTGTACAAACCTTCTTTCCTCCAGACGCAGAGGATGTCCCCTCGTCACAGTCACAGTCCTGGGGATAAATAGATGTTGATAATCTTTCAGGGTACTGTAGTCCCCCCATTCCAGTTATTACTTTAAATGCCCTCCTCTGTACTCTCTCCAGCTCTGCTATGTCTGCCTTGTTCACAGGAGCCCAGAACTTTACACAGTACTCCACGTGTGGTCTGACTAGTGATGTGTAAAGTGGTAGGACTATGTTATCATTACAGGCATCTATGCCCCTTATAATGCAACCCATTATCTTATTGGCCTTGGCAGCAGCTGCCTGACACTGGTTTCTACAGCTTAGTTTGCTGTTCACTAAAATTCCTAGGTCCTTTTTCATGTCAGTGTTTTACTATTTAGTATGTACGGGTGACTTGCATTATTCCTTCCCATATGCATAACCTTACATTTGTCAGTGTTAAACCTCATCTGACACTTATCTGCCCAAGCCTCCAATCTATCCAGGTCCATCTGTAGCAGTATACTGTCCTCTGTAGTATATATACAGTATATTGTCCTCTTCCGTGTAAATTTCTTTACACAGTTTAATGTAATCTGCAAAAATTGATATTTTACTGTGCAAGCCTTCTACAAGATCATTAAAAAATATATTGAAGAGGATAGGGCCCAGTACTGACCCCTGAGGTACTCCACTAGTGACAGTGACCCAATCCTAGTGTGTACCGTTAATAACCACCCTCTGTTTTCTATCACTGAGCCAGTTACTTACCCACATACAGAAATTTTCTCCCAGTCCGAGCATTCTCCTTTTATATACTAACATTTTATGTGGTACAGTGTCAAATGCTTTGGAAAAGTCCAGATATACGACATCCATTGATTCGTCAAGTCTAGAACTTACCTCCTCATAGAAACAGATTAAATTAGATTGACATGACCGATCCCTCATAAAGCCATGCTGTTATGGCGTTATTTGCTTATTTTCCTTGAGGTACTCGAGGTGCTCCAAGATAGCATCTCTTAGAAAACCTTCAAACAGTTTACCCACGACAGATGTTAAACTTATCGGCCTATAGTTTCCGGGCTCTGTTTTTGGACCCTTTTTGAATATTGGCACCACATTTGCTATGCGCCAATCCTGTGGAACACTCCCTGTCAGTATAGAGTCCTTAAATATCATAAGTAAGGGTCTGGCTATGACATTACTTAAATTTCTTAGGATACGGGGGTGTATTCCATCTGGTCCTGGCGATTTGTCTATTTTAATCTTTTTAAAACAACGCTATACTTCTTCCAGGGTCAGACAGGGCACTTTTAATGGGGAATTAACTTTTACATTCTGCATTTCATCTGACAGTTTATTTTCCTTTAATAACTTTGCTTTCTCCTCATCGCTCTCTGCAACTCCCCCCTCATTACTCTGTAGAGGGCCGACAGCTTCAGATTTATACTTTTTACCATTTATATAATTGAAAAACATTTTAGGGTTAGTTTTGCTGTCTTTGGCAATTAATCTCTCAGTCTCTAGTTTGGCTGCTTTTATTTGTTTTTTACATATTCAATTTTTTTCCTTATAGTTTTTCAGTGCTTCCTCGCTACCCTCCTGTTTTAGTGATTTAAATGCTTTCTTTTTTTGTCATGTATTGCTTTCAGTGTATACATTGTACAGAAGTGCATAAATGCAACTTAATCATCAAGTGGTGAATCCTTTTACTGTTGTTACTATATATTACCTGTCCTCTGGATAGGTCATCAATGTACGATCAGCAGGTATCCGACACCTGGGACCCCGCTGATCAGCTGTTAGAAGTGGCTAACGCTGTGTGAGCACTGGGGCCTCTTCCTAGGCCAGTGATGTCACTGTACATCGGTCACATGGCTGATGAGCAGCTCAGTCCCATTGAAGTGAACACAGCCACTATATGATGTACGGCGCTGTGCTTGGAAAGCTGCGGGAGCCGGCAGCACTCACTACAGAGGCTCCCTGACACAGCTGATCGTCTGGGGTGCCTGAGGATTTAATTCATTTTATGTACTTCTTTAGTGATACTATATTCCGCAGCGCTTTGCAGACATTAGCATCAAGCTGTTCCCAGTGCTGAAGTGGAATTATAGAGGGTTCAGAGGTAGCAGTCACATCCCTAGTGCCAGAGGGGACCAAGATGTTTGGGGGTATAATTTTTGACACACCGACGATCAGCAGATTGAGTGGACTGCTGCGCTCTAGAAGAGGAAGTGGAACAGCACAGCTCCGTACACTGGGTAGTGGCCGTGAATGGTACTGCAGCTCTGCTGTATAAATGAATGGGAGCAAGACTGGAGCACCATTCATGACCACTACCCAGTGTATGGAGCTATGCTGTTTCGGGTCTGTTCCAGAGCATAGCACATGCCCTCAATAAGCAGACCGTGCAAGTCCACAGAGTTGGTCCCCCACAAGTGTTTAGCGAACTTGTGTTTAAAGTTCACCGTCCAATGTTCTGGTTCAGGTTATCGAAGAATCCCGTTATGGATTCTGCTACCACGGACCATAACGGAATTGGGAATTCATAACAGGATTCTTTAATAACCCGAACCCGAACTTTGGACGTCGAACTTAAAACACAAGTTCACTCAACACTATCCCCCACCAAACTGATATTTAGATTAGAGATGAGCGAATTTCTCAAAAATTCGATTCGGTCAGTTCGCCGAATTTTCAGAAAAGATTCGATTCAATCCGAATTTATTCGTGACGAATCGCGTTAAAAAAGAGAGCCTTTATAGGGGTGTAGAACACTGTGCCTTGCAGTAACGCATAGGGAGTCTGCTGTGGCAGTGAAATAATACTGTGAGTCAGTATAACATGCAGAAGACAGGCGTCGCTCTTAGAATCACTGCACACTTCACTTATTAGGGCAGTCACGGGGCCAAAACTGACCAAATAACTCAAGGGTGAACTCAGCCTTAGGCTACATGCACACAAACGTTGTTTGTTTCCGTGTCCGTTCCGTTTTTTTTGCGGATAGGATGCGGACCCATTCATTTCAATGGGTCCGCAAAAAATGCGGACAGCACACCGTGTGCTGTCTGCATCAGTGTGTCCGTTCCGTAGACCCCCCCACAAAAAAAAAATAGAACATGTCCTATTCTTGTCCGTTTTAGGCATTGTTACACTGGACCGCAAAACACATACGGTCGTGTGCATGTAGCCTTACAGGTCAATGTTAACGCCAGTTATAAAGAACCATGTAGAGGCCCAAAATCCTACTGTGAAGAAGCGCACTCCTTATTCACCGTCGTCAGCTAATTCCACATAGATGTCTACAGAACCTGTTCTATTAAACTCTTATACAAGTAGAAAGCCCCACCCAAAAGAGTGGAGAGGGCGTCAGCAGTAAGTGTGTGTTGACATCACTGATAATTTTGCCCTTCCTCTTATCTGCCGAAAAACGGATCCCGTCTGTGGAGCATCCACCTTCACTCAGTCAGCATTTGGTCAGTAATCCATCAGTATTGCTAATGCCAAAAAAACAGGAGCGGATCCAAAACAGAGATGACACGTGAACTGAATATTTCCATGTCTTCTGTGGATGTCTCCTCCAGATCTTGGCTGGGCAGTAGCTGCTGACTGTCCTCTAGTAGCTCATCCTCGCTGGAGCCGAGCCTACGGCATATAATACTTCTCGCGCTGAGGGAACTGAAAATGACAGGAAGGTTGAAGACAGGTGGGGGCACAGGGTCTGCTCCCGGACCATGCCAACTAAGCGTCGTGTCAGAGGAACCCACAGACTCTTGGCTGGGGATTTCTGATGTCACCGAGTCAACCATTTAAGCACCGCTGGGTTGCTGGTCAAGACACGACCGCTAGATGACACCGAGAACTCAGGCCTCTCGCTGCAACCCCTGCTGCCACCCCGCCTTCTTCTGCTGCCTGCGACAGAAACATTTTGCCCACTGCCCGTTCCCTTTGAAGGGCCTGTCACCTGTCTGTCTGACATACTGTATGATAAAAGAATTACATTTAAATAATACCCTCCAAAAAAGACTGTAGTACAATGTTACTTCACTGCTGAACGGCAATTAGGACATATATATATATTTTTCCAGATTAATAAACTCTCCCCCCAAAAAAAAAAAAAAAAATCACAAATCACTGCAGAACAGCAATTAAGATGTATTCTTTTTCCTATTACTACACACCCAAAAAAGGAATATAACAATCACAATTCACCGCAGAACGGCTAATAGGACTTACGTATATTTCTTTTTATTACACCACATAAATGGCTATAGTGCAGTCACAATTCACTGCAGAACAGATAATAGGAAGTAGGTTTATTTCCCTTCAATATACCCCGTAAATGGCTGTAGTACAATGTAACTTCACCGACGAACGGCACTTATGACATATATTTTTTGCTTTTATTTTTCCTATTAATACACCCCCAAAAAAGTAAAACAATGTAAAATCAACACAGAACGGCTAATAGGACGTACGTATCTTTCCTATTAATACACCCTGTTAATGGCTGTATCACACAGCACTTGCACCCCAATAACAAGCAAGGTTTGCTGTAATTACAGAGGTATCATCTATTGCAAAGAAAAAATTTGGGGGATTCAATCAGCACAACCCTATATGCAGGTGCACATTGCTATGGCGAAATACATATACAAAGAAAAAGACACAAATGCAATAGCACTCTGCAACCAGCACTCTGCCCTGCCTCCATGCTGGATGAGGCATTGGTGTACATTTTGGCCAAAGCGTAATAAGCCACTCACCACGTCAAGGTCGTCTCTATGGAGTGGTCCCTAACACTAGGTCCTACCTGTTTATGGGCCATGACAGCCACACAAAGTCCAGGGAATGCAGGTCAGCATGCACGCCAAGCACACTCTGCTTTCATCGGATCCAGGGATGCAAGTACCAACATGTACACCAATGCCTCATCCAGCATAGAGGCAGGGCAGAATGCTGGTTGCAGAGTGCCATTGCATTTGTGTCTTTTTCTTTGTATATGTATTTCGCCATAGTGATGTGCACCTGCATACAGGGTTGTGCTGACTGAACCCCCCACATTTTTTCTTTGTAGTATATATTGGAGGCGTGGCGATCTCCTTTGAGTCATGCACACCTGACCAGTCAATCTGTCCTGGAGGCTTGTTTTAAAGTCAGTATAAAACGGAGTCTGCTTATATAGAACCTACCATTAGCCATTTGGCTCCAGGAGAAGTATATTGTGGGTTCAGCATGCATGTTGGTACTTGCATCCCTGGATCCGATGAAAGATGTAATGGCACCGGACGGGGTTAAAAGCAGAGTGTGCTTGGCTTGCATGCTGACCTGCATTCCCTGGACTTTGTGTGGCTGTCATGGCCCATAAACAGGTAGGAACTAGTGTTAGGGACCACTCATAGAGGCGACTTTGACGTGGTGAGTGGCTTATTACGCTTTGGCCAAAATGTACACCAATGCCTCATCCAGCATGGAGGCAGGGCAGAGTGCTGGTTGCAGAGTGCTATTGCATTTGTGTCATCATCTATTGCAAACGTAAAAGCAGCAGTATAATGGCAATTTGGATCCCCAGTCAGTGCAGCAAGGTGTAATAAAATCACTCCTATTACCCAGACTGTACACTCCCCTATTGCACCCTGTCCTCTTTTTATAGTGTAGATCAGGGATGCCCAACCTGCGGCCCTCCAGCTGTTGCAAAACTACAACTCCCAGCATTCCTGGACAGCCTACTGCTATCAGCCTGCAGCAGGGCATGGTGGAAGTTGTAGTTTTATAATAGCTGGAGGGCCGCAGGTTGAGCATCCCTGGTGTAGATGATGCGTCCCTATTATTTCCCTACACTTTGAATAATCTTTCCCTGGACTTGTAAATCGTTTTTTCAGCACAATGAAGTCTTTCCTCGCACTGTCCCTAGCGCCTGCTGACGTCTCTCCCTGCACTAAGCACACTGGAAAATGGCTGAATCCAAAATGTCTGAGGCTATTTATAGGGCTGTGACATCACAGGGCTGGCTGGCTGCTGATTGGCTGCATGCTTGGCATTGTGGGTGATTCCTCGTTCCCAGAGTTCTTTGCTCCATGTCCTCACACATGCAGCAGCCATTTTATGAAAAAATGCGATTCGTTGCCACGAAGCGTGAGGAAATTTGGATTCGGTGCCAATCTAATTTTTCCTGAAATTCGGATCGAATTCCACTTCATCAACTTCGATTCGCTCATCTATAATTGAGATAGTAGTTCATGGTGAGAAGTTAGCCATGTGCTCACGCTTCTCTTCCTTCTCATACCGGATGGGTAAGATGGTGTCAGAAGTCTAGCTATTAGAAGTCAAGAAGCAGCATTTCACTGGTGCCACATAAGAAGACCCTGGTATTATAGATGCCACATGATAAGGGGCTCTATTACAGGGTTGGCACTGATGCCCAAGATGATGATGATGTATAGTCTTGTGTACACGCAGTTTTACCCATAGGACCTCCATGCGCTTAGCTGGCTGATTCAGAAGAAGGCATGACAGTTTGCCATGGGCCGCAAAGGCCTAGAGAATAAGGCACCTATTCCAGAGACAAATTTCCTAGCACTTATCAAATGGAGAATCAAGAAAAAGGGAGGGAAGGTAGGGAGATCTCAAGGTTCAAAGAGTTCGGACGAGATATAGAGAATCTCAAGAGAACAAAATTAATAAATGTGAGGAAAAAGTATCTTTAACCACCTCCGGACCACCGAACGCAGCGACGCGTCCTGGAGGTGGTTGATTCATTCCGCCTGGACGCGCCGGCGCGTCCTCTCGCGAGACGCGAGATTTCCTGTGAACGCGCGCACACAGGCGCGCGCGTTCACAGGAACGGAAGGTAAGCGAGTGGATCTCCAGCCTGCCAGCGGCAATCGTTCGCTGGCAGGCTGGAGATGTGATTTTTTTAACCCCTAACAGGTATATTAGACGCTGTTTTGATAACAGTGTCTAATATACCTGCTACCTGGTCCTCTGGTGGTCCCCTTTTGTTTGGATCGACCACCAGAGGACACAGATAGCTCAGCAATATGTAGCACCAAGCACCACTACACTACACTACACCCCCCCTGTCACTTATTAACCCCTTATTAGCCCCTGATCACCCCTGATCACCCCATATAGACTCCCTGATCACCCCCCTGTCATTGATTACCCCCCTGTCATTGATCACCCCCCTGTAAAGCTCCATTCAGACGTCTGCATGATTTTTACGGATCCACTGATAGATGGATCGGATCCGCAAAACGCATACGGACGTCTGAATGGAGCCTTACAGGGGCGTGATCAATGACTGTGGTGATCACCCCATATAGACTCCCTGATCACCCCCCTGTCATTGATTACCCCCCTGTCATTGATCACCCCCCTGTAAAGCTCCATTCAGACGTCCGCATGATTTTTACGGATCCACTGATACAGTCAGGTCCATAAATATTGGGACATCAACACAAGTCTAACATTTTTGGCTCTATACACCACCACAATGGATTTGAAATGAAACAACCAAGATGTGCTTTAACTGCAGACTGTCAGCTTTAATTTAAGGGCATTTATATCCAAATCAGGTGAACGGTGTAGGAATTACAACAGTTTGCATATGTGCCTCCCACTTGTTAAGGAACCAAAAGTAATGGGACAATTGGCTTCCCAGCTGTTCCATGGCCAGGTGTGTGTTATTCTGTCATTATCCCAATTACAATGAGCAGATAAAAGGTCCAGAGTTAATTTCAAGTCTCCTATTTGCATTTGGAATCTGTTGCTGTCAACTCTCAAGATGAGATCCAAAGAGCTGTCACTATCAGTGAAGCAAGCCATCATTAGGCTGAAAAAACACAACAAGCCCATCAGAGAGATAGCAAAAATATTAGGCGCGGCCAAAACAACTGCTTGGAACATTCTTAAAAAGAAGGAACGCACCGGTGAGCTCAGCAACACCAAAAGACCCGGAAGACCACAGAAAACAACTGTGGTGGATGACCGAAGAATTCTTTCCCTGGTGAAGAAAACACCCTTCACAACAGTTGGCCAGATCAAGAACACTCTCCAGGAGGTAGGTGTATGTGTGTCAAAGTCAACAATCAAGAGAAGACTTTACCAGAGTGAATACAGAGGGTTCACCACAAGATGTAAACCATTGGTGAGCCTCAAAAACAGGAAGGCCAGATTAGAGTTTGCCAAACGACATCTAAAAAAGTCTTCACAGTTCTGGAACAACATCATATGGACAGATGAGACCAAGATCAACTTCTACCAGAGTGATGGGGAGAGAAGAGTATGGAGAAAAAAAGGAACTGCTCATGATCCTAAGCATACCACCTCATCAGTGAAGTATGGTGGTGGTAGTGTCATGGCGTGGGCATGTATGGCTGCCACTGGAACTGGTTCTCTTGTAGTTATTGATGATGTGACTGCTGACAAAAGCAGCAGGATGAATTCTGAAGTGTTTCGGGCAATATTATCTGCTCATATTCAGCCAAATGCTTCAGAACTCATTGGACGGCGCTTCACAGTGCAGATGGACAATGACCCAAAGCATACTGCAAAAGCAAGCAAAGAGGTTTTTAAGGGAAAGAAGTGGAATGTTATGCAATGGCCAAGTCAATCATCTGACCTGAATCTGATTGAGCATGCATTTCACTGGCTGAAGACAAAACTGCAGGGAAAATGCCCCAAAAACAAGCAGGAACTGAAGACAGTTGCAGTAGAGGCCTGGCAGAGCATCACCAGGGATGAAACCCAGCGTCTGGTGATGTCTATGCGTTCCAGACTTCAGGCTGTAATTGACTGCAAAGGATTTGCAACCAAGTATTAAAAAGTGAAAGTTTGATTTATGATTATTATTCTGTCCCATTACTTTTGGTTCCTTAACAAGTGGGAGGCACATATGCAAACTGTTGTAATTCCTGCACCGTTCACCTGATTTGGATGTAAATACCCTCAAATTAAAGCTGACAGTCTGCAGGTAAAGCACATCTTGTTTGTTTCATTTCAAATCCATTATGGTGGTGTATAGAGCCAAAAATGTTAGAATTGTGTCGATGTCCCAATATTTATGGACCTGACTGTAGATGGATCGGATCCGCAAAACGCATACGGACGTCTGAATGGAGCCTTACAGGGGCGTGATCAATGACTGTGGTGATCACCCCATATAGACTCCCTGATCACCCCCTGTCATTGATCACCCCCCTGTCATTGATCATCCCCCTGTAAGGCTGCATTCAGATGTCCGTATGATTTTTACGGATCCACTGATACATGGATCGGATCCGCAAAACACATACGGACATCTGAATGGAGCCTTATAGGGGGGTGATCAATAACAGGGGGGTGATCACCCCATATAGACTCCCTGATCACCCCCCTGTCATTGATCACCCCCCTGTCATTGATTACCCCCCTGTAAGGCTCCATTCAGACATTTTTTTGGCCCAAGTTAGCGGAAATTATTATTTTTTTTCTTACAAAGTCTCATATTCCACTAACTTGTGTAAAAAAATAAAATCTCACATGAACTCACCATACCCCTCACGGAATCCAAATGCGTAAAATTTTTTTGACATTTATATTCCAGACTTCTTCTCACGCTTTAGGGCCCCTAGAATGCCAGGGCAGTATAAATACCCCACATGTGACCCCATTTCGGAAAGAAGACACCCCCAGGTATTCTGTGAGGGGCATATTGAGTCCATGAAAGATTGAAATTTTTGTCCCAAGTTAGCGGAAAGGGAGACTTTGTGAGAAAGAAAAAAATAAATAAAATCAATTTCCGCTAACTTGTGCCAAAAAAAAATTATTTCTATGAACTCGCCATGCCCCTCATTGAATACCTTGGGGTGTCTTCTTTCCAAAATGGGGTCACATGTGGGGTATTTATACTGCCCTGGCATTCTAGGGGCCCTAAAGCGTAAGAAGAAGTCTGGGATCCAAATGTCTAAAAATGCCCTCATAAAAGGAATGTGGGCCCCTTTGCACATCTAGGCTGCAAAAAAGTGTCACACATCTGGTATCACCGTACTCAGGAGAAGTTGGGCAATGTGTTTTGGGGTGTCATTTTACATATACCCATGCTGGGTGAGATAAAAATCTTGGTCAAATGCCAACTTTGTATAAAAAAATGGGAAAAGTTGTCTTTTGCCGAGATATTTCTCTCACCCAGCATGAGTATATGTAAAAAGACACCCCAAAACACATTGCTTAACTTCTCCTGAATACGGCGATACCACATGTGTGACACTTTTTTGCAGCCTAGGTGGGCAAAGGGGCCCACATTCCAAAGAGCACCTTTAGGATTTCACAGGTCATTTACCTACTTACCACACATTAGGGCCCCTGGAAAATGCCAGGGCAGTATAACTACCCCACAAGTGACCCCATTTTGGAAAGAAGACACCCCAAGGTATTCCGTGAGGGGCATGGAGAGTTCCTAGAATTTTATATTTTTTATCACAAGTTAGTGGAAAATGATGATTTTTTTTTTTTTCTTACAAAGTCTCATATTCCACTAACTTGTGACAAAAAATAAAAACTTCCATGAACTCACTATGCCCATCAGCGAATACCTTAGGGTGTCTTCTTTCCAAAATGGGGTCACTTGTGGGGTAGTTATACTGCCCTGGCATTCTAGGGGCCCAAATGTGTGGTAAGGAGTTTGAAATCATATTCTGTAAAAAATGGCCGGTGAAATCCGAAAGGTGCTCTTTGGAATGTGGGCCCCTTTGCCCACCTAGGCTGCAAAAAAGTGTCACACATGTGGTATCTCCGTACTCAGGAGAAGTTGGGGAATGTGTTTTGGGGTGTCATTTTACATATACCCATGCTAGGTGAGAGAAATATCTTGGCAAAAGACAACTTTTCCCATTTTTTTATACAAAGTTGGCATTTGACCAAGATATTCATAGAACTTTTTATTTTTTGGCACAAGTTAGTGGAATATGAGACTTTCCGAAATGGGGTCATTTGTGGGGTGTTTGTACTGTCTGGCTATTGTAGAACCTCAGGAAACATGACAGGTGCTCAGAAAGTCAGAGCTGCTTCAAAAAGCGGAAATTCACATTTTTGTACCATAGTTTGTAAACGCTATAACTTTTACCCAAACCATTTTTTTTTTACCCAAACATTTTTTTTTTATCAAAGACATGTAGAACAATAAATTTAGAGCAAAATTTATATATGGATGTCGTTTTTTTTTGCAAAATTTTACAACTGAAAGTGAAAAATGTCATTTTTTTGCAAAGAAATCGTTAAATTTCGATTAATAACAAAAAAAGTAAAAATGTCAGCAGCAATGAAATACCACCAAATGAAAGCTCTATTAGTGAGAAGAAAAGGAGGTAAAATTCATTTAGGTGGTAAGTTGCATGACCGAGCAATAAACGGTGAAAGTAGGGTAGGTCAGAAGTGTAAAAAGTGGCCTGGTCTTTAAGGGTGTTTAAGCTATAGGGGCTGAGGTGGTTAAAATAGAAAGGAATTTATAGACTAAAATTTAGGAAAACCCCCAAAATTATATGAACCAAGAATAAGTGTTGTATAGGAAGATCAAACGCCTGTTTGAAAAGTAAGGTTTTCAGTGCACGTCTGAATGAGAGAAGACTGGGAATCATTTTCAGGGCCAGAGGTACTGTAGGTGGTTCCAAAATCTGGCCCCTTGAGCCGAAAAGGATCTACCTCCACGTCTGATCTTGTTAACTTGCGGGATGTTAAAATTCGCAGAGTTACTAGACCTCAATGTCCTCAACCTGGTAAATTTATGTCGCAGGTACAGGGGCCCCACAAGCATCCAATCTTGAACATCACCCGTTGTTGGACGGGGAGCCAGTGCAAGGTATTAAGAGAGGGAGTGATATGCTCTCGACAGGCAACACCCGTTAGTAGCCTTGCTGCGGCATTCTGCACAAGATGAAGTCTATGCAAGTTCTTCTTAGGGAGTCCCATGTACAAGGCATTACAATAGTCCAACCGACTGCTGATCGCTGCTCCGACCAAGGCTTTCCTGAGAGGGGATTCGATGTATTTTAAGATACTCCTCAGAAGTTTCAGCTAGTAGTGGCAGGTACTAACCACCTGATTTATCTGAGGAGCCAGGGTTAATCTGGAGTCCAAGACCCCTCCCAAGTCCCTGACCTGGATGGCTGTCTCAGGGACAGGTCCAAATGACAATGGCCATTGGGGTGCTGAGGGTGTAATTTTCTGGTCACTGAATGTAATACATTCAGTTTTGGTGCCATTAAGCTTTAGATGATTGGCACTCATCCAGTGATTGATCTCCAAGAGACATCTGGCCAGATCAACTTGATCAACTGTTCCTTTGGCAAGCCTAATATACAGTTGAGTATCATCCGCATAAACATGAAACTGAAGATTGTGGCTCCTGGTGATGTCAGCCAATGGTCTCAGATAGATGTTGAACAAGACTGGAGATAGTGCCGAGCCTTGTGGTACTCCACAGGACAGTGGGAGATCGGCTAAGTGAAATACCCCCAGCTTCACTCGTTGTACCCTGTCCTGGAGAAATGAGACCATCCATGCCAAGGTCTTTCCATCTAATCCGGCTACCACTTTCAACCGGTTCAGTAACACTTGATGGTCAATAGTGTCAACAGCGGATGATAGGTCCAGAAGGACTAGGACCATAGAGTCGTTCTGGTCTAATGCCATCAGTAGATCGTCCTGGACATCGACCAGAGCGGTCTCAGTACCCCTTCCAGGTCGGAATCCCGACTGGAAGACTTCAAGAATGTGATTGGCCTCCAGATATCCCTGTAGTTGTGCAACAACCTCCCTCTCGCCTATCTTTGCAGCGAACGGCAGTCCCGAAATTGGTCTAAGGTTACTCATATCGGTCACAGGTAGCGCCGGTTTCTTAGGCAGAGGTGTTACCACTGCCTGCTTCAGAATAGCCGGCACTTGACCGCTGGAAAAGGAACTATTTATAATGTCTCGAATGTTTGGTGCCATTGCAACTGCGGCGGACTTCACCACGGCCGCCGGGCATGGGTCTAGAGGCGAGGAGGAGGATCTAAGAGCTCCAATGATTTCAATCGTTCTCTCCTCAGAGATCTGGAAAATAAGCCATGAGCAGGATGTCCTGTTTATATTCCTGCTATAGGACCTGCAAATTGTTCTGAATTTTTGTAAAAAGTAAATTCTCAATAAATTCCCAAAAAATAAAACAAAATATTTTAAGTTTCTTATTTCTCTAGTGTCTTATTCTCTTGTATATGGATACCAGTATATATGGATGTCACCTTTCTTACCAAGACCTTTCTTCCCCAATTACTTAGTTTGGTGGGGCGGAAAGCTCTAGGAGTTGTCCTGATTTTTCCAAACATCTTCCATTTATGAATTTATGGAGGCCAATGTGCTCTTAGGAACTTTCAATGCAGCTGACATTTTTTGTACCCTTTTCCAGATGTGTTCCACTTGACTATCCCGTTTCTGAGCTCTACAGGCAGTTCTTTCCTCCTCATGGCTTGGTTTGTACTATGATATGCATTGTAAGCTGTGAGACTTTATATAGACACAGCTATGTATTTCAAAATCCTGTCCAATCAACTGGATTTACAACAGGTGACTCCAATCAAGGTGTAGAAATATCTGAAATATGATCAAGAAAAATGGGAGGGCCCCCAGAGCTAAATGTCAACTGTCATAGCAGAGGGTCCGAATACTTATGTCCATGTGACATTTTAGTTTATACTTTTTTTTTAAATATTGAAAACAATTCTAAAATAGTTTTTTCACTTTCTCATTATGGGGTACTGAGCGCAAATTGATGGGGGAGAATTAGAATTTCACCACAAATCTGCAACATAATAAAATTAGAAAAGCGTGAAAAGGTCTGAAGACTTTCCAAATGCATTGTATAGCATTCAGTATGCCATGAAGGACGACATGTGTACATCTGAAATGAGTAGCATGTGAATTTGCATTTTATGGATTTTTTAAGAAGCGACCAATAAAGATTTTTTTTATTGAGACGCATTGCTGGATTTCTGTAGTCGGTCTTGGACCATTATCGGAGCAGCTTCTCCGTGCACCGTCACATTTTTCTGGCATTTGGACAGGGACGTAGCTTTAGGGGGTGCAGAGGTAGCAGTCGCTACCAGGCACAGGAGCCTGAGGGGCCCCAAAGACCTCATAAGAAGTCACCAGTATTATAGAAAGTGCATGAAGGTCAAGTTACACCTCTGGCTGGAGGGAAGGGGTTAGGTCAAGAGTTTGGCACGGGGAGGATGGGGTGCAGTGGCGTAGCTAGAAATGACTGGGCCCCAGAGCAAATTTTTGAATGGAGCCCCCCTCCCCCAGTAATTTTTTCGCAACCCCTTCCTTTCATGCCGCCCCTATTCCTGTGGCTAGTAAAGATCGCTCTCTCAGACCAGGCCCGGCAGCTGTTCCATCCGTTTTCTACACTGTCTATACTGTCACTGTATATAATTTCATTGTGAAATACTGTTGAGGGGGCCCTGGCAAAATCTTTATGTCCTCCTCCTCCTGGATGGGCCCCTTCTGGGTCAGGGCCCCAAAGCAGCCGCTTCCCCTGCTTCCCCTATAGCTACGCCCCTGATAGGGTGTCATTTCAATTTTCGCCTTTTCGCGATGTGCTCCTCTGGCCCTGGCCACAAATGACTGAGGGAAGGTGGGCCCAAGCTGAACTCCTTCACCAGGGCCCATGAGCCCATGGATTTGGGCCTTGAAAAGTGGTTTAGTGGTGAGCTGTATGACCTTCCCTCATCTTTGTTCAATTTTATAGCAATGTCCTATCCCATTACGTATATTTGGATGGTTAACTGTAAGAATATAACCAAGAAAATATACCAGATATTGTGTTTTTCCACTTCTGGTTCTGGGCAATAAATGGCATCAGATAAGTGTAATCTGCACCCAGGAGGCAGAATGAATGGGAAATCCTGTAAATTTAGCTTCCAGTACATTGATAATTTCTGGTGAAGGGAAAAATATCACTGAGGATGATGAAGGTCCGATGTGTATGAGTCACAATCTCCTTAGAGCTGGCGTCCAGCTTTATGACGAGAAGTAGGTCACTGAAAGCTTTTAGATATTTTACTACCATATGGCACACGCTGAACTATCAAAAAGTCTTTATCTTGCAGTAAAGTTTTGCAGCAGAACATCACTGACGATGACTGAACCAGCAGTACGAGGCTATCTCCAAACTGCCGTCATGTGAATGTGAACTTTACTTAAAGGGGATCTCCACCTTCACAGACAAAAGTCTTTCTATTGCTCTAGTACATCTCACATCACAAATAAATCAGCACTGCATATAGTTAATAATAATTATATATATATTCTACCGCTTTCCAAATCTCTGACTTTTTAGGTTTCGAATCAAACCCGAATCTTTTCTGGTTCGATTCGCATGAATCTTGTAAAACGGCGCCCAGCGCTTAAACCATCAATAGTGTTTTGTCACCACCAGGCGGGAGGTAATTGCAGTCAGTTGCGACAAAGCAATAACTGCAGTTTGCAGAAAAAAAATAATTACAGTTACACCTGATGCTGTATCAGAGCGACGGGACGGCCGAGGGAAAATGAAAAAAATAATAAAAAAATTAACGAAATGAGATATCAGCTTTTCATAAAAAAAATCTGTGTTTTAGAGGACTAGAGGGGGTTATATACCAATTTCCAGGGGAATGGGAGCAACTTTGGTTTGGAACGAATAGATTCGGACTACACTGCACAGCTCAGATGAGACATATACCCTCTGCATGAGACATACACCTCCAAACACAATGTCAATGGATGCTCCAACTATGGCCTCATGCACACGGCCGTTGTTTGGGTCCGCATCTGAGCCACAGTTTTGGCTGCTCGGGTTCGGACCCATTAACTTCAATGGGGCCGCAAAAGATGCAGACAGCACTCCGTGTGCTGTCCGCATCCGTTGCTCCGTGTGCTGTCCGCATCCGTTGCTCCGTTCCGTGGTCCGCAAAAGAAATATAACCTGTCCCATTCTTGTCTGCGCTTTGCGGACAAGAATAGGCAGTTATATTAATGGCTGTCCGTGCCGTTCCGCAAATTGCGGAACGCACACAGACGCCATCCGTGTTTTGCGGATCCGCGGTTTGCAGACCGAAAAACACAAAACGGTCGTGTGTAAACACAAAACTGTCATAGTAATGCATTCTGTATTGTGAAGATACTGCACTGCATATAGTGTACATTGAGGGCAGTGTAGGGATTAAAACAGCAATAGCTGAGTCAGGGGGCAGACAAGTTGTCAGTGTAAGGGTGTCCTCACACCACTCAGCATGTTTCCAGTGTTTATGTATAGTGGTATCTAAGAAGACCTCATGGTCAAACACCATGGAAGCATAGTCTGCACTAAAGCTGCTGATGGAGAGAGCGCCAGACCAATACTGCTTGGCAGTTAGCTAACTAGTGGAGGTGAGTGGTGCAGAGTCTATACAGGGTCAAAGCTGCAGTATCACCCACTGCAGAAAGGCCACTGCAAGGGTATACGACTTGTACATGCCTACCAGGCCTGAAACTGATGATGCAGCATCCCAGCACCATGCACAAGATATATTCCTGGATATAGATATAGGCCTCAGAGCAGGAGCATAACTACCATACTGGTAGACCATGCAACTGCTGTGAGGCCTGGGGCAAGAGGGGCCCCAGTTGGGATCATCTTCTATTGGGGGTGCAAACTTGGTCAGGACTCTACCATCTAAAGTAACAACTTTTAGCAAATGAGGCAGTGGAAAAAATGGCCCAAGGGTCATTGAATGGAGTTTAGGCAGAACCCTTCTGTCCTGTGTGTGTGTGTGGGGGGGGGGGCTGGTTTGGTCCTTGCTATGGGGACCTTACTTCTCTATGTACACCACTGAAGACGGGGAGATCCCACCTTTTATTCTTGCGGTCCTCATTGACGTTTCTTTTTAACCCCTTACAATTACTCAAATCACTGTATAGGTGCAGGTAGTGAGCAGTTCTTGCTTAGTGTCCTGGACTCTGTTAACATTTCCTCCTTCCCTTATCTCTGAGTGATGGTTCTAGCCAGGGGCGGACTGGGAACTTAAAGTGGCCCTGCAGAAAATACTAAAAGTGGGCCCGTTTTTTAGTTGGGTCCAAACTGATGGAAGGCAGGGCCAGCAATACCATATTGTGGCACATTATACCACCCCAACAGATCCAAATAGTACAGTGCATCACAAAATACTGCTGCCAGTAGCACAAAAAACATCCCACTGGCCGGCCGTGAGGAGGGCTCAGACGGCCCCCTGGGCATCGGCCCACCAGAAAATTTCCCTGTAAGGTCTATGGCCAATCGGCCCCTGGTTCTAGTGGCCTCCAGATTGGATGCTACAGCCAGATGAGTGGAAGGTCTGGGAGGTCGGTCAGAGTGGAGAACTGAGGGCACTGGAAGTAAAGAGACAGGCTACTTGGCACTT
Source organism: Bufo bufo (assembly GCF_905171765.1). Lineage (NCBI taxonomy): Eukaryota > Metazoa > Chordata > Amphibia > Anura > Bufonidae > Bufo > Bufo bufo. The sequence continues at coordinate 810,659,442 of NC_053390.1, forward strand.
GGAGGTTGGATTTCTTGGTCATGTAAGGTGCATGATTATTACCCTGTCACCTACAGAGCACTGTCAGCAATTTGGTTTCTGAAAGACTTTCTTTCCCATTCATTTGCTCCATGATTGAGATTAGGCTCCCAGGGCTGTCCTCCAGAATCTTCGGCCAGGCTCTTATTTCTCACCTGGTGATATCATGTAGGACGTTGTGTGCTCTGATTAAATGAACGGCTCCGATAAAGCTTTTATTATTAGGCGAGCAGTTCATTAGTCAGTCCATTAACCGGCTTATCTCCGACAACCGCAGGCGAATCCCAGCAAGCTGTGCGCACGGACGTCCACGGCCGAGGAACATGCCGTAAAGGCAGAAAGCGGGAAGTTTTCCCCACGACTCTTCAGGATTGTTCTTCACGTTAAGGGGGTGGAAGCAACGTCCCGTCCATCTGTAATACCTCTCTGCTCTTCACAGTCACTGCCCTGATTTCCACCCACGGCCTTTTCCAATTATATCGCACTGCGGAGAGCGTTTGACATTTCACCGCACGCATTAGGCTCAAGGCGTCTGACGTGTCTCACGGTTTTCCTAAAACCAAAGTGCAATATGAGGGAGGAAGGTTGGGGGAAAGGGGGGAGTCCTCGTCTGGACAATACAGAGTTAACCCCACGACAAGCCGCTCAATTTGCACTGAAAGCCTCTAATGCTGGGTATTATGGGCTGTAATAGGCGAGGTGTGACAGGACATGAAACAGAAGCGTTCAGCAGTGATGAAAGCCTTCAGAGCGGTGTCATTAAAGCTTCATCCGTGCTCGGGATCAGCGATCAGCCTGAGATGACACCTCCGCTATGTGGAGTGGAGCACCAGGTATAGGGATTAGGCCTCATGTGCACGACCGTATGTATTTTGAGGTCCGCAAATCGTGCATATGCACAATACGGATGCCGTCCATACTGCACCTGCTTTGACTTTGCGGACAATGTGGGACATGTTCTATGTTTCTGATGAACAGGCATACGGACGCAGAAAGCACATGGGTCACCTGTGTGCTTTCCGCATCTGTATGTCCGTTCCGCAAAAAGACAGAATATGTCCACAAAATGCAGACCACGGACTCATTGAAAAGAACGGGTCCGCAAATAAAATGCGGACAGCTCGCGGGCCACATCTATAGTTTGCGGATCCACAAATTGCAGACCACAAAACAGATGGAGTGCATGGGGCTTTATTCATACCTGGGCAAGTAAGAAGTGCTGTATGTAAGATGGCGGCGGCAGGCTGGAAAGAAAGGGTCGTCTATCAGATTAGATGAAGAGGACATCAGCGCCAGCTAATTACAGGGGAGCTGTCACACCGAACATGGCGGCCTGATATAGTGCGGGGGAAGCTGAGCAGATTGATGTATAGATTTGTGGTTATATATTCACTACAACTGGTTATTTACTCATTTAAAGGGGTCACGCCAAGCTCTTAACTTATTCTATATCCACAGGATCAGACCCACATCGATCCTGAGAACTGGGTCCTGTTCCCTCATAGCAGCAGGTTACGCTTGGTACTCCATTCACATGGGGGAGAACAGGACCCCTGTGTTCAGGATCCTGGTGTACCCCAGCAGTCAGACACCCACCAATCAAATACACCAAAATATTAGCTAAAAACTTGGCCCTTAAATTTCTGCTCTTTCAGAGGTTAGGAGTCCAGTGGGCGGTCCTACTCAGTGACTGGCAGCCTTCTACATATAGAGACAGCTGTCAGTCACTGATAGGACAGCCCACTGGACTCCTAAGTATAGAAAGAGCTGACATATAAATGAAGAAAGTACAAGTTTTACTGGATCTTTTCCTTAAAAAAAAGAGAGAAAGAAATATATATATATATACTAGCAGAAGGACCCGGCTTCACACGGCTATATTTCTTCTATTTCATTTAAAGGGGTTGTCCACCATAAGTATAAAAACAAATAAAGTGCCCCAGACAATAACTAAAGCCAAGAGGAATTTGTATCATGACAGATATACTGTATATATATATCATTTTTCTACTGCATTTAGCAGAGCATGCTCCCATTAATGAGAGGCTGTGTGGGCGGAGCAGTGCAAAGTGAAAGTAAAAATCCCAGCATGCATCACAGCAAGCATGTTCAGAGGAGTGGTCACATGACATCCCTGGCCAACTGTGATACCATAGTAACAGCAGCACCTCAGGCAGGGCCGATCCTAGGGTCACAGGCGCCTGGGTGCAGAAATATTTCTGGCGCCCCCACATGGGCGTGGTTATCTTACTAACTCCTCCCCTTTACAATGTTTCTATGGCAACAACTTCAGCCCCCAACTTCAGCCCCACGAATCGGCTGCTCGGCTTAAAAAAAAAAAAAAGTCAAAAAAAAAAAAGTCCCGGCGGCTCGCTCGGCCAGGGCCGGACTGGGGATAAAAACCAGCCCTGGAAAATGTTGCACACCAGCCCCACAGCATTGCGTCATTATTTACTTGTTTATAATAGGAGAAAGCGTTCATTTTAAAACACGTGTGTAAACACGAATATGAACTTTGCCCCACGATAGCTCTTTTGTAGAACCCCCATAAAAACTTACAGTTACTTGACTTGGCCCTTGGGGATCTCGGACGCCACTTCAACACTTTGGCCGGGGGCTCGGCGGAGCTGATGTTGTGCTTTAACCTAATGAGAAAGATTTCATAATAGGGATTTGGAGAAAGGGCAGAGGGATAGCAGAGCAGGGAGAGGCTGGTGCTGCTACTAGGGGGTCATACCATGGGGAGTAATAAAGCCCACCATAATGCCCCCCCAGTAGTAATAATTCTCCTTATAATATGCAAAACATTTGTAATGCCCCCAGTTGAGCTAATGTTCCCATAATGTGCCAATATAAAATACCCCTTCTCAGTGCCCCCGTAGATGACCCCCATAGTGCCCCCCCCCTTCCCCATAGTACCCACCATAATGTGTCCCAGTATAAAATGCCCCTATACAGAGCCCCCATATAAAATATCTTCTTTTTTAGCCTCAGTAGATGCCCCTATAGTGCCCCCCAATAATCTGCAGTAAGATGTGCCCCCATAGATGCCCCCAATCATGTGCCAGTAATAAGAGCCCCCCCACCATCATGTGCCAGTAGCCAGAGCCCCCCCATATCATGTCAGTAGCCAGAGCCCCCCCATATCATGTGTCAGTAGCCAGAGCCCCCCATATCATGTGCCAGTAGCCAGAGTGCCCCCAATCATGTGCCAGAAATAAGAGCCCCCCCACCATCATGTGCCAGTAGCCAGAGCCCCCCATATCATATGCCAGTAGCCAGAGCCCCCCCATATCATGTGCCAGTAGCCCCCCTTATGTGCCAGTAGCCCCCCTATGTGCCAGTAGCCCTCCTTATCATGTGCCAGTAGCCCCCCTTATCATGTGCCAGTAGCCCCCTTATCATGTGCCAGTAGCCCCCCTTATCATGTGCCAGTAGCCCCCCATATCATGTGCCAGTAGCCAGAGCCCCCCCCCATATCATGTGCCAGTAGCCAGAGCCCCCCCCCCACCATCATGTGCCAGTAGCCAGAGCCCCCCCATATCATGTGTCAGTAGCCAGAGCCCCCCCATATCATGTGTCAGTAGCCAGAGCCCCCCATATCATGTGCCAGTAGCCAGAGCCCCCCCATATCATGTGTCAGTAGCCAGAGCCCCCCCATATCATGTGTCAGTAGCCAGAGCCCCCCATATCATGTGCCAGTAGCCAGAGTGCCCCCAATCATGTGCCAGAAATAAGAGCCCCCCCACCATCATGTGCCAGTAGCCAGAGCCCCACCATATCATGTGCCAGTAGCCAGAGCCCCCCATATCATGTGCCAGTAGCCCCCCTTATGTGCCAGTAGCCCCCCTATGTGCCAGTAGCCCCCCTTATCATGTGCCAGTAGACCCCCTTATCATGTGCCAGTAGCCCCCTTATCATGTGCCAGTAGCCCCCTTATCATGTGCCAGTAGCCCCCCTTATCATGTGCCAGTAGCCCCCCATATCATGTGCCAGTAGCCAGAGCCCCCCCCTTATCATGTGCCAGTAGCCAGAGCCCCCCCCATATCATGTGCCAGTAGCCAGATCCCCCCCATTATCATGTGCCAGTAGCCAGAGTGCCCCCATATCATGTGCCAGTAGCCAGAGTGCCCCCATATCATGTGCCAGTAGCCCCCCATATCATGTGCCAGTAGCCCCCCTTATCATGTGCCAGCCCAGTAGTCCCCCCTTATCATGTGCCAGCCCAGTAGTCCCCCCTTATCATGTGCCAGCCCAGTAGCCCCCCTTATCATGTGCCAGCCCAGCCCAGTAGTCCCCCCTTATCATGTGCCAGCCCAGTAGTCCCCCCTTATCATGTGCCAGCCCAGTAGTCCCCCCTTATCATGTGCCAGCCCAGTAGCCCCCTTATCATGTGCCAGCCCAGCCCAGTAGTCCCCCCTTATGTGCCAGCCCAGTAGTCCCCCCTTATGTGCCAGCCCAGTAGCCCCCCAGTATTGTACCTATATAAAAAAATAAAAAAAAATAATACACTTATACTTACCTCCAGCAATGCGATGCGATGCAGGCCGCCTCTTCCGTCTGTGTCCCTCGCTATACGGCTCAGGCGACGCGATGACGTCATCGCGCCGCCTGCACCGGCCTCTGATAGGCTGCCAGCACTAAGCCGGCAGCCTATCAGAGGAACAGGAGGGGACACACCTCTCCCTCCTCTGCCGCAGCACAGGCATCTGTATCGCTGTCCTGAGGACGGCAATACAGATGACTATGGAGATGAGCGCTTCCGCAATGGAGGCGCTCATCTCCTGCTCTGCCCTGCCGCCGGCCGCGGCCGCCCCCACTTGTCACCAGGGCTGCGGCCTTGCGGCACTCAGGCTTGCCGGCCCACCGGGAAATTTCCCGCTATCCCGGCAGGCCAGTCCGGCCCTGCGCTCGGCGCCTTTCGGGTGACAGCGCTGGGGTGCGGGGCACCCACTGCACCCCGTGTAGGATCGGCCCTGACCTCAGGGGTCCTTTCATCAGTGCTTTAGCATACCTCCCAACTTTAGCATAGAAGGAAGAGGGACACTATGTGCCTTAGGCCTCATGCACACGACCGTTGTTGTGTTCCGTTCCGCAAAATGGGGTTCAGTTGTTCCGTGATCAGTTTCCGTTTTTGTTTCCGTGTGTCTTCCTTTATTTTTGGAGGACCACCAGACATAAAGGAAGGTAAAGAAATGATAGGAATAAAACGGACGCAGACGCGGATGACAGTCTTGTGTGCCTCCGCGTTTTTTAGTGGTCCCATTGACTTAAATGGGTCCGCAAACCGTTTTCCGCGGACAAGAATAGGACAGGTTATATTTTTTTGACGGACTGGAACCACGGATCACGGACGCGGATGGCAAACGGTGCACTATCCGCATTTTCAGCGGCTCAATAGAAATGAATGGGTCCGCACCTGAAACGCAAAAATCGGCGGAACGGACGTGGAAGCAAACAACGGTCGTGTGCATGAGGCCTAAGGCTACTTTCACACTCGTGTTTTTTGCGAATCCATCATGGATCTGCAAAAAAGCTTCCATTACCATAAAACAACCGCATGCATCCGTCATGAACGGATCTGGTTGTATTATGCCTGCCTGTGCCTGTATTGTGGCCCGCGAATAGGGGGCACGGTATATACAGGCACCACCGTTTGCGCACCGTATCAAGTGAATGGGTCTGAGTGCATCCATGGGTGTTCTGTCCATGCCTCCGCACAGCGAAAAAGTACTGTCAGATGCAGATTGCAGACCCCATTTAAGTGAATGGGTTCACGTCTGCAGACAGTGGACACACTGTCGGCGCCCATGCAATGAGCATTGCAATGTATACACACACACACATACATATATATATAAAATCTCCAATAATGCAGCACAGTCAGATAACTTGCCCTGGGTGCAACTCCTCACAGAGATCGGCCTCTCCTCCACGTTATACAATCATCAAATAACGAGGCAGCACTTCCAGCTTTTGGTGGTAGGGTGACGACCCCAAAACTTTATTCCCAGCAACGTTTCGGCCTACTCAATGAGGCCTTTGTCAAGCGGGACAAAGGCCTCATTGAGTAGGCCGAAACGTTGCTGGGAATAAAGTTTTGGGGTCGTCACCCTACCACCAAAAGCTGGAAGTGCTGCCTCGTTATTTGATGATTATATATATATATATATATATATGTATACAGTACAGACCAAAAGTTTGGACACACCTTCTCATTCAAAGAGTTTTTGTCACGACCATGGTCATGGCCGTGACTCCTGGAACCGCATGCAGTTGCCTGCGGTCTTGTCTGGTTGTCAATCACAGGTGAGGGCTGTAGTATGTTGCCTCACCTGTGGTTGCCGCTGGCAACATAATGTATGTGGCAGTATAGCAGCCTGAGCTGGTGTTAGGCAGCTTGCTGTAAAGTGCATGCGGTTGCACCAGGCACCCGTGTTTGTATGTGTGCACTTTTGTTGTTTTGGTGTGCACGGGATTTATGTTATGAGTACACTTCCCCTTTTAGTGGCTGTCTTCCCTTATCTGGTGTAGGAAGGGTTAACTCCCTTCTTTGTGTGAACACTGGGTGTGTCTGTGTGGGTGTGGCTACATGGGCTATTAAGCCTTAGTGGAGACCTGAAGCTGAGGGGTACTCCAGCCTTGTAGTAAGCTGGAGGCACCCTCCTGGTCTCTAATACCATCTGCCAGTGAGGGCCACCCTTGTGGTCATAAATGTTTATATGTGATGTTAAGTTAATGTTGCTTTCCTTTCATGTTTAATGCAGCTATAGATCTGGGTTCCTGTGTGTGTATGTGTGGTTGCTGTGTCCATTTGTGTATGGTCTGGACATCAGCTTGTGAGCACGGGATCCAGTCAGCAAGGCTGTGGCAGGTGGGTGGAACTGGTGCAGTTCACCTGCCATATCCATAGGTCTGTTTTTGTACCCCTTTTCCTTGCAGCTTGGCCAGTGAGACTCCTGTTCCTCCGTGTCCAGGAGGAACGGGCTGTCTACCCAGCTCCTAGCGCAGGGATCGGCGGAGGGTCAGTAGGGATCCGAGGTTCCTGAGCATGAGACCTCCTACCTTCAAGGTCGGCTCATGCAACTAGGAGTCAGGGTCAGATTAGGGAAGCTCTAGGAAATGACCTGCTCCCTATTTCTGTCGTCCCGGCCGAGCAGCGACCTAACATCTTCTGGCATCGCACGGCTGAGGGTTTTCCCCATCCTCAGCCGTGACAGTTTTCTTTATTTTCATGACTATGAAAATTGCAGATTCACACTGAAGGCATCAAAACTATGAATTAACACATGTGGAATTATATACATAACAAACAAGTGTGAAACAACTGAAAATATTTCATATTCTAGGTTCTTCAAAGTAGCCACCTTTTGCTTTGATTACTGCTTTGCACACTCTTGGCATTCTCTTGATGAGCTTCAAGAGGTAGTCCCCTGAAATGGTTTTCACTTCACAGGTGTGCCCTGTCAGGTTTAATAAGTGGGATTTCTTGCCTTATAAATGGGGTTGGGACCATCAGTTGCGTTGAGGAGAAGTCAGGTGGATACACAGCTGATAGTCCTACTGAATAGACTGTTAGAATTTGTATTATGGCAAGAAAAAAGCAGCTAAGTAAAGAAAAACGAGTGGCCATCATTACTTTAAGAAATTAAGGTCAGTCAGTCAGCCGAAAAATTGGGAAAACTTTGAAAGTAAGGGCTATTTGACCATGAAGGAGAGTGATGGGGTGCTGCGCCAGATGACCTGGCCTCCACAGTCACCGGACCTGAACCCAATCGAGATGGTTTGGGGGTGAGCTGGACCGCAGAGTGAAGGCAAAAGGGCCAACAAGTGCTAAGCATCTCTGGGAACTCCTTCAAGACTGTTGGAAGACCATTTCAGGGGACTACCTCTAGAAGCTCATCAAGAGAATGCCAAGAGTGTGCAAAGCAGTAATCAAAGCAAAAGGTGGCTACTTTGAAGAACCTAGAATATGACATATTTTCAGTTGTTTCACACTTGTTTGTTATGTATATAATTCCACATGTGTTAATTCATAGTTTTGATGCCTTCATAGTCATGAAAAAATAGAAAACTCTTTGAATGAGAAGGTGTGTCCAAACTTTTGGTCTGTACTGTATATATAAAATATGTACACATACTTAGACATAAATACATACACACACATATATATACATATACACTCATATGTATATATATATATATACACACACACACACATTTATACAAATACATATAGATACATACACACATATATACACATGCGGTCAGTGTCCATGCTTTGCGGACCCCAATGTATATACACATATAAATATATTAAACGTGTGTATAGATTTTGTATATAAATAAATATGTATGTATATATACACATGCTTTATATATAGCAAAACAACAGCACTCTCATTAGAAAAAAATAGTACCGCATGTACTACAGTTGGTGGTACAAGCATAAACAAGGTTAACAATGCCCTAGCAGGAGGTATAGACTAATGGTAAAATACAAACATATAGCTGAATGATTAATAAGCCAAGGAATACAACACACTACATGGGTTTTTATGTCGGTGGGTATATACGCATATAGGGGCATGGACATAGAGACATAGCACTTACCCCCTGATGAAGCATTAGCGAAAAGCGCGTCAGAAAGCAGGAGGAGACGGCTTTTTGGTATGGTAACACATTTGTATATTAATTGCTTGGGCTGCATTAGTATGTACATGTGAGTTGAGTTCATAAACTTGCACTCTATTTAGGTCTCAACATTATATCATGTAGTGTGTTGTATACCATGGCTTATTAATCGTCCACTTATATGTTTGTATTTTACCATTAGTCTATACCTCCTGCTAGGGCATTGTTAGCCTTGCTTATGCTTGTACCACCAACCATTTTATTAATGTGTTTCTTTTGTTATGTATTAATAAAGATTGATTTTATAGCTTTTTTGGTGTGATAATTGAGGGGCATTGTTCCGGGTTGAATTATTTTGCCCCAATGTAACTTATTTTAGTATTATATTCTGGAGTAATATTACATCATAGAGTTGTAGTATATTCTGTAGCATTAGTATATTCTGGAGAAATAGTACATTATGTAGTAGTAGTATATTCTATAGCAGTAGTATATTCTGGAGTATTAGTACATTATGTAGTAGTAGTATATTTTGTAGCAGTATTATATTCTGGAGTAATAGTACATTATGGAGAAGTAGTATATTCGGTAGCAGTAGTATATTCTGGAGTAATAGTACATTAAGGAGTAGTAGTATATTCGTTAGCATTAGTATATTCTGGAGTAATAGTAAATTATGTAGTAGTAGTATATTATGTAGCAGTAGTATATTCTGGAGGAAGAGCTAGGAGTAATAGCCAGGAGAGTATACACGTATAGCAATCCCCACACACATGAGACGAGGCTCTATGTTGAGTGTAAAACAGGAACACTTTATTGAGGGCTACCCGCCCGTATTTATGCAGGTCCCCATCTGGTGGACACGCCCCTAGTGGACCAGAAGGAAGACTGCGACACAGGACAGATATGCAGCAACTCAGGATACACAGACACAACACATCCCCACAACACATCATGGTTTCCTCCTCTCTGCCCTGGAGACACCCGAGGAGTAATCCAATTATCTCTCAGGACAAAGGGAAATCGCCAATACACATGTGGATACAACAGGACAGAAATCACCACCCAAACACACAATGTCACACCCCCACAGCAAACACAGACATTTAACATATTCCCAGATAGCTCAAGTCTGAGTGCATATCATTAGGTGAATGGCACTCAGAATACACAAATACAATACAATTAGCTATCTGGGTACCCTCATATAACAAAATACAATTGCAAAGACAGATTTAAGCTGTTCGGCCGGTCTGTCTTCTCCGTTAAAGTTAGTATGGGCCATAATCCTGAGGCAAGAGGCTGATAAACAGGCCTCTCCAAAACCCAGTGGCGAGGTTGGTTTCGCCACACATCTCCCCCTCCCAGGGAAGACTAACCAGATACCTGACCTCACGGTCAGTACCTGAGTTAGTCTGGCAGTCCACCCACAACCCAATACTGGACCTGTTGAATTTTGTATGTCCCCAGCTGTTGAGTGGGCATCTGCGACTCCTTGCTTCCTTGTGGTTCTCTAGCTTGGAGCTGTAGGTACTTGGTGGGCAGAGGCTGACTGCGCTCTGCCCAGATGCCAGCTCTTCTGCTGGGGTAGCCAGTGGGGAGTCAGCCTCTGGACAAGAGGATAGGGAAAGGCAGAGGCCGACTGCGCTCTGCCCAGATGCCAGCTCTTCCGCTGGGGTAGCCTCTGGGAAGTCCGGCTCTGGAGAAGAGGATAGGGGAGGGCAGAGGCCAGCGGCGCTCTGCCCTGATGCCAGCACTTCAGCTGGGGTGCATGGTGCCAACTCCCCCTCCTCTGGATACCCCATCTTCCGCTGGGGAGAGGGGGTAACGAGCTCCTCTCCCATACATACTTCCAGCCGCTGTGGAGGGCGACCGACTGTCTCCGCTCCCAATACAGTGTCCTGCTGCTGGGTAAAGGAGACTGGGCTCTCTATTCCCTGCTGGACACTCTGCTGCTGGGGGACAGGACCGACTGTCTCTTCCCCCTGTAACTCCGCCTGCCGCTGGGGAATGGAGACTGGACTCCCAATTCCCAATAAATCACACGGCCGCTGGGGAATGGAGACTGGGCTCCCAATTCCCTGTAAATCACCCAGCCGCTGGGGAATGGAGACTGGGCTCCCAATTTCCTGCAATTCACACTGCCAATAGGGAGAGGGGGTAACAAGCTCCTCTCCCATACATACTTCCAGCCTCTGGGGAGGGAGACCGACTGTTTCCGCTCCTAATACAGTGTCCTGTTGCTGGGGAAAGGAGACTGGGCTCTCTGTTCCCTGTAGGACACTCTGCCGCTGGGGGACAGGACTGACTGTCTCTGCCCCCTGTAACTCAGCCTGCCGCTGGGGAATGGAGACTGGGCTCCCAATTCCCTGCAGGAGCAGTGGAGAGACCTCGGTCCCATCTCCACCAGCCACCTGGGGTTCTTCCCAGTAAACATACACAATATCCTCCCAGCTGAAGGGCTCTGGATCTGGGTCTGACACTCTGCTCTCCTGGTGAGCCTTCTCAATGGAGTGGAACAGCTGCTGGTAGCCCTGTTCCAGCTCCATCTCCCGGGTCACCAGGTGGACCAGGTCCTGCTCAATCTCATGTGATGTCCCAGTCGTACCTGCTCTCCCTCCATTCCAAGAGATCACGGAACCGGGCTTGTGTAGGGCTCCCAAACTCCAACTCTGAAAAAGTCTCCCATAACAAGCCAGGACCATCAAACTCCTCTCCCTCTGGCTTGTCATGCTCAGCTGTCCTGGGTAGGTACTGTGCCCCATACCACCAGAGCGCCTGGTAGGCATCTTCCAGCCACAGCTCCTGCCATGCTAGGAGTTCCAATTCCTTTACCCATTCCTCCCAGGGCTGCTCTCCCAGGAAGGGCATCCGCAGGGCTACTCGCTTCTGCAACCGCTTGTCTTCCGTGGGGAGTCTCTCGTCCAGCATATACTCCACAATACCCAGTACCTGGTACCAGATGCCTTTGCGGACTGCATCTCGGTCATCCATGACACCCTCATCGTACTCCACTGCTGTTTCCATTCTGGTGCTGTCAGGGTCGCTGTACTAGGACATGCGTTGCCCTCAAATTGTAAAATCCATGGAATGGTGTCTCCTGTAGCTGTCCTTCTGGCTGTGGGAACGATCCCGCCGCTTGCCACCAATGTAACAGATCTCCTGGCACCCCGACCGGGTACCTCCGTTGATAAATGCTCCCAGTGCCTCCCGAGGACTTCAAGCACTCCGCTCGACACCGATACCACCACAGGAACCAGGAACAGGAACAGCTCTTACAAGAGCTAGGAGTCATAGCCAGGAGAGTATACACGTATAGCAATCCCCACACACATGAGACGAGGCTCTATGTTGAGTGTAAAACAGGAACACTTTATTGAGGGCTACCCGCCCGTATTTATGCAGGTCCCCATCTGGTGGACATGCCCCTAGTGGACCAGAAAGAAGACTGCGACACAGGACAGATATGCAGCAACTCAGGATACACAGACACAACACATCCCAACAATGCATCATGGTTTCCTCCTCTCTGCCCTGGAGACACCCGAGGAGTAATCCAATTATCTCTCAGGACAAAGGGAAATCGCCAATACATATGTGGATACAACAGGACAGAAATCACCACCCAAACACACAATGTCACACCCCCACAGCAAACACAGACATTTAACATATTCCCAGATAGCTCAAGTCTGAGTGCATATCATTAGGTGAATGGCACTCAGAATACACAAATACAATACAATTAGCTATCTGGGTACCCTCATATAACAAAATACAATTGCAAAGACAGATTTAAGCTGTGCGGCCGGTCTGTCTGCTCCTTTAAAGTTAGTATGGGCCATAATCCTGAGGCAAGAGGCTGATAAACAGGCCTCTCCAAAACCCAGTGGCGAGGTTGGTTTCGCCACAAGTACATTATGGAGTAGTAGTGTATTCTGTAACAGTATTATATTCTGGAGTAATAGTACATTATGGAGAAGTAGTATATTCTGTAGCAGTAGTATATTCTGGAGTAATAGTACATTATGGAGAAGTAGTATATTCTGTAGCAGTATTATATTCTGGAGTAATAGTACATTATGGAGTAGTAGTATATTCTGTAGCAGTATTATATTCTGGAGTAATAGTACATTATAAAGAAGTAGTATATTCTGTAGCAGTATTATATTCTGGAGTAATAGTACATTATGGAGTAGTAGAATATTCTGGAGCAGTAGTATATTCTGTAGTAATATTACTTTATGGAGTAGTAGTGTATTCTGTAGCATTAGTATATTCTAGAGTAATAGTACATTATGGAGTAGTATATTCTGTAGCAGTAGTATATTCTGGAGTAATAAATAAATTATGTAGTAGTAGTATATTCTGTAGCAGTAGTATATTCTGGAGTAATAAATAAATTATGTAGTAGTAGTATATTCTGTAGCAGTAGTATATTCTAGAGTAATAGTACATTATGTAGTAGTAGTATATTTTGTAGCAGTATTATATTCTGGAGTAATAGCACATTATGGAGAAGTAGTATATTCGGTAGCAGTAGTATATTCTGGAGTAATAGTACATTAAGGAGTAGTAGTATATTCTGTAGCATTAGTATATTCTGGAGTAATAGTAAATTATGTAGAAGTAGTATATTATGTCGCAGTAGTATATTCTGGAGGAATAGTACATTATGGAGTAGTAGTGTATTCTGTAACAGTATTATATTCTGGAGAAATAGTACATTATGGAGAAGTAGTATATTCTGTAGCAGTAGTATATTCTGGAGTAATAGTACATTATGGAGAAGTAGTATATTCTGTAGCAGTATTATATTCTGAAGTAATAGTACATTATAAAGTAGTAGAATATTCTGTAGCAGTAGTATATTCTGTAGTAATATTACATTATGGAGTAGTAGTGTATTCTGTAGCATTAGTATATTCTGGAGTAATAGTACATTATGAAGTAGTAGTATATTCTGTAGCAGTAGTATATTCTGGAGTAATAAATAAATTATGGAGTAGTAGTATATTCTGTAGCAGTAGTATATTCTGGAGTAATAGTACATTATGGAGAAGTAGTATATTCTGTAGCAGTATTATATTCTTGAGTAATAGTACACTATGGAGTAGTAGAATATTCTGGAGCAGTAGTATATTCTGTAGTAATATTACATTATGGAGTAGTAGTGTATTCTGTAGCATTAGTATATTCTGGAGTAACAGTAAATTATGGAGTAGTAGTATATTCTGGAGTAATAAATAAATTATGGAGTAGTAGTACAGTCGTGGCCAAAAGTTTTGAGAATTACATAAATAATGGAAATTGGAAAAGTTGCTGCTTACGTTTTTATAATAGCAATTTGCATATACTCCAGAATGTTATGAAGAGTGATCAGATGAATTGCATAGTCCTTCTTTGCCATGAAAATTAACTTAATCCCAAAAAAAACTTTCCACTGCATTTCATTGCTGTCATTAAAGGACCTGCTGAGATAATTTCAGTAATCGTCTTGTTAACTCAGGTGAGAATGTTGACGAGCACAAGGCTGGAGATCATTATGTCAGGCTGATTGGGTTAAAATGGCAGACTTGACATGTTAACCACCTCAGCCCCCTTAGCTTAAACACCCTTAATGACCAGGCCACTTTTTACACTTCTGCACTACACTACTTTCACAGTTTATTGCTCGGTCATGCAACTTACCACCCAAATGAATTTTACCTCCTTTTCTTCTCACTAATAGAGCTTTCATTTGGTGGTATTTCATTGCTGCTGACATTTTTACTTTTTTTGTTATTAATCGAAATTTAAAGATTTTTTTGCAAAAAAATGACATTTTTCACTTTCAGTTGTAAAATTTTGCAAAAAAAAAAACGACATCCATATATAAATTTTCCCTCAAAATTTATTGTTCTACATGTCTTTGATAAAAAAAAAATGTTTGGGTAAAAAAAAATGGTTTAGGTAAAAGTTATAGCGTTTACAAACTATGGTACAAAAATGTGAATTTCCGCTTTTTGAAGCAGCTCTAACTTTCTGAGCACCTGTCATGTTTCCTGAGGTTCTACAATGGCCAGACAGTACAAACACCCCACAAATGACCCCATTTCGGAAAGTAGACACCCTAAGGTATTCGCTGATGGGCATAGTGAGTTCATAGAACTTTTTATTTTTTGTCACAAGTTAGTGGAAAATGATGATATTATTATTTTTTTTTTTCTTACAAAGTCTCATATTCCACTAACTTGTGACAAAAAATAAAAACTTCTATGAACTCACTATGCCCATCAGCGAATACCTTGGGGTGTCTTCTTTCCAAAATGGGGTCACTTGTGGGGTAGTTATACTGCCATGGCATTCTAGGGGCCCAAATGTGTGGTAAGTAGTTTGAAATCAAAATCTGTAAAAAATGGCCGGTGAAATCCGAAAGGTGCTCTTTGGAATGTGGGCCCCTTTGCCCACCTAGGCTGCAAAAAAGTGTCACACATGTGGTATCTCCGTACTCAGGAGAAGTTGGGAAATGTGTTTTGGGGTGTCATTTTACATATACCCATGCTGGGTGAAATAAATATCTTGGTCAAATGCCAACTTTGTATAAAAAAATGGGAAAGGTTGTCTTTTGCCAAGATATTTCAAAGAGCTCCTTTCGGATTTCACCGGCCATTTTTTACAGATTTTGATTTCAAACTACTTACCACACATTTGGGCCCCTAGAATGCCAGGACAGTATAACTACCCCACAAGTAACTCCATTTTGGAAAGAAGACACCCCAAGGTATTTCGTGATGGGCATTTAGAGTTCATGGAAGTTTTTATTTTTTGTCACAAGTTAGTGGAATATGAGACTTTGTAAAAAAAAAAAAAAAATCATCATTTTCCGCTAACTTGTGACAAAAAATAAAAAATTCTAGGAACTCGCCATGCCCCTCACGGAATACCTTGGGGTGTCTTCTTTCCAAAATGGGGTCACTTGTGGGGTAGTTATACTGCCCTGGCATTCTAGGGGCCCTAATGTGTGGTAAGTAGGTAAATGACCTGTGAAATCCTAAAGGTGCTCTTTGGAATGTGGGCCCCTTTGCCCACCTAGACTGCAAAAAAGTGTCACACATGTGGTATCGCCGTATTCAGGAGAAGTTGGGCAATGTGTTTTTTTTTGTTTTTTTTACATATACTCATGCTGAGTGAGAGAAATATCTCGGCAAAAGACAACTTTTCCCATTTTTTTATACAAAGTTGGCATTTGACCAAGATATTTATTTCACCCAGCATGGGTATATGTAAAATGACACGCCAAAACACATTGCCCAACTTCTCCTGAGTACGGCGATACCAGATGTGTGACACTTTTTTGCAGCCTAGATGCGCAAAGGGGCCCACATTCCTTTTATGAGGGCATTTTTAGACATTTGGATCCCAGACTTCTTCTCACGCTTTAGGGCCCCTAAAATGCCAGGGCAGTATAAATACCCCACATGTGACCCCATTTTGGAAAGAAGACACCCCAAGGTATTCAATGAGGGGCATGGTGAGTTCATATAATTTTTTTTTTTTTGGCACAAGTTAGCGGGAAATAGATTTATTTTTTTTTTTTTCTCACAAAATCTCCCTTTCCGCTAACTTGGGACAAAAATTTCAATCTTTCATGGACTCAATATGCCCCTCACGGAATACCTTGGGGTGTCTTCTTTGCGAAATGGGGTCACATGTGGGGTATTTATACTGCCCTGGCATTCTAGGGGCCCTAAAGCGTGAGAAGAAGTCTGGAATATAAATGTCTAAAAAATTTTACGCATTTGGATTCCGTGAGGGGTATGGGGAGTTCATGTGAGATTTTATTTTTTGACACAAGTTAGTGGAATATGAGACTTTGTAAGAATTTTTTTTTTTTTCCGCTAACTTGGGCCAAAAAAATGTCTGAATGGAGCCTTACAGGGGGGTGATCAATGACAGGGGGGTGATCAGGGAGTCTATATGGGGTGATCACCCCCCTGTCATTGATCACCCCCCTATAAGGCTCCATTCAGATGTCCGTATGTGTTTTGCGGATCCGATCCATGTATCCGTGGATCCGTAAAAATCATACGGACGTCTGAATAGAGCTTTACAAGGGGGTGATCAATGACAGGGGGGTGATCAGGGAGTCTATATGGGGTGATCAGGGGTGATCAGTGGTTCATAAGGGGTTAATAAGTGACAGGGGGGTGTAGTGTAGTGGTGTTTGTTGCTACTTTACTGAGCTGCCTGTGTCCTCTGGTGGTCGATCCAAACAAAGGGGACCACCAGAGGACCAGGTAGCAGGTATATTAGACGCTGTTATCAAAACAGCGTCTAATATACCTGTTAGAGGTTAAAAAAATCACATCTCCAGCCTGCCAGCGAACGATCGCCGCTGGCAGGCTGGAGATCCACTTGCTTACCTTCCGATCCTGTGAACGCGCGCGCGTTCACAGGAAATCTCGCGTCTCGCGAGATGACGCGTGTATGCGTGACTGTGCGCAGGGCTGCCGCCACGGAACGCGATCCTGCGTTAGGCGGTCCGGAGGCGGTTAAAAGGAGGGTGATGCTTGAAATCATTGTTCTTCCATTGTTAACCATGGTGACCTGCAAAGAAACGCGTGCAGCCATCATTGCGTTGCATAAAAATGGCTTTACAGGCAAGGATATTGTGGCTACTAAGATTGCACCTCAATCAACAATTTATAGGATCATCAAGAACTTCAAGGAAAGAGGTTCAATTCTTGTTAAGAAGGCTTCAGGGCATCCAAGAAAGTCCAGCAAGCGCCAGGATCGTCTCCTAAAGAGGATTCATCTGCGGGATCGGAGTGCCACCAGTGCAGAGCTTGCTCAGGAATGGCAGCAGGCAGGTGTGAGCGCATCTGCACACACAGTGAGGCGAAGACTTTTTGAAGATGGCCTGGTGTCAAGAAGGGCAGCAAAGAAGCCACTTCTCTCCAAAAAAAACATCAGGGACAGATTGATCTTTTGCAGAAAGTATGGTGAATGGACTGCTGAGGACTGGGGCAAAGTCATATTCTCCGATGAAGCCTCTTTCCGATTGTTTGGGGCATCTGGAAAAAGGCTTGTCCGGAGAAGAAAAGGTGAGCGCTACCATCAGTCCTGTGTCATGCCAACAGTAAAGCATCCTGAGACCATTCATGTGTGGGGTTGCTTCTCATCCAAGGGAGTGGGCTCACTCACAATTTTGCCCAAAAACACAGCCATGAATAAAGAATGGCACCAAAACACCCTCCGACAGCAACTTCTTCCAACAATCCAACAACAGTTTGGTGAAGAACAATGCATTTTCCAGCACGATGGAGCACCGTGCCATAAGGCAAAAGTGATAACTAAGTGGCTCGGGGACCAAAACGTTGACATTTTGGGTCCGTGGCCTGGAAACTCCCCAGATCTTAATCCCATTGAGAACTTGTGGTCAATCCTCAAGAGGCGGGTGGACAAACAAAAACCCACTAATTCTGACAAACTCCAAGAAGTGATTATGAAAGAATGGGTTGCTATCAGTCAGGAATTGGCCCAGAAGTTGATTGAGAGCATGCCCAGTGGAATTGCAGAGGTCCTGAAAAAGAAGGGCCAACACTGCAAATACTGACTCTTTGCATAAATGTCATGTAATTGTCGATAAAAGCCTTTGAAACGTATGAAGTGCGTGTAATTATATTTCACTACATGACAGAAACAACTGAAACAAAGATCTAAAAGCAGTTTAGTAGCAAACTTTGTGAAAACGAATATTTGTGTCATTCTCAAAACTTTTGGCCACGACTGTATATTCTGTAGCAGTATTAATATCTGGAGTAATAGTACATTATGGAGTAGTAGTATATTCTGTAGCAGTATTATATTCTGGAGTAATAGTACATTATGGAGAAGTAGTATATTCTGTAGCAGTAGTATATTCTTGAGTAATAGTACATTATGGAGTAGTAGTTTATTCTGTAACAGTAGTATATTCTGGAGTAATAGTACATTATGTAGTAGTAGTATATTTTGTAGCAGTATTATATTCTGGAGTAATAGTACATTATGGAGAAGTAATATATTCTGTAGCAGTAGTATATTCTGGAGTAATAGTACATTATGGATTAGTAGTATATTCTGTAGTAGTATTATATTCTGGAGTAATAGTACATTATGGAGTAGTAGTATATTCTGTAGCAGTATTATATTCTGGAGTAATAGTACATTATGGAGTAGTAGTATATTCTGTAGCAGTATTATATTCTGGAGAAATAGTATGTTATGGAGTAGTAGTATATTCTGTAGCAGTATTAAATTCTTGAGTAATAGTACATTATGGAGTAGTAGTATATTATGTAGCAGTATTATATTCTGGAGTAATAGTACATTATAGAGAAGTAGTATATTCTGTAGCAGTAGTATATTCTGGAATAATAGTACATTATGGAGAAGTAGTATATTCTGTAGCAGTAGTATATTCTGGAATAATAGTACATTATGGAGAAGTAGTATATTCTGTAGCAGTATTATATTCTGGAGTAATAGTACATTATTAATTAGTAGTATATTCTGTAGCTGTATTATATTCTGGAGTAATAGTACATTATGTAGTAGTATATTCTGGAGCAGTAGTATATTCTGGAGGAATAGTACTGTTGAGGAAGGGTTGAGACGTATGCATATATATCCATGCATGCCTGCAAACACGTGCGGGCATGTATGGTATATATATATGCATACATTAACCACCGCATCATGTGGTGATGTGCGCAGATGTGCCCAGCATCTGCGCACGTCTGCCCATGGTGATCCATATATGTGCCCACTTATATGTGTCCCCTTATAGTTAGTATATATTTCCTGTATGACCGTGTATATATTGGCCCTGTATGGCAAGTGGGGACATATGCATGTCCCCTGTATGTGATGCCCCAGATATATGCGAGGGTGTGTGTATATATAGATATGTGTGTATGTATTTGCACACGTGTCTATGTATATACACTTATGTCAGCATGACAGTATGTATGTGGGCTTATTGCTGCCCATTCATACCCCCGGTCTTGTATGTGTATGTGTTTATAGATGTGCCCCAAGCATCTGTGGATATATATATGTATATATGCAATTCCACCTCTTATCAACAGAGTTGTTTAGAGAAAAACTTGTGCTGATAGCCAGTAGGATAACAGCTGATTAGCATCTAGTCCCCTTTTGTTCAGGCCCCATACAATCAGACTCTTTGGCACCGTTTGTGAGGGGGCCTTCTAACCAGAGACATCATAACCTGTTTTCCACACCTCTGCTCCATGGCTATTGTAGGAAGGCACACTATGATGTCACATGCCTGAGGAAAAAGGAGGGGGTTGCTTTTGGGCTATAAAACCCCAAACCGGACAGAGGTGCGGGCTCTTACAACCAGACTAGAATCAGAGACACATGGGAGAGAGCAGCTCCATGATGACCACCTGGAAAAGGCCTACTAACGCTGGAAGGATTAAGTATCTACCTGTGTAGCGCCTACCTACCCCTCACATCCCCTTATTATATCCCCTGACCCCCTACCGCTATATCTCTCCCCTGGTTAACCCTATTACCCCTGGTCCCTTGATTTAACCCCTACATTCCCTGATCCACACCCTGGGCCCTGATTAACCCTTGCCTTGCTTGTGTCACCCTGGGCCCTGATTAACCCTTGCCTACTGGGCACCCTGTTCCCCCAAACCCTTGCTTTATTGGTAGCCCTATTACTGTGCCTTGTTTATACCCCTGATGTCACTGGTTCACCCTTGTCCCTGATTCCCTGATCCTGTGCCCCTGATTGTATTTGTGGTTTACTTACACCCCTGTAAGACCACCGTTAACCCTCGTCATACCCCGTAGGGATAGTGAGTAGCCAGGCGGTGGGTTGCTCCAACGTGTATGTGTGAACTGTATAGTTAGTTTGTGGGTGGAATTGGTAACCGTGTAGTGTAGTTTAGGATTGTATATTTGTAGTGCTGTGTATTGTTAGTGCATTGCGTGCTTAGTGTATTAGGTTTTAATAAATACCGTTATATTTATACCCTTTGTGTAGCGTGTACTTGTTAGCGGTAGCGAGTTAGTAAGGCGCATGCAGCTAGCGTAGTGATTAGTGTAAAGCATAGCAAAAGTATGTTATTATTGTTATATAAAGGCATAAATGGGCGGAGTTATCACTAGACGGCTCCTCTCATGTATGAATATTAATTATTGATATTTGCATAAATATTAGTGATTAATATTCCCCCTTTACAAGTACATTATGGAGTAGTAGTATATTCTGTGGCAGTATTATATTCTGGAGTAATATTACATTATGGAGTAGTAGTATATTCCGCAGCAGTAGTATATTCTGGAGTAATAGTACATTATGGAGTAGTAGTATATTCTGTGGCAGTATTATATTCTGGAGTAATATTACATCATGGAGTAGTAGTATATTCTGTAGCAGTAGTATATTCTGGAGTAATAGTACATTATGGAGTAGTAGTATATTCTGTAGCAGTAGTATATTCTGGAGTAATAGTACATTATGGAGTAGTAGTGTATTCTGTAGCATTAGTATATCCTGGAGTAGTAGTACATTCTGGTGTGGCAGTGTATTCCTGAACAGTAGTATATTCTGGAGTAGTAGTACATTATGGAGTAGTAGCTTATTCTGGAGGAATAGTACATTATGGAGTAGTAGTATATTCTGTAGCAGTAGTATATTCTGGAGTAATAGTACATTATGGAGTAGTAGTATATTCTGGTGGAATAGTACATTATGGAGTAGTGGTATATTCTGTAGCTTAGTATATTCTGGAGTAATATTACATTATGGAGTAGTAGTGTATTCTGTAGCAGTATTATATTCTGGAGTAATATTACATTATGGAGTAGTAGTGTATTCTGTAGCAGTATTAATATCTAGAGTAATAGTACATTATGGAGTAGTACTATATTCTGTAGCAGTATTATATTCTGGAGTAATAGTACATTATAGAGAAGTAGTATATTCTGCAGCAGTATTATATTCTGGAGTAATATTACATTATAGAGAAGTAGTATATTCTGTAGCAGTAGTATATTCTGTAGTAATAATACATTATGGAGTAGTAGTGTATTTTGTAGCATTAGTATATCCTGGAGTAACAGTACATTATGGAGTAGTAGTGTATTCTGGGGCAGAAGTATATCCTGGAGAACCATTATATTCTGGAGGAGTAGTATGTTCCAGGGTAGCAGTATTTTCTGCAATAGTGGTACATCCTGAAGTAGCAGTATATTCTTGAGTAGCAGTATGTTCTGGAGGAGTAGCATATTCCATATTAGTAATATATTCCAAAGTAGACAGGGATGAGCAAAGTTTTCCAAAATTCTATTAGGATGCTTCGCTGAATTTACCAAATAAATTCGATCCGATCCTTATTAATTTGTGACACGTTAGAAATCATTTTGGAGCAGTAGTATATTCCGAAACTTTAGTACATTCTGGAGCAGTAGTATATTCTGGAGCAGTAGTATATTCCGAAACTTTAGTACATTCTGGAGCAGTAGTATATTCTGGAGCAGTAGTATATTCTGGAGCAGTAGTACATTTTGGAGCAGTAGTATATTCTGGAGCAGTAGTATATTCTGGAGCAGTAGTATATTCTGGAGCAGTAGTATATTCTGGAGCAGTAGTATATTCCGAAACTTTAGTACATTCTGGAGCAGTAGTATATTCTGGAGCAGTAGTATATTCTGGAGCAGTAGTATATTCTGGAGCAGTAGTATATTCTGGAGCAGTAGTATATTCTGGAGCAGTAGTATATTCTGGAGCAGTAGTATATTCTGGAGCAGTAGTATATTCCGAAACTTTAGTACATTCTGGAGCAGTAGTATATTCTGGAGTAGTAGTATATTCTGGAGCAGTAGTATATTCTGGAGCAGTAGTATATTCTGGAGTAGTAGTATATTCTGGAGCAGTAGTATATTCTGGAGCAGTACCGGTATAACAAAATTAGCAGCAGAGTAGATAAATGTCTAATGCTCAAATATGGAATACCAATATGTAAGGGTCGGTATTAAAGGAGTGATCAATTGTAATTATTAAAATGTAACTTTTAATTAATTATCTAAAATAGATTACCCTTAGATAAACCAAGATACAAATAAATATGAGAAAAATGAACAGTGAATAGGAACACATAGTGCACGGCGGCACTGATATAAATAATCCGTGGTCCTACCACTCTGGCGACAGGTCCCTTGATATGGCAGCCCAGGTCCAATTGGAGACGGATCATTTCTTTCATGGGCTATGGTAACCATTCGTTGTCGGGGTAATTAGACAACACCTATTCGCCCCTAAATGAGCCCCTGTGGTGGCCCTAGCCTAATAATTCAGAGCAGCACTCGTCCTTAAAAGGGCGACCCCATCCGGATTCTGTCCCTAGCTCAAAGCCTTATATTTCCCTACTCTATTCCCGACATGCATGTTTCATATTTGCATCATAATCATCAGGGGACAGAGAATCAGGATCTGTAGGAAAAAACAAAAAACCCCAAAAAATGCCTTCACCAAACTGATTACTAGGTATAACATTTAAAATCAGCCAAAAGGTTATGTTCAATTACCTTTATAGATGATCTCAGGGTAGGTCATGTAGAAAGTAGGTGGAACGACCGATAATCCTCCACCCACAAATGCTTCAGGGCATAACGGCAGTGCCGGGTTTAAATAGCCCGCCGCCTCTAAACACAGGGCGGCGGCGTCCCCAACTGCTTGCGAATTCTCGCGATACCAGCGGCGTCAAGTCTCACTGCGCATGCGCGCACAAGATAATCATGTGACCGAAGGCCTTCTAACGCGATAACCTGGATGACGTCATCGCGTATAGACGTGCCAGGTCCCGGCGCTTCTATTGGAGGCAACGGCTGCTGGGAGACCAGGGAGCGTCCCCAGAAAATGTGATTCGCCACAAAGCCGAATTTCCTCGTGCATCGTGGTAAGTAATACATTTTGCCTGAAATGGCGGTAAAAAAAAAAAAAAGAATCATACTCACCAAATTCATTTGAACGCGAAGAGGCCTCTGCCGTCTTGATTCGGAATCTTGCGGTTGATGATGTATCACCGGCCAGCGTGATGACGTCAACATGCACTGCGCAAGATTTTGTGGGGGATCTTCAATCAAGATTAACTCCTTAAAGCCCTACTTTTTTTTAATCTCTGATCATCTGAGGGATTCAGTGATGGGGGGCGGCAGCGCGGCCGCTGTTCTCCGTCATTCCCCCTGCTACTTGCAAACAAATGCGCCTTGTGACAAAGTAATTAGTCACGAATTTCTTTGTGAAATTAGGTGAAGTTTTCCTGACTTTGCTCATCTCCAATTCTGAGCTTTACTGTTTGTGTTTTGTGCGTTTGTCATAGAGCAGAATGCCGGAGAGCGGAGGAAAGGAGTAATAATTCCGTTGATGTGAACCGCATTAAATGTACATTATCTGTCCCGGGGGGAAGAGCGGAGATAGAATTGTTAATGAGCATTTTGTTCCCATATGGAATTCCTCAGGCGGCTGTGTCACGTTCGAGAGGAATTACTGAAGAACACTTCTATGCAGATAATGGCAGATGTAGCAGTTGGGGCGATCGGCAGCCGCTCGGTGTCACCGATAATGAATACTCAGCCATGTGCAGGACGGCTGGATATTGCGGAATAAAGCACAGGCAACTTCTGTAGTAAGTGCAGATTACACTGTCTGATATATGGCGGCTTTACTGGGTCCAACAGCGCCACTCTTGTCTATAGGCTGTATGTGGTATTGCAGCTCAGCCCATTACAAGCTAATGGGGTGCAGCAGCAGTACCGCACACACAGCCCATTGCAACATGGTTGCTTTTTTAAAGTAAGAAACAATGTTTTCTAATCTAATGATATCCTTTCGGCCACATTACAGAGATTTGGAATATTGGTGTTTGAAGTGACAGGCTCTAGGAGTGACAGGAGTAATGTGCCTCGCATGCGCCCCAACTTACAATATTTGGTTGACAAATAATGTATACGGCCGAAATCTTCACACCAGAAAATGCAGTTTCTAATTTGACTACTCTTACAGTAAAGAACCAGCATCTGAAGTGACTTTTCCACAGATTCACTGCTCTTACAGTGAAGAACCAGTTCAAAGGGGACCATTAAACAGATTCACAGCTGTTACAGTAAAGAACCAGCTCATGAAGTGACTATTCCACAGATTTACCGCTCTTACAGTAAAGAACCAACTCTTGAAGTGACTATTCCACAGATTCACAGCTCTTAATGTAAAAAAACATCTCCTGAGGTGACTATTCCACAGATTCACTACCCTTACAATAAAGAACCAGCTTGTGAGGGGACTATTTAACAGATTCCTTGCTCTTACAGTAAAGAAACTAAGAAGACAGGTTGGCATTAGCAGGAGGTGCTCAAACCCACATGCAGTTGTGCATATATATATAGGGGAGCAAATCCTGCACTTGTGGCCCGTTGCTAATGGCAATCCCCAGCAAAATGCATACAATGGAGGATGCCCGCGGCGAACCACAAGTACCACAATAGACATCCTACACAAGGTAACAAGTGCGGATGTCATAATTAATATAACAATATAACAAAACAATAACAAACACAGGCGCACTCTGCAGAATCACTAAATCCTCAAACTGATTTTAAAATTGAGAGATTAGTCAACATGTTGACTAATCTCTCAATTTTAAAATCAGTTTGAGGATTTAGTGAGACTGCAGAGTGCGCCTGTGTTTGTTATTGTTTTGTTATATTGTTATATTAATTATGACATCCGCACTTGTTACCTTGTGTAGGATGTCTATTGTGGTACTTGTGGTTCGCCGCGGGCATCCTCCATTGTATGCATTTTGCTGGGGATTGCCATTAGCAACGGGCCACAAGTGCAGGATTTGCTCCCCTATATATATATGCACAACTGCATGTGGGTTTGAGCAGCTCCTGCTGATGCCAACCTGTCTTCTTAGTTTGTATATATAGATTCCTGGAGGTGTATAAACTCCTATTTAAATGTGCCTGTTTTCCATCTACAGGCCACATTTAGGTGCACCTGTGAGGCCTGGGACATATCAGCAAGTCTTGAGTGGGACTCACAGACTCCTCCCTCCTCCCATTGCAAGCATGGCCACATGCTGGAGGTAACTGGTGAGTTGTTTGTGAGTCGGCCTGATGCTCCTGTAATTTGCCCACTGGCTCCTGGTATCGCCCATACGGCTCAGGTAGGAGAGTGTAGGGTCCCGGGCTACTTGAGAAACCTTGTCGTGGTGTCCGGGCTTAGACATGTTCTTACAGTAAAGAACCAGCTTATGAGGTGACTATTCCAAAGATTCACTGTTCTTACAGTGAAGAACCAGTTCATAAGGTGACCGTTAAACAGATTCACAGCTGTTACAGTAAAGAACCAGCTCATGAAGTGACTATTCCACAGATTTACCGCTCTTAATGTAAAAAAACATCTCCTGAGGTGACTATTTAACAGATTCCTTGCTCTTACAGTAAAGAACCAGCTTATGAGGTGACTATTCCATAGATTCACTGTTCTTACAATAAAGAACCAGCTAATTAAGTGATTCTTCCACAGAATAAACAATAAACAAGCAGCTCCTGAAGCGACAATTTTACATATTCACAGCTCTTAGGCCTCTTGCACACAAACGTTTATTTTTTTGCGTTTCCGTTCAGTTTTTTTTTTGCGTTCCGTATACGGAACCATTCATTTCAATTGATCCGCAAAAAAAAAACACGAAAGGTACACGGAATGCCTTCTGTTTCCGTATTTCTGTTCGAAAATAGAACATGTCCTATTATTGTCCGCATAACGGACAAGGATAGTACTGTTCTATCAGGAGTCAGCTGTTCCGTTCTGCAAAAAATGGAATGCACACAGACGTCATCCGTGTTTTTTACGGATCCGTTTTTTACGGACAGCAAAATACTGAAAAAGCCATACGGTCGTGAGCAAGAGGCCTTACAGTAAAGAACCAGCTCTCAAGGTGATTATTTTACAGATTCATAACTCTTATGATAAAGACGGTTTCTCTGGAATTTGAACATCTCTTTCTTGCCTCCTTGTCTTTTGAGGGCATTTTACATGGAACTGTTTTTCACCGTATTTTTTGTACGGCCCATTTATATACAGGTATTTGTACTATTTAGGTCAATCATGTCCTCCCTTAGACGTCTCTTCTCAAAACTAAATAAATGTAATTCTTTTAATCTTTCTTCATAACTAAGACCCTCCATGCCCCTTATCAGTTTAGTCGCTCTCCTGTGTACTTTTACCAGCTCCAGGGCATCTTTTTTATGGAATATGGAATATGGAAACTTTACTTGATTCTGT
Source organism: Bufo bufo (assembly GCF_905171765.1). Classification (NCBI taxonomy): domain Eukaryota; kingdom Metazoa; phylum Chordata; class Amphibia; order Anura; family Bufonidae; genus Bufo; species Bufo bufo. Next base: position 810,686,446 of record NC_053390.1, read on the forward strand.
GTTGGGGGTAGGGGGGAAGCTGCAAATGAGAGCAGGAAAAAAGCTTGTGTCCCCCAACGGAAAGCCAGGAACCTTTATTCAAGTTATCACCCCCTTCTTTATCAACCAGATAGAATACATGCTGTCAGATTGTCACATTTACTGTAGTTATTAAATATTATTGGGGAAGAATAAAGCCAAGTATCAGAAAGCAGTGCATTGTGGAAGCCCACATAACTGTTGCCAGAAGAGACAGCAGATTTCAGATTGCAGCTCTGGATGAGGATTTGGAATTTGGAATCTTTTAGGACTGTAGGTAGGGACAGACAAGGATAGTGAGCCCTAAGACTAGAATCCAGCTTGCTTTCCCTACCTACTTTCAGTACAAGCCCTAGAAAGCTAGACCGCAACTGGTCGATGGTTACTAACAAACAAAGGCAAACAAACACAATACCAAAGTCGTACATAAATGGGTCAGCACCAGACAAGCTTATGCAGTACCAAACAAGAGACAGAGAGTGGTCAGAAGACAAGCCGGGGTCAGACGAACGAGCAGTCCAATAAGCACAGGAATAAGGAACCAGGAAGACAGCAAGTGAATCAGAGACTTTTACTGGTACATGGCCAGGAAGGATTTTAAATAGAACCTGATAGATCCATGACTCGGCATTCCATTAGTCAGAAACACACAGAAATAGGGCTGCTGAACTAATCAGACCACTGCTAATCTCCCCCAGAACACGCCCGGTGCAGGGGAAAAAAGAGCATTTCATCCTGGATGTGGGCGCACCACCAGGGGGCGTGGCTCAGCCGTGTATCTCTCATGGCGCATCACCAGGGGGCGTGGCTCAGCCGCGTATCACTCCTGGCGCGGCCGCGCTGAGGCTGAGGATTGTGCTGCTGGAGCCCTGACAGGTAAGTTTCTCACACATGTCATTTGAAATCACAGCCACATGCGGAATGTCAGAGCATTATAATGTATCATTTGGTATTAATCTCACCTATAAACTGCTCAATTCCAACCGAAGATGTCAGGCTTACCCTGTAAATGTTTTCCTTCTGGGCTGTATTTTCAAGTAGGCATTGAAGGTCTAGTGCCTAGGGTGCTACCCAGTGGGGGTAAGGCACCAGATAAACATGTTTTTTCCACATTCTACCCTCCCTCCCCCCCTGCTGGGTACCCAGGTCACTGAATAAAGGAAGGTGGGGGGAAGGGGACTTTGGATGGTGCTTGGGACCAGCAGTGTGCGCTGTGAAGAGCATGTCAACAAGGCAGAAGATAAGGAGAGAAAGCCATGACTCTCCTGTGCATTGTGGTCCAAAATGTAAGCTAATTGGTAGAGCAGCAGTGAACGGGTAGTGCTGCTCCACCAATCAGCTGAGTCACACTGCAGTGAATGGCAACAGCACTGGCCTGCCGAGGAGGAAGCAGAAGCATTGGAGCCACTGCCTGACTCACCCGTCACCGGTGCTCACCAGATATAAGCCACCAAATACACTGCCTCTTTACTAGAGGCGAGGCATAGGGCTGGCCTCTCCAGTCTCCTCCCTGGCAGAAGAAGGGTTTGATGCTGAGGAAAGGCCTGAGCTAGCTGTTCCTCTCTCTCTTCAGAAGGCTGATACCCTGGTCCAAGGCTGGTGATCCAGGGTCTATGGCAGCGTATTCCCGTATCAGCATCTTCTTCTGGTCACTCAGTAGTCTGGCAGAGTCTCCTCCCTAGCAGAAGAAGGGTTTGATGCTGAGGAAAGGCCTGGGCTAGCTGCCCTTCTCTCTGTCTTAGAAGGCTGGTACCCTGGCCAAAGGCTGGTGATCCGGGGTCTATGGCAGCGTATTCCCGTATCAGCATCTTCTTCTGGTCACTCAGTAGTCTGGCAGAGTCTCCTCCCTGGCAGAAGAAGGGTTTGATGCTGAGGAAAGGCCTGAGCTGGCTGTGTAGTATACGGGAGTTGTAATACCCGTTACTACCAAAGTGTCACTTGGTGTGCTGTCGTCCCTCCTTAATATTGGGAAGTTGTTGTATGCCAGTTTTATAAAATGTAATGTAATGTGTGTATTTCCCTGTCACTGAAACTTGCACTTACAGGCCTGCTAGGGGTGTCATTCCTACTTCTAGTCCATAGAGGGAGCTAGGGAGCCCTAGTTTATATAAGGCCAGTCAGGAAAGTGCAAGGCAGACGGAGTCTAGTATCTGTAACCTACAGTTGGAGTTTAGACTATGTCTGAGACAAGTCCAGGCCTGAAGCCTGCTGTTCAGGAGAAGATTCCCTCCTGAATACCCATATGCAGAAGCAGGAACATCTTAGCCTAAGGGCCTGAGGAACCATTCAGAAGCTAGGAGAGACTGAGGCAAAGATCAGAGGAGCCAGAGGTACTAAGAAAGACAGAGGAGGTACTTATCTAAGCCCAAATCAAGGATATAAAGCCAGACTTAGGTTAATGGGCCTTGGTGAAGGATTGCTACATTCCAGGATCAGACAGAGTTAGAGTGCAAGCTCCTTTGCTGCAAATCCTGTGTTCAACACTCTGTACTAACCCTGCTGTACTGTATTGCCTGCACCGACCGAATTGCCAAATCGACTGTATGCTGAGGAACTGCGTTTCCAATATTGTCTCTGCCTGCAAACTACTAAAGTTGAAGTTCTGTTTTAACACAACGTTTCCTCAAATTATTCCTGCATCCGCAAACGGCGTGCCACCGTTTACTTGGCACTGGCGTCACGAACTATTCCCTACCTATACCTGCCCTTGCAGAGAGTCAGCTGTACCAGGTTAGTGTATATTGCACTACTACACCCAGAAACACCTACTGCACAACTTGAGTACACTGCACCTCTCTTTTGGCGTCACGAACAGGATACGCACGCTTTCTAGTGCAAGGAGCGTGAACTTTGTGCCTTATACAGTTGCCCTGTGACCAAAGTGACATTTTCCTGTTTTATTCAAGTGGACTTTGTGGATTAAAAATCATACCCAAAGTGTGTCAAAAACTTCTAAAAAGCGCTGTGCAGTATTGCGCTGCACAGAGGAAGAAAATCGCCGCATTGGAGTGTGGTTTTGTGGACTTTAAACATTCCTGCTTGCCGTCAGTGAATAGACAGCGTTTGTACCTAAAGATGGCCGCTGGGCTTGCTGAATTTACTGCTGCGTCACCTTCATCCCGAAAAGGCGGGAAAAATTGGCGCCTTTTTGAGGAAAAAGCGGGAAGAAGGTCAAGGGCAGGCGCCACGGCTTATCTGGACATTTGCATGTCTGCCAGCATGGACACCGCCCTCCATATACTGGAATACCTGGGGGGCGGCTCCCCAGTGCAGTGGGAGGAGCTGGCTACTCTAATTGACGCGACCCTATCGCTCTCCTCAGTAGGATCGAGCATGTTGGATTGTGAGCAGAGTGTTGCTGCAATGTCCGCACCTGAAGAAGCAAAGATGACTGACATCGGTGTAGAGCCAGAAGAGGCTCCACCGGCCTACGCTCCGGGACCGGAGCAACCCGCCTGCCGCACCAGGGAGAAAGAACCCGAGCCCTACTATGGCTCATGGAGGGACTTTTTTCAGCCATCGTTCAAATGGTCTTCCCTGATGGCGGAGATCCGAGAGGCCGCTATCAAGCGGAACATAAAGACTAAGATCGTGTATGAGGAATTGACCAAGACCATCCACGAGAAGCATACGCACACCCAACCCCGCCTGGAAAGGAGAAAGGGAGTGGTGCTGTCGTTTGACAAATCCCGTGGCTACGGGTTTATTCAGGACTATCTTACTGGCAGAGACCTCTATGTCAATCGAAGGTCTGTCAAAAGAGACTACCTCCCTTCGTACCAGCACAGCCTCCGCGAGGGAGAGGAAGTGGAGTACACCCCTGCCGAGGGCCTGCGAGGCCCTTATGCGACTGCTGTGACCCGTCCCAAGCGAAACCCTGAGGACTGGGAGGCAGAAGAAAGAGAAGACTACTCTGGCTGCGAGCGAGAACCGGAACGCTCTCCAGAGCCGGCCCATCACGCCTTTCAGGAGCGGAGCTCCTTCATCGGGCCGAACGTCTTCTGGCAGCCAACCGTGTTGGAGAAATGGGTGAGCCCCTATCCTTCCCCCGAGCTGCCTCGTCGGGAGAAGACAATATCTGAGCTGGAACAGTTAAAAGGACTTAGTGCTACCTTTGAGAACATCCGGATGGGACGGAGACCAGATGCAAGTCCAGAACCTGAAGAGGCCGAGTTTGCGTCATCGGTGACTGTACCTGCGCCGGCGGCGCCAGCAGAGAACAGCGACTCCGACACAGAGAGTATCGGTGAGCAGATCGTCCGGCTGGAGGAGAAGTTGCGGGAGTTGCGCAAGACATACACCGCCAGGATCCAGACACCGCCGAGGAAGGATGAGGTAAGGGTGCCTGTCACCACCCGCCGACCGCCTTCTGTAGTCACCGCTCCGTCAGTGCCCCAGACCGGACCCGCGATTGCCGTGAATTGCTGCACCCAGAGCACCGGACCGCTTGCTGCGGCGGCGCCAAGCATGTCACACCCTGCAGTGATTATGCCAGGGCCGGCACGGTCCATCAGAGGGTTCACCCCTAGGCCTATGGGGCCAATACCTATTAGGGGCCCCTTTACCCTGCAGCTGCCCCCTGATACTGTTATGTGGGCACATCCTCCTGTAGAGGACTACTACAGACGATACCTGCCAGCAGAGCCAAGCAGCTACAATATGCCACTGTGATCAGCCTGCTAGGCCTTTGATTTATTTCTTCAGAAGGTGATGTTAACCCTTCCAGGACAGGAGTCCTATGTTGCTGGTCCTTTGTTGCAGCTGCCAGTTTGTCCACGGCTCAGTGGTAGGTGTTGACCACTGAAATCACAAAGTCAGCAAGGCCACGTTTGTTTCCAGGACCTCCTGCCTGCTTTTGTTACCCCACACCCAGTTGTGCCTGTTCCTTGTTGCACCTTTTACCCTTCACCCCCTTTTCAGGTTGATCAGGGGTGTTACAGCACTTGTCTTTGCTGTCCATTTTATTGTGCAACCAGTTACCAAGGAACCGTGCCCGGAGACAGACTCAAAAGTACCTGAGCCTCTGAGATTCTTATTCTTTTAAAAGTATTGTGCCCAGAGATGGACTCCACCGCATGAGAGCCTCTGTGATTTAATGAGAAATAACCTGGGTACGGACTCATGTTTGTTATTTGAGCCTCCAAGAACTTTTATACCGTTTTCTACTGTTTTATCATGGACTTATTCATTGTCATGGACTATCCTGGTTCTAATGTTACGCTGTGCCAGGTCAGCGCCCCCGTTCCATTCACTATCCTGAGAGAAGAGAACGACGCCCCTTGTCACCACACTTCACTTTTGCCAATTGGACCTGATGTAAATGTAAATGCAGATGGATTACATGTATGTATGCCTGCATGTCTCTATTTTCTATTTCAGGTAGAGTTTCCAGTTGGGAGATCCATGATGGAGTACGAGGTCGTACTCAGCTTAAAGCAGTGGGGTATGTAGTATACGGGAGTTGTAATACCCGTTACTACCAAAGTGTCACTTGGTGTGCTGTCGTCCCTCCTTAATATTGGGAAGTTGTTGTATGCCAGTTTTATAAAATGTAATGTAATGTATGTATTTCCCTGTCACTGAAACTTGCACTTACAGGCCTGCTAGGGGTGTCATTCCTACTTCTAGTCCATAGAGGGAGCTAGGGAGCCCTAGTTTATATAAAGCCCAGTCAGGGAAGTGCAAGGGAGACGGAGTCTAGTATCTGTAACCTACAGTTGGAGTTTAGACTATGTCTGAGACAAGTCCAGGCCTGAAGCCTGCTGTTCAGGAGAAGATTCCCTCCTGAATTCCCATATGCAGAAGCAGGAATATCTTAGCCTAAGGGCCTGAGGAACCATTCAGAAGCTAGGAGAGACTGAGGCAAAGATCAGAGGAGCCAGAGGTACTAAGAAAGACAGAGGAGGTACTTATCTAAGCCCAAATCAAGGATATAAAGCCAGACTTAGGTTAATGGGCCTTGGTGAAGGATTGCTACATTCCAGGATCAGACAGAGTTAGAGTGCAAGCTCCTTTGCTGCAAGTCCTGTGTTCCACACTCTGTAATAACCCTGCTGTACTGTATTGCCTGCACCGACCGAATTGCCAAATCGACTGTATGCTGAGGAACTGCGTTTCCAATATTGTCTCTGCCTGCAAACTACTAAAGTTGAAGTTCTGTTTTAACACAACGTTTCCTCAAATTATTCCTGCATCCGCAAACGGCGTGCCACCGTTTACTTGGCACTGGCGTCACGAACTATTCCCTACCTATACCTGCCCTTGCAGAGAGTCAGCTGTACCAGGTTAGTGTATATTGCACTACTACACCCAGAAACACCTACTGCACAACTTGAGTACACTGCAGCTGTCCCTCTCTCTCAGAAGGCTGGTAGCCTGGCCAAAGGCTGGTGATCCGGGGTCTATGGCAGCGTATTCCCGTACCAGCATCTTCTTCTGGTCACTCAGTAGTCTGGCAGAGTCTCCTCTCTGGCAGAAGAAGGGTTTGATGCTGAGGAAAGGCCTGAGCTGGCTGTCCCTCTCTCTCAGAAGGCTGATCCCCTGGCCAAAGGCTGGTGATCCGGGGTCTATGGCAGCGTATTCCCGTATCAGCATCTTCTTCTGGTCACTCGTGAAGTCTGATTCAGCATTAACCATAATTACCACCCTGCCTGCATTTCTGGAACTATATGCCAGCTAACGTCCTGCACCCACCTGGCATCTCTCCGGGCTAATTTAGTCAGATTTCTCTGCGGTGGCCATGCAAATTATTGATGGAATTTCCCTTCCCCCCCCCCCCCCAAATAAAGTAAATCTGAATTTGGAAAGCCTTTAGGGCCTCTCATAAATGCAGAATGACAGATTGGTGATAAAATAATGCACCATCTTCTCATCCTGGCAGCATCGCCACGTTCTCAATACCCACAAGCCATCTGATGTTTTGCTTCAAGCTCGCTGAATACATGGACAGATGACATCCTGACCATAACATGTGCATCATCGACGTACCCAAGGGTGCTGCCTGTCGAGCTAGTATCTCATCTGTTCACCTGTTCTCCCACTTTTAACCCCTTTGTGACCGCACAAAAATTCACAGTATAGCTAAAAAAAAATTGCTTGCAGTTTTACCTGCATTACCATGACGTTCCTGGGGATATTGACGTTGGATGCAACCAATGGAGTCTGCAATATGTGATACATCTCAGATCTCAGAGACTCAACTAGGAAAAAATGTGTACACCCCCTCGTCCGGATGTCACTCGTTATTCCATGTTTGTGACATTGAAGAAGATTTGATCTGTAAAGATGTGTTAAAAATGTTTATATATCAGACAGTGAACCATAGAAATACTAGAATATACAGAAGCAGATAGATAGTGCCACAAATCTAGTGGAGAAGTGTCCAGATAGATGAGATATGCAGTGTCTGGGGGAATAGTGACATATATCTGCCAGATAAATGGTATATATGGTGTACGGATACATGACAACGGTGTATATGGTGTCCAGATAAATAGTGACATATATCTGCCAGATAAATGGTATATATAGTGTACGGATACATGACATACGTAGTAACCAGTGATAAAGTGACATATATCTGCCAGATAAACGGTGTATATGGTGTCCAGATAAATAGTGACATATATGAGCCAGATAAAAGATGTACAGTATACAGTGTCCAGATAGATGAGATACTGTATGCAGTGTCCTGATAAATAGTGACATATATGAGCCAGATAAATGGTATACACAGTGTCCAGATAGATGGCATCTGTAGTAACCAGTGATAAATTGACATATATCTGCTAGATAAATGGTATATATAGTGTCCAGATAAACGAGATATGCAGTGTCCTGATAAATAGGGACATATATCTACGAGATAAAGGGTGTATATAGTGTCCAGATAGATGACATATGAAGTAACCAGTGATAAAGGGACATATACCGACCAGATAAAGGGACATATATAGTGTTCAGATAAATAACATATATGGTATTTGGTGATATAGTGACATACCATATATATAGGGGGTCATTTATTAAGACTGGCGTTTTAGACGCCGGTCATAATAAACCCCTATATCTGGAGGTGGATCTGCCGAAGTTACGACGAAGGGCAGGCCGCTATATAACTTTGGTACATACAGCGCCAGTTCTAAATGTAAGATAACTTCCGAGCTGTCTTACATTTAGACCATTTTTTACGGGTGTAGAAAATGGTAAATGACACGGGCCTGTGGCCAGTCCCCTTCACCGCCCAAATTTTTAGACCTGGCGTGAGCGGGAAATAGTGGCAGATTGCGCCGCAAATAAGCTTTATGCCGCAATCTGCGTCAGAAATACACCTAATATATTTCTGATCGTAAATGACCCCCATAATGTTCAGATAGATAGCATACTGTACACTCACCTAAAGAATTATTAGGAACACCTGTTCTATTTCTCATTAATGCAATTATCTAGTCAACCAATCACATGGCAGTTGCTTCAATGCATTTAGGGGGGTGCTCCTGGTCAAGACAATCTCCTGAACTCCAAACTGATTGTCAGAATGGGAAAGAAAGGTGATTTAAGCAATTTTGAGCGTGGCATGGTTGTTGGTGCCAGACGGGCCGGTCTGAGTATTTCACAATCTGCTCAGTTACTGGGATTTTCATGCACAACCATTTCTAGGGTTTACAAAGAATGGTGTGAAAAGGGAAAAACATCCAGTATGCGGCAGTCCTGTGGGCAAAAATGCCTTGTGGATGCTAGAGGTCAGAGGAGAATGGGCCGACTGATTCAAGCTGATAGAAGAGCAACGTTGACTGAAATAACCACTCGTTACAACCGAGGTATGCAGCAAAGCATTTGTGAACCCACAACACGCACAACCTTGAGGCGGATGGGCTACAACAGCAGAAGACCCCACCGGGTACCACTCTCCACTACAAATAGGAAAAAGAGGCTACAATTTGCACGAGCTCACCAAAATTGGACTGTTGAAGACTGGAAAAATGTTGCCTGGTCTGATGAGTCTCGATTTCTGTTGAGACATTCAAATGGTAGAGTCCGAATTTGGCGTAAACAGAATGAGAACACGTATCCATCCTCTGATGGCTACTTCCAGCAGGATAATGCACCATGTCACAAAGCTCGAATCATTTCAAATTGGTTTCTTGAACATGACAATGAGTTCACTGTACTAAAATGGCCCCCACAGTCACCAGATCTCAACCCAATAGAGCATCTTTGGGATGTGGTGGAACGGGAGCTTCGTGCCCTGGATGTGCATCCCTCAAATCTCCATCAACTGCAAGATGCTATCCTATCAATATGGGCTAACATTTCTAAAGAATGCTATCAGCACCTTGTTGAATCAATGCCACATAGAATTAAGGCAGTTCTGAAGGCAAAAGGGGGTCCAACACCGTATTAGTATCGTGTTCCTAATAATTCTTTAGGTGAGTGTATATTGTAGTTGGTGATATAGCGACATAAATCTGCCAGATAAATAGTGTATATATGGGGTCATTTATCAAACTGGTGTAAAGTAGAACTGGCTTAGTTGCCCATAGCAACCTATCAGATTCCTCCTTTCATTTTCAACAGTTCCAATGGCAAAATGAAAGGTGGAATCTAATTGGTTGCTATGGGCAACTAAGCCAGTTCTACTTTACACCAGTTTGATAAATATCCCCCATAGTGTCCAGATGGATGGCATACTCGGCAATCAGATAAATAGTGCACATAGCGACCATATATAAGTAGGGAACACGATAGGGGGTCCAGAGACTTTATTTTCATGGGTAGATGTTAGCCTGGGCCAGATTTACAGGCCAGAGGAGGCGGCATTGTAAATGCACAGCAGGGGTTGCCCTCATAGACTGAAGAGGGCCTGAGGTGAGGTCCTCACTTTGTCTCATGGTGGATGTTCCCTTGGACACTTTTACCTTGAGAATTTGCTTGGTCCCTTCCATAGGTCCAAGTCCTTGCATCTGTCCAGTGGGCCATTCATATGCCATTTTGGGCCTCTCATTTTCTTCTAGGATATTATAAATTGATTTAATCTTTGGAGTCATTTCGGCAGGTTGATCCCTCCTGGGATGAGTGAACATTATATCAAGTCTTCTCTATTTGCCCTATGACATAATAGTCTTGTAGGAACATTGTGGTGGCTTCACTCCAGGGTTGGGTATACTCAGTAAATGGCTGGTTAATGGAGTTGGACCATAAAGACCTGTCTTGTCCATGTGTCCTGTGTGGTCATGCCCTGGACCTATGACTTTTATACTGAAGGATGCCCGCTGACGTCAGTGAGAACCATACCAGTGGTTTCCTCTAGTGAAGGGGGGCAATTACCTTTTGGTATGGGTTTCATGGATGTTGGTGTACTGTTTTGGGGCAATTACCTTTCATGTGGCCTTATGACTGGTTGGAGGTTACCTCCATACATAGGGAAAGAAGTAGAGTTTCTCAGCAGCTCAGAGTATTTCAGGAAGATATGGTGTTGGTTTTGTGTGAAACTGTGACCTATCCACAGATTTAGATGTCGGTGATGAAGGCGTTAAGGGGCCCCATCTGCACAGATGTGTTGTGTACGGTAGACTGTGCTCATACTACTCTCTCTCTCTATATACTATAGTATATACATCTGCCCCGCAGTGACGGATATGGTTCATGTGAGGTCTGCGGTGGGCTTTGTGTCATGATTGATAGCAGCTGCCAAACATCGCCTCATTGTGTCTCTTTGTGCTGTTTTCCGGGGTGAGCGGAGGAATGAGATTTGTATAGAAATGGAAGGGATCCATTGTGCTGTGAATATGGAGAGCGTGCACTGCCACGTGGCCCCGGCAATCACAGCCATTCATTCCCTCCTTCCTGCAGGATGAAGTGTGTGAGACAACGCCAGAGCCGCAGCGCGGACTGTAACGTCCCTCCATGTCTACAGAGATAAATGGTAGCAATTAGGTAGAGATATGAGGCTCTAACAGCGGGGCACCCTGAGGGTGTGTGCCACAGGTCACACTGCGGCTGGGCCTCTTATGGGGGTACAATGCCTGACTCTGTATTGGGGTACTGCGGCTTGATCTGTTATGGGGGCACTGCGGCTGGTTCTTTTATGGGGGTACTGTGGCTGGTTGTGTTATGGGCACTGTGGCTGGCTCTGTTTTTCGGGGACTGTGTCTGTCTCTGTTATGGGGACACTCCAGCTGGATCTGTTATGGAGGCATTGTTGCAGGCTTCGTTATTGGGGGCATTGTGGCTAGCTCTATTATGGGGGCACTGTGGCTGACTCTATTATTGGGGCACTGTGGCTGGCTCTGTTATGGGGGCACTGCGGCAGGGTCTGTTACGGGGGCACGGCGGCAGGATCTGTTATGGGGGCACTGTGGCTGGCTCTGTTATGGGGGCACTGCAGCTCGGTCTGTTATGGGGCACTGTGGCTGGCTCTGTTATGGGGGCACTGCAGCTTGGTCTGTTATGGGGGCACTGTGGCTGGCTCTGTTATGGAGGCACTGCAGCTTGGTCTGTTATGGGGGCACTGTGGCTGGCTCTGTTATGGGGGCACTGCAGCTGGGTCTGTTATGGTGGCACTGCAGCAGGATCTGTTATGGGGGCACTGTGGCTGGCTCTGTTATGAGGGCACTGCAGCTTTGTCTGTTATGGGGGCACTGTGGCTGGCTCTGTTATGGGGGCACTGCAGCTGGGTCTGTTATGGGGCACTGCAGCTGGGTCTGTTATGGGGGCACTGCAGCTGGGTCTGTTATGGGGGCACTGCAGCTGGGTCTGTTATGGGGGAACTGCGGCAGGATCTGTTATGGGGGCACTGTGGCTGGCTCTGTTATGGGGCACTGCAGCAGGATCTGTTACTGGAGCATTGTGGTTGGCTCTGTTATTAGGGTACCGTGACCACTCTGTTATGGGGCAGTGTGGCTGGCTCTGTTATTGGGGTTCTGTGGTCGCTCTGTTATGGGGGCACTGCAGCTGGCTGACCGTTAACAATAAGCAAGCTATTGGCAATTCATTTTTAACTAGCACCCCACCCAGAAAGGGGTCTAATGACCAGAACTCATTTTCCTGTAATATACCTGTAAGGGGAAATACCACCTCTCATTGGGTGTCGGCTCATGACTGTGGTGTCTCCCTCTGGTGGCAGAAATGAAGATGGCTACTTGCTCTTTACTTTCCGTGGCTTCTCACCGCACTGAGTGACCATGGACCACGGATCCTATCTCTATGGGCTGGATGCAGCAATATGTTTTCAATGAACCCCAGCTACCACGGTTTCCATTATGGCCATAATTAAGTCATCAACGTCAGTATCGGAGTAGATTTAGCGGCTCGAGGTCTTATAATAATGTCCTGTAACAATCCATTTCACAGCCGGCATCTTTATTAACACAAGCCCGCTGCACGTCGCTGGCCGGAGCAGGCAGGACTACTTGTCTAATGCTTTTGTGTCTTCTACTGAGGCAGCAAAACACAACCAGGGTAAAAGAAGTGAAGATAAAGAAAAATCCACTTCGCTTTTCTCCGCAGTTTGGCGTCTTGCTGACTTTGACAAATAGACTGTCGTGTTTTTATGGCACTTTTTCAAGAGATGTGTTTTCTCCTGAGGTCAAGCAATATTAGCCTGCAAATTGTTTTATAAAGTTAATACATCATGTCAGCGAAAGTGCGACGCTCTGCGCTTCCACCAGGTTTCCTTCTCTGTGGAGCGCACGTGCCATTTACAATGTGCGAGCTCCAACCGAGACTGAGAAACACCAGCAAAATATCTATGTGGCGTCATATACCAGCTCGCTATAATATGTCCAATAAATAGAAGTTCTGGGGTCCTCATGGACCATTTATTGTACATTTTCTTGGAAATTCAGTGCTGCACATATAAAGTAATATCGCCATACAGTGTCCAAATAATGACCATTAAATGTAATACTAAAACTGCCATACAGAGACCAAATAGTGCCACCATATAAGACCTAAATAGCACTCCCATATAGTATACTACCTATAATACCATCATACAGATCAGTGCAGAGAAGAGGGAGGAGAGAACTGTGCAGCTGTGATGGAAAAGCTGCACAGTTCTCTCTATCGTTCAGTAAATGTCTACAGATTACTGGAAGTGACAGTAGATGGCAAATTGTTTTTACACCCGTTACTCCCGGTACTCCCGTTCTTGGGTGCTCCTAGAAAATTGCCAAGTTTGCAATTCCCTAAAACTGGCTCTGCATTACAGTTTCTCTAGGGCAGGGATGCTCAACCTGTGGCCCTCCAGCTGTTGAAAAACTACAACTCCCTGGACAGCCTACGGCTATTAGGGTATGCTGGGAGTTGTAGTTTTGCAGTGGCTGGAGGGCCACAGGTTGAGCATGCCTGCTCTAGGGTATAAAATGTTACTAGTTTTGGCAGGGGTTTAGATGGTGGAGGGGCTGATGGGACATGTACCCTGGGTAGTGTGTAGGAGGTGCCAGTGAGAAGATGGCAATTTTGGAGCAGCCAATAACAGATAGTCCGGCAACAGCAGCGAGGAATTTTTGCCCTGTGCTCCTGGGTTCCTGAGCCCCATGTGCCTAGTATTGCAGATTTTTTTTTAACCTCGCTCAGTCTAAATTGAGGCGCCTCGATTTAGACTGAGCAACGCCCATCGGCCTGGGGCTTCTGAGCAGAGTATAAATGTAGCTGGTTTCTACACTGCCCTGAAATTTGTAGGCTTAGGTTAGTCCAAGAGAGGCGGTATATTAGTGTTAGGTACCCATCTGCGGAAGCCACCTTGACACCAGGTAGATGGGCCCGACACACGTTTGATAAAAAATGTGCGCTAAGAGTTTCCATTGACTCATTTCTAGTAGGTATTGTACCACTTTAATCTAGAATGATCCCCATTTCTCAGCTCTATTGTTTGTATGTGTAATGTTGTGCAGCCATTTTTTTTAATTAACTTTGAGATAGGTTGCCAGTTTACACATGACATTGCCTGTGTGAGAATGCCCATGCACGTACTCGCCCTGTTTCCATTCCTGAGCTTTTGGACATAAGATATGGTCTGGATAATCTTGCCCAACTCCTAAAATGATTCAGAACGAAAATGATGGTAAAACATTACATAATAAAATCTAACTATAGACCTTCTTGCCCTCACCATATGGCACTCATATCCATGAGCTTGTTACAAGCATAACGGGCTGTCGTTTATTTTCTCCTAATGTATTACTTCCTCCGTAATTGATTTTACATGTTTTAATGTGACTCGGGGGAGTGCAGTCGTTTTGGAAGATGGATTTGTTTTCACTGAGGATGATGAATGATTTAGAGCAGTGAACAACCTGAGAGAGGCTTTGTATGGTGCAGAGAGGGGCCTCATGGTAAAAATCTAAATGTTGACAGGGTCAGGCTGAGTAAAAGTGAACACACCTGCCTGGCTTTGTCAATCAAAGTAGAGGGGGTGCAGCAGTAGAAGAAAGAGCAGAACCTCTAGGTGCAATGGTAACGCCCCCCTTGCTCCTAGAGGCTCATTTATCACAACATAATTTTTCTCAGCAATGCAAGCACATATGAACTTGGGACTAACTCAGATGTCTTCAGCTGCCAAGTGCATGTCACGAAGCAGCGGGTGTGAACCCACTGTGCCATGTGTCCTACCTCCCCTAAGGGCATTGTCTAAGTGAACCCTTCGATTCTTTACAGTACCCCAGATGGTGGGGATAGACTTTCCTGAGGGGTAGGCACGTGAGGCAGCTGGACCAGGCAGACCATGAGGTACCTGAGAAAGTTACCAGAAGTACAAGCGTAGTCAGGCAAGCGGAGTCGTTACCAGGAGCAACAGTGCAGGACCGAAGGATGAGGCAGAGGCATAGTCAGACAGGCAAAAGGTCAGGGCAGGCGGCACAGGTACAGGTAAGTCAATCCGAGTTGGCAACAGCTGAGTCAAGGCAAGCAGGCAGGGATCAGATGGTTAGCAGAATCCAGGAACGAAGTACAAGTCAGGAACACACGTGAGTATCAGGATCTTTAGCAAAACGCAAGGACCTTGACACTGAGGCATCTAGTAAGGGGGGACCTTGACACTGAGGCATCTAGTAAGGGGGCTGATCCACTTATATATGTGCAGGAGGGCTAGGTTTGGTCAGCGAGGTCACATTACCTAACCCATAAAGCCCAGGAAGTGACGCACGCTGTCCCTTAAGGAAATGCTGCAAGAAACCAGCAGCACACATGCTGTGGCCAGTGCTAAGAGGAAACAGTGGAGCGGATCCTCAGAACCACTCTGTATCTGTCCCAAGGGCCACTGTCACCAGGGCTACCACTGCTCCACACTAAGCACCACCACCCTGGCTACAAGTGCCACTACTAGAATTTTTTTGCCACTACTAGAATTAACGATATACAGTATATTGCAATAAATACTCATTTAGAAGAAAAACTACTTGGGGCCACAAGGAGAAAATAAACTATATGGGGCCACAGTATAATGTCTCCAAGTTGTAGTCCCCATAGACTATAATGTCTCCTTGTTGCCCACATACAGTATAATATAATGTATCCTTGTTGCCCCCATACAGTATGTCTCCTTGTTGCCCCTATAGAGTATAATGTCTCCTTGTTGCGCCCATAGAGTATAATGTCTCCTTGTTGCCCCCATATAGTATGTTTCCTTGTTGTCCTCAAGCCATACAGAAAGTCCCCCCCAATAACTCACACACTGCCCTCAATAGTGTTAGTGCCCGCTACTGTACCCCCAATGGCAACCACATTAGTAGTAGTACCCACTGCCTTCCATATTTTGCCCAATAATAATGCCCCCACAGTATCCTCAATATTATCATATATCATACATGCCAGTGAATAGCCCAACACTAGCCACTACTACTACCACCAACACAGCTATGCATGGGGTCCTCTACCTCCCGCTGAACCTCCATCTCATGGAAGTCCAAATGCTGACTTTTCTCACACAACTCATCAACAGGAAGACTCTCTTGAGTATCTTCCTTAGTGTGTGGGGTTTTGTTGCCTCTTCTTAGGAAAAAATAAGGTGTCAGTCCCACTCAGAGAAGGTGGTGAAGACAGAGATGATGAAGTGAAAAGCTTTTCTGGGGCCACAAGGAGGAGGAGGAGCAGGAGTAATGCTGTAACCCCTGGCTTCAAGGCACAGTAACCTCCTTGTCCTCGCTAATAATGTAGCACCTATCAGAAGCCAACTGTGACCTACTACTACTTCTACTGGCCAGATGACTCTTGGGTGATGGTGCATGGGTCTTTTGTTTTCCACTCTTCTGTTTACCAGACATTTTATTATGAGACCTATAAATGTAAAATCCACAGATTATTTAATGGTAGAAACATTTTAAGTGTTTCTGTAACTTACCGGCAGAGGCCAATTAAAATCCCATCCCGTTCTACAGAAAAACTGAACACTGGTATTGACAATTTCATTACAATGGTAATATAATGCGTTGAAGGAAACTGCTATATTAATGCGGTACAATGCGTTCTCTGAAACTGCATGGTATGTTGAAGTAATACTGTGGAATGCATTCACTTACACAGATATTCTAATACAGTTATTGCAGTACAAGGTGTTCACTAAAAAAAGCATACTAATGCAGTTATTGCAGTAACGTGCCCCCGAACTACCGCTCCGGCCCCATTGACTATGATGGGGGCGTGCCGCAGTTCCGGCGGCAGCACGGCAAACATGCTGAGAGGCGGCCAGAATAAAAGTACGACATGTTTGCCGTGCTGCCGCGGGAACTCCGGCCCGTCCCCATTATAGTCAATGGGGCCGGCGTGGTAGTCCGGGGGCACGCGTGCACTAGCGGCAGCACGGATCTGACAGGCTGTTCACCCGCTGGAACAGCTGCCTGCCGGAGTTCCTTGCCGCAAGTGTGAAACTAGCCTAACACAGGTATACTAATGCATTTACTGCAATACAATACATTAATTACCACAGGTATACTAATGAAGCTATTGCAGTAAAATGCATTCGCTGATACTGTGCGGTATCTTGAAGTAATACAATGTGTTAGCTGAAACAAGTATATTGATGCACTGAAATACGCTGAAATATCCAATTACAAATAGTAGAAAAAAGGGGGCAATTACATAGTTACATAGTTAATACAGTTGAAAAAAGACATAATTCCATCAAGTTCAACCAAGGGATCGGTGGGGATGCGAATCCCAGAAGGAAGTGAGACTCAGATTTCTACACATTTCCATAAGCATTAATGTCATTTGCTTTCAAGAATTCGTCTAAACCCTTTATAAGACTGTCCACTGTTCCTGCTGTGACCACGTCCTGAGGAAGTCTATTCCACAGATTCACAGTTCTTACAGTAAAGAAGTTTTGTCACTTCTGGAGTCTGAACTTTTTCTTCTCCAGTCGGAGGCAGTGCCCCTTCGTCTTTTTAGGGGTTTTTACATGGAACAGCTTTTCATAGTATATTTTTGGTATGGCCCATTTATATACTTGTACATGTTAATCATGTCCCCCCTTAGACGTCTCTTCTCAAGACTAAATAAATGTAATTCTTTTGATCTTTCTTCGTAACTCAGACCCTCCATGCCCCTTATCAGTTTAGTCGCTCTCCTCTGTACTTTTTCCAGCTGTAGAGCATCCTTTCTATGGACTGGTGCCCAGAACTGGACTGCGTATTCCAGATAAGGCCACACCAAATCTTTGTAAAGTGGTAATATTACATCCCTGCCCCGCGAGTCCATGCCTCGTTTAATGCATGACAATATCCTGGTGGCCTTAGAAGCAGCTGATTGAAATTGTGTGCTGTAATTTAATCTACCATCCACAAGGACAACCAAATCCTTCTCTACAAGTGACTCCCCCAGTGTTACATCCCCTAGGACATATGAAGCACAGAGATTATTACTACCAAGATGCAGAACTTTACATTTATCCACATTGGACAGGCAATAGTGTTACCCTGATAATAATTTAACACAACCATCGGATATGGATTTAAACACCAGCGCGCTGGAAGACCTTTGAAACCCGGCCTCTAATCCTATCACGTGGGACGCCAGGAATCCCGAACTGGAAAAGTCGAGTCTCTGGCTATACCGCGGTCTGCACCTGTTCGAGTGAGCGGGGAAATACATACCAGATGCCGCAGTAAAGGAGACAGTACATACTGCCGGCGAGGAGACGGTAACAAATATTTGTTTTCAATTGTTATCCCACTACCATTATTTTGCTATTGGTTCGTGCGATGAATGAATAGGTCCTATAGACTCCTAACCGCTCATTTGCCAGTGAGGTACAGGACAGACAACAGCATCGCTTTTGAGATCAACCAGGCCACATTAACCAACTGACCTGGGTTCAGATAGTTCCCTTTACTATCACTGGAACATCATCGATCAAAATAATCTATATGCAGCTACAGCTATATTTATTGGATCACTGGAATACCATCTATTAAAGTGATCCATTTGCAACTGTAGTTCTATTGACTGTTTTGAATATATGGAACTATATATGCACCATGTGATATGGTTTTGAGGGACTTGTAGCATCCTCTTGCCGCATTGGATGCCATCACCATTGTTTGTTGCTATTATCCTTTTACCCGCATGTACAACTAGACCTGAGAGACACAACCAGCTTAGAGTCTATGGTCACATCTCTTTCTACTCGTTTTTATAGAATATGTTTACTGTGTTATAACTTGTAGTAATACATTTTCTATATTTTATAGTGATCTTAATTGTTTTCAGCGATCTTGTGATTTGAATAAATTAGTTTTCTATGCTATTCTGGATGTTAGAGTGCCTGTTCCATCTTTCTCTTTAAATTCTATTTATCTACATTGAACCTCATTTGCCAAGTTGATGCCCAATCACTCACAAGTCAGCTTGCAGTTTGTGGACATCTTCCATAGACTGCACAGTATTACACAGCTTAGTGTCATCTGCAAAAATAGATATAGTGCTATTAATCCCGTCCTCGATATCATAAATAATAGAGGGCCCAGCACTGAACCTTGGGGTCACCACTTATGACCTGGGACCATTCTGAATAGGAATCATTGACCACTACTCTCTGGACATAGTCCTTCAGCCAGTTTTCAATCCAATTGCAAACTATACTTTCCAAGCCTATAGACCTTACTTTACTCATTAAGCGTCTATAAGGGAAAGTATCAAAAGCTTTTGCAAAATCCAGAAACACTACATCCACAGCCGCCCCTCTGTCCAGGCTACTACTCACCTCACTACATCCACAGCCGCCCCTCTGTCCAGGCTACTACTCACCTCCTCATAGAAACAAATCAGGTTAGTCTGACAACTTCTGTCCTTGGTAAAGCCATGCTGGTTATCACTTATAATATTATTTACAGTCACATACTCCTGTATATAGTCTCTTAAGGCTACTTTCACACTTGCGGCAGAGGATTCCGGCAAAACGTATGCTAACTGATGGCATTTGTAAGACTGATCAAGATCCTGATCAGTCTTAAAAATGCCTGATCAGTCAGAAAAATGCATTGAAATGGCGGATCCGTCTTTCCGGTGTCATCCGAAAAAACGGATCCGGCATTTATTTTTTTCACCTTTTTTTCAGTCTGCGCATTACGGCATTCTGAACTAATACGGCACTAATACATTCCTATGGAAAAAAATGACGGATCCGGCAGTTTTTTTGGCCGGAAATAAAACCGTAGCATGCTGCGGTTTTATCTCCATCCTGATCAGTCAAAAATATTGAACTGAAGACATCCTGAACGGATTGCTCTCCATGCATGGGGATAAAACTGATCAGTTCTTTTCCAGTATAGAGCCCCTAGGACGGAACTCAGCGCCGGAAAAGAAAAACGCAAGTGTGAAAGTGCCCTAAGAGTCTTTCAAAACATTTTTCCCACAACAGAAGTTAAACTAACTGGTCTATAATTACCTGCAAAGGACCTTGATCCTTTTTTGAATATGGGCACCACGTTTTGCCTTGCGCCAATCACTTGGCACTGTACCAGTACCTAGAGAATCTTTAAAAATTATAAACAGGGGCACAGCAATGAGTGAACTGAGCTCTTTAAGCACTCTTGGAGCCTTGTTCACATTTACCTTTATTTAACTTCTCTTGGACCATATCTACAGCCATCTGAGTATATTACTGGATGTACTAACAACCCCGGCGCCGCAGATATCGGCTCCTTTCTCTTCTTTTGTATACACAGAGCTATAAAAACCATTTAGTAACTCTGCCTTTTCCTTATCTTCAGTGACTCCCCCCCCCCCCCCCTCTTTACCGTTATTTAGAGGACCTACCTGCTCAGGCCTTGGTTTTTTTAGCATTTATATATTTAAAAAAATAAATAAATTGGGATTTGTTTTGCTCTCTTTTGCCACCTGCTGTCCGTTTTGTATTTTTGCAAATTTTACCTCCTTTTTACAGATTTTAAGCCCTTTGTAAACTTCAGTTGACCCCTAGATTTGTATTCTTTAAATGCCCTTTTTTTTTGTCATTTATTATCCCTTTTTACAGTAGCTGTAAGCCATGGGGGGTTTAATTTTAGCAATTTATACTTGTTACCTGAAGGAATAAATTTTATTGTGCAATTACTCAATGTGGATTTAAAGCTCTCCCATTTATCCTTAGTATTATTGCTCATCGTTCGCAGCATAATGTATACAATTGATGCTGGAGGTGCTGGTAATAAGCCTATAAAGTGTAGAAATTTGACGTTTAAAAAACAAAAGGCTGGCTGGCTGTCCATTTACAGAGAAAAATTTGTTTTTTGCAAGATTTTGTAATGCAAGACTTGCCAGCAGCGGAATATGAACCACACAACTCTAAGTGACCAGTTCCTCACTCTCTCTGCTTTCCCTGATAAAACCTTAAATCTACCTAATTCTTTCTTTATACTCCCCCTATTATATCTTGATTGTGATTTTGTGTATGCAATTGCCTTTAGGCAGACACAGCCAACACATGTGCTATCAGACCACAAGCTAGCCTTAGAATGGTGCAAAAGGACCTGCCACAATACTGCCCCCTGATTGGTTGACAGGATGTCTGTCAGCCTCTGAGCCAATCAGGGCAAGGTCCCTCCCCCTCTCCTTCCCAGTGCCATGTGATCTTTCATCTTCATCCTCTTTCCTGTTTTCCCCACTAATTTTCCTCATCTAAAAAAAAATCGCCAAAACTTGGAATTCGTTTAGTAGACAAATTTGTGAAATTCGTTGAATCTAAATTGCTCATCTGTAGTGTCACCTTCTCACATATGTATGAAGGTCAGAACTACCCGCTACTAACTGAAAGTGAATTGGTGTAGACACATTCTGCGCTGGTTTTATCACTGGTGTAGAGACCTCATACTCAGGTAAAGACCCACCTAAAAGATTACCACCATTTGGTGCACAGTGTTTCCCCTCCTCCTTAGCACATAGAACATGCAACATACGTTCTTTTATGTTGCACCAGTGGTTTCATCTTACATGTGAATTCACCATACAGTACATGTGCCCAGAGGTGGTCACCCAGACAGCAATACAAGCTGATGCTAGGCAACCAAGACTAAAAAGGGTTAACTGCGAGAAGGGAAATGCATGTAAATACATTGTAATTGGAAATAATTGTAATGCTCTGTATACTGCATATCTGGTGAGGTTAGAGGCTCCAGTCCGACACTAACCTTTTATTCCATTGGTGATTTCTATAGAACTAGTAGTCAGAGACAATCTGGTAACATCACTAGCTCTCTGATGATAGCTGAGACCCAGCCAATGTCATGTGCAGCGTCCCGCCTCCCCCCAGGGCCCTCTCTATATCGCGTCCCAGGTGTAGGAATTCCGAGCGGTATAGTGCAGCCTATCTGTCTCTTTATGTGTCATGGTGCTCCTACCTGGATATGGCTGGACCCCAGGCTTTGGCTCCGAAGCAATAAATAGGGGAAATAATTGAGAGATTGAGGAATAACTTGAGTCCAGACCTTGAGATGAAGTTAAATGGCAGCTTTACTTGAATAAACATTTCTTCAAATGGTTTATAGTCTTTGTCTTGGTTCCAGCAGGCTTTAGCATGAAACTGGCAGGCAAACTCAACTTTGCTATATCTGTTTCTCTGACTGCTTTACTGACAGGCTGACTGGATAACTCAGCTTCTTGATGCTGCACTTCACTCTGTAGTCTGACTTATCTTCAGCTGAGGAACTAATCTCCTGGCTCTTGAGGCTTTAGGCTTTTACCTCCATGGCCAGCAGAGCTTAGGATGCTCTGGCTGGCGTGGGCACGGCCAGCAGACGTGCCCCTGCACACCCTTCCCCTCGCAGGGGGTAAACTAGAACTTACTGGAACTGGTCCCCACCCTTCCTGTAGGAAGTAGGACTAGCCCACTTCTCTCCAGAGGGGGGGGGGGGTGGGGTTAGAATGGAATGGAGAGTTCCATTCTGTACCTCTCTGTACAGTTCTGCCATGTTTGCTGCCACCTGCTGGTGAACCAGGTAAATTACATGAACAGTTACAGAACATTATTAGGAATGCACAGTTTTGAAGGACCTGGAAATAAATATATAGATGACATACAGATTGGACCATAAAAGACAGCAGCAAGGTGAAGAAGTGGTAACAACACTCTGGGGTGTTACATATGTACACTAAACAGGACACTTCTCTTTGTACAATGGCAAGTCACATACATGTCATCTGCCTCTTAATTATTTTCTAGTAGTCCATTATATGTGCATCATCCTATACAGATGTAAAGTATGTCTGCAGAGAAGCTGTATAGCTGTGTGCAGGACGCAGAGAAGTAGTGTGCAGAGAAGTAGCGTGCAGAGAAGTAGTGTGCACATATCATCTATCTATCTATCTATTATCTATCTATCTATCTATCTATCTATCTATCTATCTATCTATCTATCACACCGGTTTTCTCCAGTTTTCCAATCTGTAGAAATAAGGCCATGGTTCTCACGTCACACACCATGCATGAGCTATTGCTTCTCCGCATCACTTATAAACATCTCCACTGAGGCACTTAGTTTTGATCAAAATGCATGCACCTGTTCACACTGTGCCTCATGGTGGCTGTTGTTGCTGTCTCTGCGGGGTGGTGGGGTACAGTGCCATGGACGTTTAGCCTGACAGCAGGGATGTAATTGACCTGCTGCGTCTCGTCGCCTGCAGGTGCTGTGTCGTGACAGCGATAGTCGCCATGTGGTGATGCCTATATTAGAGTAGGGACCCACTGATAAGAGGCCACCTTGACGTCGTGACTGGGCCTTTGTATTGTGATTAAAGTGTCTCAGTGGAGATGTTTATAAATTAGATCCATGCTCGGCGTGTGGATGTGCAATCCACAGTTTTATTCCATGGAGTGTACTATTGTAGGTTAATTGGATTTGTGTGAAATTGGCCCCAGGGTGTGGGTCAGATTGGGAAATTAGATTGTGAGCTCTTGTCTCCTCCATCTCAAGCTGTTTTCATATTTATTGCCTTATTGCTCTCCTCCACAGTAAGCGCTCATTACGACCTGTCCCCTGTAATGCCCTTTTTTGATTCTCAGCTTTGGAGTGTTTTCATTTATTTATAGTGAGATGAATTTTGTGTTGCCAAGGAGAACTTAATTGTTCCCGTCGCTGACATTCCTGCTCCTATTCAGCTCCATTCTGGAACACATTACCAGGCGAGCGCCGTACAGCTCGAGCCACACACACAGTGCAGCAAAACGCGCTTCTGTGTGCATTGTAATCTGACTGACAGGTAGAAAATTTCAAGGCTGCCAGCACTGAAATAATACACTACATTAGTAGACACAAGGATCGGAGGGTATAATGCCTATAGCTATATACAATATACTTTACAATTACCCTGATTACCCTCCCCGCGGTCTTACTTTTCTGACTTGTATATACAAAAAAGTTTTCGCAGAGTTTTCCCCACCCTTTGCCTAGTAATCACCTATCCACTTAAAGGTATGTTCCAACATTTCAGAGTTTTCTATCACCTTTATACATGTCTTAATCCATTTCAATAGCTACATGGCCCAATAATATGTTCTGTAGGACGTTTTAGTTCAAAGTTTCCTAGCACCCACTTGATTTTCTGTCTCGGTGACCACCATTTGGTTATATGTCACTAGAATTTTTTTGAGGAACAGAGCTAGGGTGCTGCAGTGAAGGTGAAAATCTACTTCTTGTGAAGGTGAAACTGGAAGGGGGGTGAAGGAACATGAAAGTTTGGAAGGTAGCGATCTGGAAAATTCCTTTAAATATAGAACAAATGTTTAATCTCTTAGAAAACCTGCTTGGACAGGTTGTAGGCAAGAAGATGAGTATGAACGGCAACAAGAAGCTTGGTTAAAAATGGAAGGGTAAGACTTCACCAACGCCTGATAAAACTACAGCAATGAGATCAGTAAGGTTCCACTGAGGAACAAAGCCTCAAGCTGGCCAAACACATTAGTCTTTTGTCTAATGTGTGCAGGGAGCTCCTGACTCTCGATTAATTTCCCCCGATCCTTGTCTTCCCGAGAGAGAATCTCAAGGAAGACAAGGATCGGTCAGAATAATTATTTTCACCCAATCCTTTTGTTCTTCTGGGAGGTAAGCTGCTGCCAGAAATGTCTGCCAGCAGCTTTATCTGCTGGGATATACATACATGTTTGGCCGAGCTGGCCATATGGGGAAGTCGGGAGAGATAGCAGTCGGCAGAACAATCGTTTGGCCGATAGTTATCGAATGTGTATGGGCAGCTTTACAGACGCGACTCATCTCTATCTCTAGTGTCTCCTCAGAGTGTAGAGGTTATGGGGAGTGACTTGAAAAACCTCCACCTGTTTTAGGAGATGAGTGCTGAAGCCCTGAAAAAGAAGCTCTATCCCCATACCTAGGAACATGTGTCCACTAGTGTGGTAGACTCAAGGAAGATTAAGGGGAGGCTGGAGCAGCAAGTGGTACCCAAAGGAGAAGCAAAGATAAAGTTACTGGGGGCTCTCATGAAGGTAGTGGGTTCTCATAATGCAGATCTACTCATTTATCAGGCACATCAAACCTTTCGTAGAAGGCACCAAGGCCATTGGATTGTTTGGTTGGTGTCACTCACCGATTGTGCATGTTCTTGTAGGTTTTACCCTTTGATAGCACAGTAAAAAAGAAAGTAAGACGTAATGGATTCATAGACTATATCAACTAGTTTCTGGTCTCACCGCTAGCTGATCTACGTCCTCCTGTGTCCTCCACACATTCCCTGGTGAGCGTCAAGTACTGTTTTATCTTTACTAACTCTTTGTGTTTGGAGGAGGATCACGGTGCAGGATTACGCTGCATGGTGTCACGGATTGAATGGGATTTTGAGATGTCTAAACATGAGCACCAGTATAAAACACAGCAGCGGGTTACACTGTAATTATAGGAATGTTTCTCCTAACAATTACAATTTATCTGTGAGGCCAAGCGGAAATCCGTGCAGAACTAAATATAATGACAGCATAATAATGGAGAATAATGAAGAATTAGAGGGTTTCTCATAAAATAACAGAATATCCGTTGCCTCTCGTCTTCCTGTATGACACCATTCCATAGTTTCTGATCCATCATATACTGACAGAGACGGCACTAATTGCGGCCTTTGCAAAAGTTTCTCTTAAAGAAGTATTCAGGATTTTACTATTCATTGCCGATCCTCAGGATAGGTCATCACTAATAACTGATCAGTAGGGTCCCACATCCTGCTCCCCGCTGATCAGCTGGTCTGCAGTAGCTCTGGCCCCAGAAGCTCTGGCCCCAGAAGCTGGCACCAAAACTACACAGCTGCATCCACTGCACTAACCACCCCTATCCACTACACAATGGATGTAGCTGGGTAGTTACGATGCCGACCATTAGTGCCGGTGCTACCATCAAACAGATGATCGGCAGCGTAGGAGAGTGCCAGATCCCCGCCGATCAGATACTGATGTCTCTCCTGAGGATAAGCCATCGATAGTAAAAATCTGGAATGCCCTTTTTACTGAAGTGGGGGAACTACCAACATTTCCATATTGGATTTGTTTTAAACTATGGAAAGAAGGATAGAGCGAATGGTTAGAGGGAAGTCAACAGTGTGAAGGAACAAAATTTACATCATGATGGAAGAATGCATTAGGAAGGAAAGGGATGTAGAATGATCTGATTCCTGAGATATCCAGAGAAAGAAACAACCAGAAGGTGCCATTTCCTCTATGGCATCCATCGTTCCTACGACTTCCGGTGGCTGCAGGACTTAGGTGCCTCTACCTTGTCCAATCATTGGTTCCCTAGATTATGTCTTGCTGTAGGGGAGTCAAACCAAATGGAAGTAGGAAGAAGGTAAGACTTCTACATGCAATGACAAGCATAAAAATGTCTGAAAACATACTGAGAGAGGTTTTCCAGAGAGAGGGGTTTACAGCAGGGGTTAGGGAGTCCTGAAGTCGGTGACAGGGGTCAGATACATCTGGTTACACCGTGCTGGGATAAGTGTGAGAGCCATGGTCTTGTAAGTGAGATCAAGGGCCATATATGTGTTACGGTAAAGAGAATAGTCATATTGATCCATGGTGTTGGTATTGGTGGTCTCGCATTGCTGGGAATAAGGCCACCGCAACATTTCCTTTGCCGTTACAGTGGAATACATCGCCCATCAAATCCATTTGTAAAAATACTGTGTAGTATGCTTTGTATACCACCGCCTTCTAAATGAGAAAGCCTGTATCCTACAGAAGAGAACCTCAACACTGGAGTGCTGTTCTCCAGGGATGGAGATGGAGGAAGAAAGGAAGGAAGGAAGGAAAGAAAGAGGGAAAAATGGATGCAAAGGAAGAATGAAGTAAAGAGTAGTTTAGGAAGACAGGATGGAAGATAGGAAAAAGGGATGCAAGGGAAGAATGAAGTAAAGAGGAGTGGAGGAAGACAGGAAGGTAAGGAGGAAGGAAAGAAAAGAGGAAGAAAGGATGCAAGGGAGGAATGAATTAAGAAGGAGTGGAGGAAGGGAGGTGGAGGGAGGTGGAGGGAAGGAAGGAAAAAAGATGCAAAGAAAGGATGAAGTAAAGAGGAGTATAGGAAGACAGGAAGAGTGGAAGGAAGATAGGAAAAAGGGATGCAAGGGAAGAATGAAGTAAAGAGGAGTGGAGGAAGACAGGAAGGTAAGGAGGAAGGAAAGAAAAGAGGAAGAAAGGATGCAAGGGAGGAATGAATTAAGAAGGAGTGGAGGAAGGGAGGTGGAGGGAGGTGGAGGGAAGGAAGGAAAAAAGATGCAAAGAAAGGATGAAGTAAAGAGGAGTATAGGAAGACAGGAAGAGTGGAAGGAAGATAGGAAAAAGGGATGCAAGGGAAGAATGAAGTAAAGAGAAGTGGAGAAAGACCGAAATGGAAGGAAAAAGGAAGAAAAAGAGGAAGTGTAACGCCCCAGAGTGGTGTTACCACTCCTGCACCCTGCTACTGTCTTTATTGGGCTAACAAAACGTCATCGTATGTATTTTTGTACAGGTCCTCCACAATGTGCATCTAAAATATCTTTATGCAACTGTTATGTTCATGTAATATGCCTGGTTAACCAGCAGGTGGCAGCAAATACGGGGGAGCTCTCTTAGATAGAATTGAACTTTCTATTCCGTTCTAACCCCCTCTCGAGAGAAGTGCGCCAGTCCTACTTCCTGCAGGAAGGATGGGGACCAGTTCTAGTTAGTTTAGTTTACCCCCCGCAAGGGGAAGGGTGTGTAGGGGCATGTCTCTGCTTGACGTTCCCATGCCAGCCAGAGCACCTTAAGCTCTGCTGGCCATGGAGGCCAAAGCTTGAAGCCTCAGGAGCCAGGAGGAAAGCTCGCTGTCATAACCTAGAGTCAGACTACAGAGAGAAAGTGCAGCATCAAGGAGAAAACAAAGATACTATTTAAGCTTGTCAGTACAGCAGAGTCAAAGAGAAAGAGAGCAGAGTTGAGTTTGCCTGCCAGTTATATGCTATAGGCTGCTGGAACCAAGACAAAGCCCGCAAACTGTTTTGGAAAACCATTTATTCAAGCAAAGCTGCCATTGAACTTCATCTCCAGGTCTGGAGTCAATTCTTTTCAATCCCTCATTTATTCCCCCTATTTATTGCTTCGAAGCCAAAGCCTGGGGTCCAGCTGTATCCAGGTAGGAGCACCGTGACACACAATAAGAGACATTTAGGCCGCACTATACCACTCGGCATTCCTACACCTGGGACGTGATATAGGAGGGCCCTGGGGGGAGGCGCCCATTGCAGAAGGAAGGATGCAAGGAAGGAATAGGGAAGTAAGGAGGTGTGGAGGAAGACAGGGAGGGAGGTAAGAAGGAAGGGAGAAAGGAAAAGGCAAGAAAAAAAGAAAGAAAGATGCAAGGGAGCACAAGGAGTGGAGTAAGACAGGGAAGGAATAAGGAAGGAAGGAAGGCCAAATGCTATTTCTCAGGAGCACCCAGGGTCCACACCATAGTGGACGTGACCATGTAATTTTATTTTATGCCTATCAGCCTCCTGCAATCCATCGGGCCTTGATAATCATCCAGCCATTGTTGACCGGCCCTGATAGCCTTACTGCTGCACTGATTATTACATGCATGAGTCACATGAGACATTAATAGCCACATAACTACCGTCAGACTGTGCCCTGTAATTATAAATCACAATAGCCGGGCCGCCTCCTCAGCAGGTATTTCATCTGGAACATTGCTTTTAAAATGTCACAAGCCCTGCAAACATCACGATTCTGCTGCTGCCCTGTAACACACAATGTTTTCCTGGAATTTGTCCCTCCTCCAGATGTCACCGTATCCAGCACAGCACCGGCACCCTTGGTTCTAGGTGGGGAGCAGGCACTCCGTTCCTTCCCCATTATAGTCACTGAACAGGCTGAGGCTCACTTCTGAAGACCCAATGTTAACTTACCACACACAATTAGGGGAGAACCCTGCCCAAGGCTGTAGAATATTTCTATTGTTGGCTGCCTTACATAGTGATTGGTCATGAAGGGGAATAAATGGCAGCAAAAAGAAAGAAAAAAAAATAATGCAAGCTTTTTTTATTTTATTACTACAACATTTAACCTCTACTTGCCCATGATGGTACTGTATATACAGCTGTACCTACAGCATCTCTGATCTTGGTCAGTTGCGAGCATGGCACCTAAGTGATTTACAGAGGGAGGAGGTTCCCATTATAAGCCTACTGGTGCACCATGATACAGCCCCACATGAAGCTAAACAACCCCTGGAACGGGTTGTCCTGCGGAAAAATATTCTAACATTTTCAAACCAGAACCTGGAACTGAATACGTTTGTAATTGCATGTAATTAATGTATCATAGACACTTAATTATTAAACAAAATGTATCTGTATAGCGCCACCTGCTGTTTGTTCCTTTTTTAAATTCTCTGTCCACATTACTGAGGTGGTCACACATGCTCAGTTTAATCACTCAACTACCATCAGTCATTTCTACTGTTAGGCCCCTTTCAGACGAGTGAGTTCCACGCTTCGGACTTGCCGCGTGGGTATGCGGCAGCTACCGTCCTCCCCTCCCAGCA
This sequence comes from Bufo bufo, assembly GCF_905171765.1. Classification (NCBI taxonomy): domain Eukaryota; kingdom Metazoa; phylum Chordata; class Amphibia; order Anura; family Bufonidae; genus Bufo; species Bufo bufo. The sequence goes on from NC_053390.1 coordinate 810,715,950, forward strand.
CTGACGAGGTTGCATAGCATTATACTGATTTATGTATTGGATAACACTGACATAATGGGCTACACAGCATCATAAATCAATAAAATGCTGTGCAACTCCGTCAGTGCTGGGAGGACCAGACGGGAGCTGCCGCATACTCATGCTGCGAGTCCAATGCGTGGAAATCGCTTGTGTGAAACTGGCCTTAGAACAGGGGCGTTGCTAGGGTCTCAAAGGATCCGGGGCCCAAGCCCCAATGAATATGGCCCAATTCTCTAAGGCTACTTTCACACTTGCGGTAGCTTTCTCCTACAGGCTGTTCTGGCGGGGTAACAGCCTACTGGATGCATGCTACCGCTAGTGCACCGTGCCGCCGGAAGTCCGCTCCGGCCCCATTCAGTATAATGGGGCGGGCCGGAGGTCCGGCCACAGCACGGCAAAAATGACGAGAGGCATCTGGAATAAAACTGCAGCATGCTGTAGTTTTTTTCAGTCCACCTCTCGGCATGTTTGCCGTACTCCCCCGGAAGTCAACCCTCCCCGCGCACACCGCATTTTTCTGTACTTGCTATATAGCAGCACATACAGTACCTCTCACATCCAGGGCCTCCCAGGTGACGTCTCCTCCAATGTAGATTTTCTCTGTCATCATCTTCTACACTCGGTTCAGCCAACTTCTCTCAGCCGCCTCGTCTCTACAGAGTGTGACACACAGACATCTTAGCCTCCTCACTTTTCTATCATCATCCCCCAACAGTGTTCTCCTGCTGCTCGCTGTGCTCCCCAATACCCCCAAATACTATCCTGAAGAAAAATGACTGCCATACAGATAGACCCCCCCCCCATAGTAATAGTGCTCCTCATAGTCCCACCAATATAAATTCCCTTCTAGAATGCCCTCCTTAGTAATACTGCCCCCTACAGTGATAATGCTCCCCAAGAGTGCCCCCCTTAGTAGAAGAGTAGAAGAGCCCTCCAGTATTAATAATGCCCTCACAGACCCCTCAGTAGTAATAAGGCCCCCCATAGTGCTCTTTGTAGAAATAAGGCGGATCTATAAGACGCTCCTTTAGAGCCCCCAGTAGTAATAAGAATGCCTAATGTCCCCTGGAATTAAAATGCCCCTACTGTTATAATACTCAACCTGAAGCGCCCCAGTATTTATAATGCCCCCTGCAGTTATAGTCCTCCTCTTAGTGTCCTCACAAATTATAATTCCTCAGCCCCTCCACCATACAGTCCCATGTAAATAACACTATTTCCCTCCCTCCACCATAGAGTCCCATGTAAATAACATCACACAATCTCTCCAGCCCCTACAATATACAGTCCCATGTAAATAACATCCCTCTCTGTCTACAGCCCCCTCCAATATACAGTCCCATGTAAATACCATCCCTCTCTGTCTACAGCCCCCTTCAATATACAGTCCCATGTAAATAACATCACCCCCTCCCACAGTCGCCATCAACATACAGTCCCATGTAAATAACATCACCCCCCCAGCCACCATCAATATACAGTCCCATGTAAATAACCACTCCCTCCCACAACCACCATCAACATACAGTCCCATGTAAACATCACTCCCTCCCACAGCCGCCATGAGCATACAGTCCCATGTAAGTAACATCACTCCCTCCCACAGCCACCATCAATATACAGTCCCATGTAAATAACATTACCCCCTACCACAGCTGTATTCAACATAATCCCATGTAAATAACATCCCTTCCTCCCCCAGTCACCATCAATATACAGTCCCATGAAAATAACATCACTCCCTCCCACAGCCACCTTCAACATACAGCCTCATGTAAATAACATCTCCCCCTCCCCAGCCTCCTCCAACATACAGTCCCATGTAAATAACATCACTCCCTCCCCAGCCACCATCAATATACATTCCTATGTAAATAACATCACTCCCTCTTACAACCACCATCAATATACAGTCCCATGTAAACATCACTCCCTCCAACAGCCGCCATCAACATACAGTCCCATGTAAATAACATCACTCCCTCCCCAGACTCCTCCAACATACAGTCCCATGTAAATAACATCTCTCCCTCCCCCAGCCATCAATATACAGTCCCATGTAAATAACATCACTCCCTCCCACAACCACCATCAACATACAGTCCCATGTAAACATCACTCCCTCCCACAGCCGCCATCAACATACAGTCCCATGTAAATAACATCACTCCCTCCACCAGCCACCATCAATATACAGTCCCATGTAAATAACATCACTCCCTCCCCAGCCACCACCAATATACAGTCCCATGTAAATAAGATCACCCCCTCCCACAGCCGCAATCAACATACAGCCCCATGTAAATAACATCACTCCTGAACATTTAGTCCCATGATAACATCCCTCCCTTGAGCCCTAACATACAGTCCCAGTTAAATAACCACAACTCCCAGCATTGCTCTGCCTCTCCCTTCACTTACCTCTCCTCATATACAGACATCACCACAGCTTCTTCTCCTCTTCACTGCCGTCCTCTCCTGCACTGGTCACATGATGGTGACATCATCGCAGGTCCTTCTCAACGCCTGCCTTCTGCACTGATCACATGACCTGTGATGTCATCACAGGTCCTTCAGATTTTGCGGTGCATTAGATTCAATTGTATTGCAGTCTTGAGGAAGGCAATACAGTTGTATCTAGCAGGCAGGCAGGACATTTGGGGCATGGGACAAAACATCAGGGGCCCAGGCCCCGAATGTTTTAGCCTAGCAACGCCCCTAGAAGGACATGCCCGTAAGAAAAGACACACTTCCTGAAGAAAGGGCCCTGAACAGCCAGCATGAAATAAATCTAACAGTGCAACTGGAGCAATGAATGTGGAGATCTCTGGATCCATGTGAGGTCCAGGGCTGGTTCTAGCTTTGTTATAGATTGTCATATACTGTATGATGTCTGATATTCATTTTTTACATCAATCCTGGCATAACCCCTTTTAGTATAACACTATCAGGCGTGATATCCTTTAATACAGTATTATTATAATAAAATATGGAAGCAATAGCAGGATAGCTGATAAAAAATATTTTAAGTTCAATAAAGTTTATTGAGAAAAAGTCCAAAGTGAACAAAAAATTATAAACCCCATTTTAGTAATTAAAAAAATTGTACTGAGAAATACTTGAATTTTGAAAAATACACATTCCTAAACACCAGTGACAAGTGTACACAGCTTTTCTCTGGTTTGCTCACTAGCAAGAACTACACACACGTCAGCTATATTCGGCGCTCCCATATGAATGTAGGGTGGTCGCGCATGCGCGGTGCGCCCTCTGGGACTTTGCCGGTTCAGTTCTAAGTATAGGTGCGGGACCTGCTCCTTTCAGACATTGGGGGCATATCAAATAAATATGGCCGCAGTATCTCACATGGTACAACCCCCATAGGGCAATGCAATGCAACCATAGGGTGGTATTTCCTAACGGACGACAAACTCTTCTGCCCCATTCTTTGACATGTTGCTTATCCATGTTTCTGCCTTAGGATGTGAAGGTACATACAGGTGCGCCAAACTGTATTTGGTGTGTGCTGAGGTACCAGAAGTAACCACTGAACACAGGTACCATAGAGTCAAATAAGTCTTTTGTAGACTGCTAACCTCTACAGGTCTTTCACTACACTTCTGTATCATCTGGTCCACTTTGGAGAAGTTATGGCTTTACCCTGGATGCAAGGTCGGCGTCAGCACCCAGCATACCCGGGCAAGTGCCGGGGCCCACAGCACAGCTGCCAGAGGCCAGAAGCAATGAGTGCTTCCATCAATACAGATGGAATCCATCATTGCTGGAGCACAGGGAGCTGGGTCCGGTCACTAACCGCTTAGCTCACCGCGCTCCTACCCTCCTTCAGGCCAGCGGCACTCTGAATGGTGAAGCAGGAATACTTCTCCCTGCTCTACCATTCAGCCAGCAGGCACGGATCGTGCTGCCGGCCTGTATGGGCGGAGCATACAGCCCGGTAATCTGCATAGTCTCTGCCCACACAGTGCTGCAGAGCGATCTGTGCGTGCAGGGAAGAGAGGACTGTGAGCTTCATGAGCGGGACAAGGTAAGTAGTTACTGTGTTTTTTGTTTTTTTTATGACAGAGTGGTCACAGAGGACTTTATTACTATGGAGGGGCTACAGAGGACTTTATTACTATGGAGGGGGCACAGAGGTCTTTATTACTATGGAGGGGGCACAGAGGACTTTATTACTATGGAGGGGGCACAGAGGGCTTTATTACTATGGAGGGGGCACAGAGGACTTTATTCCTATGGAGGGGGCACAGAGGTCTTTATTACTATGGAGGGGGCACAGAGGACTGTATTACTATGGAGGGGGCACAGAGGACTTTATTACTATGGAGGGGGCACAGAGGTCTTTATTACTATGGAGGGGGCATAGAGGGCATTACTACTCTGGAGGGGCACAGAGGGCATTACTACTCTGGAGGGGGCACATAGGGCATTACTAATGTGAAGGGGGCACAATGGGCATTTTTACTATCGAGGGGGTACAGAGCCAGAGGGCATTACTACAATGAAAGGGGCACAGTGAACATTATTACTGTGAAGGGGGCACAATGGGGATTTCTACTATGAAGGGTGCACAATGGGGATTATTACTGTCAAGTGGGCACAATGGGGATTATTACTGTGAAGTGGGCACAATGGGGATTATTACTGTGAAGTGGGCACAATGGGGATTATTACTGTGAAGGGGCACAGAGAGGGCATAACTACTGTGAGAGGGCACAATGTGGGCATAATTACTGTGAGGGGGCACACTTCTGTACAAAACTACTGTGAAGGTTGTACAATGAGGGTAATACTACTGTGAGGGCGTACATTTTTTTTAAAGTATTGGGGGGGGGGCACAGAAAGGACCCGCCCCGGGTGCCAAACACCGTAGGCACGTCACTGAAGCAGGAAACTATTTGCTCCACCATTGAGCCGCCAGCACTCCACAGCAGCAGCACGATGTCCTCACACATCATCCTGCTGATCTGTGTAGGAGGAGGAGTGGGGCAGGCTGAGAATCTTCTCCTCCTACACAGCAGCGCCATGTGTCACAGTATCCTGCTGATGATGATGGGGAGCGCAGATCATGGGAGGAGCCAAGTGATTGAGGAGAGTAGTTTTTTTCACTTCCTGTGAAGGGGGCACATCTGGGCATAAACACTGTGAAGGGGGCACTGTGCACATATCTTGGCATATCCACTGTAAGAGGGCACACATCTTGGCATATCTACTGTGAAGAGGGCACACATATTGGCATATCAACTGTGAGGGGGCACAAATTTTGGGATATGTACTCTGAGGGGGCACATATCTTGTCATATCTACTGTGAGGGGGCACATATCTGTGAGTAGACCTGAGGGACTGAAACACTGGGTAGAAAATAAAAGTAGACCCATAAGGACTGATTCACATATATTCGCTCTGTAGCATGCTCTGTGTAAGGTATTTAATCTATAATACATGTGTAACATCCCAGAGTTATGTTACAAAACTCTTTTACCCCGCTACGACCTGTTAAGGGCATTAACTTTGTCATCTTGTGTAATTTCACATTATATTCTCATATATGTGCATTCAAAGCCTTGTTAATTGTATGTTGCTGTAATTTCCATGTTCACCAGCGGGTGGTAGCAATGTTTTAGCAGGGACCTAGTGTTTCTGAACTGGAATGGTTCATTCCAGTTCAGCTCCCCCCTCTGTGAGAAGAGTGAATTATTCCATATCCTACCTCATGGGAAGGGAAGGAAGTTAGAGTGCCAGCCACCCCTGCTAGGGGAAGGCTGTGCTTGTAGGAGCTCCCAGATATAGGGATCCAAAGCCAAAATCTTGTCTCGGCTGAGACAATTGATCATCATCCCCCAGCCTGAGCCTTGCAGCCTCAGCTGGAAGAAAGCAAGCAGCCATCTCCAGTTTTCCAGGAAGAAGCATACCCTGTGAAGCTAACTGTGAGTACTGTCCAGAGACCCCAGGAGAAGCCAAATTCCTCCTCAGGCTACTTTCACACCTGCGTTAGGTGCGGATCCGTCTGGTATCTGCACAGACGGATCCGCACCTATAATGCAAACGGTTGTATCCGTTCAGAACGGATCCGTTTGCATTACCATGAAAAAAACAAACAAAAAAACCTTACATTGTAAGTCAGGATTGATCCGTTTGGCTCCGCATCGTCGTGGGGGCATCAAAATGCTGCAAGCAGCGTTTTGGTGTCCGCCTCCAGAGCGGAATGGAGGCTGAACGGAGGCAAACTGATCCTTATCCATTCAGAATGCATTGGGGCTAAACTGATCCGTTTTGGGCCGCTTGTGAGAGCCCTGAAACGGATCTCACAAGCGGACCCAGAAACGCCAGTGTGAAAGTAGCCTCAGCTAGTCAGTCCCCAAGACAGCAGAAGATAGCTAGTGCAGAAGATAAATTCCTGCCACACATTGCCAATACCTGCTGGGACCAAAGACTAATGTATCTCGCTTGGATGAAAGCTGCAAATAGTAAAGACAAGTTTGAACTTTACCAAAGGTCTGGATCTCAATTACTGCTGTAATTTCCTCTATTACTCCTACTAGCACTACACTGTGTGCAGAATTATTAAGCAAATGAGTATTTTGACCACATTATCCTCTTTATGCATGTTGTCTTACTCCAAGCTGTATAGGCTCGAAAGCCTACTACCAATTAAGCATATTAGGTGATGTGCATCTCTGTAATGAGAAGGGGTGTGGTCTAATGACATTAACACCCTATATTAGGTGTGCATAATTATTAGGCAACTTCCTTTCCTTTGGCAAAATGGGTCAAAAGAAGGACTTGACAGGCTCAGAAATGTCAAAAATAGTGAGATATCTTGCAGAGGGATGCAGCACTCTTAAAATTGCAAAGCTTCTGAAGCGTGATCATCGAACAATCAAGCGTTTCATTCAAAATAGTCAACAGGGTCGCAAGAAGCGTGTGGAAAAACCAAGGCGCAAAATAACTGCCCATGAACTGAGAAAAGTCAAGCGTGCAGCTGCCAAGATGCCACTTGCCACCAGTTTGGCCATATTTCAGAGCTGCAACAACACTGGAGTGCCCAAAAGCACAAGGTGTGCAATACTCAGAGACATGGCCAAGGTAAGAAAGGCTGAAAGACGACCACCACTGAACAAGACACACAAGCTGAAACGTCAAGACTGGGCCAAGAAATATCTCAAGACTGATTTTTCTAAGGTTTTATGGACTGATGAAATGAGAGTGAGTCTTGATGGGCCAGATGGATGGGCCAGTGGCTGGATTGGTAAAGGGCAGAGAGCTCCAGTCCGACTCAGACGCCAGCAAGGTGGAGGTGGAGTACTGGTTTGGGCTGGTATCATCAAAGATGAGCTTGTGGGGCCTTTTCGGGTTGAGGATAGAGTCAAGCTCAACTCCCAGTCCTACTGCCAGTTTCTGGAAGACACCTTCTTCAAGCAGTGGTACAGGAAGAAGTCTGCATCCTTCAAGAAAAACATGATTTTCATGCAGGACAATGCTCCATCACACGCGTCCAAGTACTCCACAGCGTGGCTGGCAAGAAAGGGAATAAAAGAAGAAAATCTAATGACATGGCCTCCTTGTTCACCTGATCTGAACCCCATTGAGAACCTGTGGTCCATCATCAAATGTGAGATTTACAAGGAGGGAAAACAGTACACCTCTCTGAACAGTGTCTGGGAGGCTGTGGTTGCTGCTGCACGCAATGTTGATAGTGAACAGATCAAAACACTGACAGAATCCATGGATGGCAGGCTTTTGAGTGTCCTTGCAAAGAAAGGTGGCTATATTGGTCACTGATTTGTTTTTGTTTTGTTTTTGAATGTCAGAAATGTATATTTGTGAATGTTGAGATGTTATATTGGTTTCACTGGTAAAAATAAATAATTGAAATGGGTATATATTTGTTTTTTGTTAAGTTGCCTAATAATTATGCACAGTAATAGTCCCCTGCACACACAGATATCCCCCTAAAATAGCTAAAACTAAAAACAAACTAAAAACTACTTCCAAAAATATTCAGCTTTGATTTTAATGAGTTTTTTGGGTTCATTGAGAACATGGTTGTTGTTCAATAATAAAATGAATCCTCAAAAATACAACTTGCCTAATAATTCTGCACTCCCTGTACACTCATTTTATTGCAAGTGAGCCAGGATCCAGGAGTCCAGCCGTACCCAGGTAGGAGACACCGTTGACACTATTACCACTACCACACAGAGACATTACACCACTCTGGCATTCCTAACCTGGTACGTGAGTTACAACACCTTAAAGGGCCCTGTGACAGTACCCTGCGCACGCTGCAATTGGCGTCACAAACAAACAATAGACTATTGTACACATATCCTGACCCACTGCATAATTTGGCGTCCGTGTAAATGTACCCACGGTCCGGCTCGTTGCATTAAAGTGGCGTCATGAACAGGATACAAACTGAATTGTGTGCTACCACAGAACCGGATCCAATTGTGTGCTTAACTGGATAAAATTGCATGTTTTACAGTACTGCAAGATCTGAGAATTGCTCCAAAAACCCTGAAAATGGACTTTATTACTTTCATTGCGGGACCAGAAAACGCTGCATTGTGTGCGTCAGCACTGCAAGGGTTAATCAGCCATTTTTCCCTCATGGCTCAGTGTCTTCATGGCTTTCAAGAGCGCGATGATGACTATGCCTTCCTAGAAGCGGGAACTCTCAAGCCTGCCCACCAAGAACTTTGCTATTGGAGCCAAGGGAGTGCAGACTCCTCCCTCTGGGCTCCACCCTCACTTCCTGCATTTCCTGCACTGATTGTGACAGAAGAGCCAAGGAAGATTGCGCTCCCTTCACCAAAATGGAACCAAATGGTTATCGGAAGAGACCCTTTTTACGAAGACCACCCGCCAGAAATTCAAGTATCCCAACTGGTGAAGAGAAGTGGTCCCTCCGTCTTTGCCGCAATCTCGGAGACAGTGGATCCCTCCGTGGCTACCGACCCAGCAAACCAGACAGCTGCCAGCGCCGAAGACAAGATGGCCACCGCACCCCAGCCCGCACCCGCGGAAGCAGATGTCAACCCCCTCAAGACACAGGAGGAGATGACTGCGCCAACCATCTTACCGCCTGCCCCAGCGACTGACGTCGCGATACCTGCCAAGCAGACTACAACTTCGGAGACGGCCCTGATGACGTCGCCTATCGAGGAGGCCCCCGCGCACCACCAGGAGGCATCGGAACCGGCCTCCCAGCCGCGACATCAGGTAGGAGCAGACGCGCTCCCTGAGGCCCAGGCCCGGTCTGAAGCTGCCCCTGCACTGCTCCCTGTGGGTCCCGATACCCCAAATAGGCCCAAGCCTGCTCCGCCAAGCACATCTACTGGTGCGGCGGAGGCGGACAGAACTTCCACTCCGCCGCCCAGAGCCAATATCACCAGAGCCAATACCGCCAGAGCGGGACGTTTAAGCCCAGAGATCCCCATAGTGATCCGTGAAATCCCTGCGGCTCCAACTCTACAGGTGGGGCAAATAAATAACTCTGTCCTGACTTTCAATCCCAGAGTGCAACCCTACGTACTGCCCTGGAAGCTGCCACAGGCACCCTCAGTTTGCCTACCTGAGCCCCTTCAGCCGGAGGTTTTGTCCACCTCTGCACCGGCTAGGGATCCCGGCTTGCAGCATGTCACAGCTGCATTCACCAGGCTTACTGCTCAGCCAATTCCAAAAGACACCACAAGAGGGCAGTGGTGCACCACTACAGTTGCAGAGAGCACGAGACCGTTTAAGGAAGAACTTTTGCATCCTCAAACATGGGATTCAGGAGGAAGATTTCCAGACTTTCCTGTGAGGAAAACTACCCACTGTAGCAATCACCCACTACCTTGTGTGGATTACAATTAACTTTTATTATTCCTGTTGATTAAAAATTGACTTTTTACCTGTTTCCAGAGGATTCTACATCAAGAAAAAGGACTCAAGCCTTATTTGAGCATATGATTGCACTGATATTTGCATAATGCTATTGCACTAATTTTTCCAGTTTACATGTTATTTAACGTTCAAGTATAACATGCCCATTGTGTGTATTCTTTTCCAGGAGCCGCAATGTGACCTTTATGCACTATTTGTGATGATTACACTTAAAATTGCACTTAACCTGAAATGTAGCAACTTACTCAGTATGTCTTATTTTACAGCTCATGTTCTCTCACCCTCTTTATATGGACTGCCTTTATACGGACGCTTGATACTAATGGCCTACACTCAGTGTTATATACCCATAGGTACCCAGGGTAGGACCAAGTGGTAAGTCCTGGCAGGTCTAGTAACTACACGGGTAACCCCGCTGCTTCGGGAATGGTTAGAGGAGTTTTTGACCCCTCCTTCCCATTTGTTATATGTTCAGGATTGCTCCCATCCTGAGGTGTCTTCCAGGAGTTTCATGGGATTATCATACCCCCCCCTGTGACATTTCCAGAAGTGCATGGAGACGCTAATACCTCCCCTTCTGAGCCTTTGCCTAAGGTATGGTACCTCAAACCTTAGAGCCACATTTTAGCTACCCATAGTCACCATAGTGATTGTGCTATAAGCCATATTTTTCCGACTTTGGTGCAGAAAAGGTAATACAGGATAAAGCCACCCTTTCATTTGCGGGCATTCCATTACATAATGGCGGGACTACAGAGTAAAGACACCCACATGCTTTCTTTGGTGTTGGGATCCGGAACACTTCAAAGTTAGTCAGTAGTTTGCTTAGTGCAGTATTTGGTTCACTGGTTATACCTAGAGAGGGAAACTGTTAAACAGGACACCCTACTCATGCGGGCAGGAAACTTTGGATAGCCGTTTTATGTTTGTCTATGTATGTCATATATGTAATACATACAACACTTTGTACTTAATTGGGTACCCCAGAGCTGGTTCCTTTCCCTCCTAAGCATAAGCCGAGGGCGGCTTAACTCGAAGTAAGGGGGAATGTAACATCCCAGAGTTATGTTACGAAACTCTTTTACCCCGCTACAACCTGTTAAGGGCATTAACTTTGTCATCTTGTGTAATTTCACATTATATTCTCATATATGTGCATTCAAAGCCTTGTTAATTGTATGTTGCTGTAATTTCCATGTTCACCAGCGGGTGGCAGCAATGTGTTAGCAGGGACTTAGTGTTTCTGAACTGGAATGGTTTATTCCAGTTCAGATCCCCCCTCTGTGATAAGAGTGGATTATTCCCTATCCTGCCTCATGGGGAGTAAAGGAAGTTAGAGTTAGTGTGCCAGCCACCCCTGCTAGGGGAAGGCTGTGCTTGTAGGAGCTCCCAGATATAGGGATCCAAAGCCAGAATCTTGTCTCGGCTGAGACAATTGATCATCACCCCGAGCCTGAGCCTTGCAGCCTCAGCTGGAAGAAAGCAAGCAGCCACCTCCAGTATTCTAGGAAGAAGCATACCCTGTGAAGCTAACTGTAAGTACCATCCAGAGACCCCAGGAGAAGTCAAATTCCTCCTCAGCTAGTCAGTCCCCAAGACAGCAGAAGATAGTGCAGAAGATAATTCCTGCCACATTACAGAGCTACTAAGCAGACGTCCTTTTCCTGCAAAAGCTCCAGGTATATGATAGACCAGAAGATATATATTCCTGACACACATTGCCAATACCTGCTGGGACCAAAAACTAATGTCTGGATCTCAATTACTGCTGAAATTTCCTCTATTACTCCTACTAGCACAACACTAATTTTATTGCAAGTGAGCCAGGATCCAGGAGTCCAGCCGTACCCAGGTAGGAGACACCGTTGACACTTATGCCACTACCACACAGAGACATTACACCACTCTGGCATTCCTAACCTGGTACGTGAGTTACAACACCTTAAAGGCCCCTGTGACAGTACCCTGCGCACGCTGCAATTGGCGTCACGAACAAACAATAGACTATTATACACATATCCTGACCCACTGCATAATTTGGCGTCCGTATAAATGTACCCACGGTCCAGCTCGTTGCACATGCAGTTTCATTGCTGTAAGCGCCGTGCAAAATGCCACAAGGAGGCCCACTGAGACTTTATCGCCCAAGGGCCCACATAAACGTGGAGCCGGCCCTGCTTGGATGGATCCAAGTCCAATGCAATGCAACCACTGGGTGGTTCTCCCTAACGGAAGGCAAAAACTTCTGCTCCATTCTATGACAGGTTGCTTATCTACTTTTCACCTTGGGATGTGGAGGTATATACAGGGAGTGCAGAATTATTAGGCAAGTTGTATTTTTGAGGATTAATTTTATTATTGAACAACAACCATGTTCTCAATGAACCCAAAAAACTCATTAATATCAAAGCTGAATATTTTTGGAAGTAGTTTTTAGTTTGTTTTTAGTTTTAGCTATTTTAGGGGGATATCTGTGTGTGCAGGTGACTATTACTGTGCATAATTATTAGGCAACTTAACAAAAAAAAAATATACCCATTTCAATTATTTATTTTTACCAGTGAAACCAATATAACATCTCAACATTCACAAATATACATTTCTGACATTCAAAAACAAAACAAAAACAAATCAATGACCAATCTAGCCACCTTTCTTTGCAAGGACACTCAAAAGCCTGCCATCCATGGATTCTGTCAGTGTTTTGATCTGTTCACCATCAACATTGCGTGCAGCACAACCACAGCCTCCCAGACACTGTTCAGAGAGGTGTACTGTTTTCCCTCCTTGTAAATCTCACATTTGATGATGGACCACAGGTTCTCAATGGGGTTCAGATCAGGTGAACAAGGAGGCCATGTCATTAGATTTTCTTCTTTTATACCCTTTCTTGCCAGCCACGCTGTGGAGTACTTGGACGCGTGTGATGGAGCATTGTCCTGCATGAAAATCATGTTTTTCTTGAAGGATGCAGACATCTTCCTGTACCACTGCTTGAAGAAGGTGTCTTCCAGAAACTGGCAGTAGGACTGGGAGTTGAGCTTGACTCCATCCTCAACCCGAAAAGGCCCCACAAGCTCATCTTTGATGATACCAGCCCAAACCAGTACTCCACCTCCACCTTGCTGGCGTCTGAGTCGGACTGGAGCTCTCTGCCCTTTACCAATCCAGCCACGGGCCCATCCATCTGGCCCATCAAAACTCACTCTCATTTCATCAGTCCATAAAACCTTAGAAAAATCAGTCTTGAGATATTTCTTGGCCCAGTCTTGATGTTTCAGCTTGTGTGTCTTGTTCAGTGGTGGTCGTCTTTCAGCCTTTCTTACCTTGGCCATGTCTCTGAGTATTGCACACCTTGTGCTTTTGGGCACTCCAGTGATGTTGCAGCTCTGAAATATGGCCAAACTGGTGGCAAGTGGCATCTTGGCCGCTGCACGCTTGACTTTTCTCAGTTCATGGGCAGTTATTTTGCGCCTTGGTTTTTCCACACGCTTCTTGCGACCCTGTTGACTATTTTGAATGAAACGCTTGATTGTTCGATGATCACGCTTCAGAAGCTTTGCAATTTTAAGAGTGCTGCATCCCTCTGCAAGATATCTCACTATTTTTTACTTTTCTGAGCCTGTCAAGTCCTTCTTTTGACCCATTTTGCCAAAGGAAAGGAAGTTGCCTAATAATTATGCACACCTGATATAGGGTGTTGATGTCATTAGACCACACCCCTTCTCATTACAGAGATGCACATCACCTAATATGCTTAATTGGTAGTAGGCTTTCGAGCCTATACAGCTTGGAGTAAGACAACATGCATAAAGAGGATGATGTGGTCAAAATACTCATTTGCCTAATAATTCTGTACAGGGTGTATAGGTGCGCCAAACTGTATTGGGTGTGTGCTCAGGCAGTAGAAGTATCTGCTGAATAGTGATGGACGAACATCGGCCGGGACAGTTAGCGAACGCGATCAAATGTTCGCGAACCGCAAGTTCGCAGCGGGCCCCATGCACTTTAAGGGCAGGCAAACCTGAAAAACCTTCAGCTCATATTTGCACCCACCAAATAGTTAGTAGAAGTGTACAAATAGTCCCACAACATGGACAGTGACATACCAGAGGGGGGTCAATGACAACAATTCCAACAAAAAATATGTGTCTTAATCAGGGGACATTTTAATGCGTCTTAAAAGGAAATTCTCTTAAATGTGCCCTGTTACAGCCTAGAAAATTTTGATTTTAGGCCACGGGAGTACAGGCCTTAAAAATTAGGCATTCACCTGACATAAAAGAAATTCTGATTATGTGGCTCGAGGTACATTATGCGGTCAATGGATACAAATTTTACTGTAGGCCACTGGACTACAGGCCCCAAACATTATGCATTCAGCGTACATAAAAGAACAAATAAGTATGTGGCTTGAGGTCTATTATACGGTCAAGGGATATCAATTTTACTGCAGGCCAGTACAAATACGGGTCAAAGAACTAAAAATATTAAATTGGATTAAAAACATGGCTAATGAAATCCCCCCTCTTGTAAAAAACCCTAATGATAATAGTTAAAATTCGATAACACGTGGTTGTCACTGGTGTTGAATTCCTCCGAGGCTGCAACAATTATGCATTCAGCGTACAGAAAAGAACAAGTAAGTATGTGGCTGGAGATAGATTACACGGTCATTGGATATCAATTTTACAGCAGGCCAGTGTACTACAGGCCCCAAAAATCATGCTTTCAGCGTACATAAAAGAACAAGTAAGTATGTGGCTGGAGGTCTATTAGACGGTCAATGGATATCAATTTTACTGAAGGCCAGTACAAATACAGGTCAAATACATATGTTTAAAAGAACTAGAAATATAAAATTGGATTAAATACATGGCTAACAAAATCCCCCCTCTTGAAAAAAACCCTAATGATAATAGTTGAAACACGTGGTTGTCACAGGTGTTGAATTCCTCCGAGGCCCAAAACATTAGGCATTAAACGGACAGAAAAGGCCTTTTATGCTGCTGTATTTACCTAAGACAGGGACCATTATTTGTTCTGGATGGTGGCGGATATTTGTGGGTGTTGACAGCACAGGCTGCAGGTGGCAACACTATTGTCAGCAGCGGACACGTTAAAAAAAGCCCACACTGCGGAGCCATGTGCCCTTGTCCTGGGAGCACCAGATGTGACGTGCATGGTGAATGCCTCGTTCCAGATACATTAGCAGTCTGCTTTTTGCCTCCTGTGCACTGTAAGTTCTGCCTGCTTCTCCTCCTTCTCCTCCCTATCTGCTGCTCCGTCTCTCTTTCTGAACTCCCCTCCTCTTCCTCTCATGTGGGCACCCACGTGACGTCCATCGACACGTCATCATTGTCACCTTCACCACCACTGACATTAGAGATCTCGGATTAGGCAGCAACAGCTTGGACCACCCTCCTTGGGCTGATCTGGGTACTGTCGTCAGACTGCTGGGTGGCGAACGTTGATACCTCCTCTTCATGATCCGATGCCAAGAACGGCTGCACATTGGTAAGGTCTTGCAATGGATGGGAAATAATTCCTCTGACTTGAGCGGAGGGGATATGGTAGTGGTGGTGGTGGTGTATTTGGGGGTGCACACAGTAGAGAGTGAAGAGGGTGCAAATAGAGAGGATGAGGAGGGTGCAAAAGCGGAAGGCTCAGTGAGCCACTCAACCAAGTCTGGTGCGTCCTTTGAGGTAATCTCACGCACCTTCTGCAACTTCCCACTTAGGCTGCGGCCTGGTGCACCTGCCCGACTCCTACCACCCCTGCGGAATGGCCTGCCTCTTCCTCTGCCTGTCATTTTCAAAATGACCCTGTGACAAAAGTCCCTATAGAAGAGCAGTATTTGTGGAAGAAGGTATATCACACCCCTGCCTCAATCAGTTTTTTTGGCAGGCAACTGGTATATCACCAGTAGAAATTATTTGTTCCAATAGCGTTTGTCACTCTGTGTAGCTGCGATAACGCAGCAAAACGGCAAACAAATTCTGCACTACCTAAATGCACTATGTAGAATGTACAGTCGTGGCCAAAAGTTTTGAGAATTACATAAATATTGGAAATTGGAAAAGTTGCTGCTTAAGTTTTTATAATAGCAATTTGCATATACTCCAGAATGTTATGAAGAGTGATCAGATGAATTGCATAGTCCTTCTTTGCCATTAAAAAATTAACTTAATCCCCCAAAAAAAACTTTCCACTGCATTTCATTGCTGTCATTAAAGGACCTGCTGAGATCATTTCAGTAATCTTCTTGTTAACTCAGGTGAGAATGTTGACGAGCACAAGGCTGGAGATCATTATGTCAGGTTGATTGGGTTAAAATGGCAGACTTGACATGAGGGTGATGCTTGAAATCATTGTTCTTCCATTGTTAACCATGGTGACCTGCAAAGAAACGCGTGCAGCCATCATTGCGTTGCATAAAAATGGCTTCACAGGCAAGGATATTGTGGCTACTAAGATTGCACCTCAATCAACAATTTATAGGATCATCAAGAACTTCAAGGAAAGAGGTTCAATTCTTGTTAAGAAGGCTTCAGGGCGTCCAAGAAAGTCCAGCAAGCGCCAGGATCGTCTCCTAAAGAGGATTCAGCTGCGGGATCGGAGTGCCACCAGTGCAGAGCTTGCTCAGGAATGGCAGCAGGCAGGTGTGAGCGCATCTGCACGCACAGTGAGGCGAAGACTTTTGGAAGATGGCCTGGTGTCAAGAAGATGGCCTGGTGCCACTTCTCTCCAAAAAAAACATCAGGGACAGATTGATCTTCTGCAGAAAGTATGGTGAATGGACTGCTGAGGACTGGGGCAAAGTCATATTCTCCGATGAAGCCTCTTTCCGATTGTTTGGGGCATCTGGAAAAAGGCTTGTCCAGAGAAGAAAAGGTGAGCGCTACCATCAGTCCTGTGTCATGCCAACAGTAAAGCATCCTGAGACCATTCATGTGTGGGGTTGCTTCTCATCCAAGGGAGTGGGCTCACTCACAATTTTGCCCAAAAACACAGCCATGAATAAAGAATGGTACCAAAACACCCTCCAACAGCAACTTCTTCCAACAATCCAACAACAGTTTGGTGAAGAACAGTGCATTTTCCAGCACGATGGAGCACCGTGCCATAAGGCAAAAGTGATAACTAAGTGGCTCGGAGACCAAAACGTTTACATTTTGGGTCCATGGCCTGGAAACTCCCCAGATCTTAATCCCATTGAGAACTTGTGGTCAATCCTCAAGAGGCGGGTGGACAAATAAAAACCCACTAATTCTGACAAACTCCAAGAAGTGATTATGAAAGAATGGGTTGCTATCAGTCAGGAATTGGCCCAGAAGTTGATTGAGAGCATGTCCAGTCGGATTACAGAGGTCCTGAAAGAAGGGGCAACACTGCAAATACTGACTCTTTGCATAAATGTCATGTAATTGTCGATAAAAGCCTTTGAAACGTATGAAGTGCATGTAATTATATTTCACTACATCACAGAAACAACTGAAACAAAGATCTAAAAGCAGTTTAGCAGCAAACTTTGTGAAAACTAATATTTGTGTCATTCTCAAAACTTTTGGCCACGACTGTACTTTCTAACATAGAAAGTATATTATTGGTATATAACACCCCTGCTTCAATCAGTTTTTTTGGGGGACAACTGGTATATTACACCAGTTGAAATTATTAGTTCCAATAGCGTTTCTCACTCTGTGTAGCTGAGGTAACGCAGCAAAACCGCAAACAAATGCTGCACTACCTAAATGCACTATATAGAAAGTATATAATTAGTATATAACACCCCTGCTTCAATCAGTTTAATTGGGGGGGGCAACTGGTATATCACACCAGTAGAAATGATTTGTTCCAATAGCGTTTGGCACTCTGTATTACAGTAGCTGCAGAATCGGAGCAGAACCGCACACAACTGCTGCACAATACAAATGCACCATAATATACTTTCTATGTTAGAAAGTATATTATAAGTATATTACACCCCTCAGTATATCACACCTATAGATAGCACACCTATACCAGTCCTTTAAAGGACTTTTGTGGCCCTATTAGCTAGTGTTTTGTGTCCCTAACAGCCTGTCCCTGCTCCACACAGCAACCTCTCCCTACACTGGCAAAAGACTGAATGTAAAATGGAGGCCAGATCAGGTTTATTTATAAGGTAGGGGGTATGTCCATGTGCTGAAATGTCTCAATTGGCTGTCCTGTAGCACTTGATGGATGTGTCATGGGTCAAAGTTCTTCATAATGTAAAAGAATATGGCGCCGGCGGACATCGCCATATGGTCGCCCGTTCGGTGAACCGCGAAGTTCGCCGCTAAACGACCGCAAGGCCATCTCTACTGCTGAACACAGGTACGTACCATAGAGTCAAATAATTATTTTGTAGACTGCTAACCTCTACAGGTCTTTCACTACACTTCTCTATCATCTGGTCCACTTTGAAAATGTTATGGCTCTACCCTGGGTGGATCCATGTCCAAGATGAGCTAAAATATCAGCTCTGCATCTTTACTCTCTGCTGGTTTAGACTCATACTGGCTGAAACACTGAATGACTGGCTTAAACTAGAATAAATCAAAAATAAAACCGCAGCACTTGCCGGTCTTCAATTCATGCTGGTTTATTCACCAAAAATTGCAATATTTCGACCTCTCGGTCTTTCTCAAGCAAAGCTCAAGTTTTTCTTGAGAAAGGTCGACAGGTCGAAATGTCGCAATTTTTGGTGACTAAACCAGCATGAATTGAATACCGGCGAGTGCTGCAGTTTTATTTTTGATTTATTGTAGATGATTTGGGGAAGCTACAGACTGGTATCCAGCACTGCGGGCACCACCACCATAGAGACTTTTTGCTATAGATTCATAAGTGTTGCTACTTTTTTTCTTTTTTGGCTTAGACTAGACTCAAATATGCTGACTGACTCATCTCCTTATATAGAGGATGACACCAGTCCCATCTAGTGGTGGCCATTAGATGCAGCCTTTAATTATCCTGTGTTTACAGAAATACAGAGTGAATATATACATGACATGATTACATGATGCACTTTAAAGTATACAGGACTCGTAGAGCAGGATGCTGCATATATATATATACTGTATATATACATAAGAAATATGCTTCACAATTGTTACTAAAACAGAAAAGGAGAGGTGACAGGTTCTCTTGTACTGTACTGTGCATTTAGCTTCTGTTTGCAGGAGGCCTCAAACTTTCCCGCGTCTAAAATAACGTATTGAGCCCTTTCCAGTCTCCGCTACAGGTAATCATGATATATACATACCTTAGATATGAACATTTTATTTTCTCCCATTTTATTTCTAACCATCTGATTGTCCTGGTGAAGGAACTGACCATGATCATAATTAGAGATGAGCGAATTTCTAAAAAATTCGATTCGGTCGGTTCGCCGAATTTCCCCCCAAAATTTGGTTCGATCAGAATTTATTCGTTGTAAATCACGTTAAAAAATGGCTATTTCCTGGCTGCAGAGAGCCTTTATAGTGGTGTAGAACACTGTGCCATGCAGTAACACACATAGGGAGTCTGCTGTGGTAGTGAAACAATACTGATAGTCAGTATGACATGCAGATGACAGGCGTCACTCTTAGAATCACTGCACACTTCACTTATTTGGGCAGTTACGGGGCCAAAACTGACCAAATAACTCAAGTGTTAACTCAGCCTTACAGGTCAATGTTAGCGCCAGGTATAAAGAACGGTGCAGAGGCCCTAGATCCTACTATAGCGTGAAAGAGCGCACTCCTTTTATACCAATTCACTGATTCCACATAGATTTCTACAGAACCTGTTCTATTAAACGTTTATACAAGTAGAGCCCCCCTGACAGAGTGGAGAGGGTGTCAGCAGTAAGTTTGTGTTGACGTCACTGATTATTTTGCTCTTCCTCTGATCCGTCAGAACAATAACCCCTAAAAAACAGATCCTGTCTGTGGAGCATTCACCTTCACTCGGTCAGCATTTGGTCAGTAATCCATCAGTATTGCTAAAGCCAAAAGAAACAGGAGTGGATCCAAAACAGAGATGACACGTGAATGGAATATTTGCATGTCTTCTGTGTTTTGTAACCATTATTCCTTTTGGCTACCAAATCATAAGCCAATTCTGATGCAAAATTGGGACCATGTCATGCAGGCCTTACAGCTGTTACATAGACAGATTCCGTTGTGTGTCTAATTTTTCCTTCCTTCTGACAGATCAGAAGAAGGGTCAAATAAATGATGATGTCAGCAAGACCGAAAGGCAAAATAGTGGCCCAGTCATGAAGTGGGGAGGGTGGGAACAGCATGAGAAGTCCACAGAGTGGCCCTATGACATAGTGGTGAGTAGTGTTGATCGCAAATATTCATGAGGTGGCAGCAGCATCAGGAGGACACAGAGTGGCACAATGACAGTGTGGAGGTGGCGGCAGCAGTAGCATCAGAAGGAGGCCACAGAGTGGCACAATGACAGTGTGGAGGTGGCAGCAGCAGCATCAGGAGACCTGAGTGGTGAGGTGGCAGCAGCATCAGGAGACCACAGAGTGGCCCGTTGACAGAATGGGGAGGTTGGTGGCAATACCAGTATCAGCTGAAGATGGTGGGTGATAGAAGGAGTACTTGGCATCAGATGTGTGGCATCAGGTGGGTGGAAGCATCAGAATAGTAGCTGTGGCGAAAATAACCTCGCCACTGGGTTTTGGAGGGGCCTGTTTGCCAGCCTCTTGCCTCAGGATTATGGCCCATACTAACTTTAAAGGAGAAGACAGACCGGCCGCACAGCTTAAATCTGTGGAACTGTTTTGGGCAGGAAAGCCATGCTTGTGGTCGGCCAAATGTGACTTCCATGGAATTCGGGAACCCCTGCTCGGATCTGGGTGATTTTTGGATATGTTGTTCACCCAGATCAGAGCTATCCATGGATGTATACATTATGGGGATATGTGGGGTTTTGAGGTGTGTGACAGAACCATCTGTCTTTGAAATTGTATGTTATGTGAGGGTACCCAGATAGCTAATTTTATTGTATTCGTGTAGTCTGAGTGCCATTCACATAATAATATCCACTCAGACTTGAGCTATCTGGGGATATGTTAAATGTCTGTGTTTACTGTAAGGGTTGTGACATTGTATGTTTAAATGGTGATTTCTGTCCTGTTGTCCCCACATGTGTATTGGCGATTTCCCTTTGTCCTGAGAGATAATTGAATTACTCCTCGGGTGTCTCCAGGGCAGAGAGGAGGAAACCATGATGCATTGTGGGGATGTATTGTGTCTGTGTATCCTGAATTGCTGCATATCTGTCCTGTGTCACAGTCTTCCATCTGGTCCCCCAGGGGAGTGTCCACCAGATGGGGACCTGCATAAATACGGGCGGGTACCCCTCAATAAAGAGTTCCTGTTTTACATTCAACATAGAGCCTCGTCTCATGTGTGTGGGGATTGCTATACGTGTATACTCCCCTGGCTATTACTCCTAGCTCTTGTAAGAGCTGTTCCTGTTCCAGGTTCCTGTGGTGGTATCATTGTCGAGCGGAGTGCTTGAAGTCCTCGGGAGGCCCTGGGGGCATCTATCAATGGAGGTACCCGGTCGGGGTGTCAGGAGATCCGTTACATTGGTGGCAAGCGGCGGGATCGTTCCCACAGCCAGAAGGACAGCTACTGTACAGGAGACACCATTCCATGGATTTTACAATTCGAGGGCAATGCATGTCCTAGTACAGCGACCCTGACAGCACCAGAATGGAAACAGCAGTGGAGTACGATGAGGGTGTCATGGATGACCGAGATGCAGTCCGTAAAGGCATCTGGTACCAGGCACTGGGTATTGTGGAGTATATGCGGGATGAGAGACTCACCACGGAAGACCAGCGGTTGCAGAAGCGAGTAGCCCTGCGGATGCCCTTCCTGGGAAAGCAGCCCCGGGAGGAATGGATAAAGAAATTGGAACACCTAGCATGGCAGGAGCTGTGGCTGGAAGATGCCTACCAGGCGCTCTGGTGGTATGGGGCACAGTACCTACCCAGGACAGCTGAGCATTACAAGTCAGAGGGAGAGGAGTTTGATGGTCCTGGCTTGTTATGGGAGACTTTTTCAGAGCTGGAGTTTGGGAGCCCTACACAAGCCCGGTTCAGGGACCTCTTTGAGTGGCGGGAGAGCAGGTATGACTGGGACGACACTCATGAGATTGAGCAGGACCTGGTCCACCTAGTGACCCGGGAGATGGAGCTGGAACAGGGCTACCAGCAGCTGTTCCACTCCAGTGGGAAGGCTCAGCAGGAGAGCAGAGTGACAGACCCAGAGCCAGACTTCTTCAGCTGGGAAGATATTGTGGAGTTTTTCTTGGAAGAACCCCAGGGTGCGGGTGGAGATGGGACCGAGGTCTCTCCACCAGTCCTGCGGGGAATTGGGAGCCCAGTCTCCATTCCCCAGCGGCAGGCTGAGTTACAGGGGGCAGAGACAGTCGGTCCTGTCCCCCAGCGGCAGAGTGTCCAGCAGGGAATAGAGAGCCCAGTCTCCTTTCCCCAGCAGCAGGACACTGTATTGGGAGCGGAGACGGTCGGTCGCCCTCCCCTGCGGCTGGAAGTATGTATGGGAGAGGAGCTCGTTACCCCCTTTCCCCAGAGGCAGCTTAACGCACCAGGGGGAGACAGTAAGCCCCACAACAGTGCAGATGGGACCGTGGTCTCTGCACTTACAGCACAGGGGGTAGGGACAGTCGGTCCTGTCCCTCAGCAACAGGGCTGTTTAGCCAAAGGGGAGACAGTCGGTCTCCCCCTCCAACAACCAGACTCCAACCAGGCTTTTTCCGTGGTAGCGCTGGCACCAGGGCAGAGTACTGCTGATCCCTGCCCACAAAGCAACCTCCACTCCAAGCCAGGGAGCAACACAGAGACCGGGAGTACCAGCTACCAATATAACCTTGGTGGATTCACTGGACAGATACAGGCTATCAAATTCAACAGGTCAAGTATTTGGTTGTGGGTGGGTTGCCAGACTAACTCAGGTACCAACCGGCGTGAGGTCAGGTATCTGGTTAGTCTTCCCTGGCAGGGGGAGATGTGTGTCAAAATAACCTTGCCACTGGGTTTTGGAGGGGCCTGTTTGCCAGCCTCTTGCCTCAGGATTATGGCCCATACTAACTTTAAAGGAGAAGACAGACTGGCAGCACAGCTTAAATCTGTGGAACTGTTTTGGGCAGGAAAGCCATGTTTGCGGTCGGCCAAATGTGACTTCCATTGAATTCGGGAACCCCTGCTCGGATCTGGGTGATTTTTGGAAATGTTGTTGACCCAGATCAGAGCTTTCCATGGATGTATACATTATGGGGATATGTAGGGTTTTGAGGTGTGTGACAGAACCATCTGTCTTTGGAATTGTATTGTATGTTATGTGAGGGTACCCAGATAGCTAATTTTATTGTATTCGTGTAGTCTGAGTGCCATTCACCTAATAATATGCACTCAGACTTGAGCTATCTGGGGATATGTTAAATGTCTGTGTTTACTGTAAGGGTTGTGACATTGTATGTTTAAATGGTGATTTTTGTCCTGTTGTCCCCACATGTGTATTGGCGGTTTCCCTTTGTCCTGAGAGATAATTGAATTACTCCTCGGGTGTCTCCAGGGCAGAGAGGAGGAAACCATGATGCATTGTGGGGATGTATTGTGTCTGTGTATCCTGAATTGCTGCATATCTGTCCTGTGTCACAGTCTTCCATCTGGTCCCCTAGGGGAGTGTCCATCAGATGGGGACCTGCATAAATACGGTCAGGTAGCCCTCAATAAATAGTTCCTGTTTTACATTCAACATAGAGCCTCGTCTCATGTGTGTGGGGATTGCTATTCGTGTATACTCCCCTGGCTATTACTCCTAACTCTTGTAAGAGCTGTTCCTGTTCCTGGTTCCTGTGGTGGTATCGTTGTCGAGCGGATTGCTTGGAGTCCTCGGGAGGCACTGGGGGCATCTATCAATGGAGGTGCCCGGTCGGGGTGCTAGGAGATCCGTTACAGTAGCTAAGGCAGGTAGCCAGAAGAAACCGGTCTCTTTTGTCAAAGTGTTGGTGTGGCACCATCGATGATCTAGTCTGATGCATCAGGCATTGGTAGGTGAAAATCCTGGCTGATCCACACCTGATTCATCTTGACAAAGGTCAGTCTCTCCATATTTTGGGTGGACAGGCAAGATTTTCTTGGGGTAACTATGGCCCCTGCCGCACTAAACACCCGCTCTGATGCCACACTACCGGCCGGGCAGGACAGCTTTTCCAGGGCAAACTTTGCCAGTTGCAACCACAAATCCAGTTTGGCTGCCCAGTAGTCCAGCGGATCTTCAATATGGGGTGGCAGGGTGCTGTCCAAGTATGCCACCACCTGCTGGTTCAGGTCCTGCTCCAGGTCTAGCTGCTGCTGCTGATGGTGAGTAGTTTCTTCACTATGCAGGTGAAGAAAGCTGCTCATCAGCGACTCTAGACTCAAGTTACTGCTTGTGGAGCTGGAACTGCTCCTACCCCCCCCACCCTGACACAGCAGCCAGAGGAACTTGAGCGCAGAGGCCCCTCCCCGTCCCCGGTCTGACCTGCGCGAGGATGGACGATGGCGCAGATACGCAGCGGCCAACTAACTACATAGGATGTCTCTATAGTGGAAGCAGTGGAATTATGTTGTTCATCCCGTAGTCCTGGCAAATAATGTGGCCTCCTCGAAGGGACTGAGCAAATGGCAGGTGTCACGCATGAGCTGCCACTGGCTGACATCGAAGTTACACAGGGGAGTACTCCTGTCCACTTGGATCATCAAGAAATCATTTATGGCTTTTCTCTGTTCGTATAGTCAGTCCAACAGATAGAGGGTGGAATTCCAACGGGTGGAAACGTCGTATATCAGCCTATGTTGGGGGAATGCCATTCTGCCACTGCAGCGCAAGGAGGCTGTGCTTTGCGGTGTACGGGTGGCTGAAGTGCATGCAAAGTTTCCTGGCCATTCTTAGGATGTCTTGCAGATGGATGGAAGACTTCAGGAACCACTTGACAACCAGATTGAACAAGTGTGCCATGCAGGGCGCATAGCTCAGCCCTCCTTGATGCAGCACTGACACCATGTTCTTCCTGTTGTCAGTCACCATGGTTCCGATTTTGAGTTGTCGCGGAGAAAGCCAGGATTCGATTTCTTGATGAAGGACACAGAGCAGTTCCTCCCCTGTGGGACTCCATTCGCCCAGGCAAACGAGGTACAGAACAACGTGACACCGCCGTGCCCTGCACATGTGGTATGCTGGAGGGGCACTGTGAATTGTCCCTGCAGTGGAGGCTGAGGGCACGGTGAAGGATGAGGAGGCAGAGGCGGACATTGTCGCAGGACCAACGGCGTGAGAACGTGGATGCAGAAGCGGCGTCACTTGGCCAAGTTGCTGGTGTGGATGTGCAGAAAGCACATTCACCCAGAGGGCCGTAAAGGAAATGTATTGTCCCTGACCATAGTTACAGCTCCACACGTCAGCGCTGTCTAGCACTTTGGCAGACATAGACAGGCTGAAGGACTGGCCCACCTTTTGTTCTACATATGTGTGCAGGGCTGGTACTGTCTTTTTGGCAAAGAAATGACGGCTTCGGACTCTCCACCTCGGCTCGGCACAAGCCATCAGTTCTCTGAAAGGTGCAGAGTCCACCACTTGGAAAGGGAGGGACTGCAGCACCAGCAACTTGGCCAGGAGCACATTCAGCTTCTACGCCGTTGGATGAGTGCACGCATACTGTTGTCGCTTGGCAATCGCTTTGGTGATCGATTGTTGAAGGAATGACTGACAAGGAGTAGGAGGAGAAGCAGGAGCATCAGGACCATTTATTTCTGCATTACTGAAATAAATGGACTTTTGCACGATATTCAAATTTTTTGAGTTTCACCTGTATGACTGCACCACTGAATGGAAAATAATATATATTTTTTTGCCATTGATGCACGCCAAAATGGGCTGTAATTTTCTCACCTCTCCACACAACAGCTAATAAGCCCTTTTTTTCCCACTAATACATGGCAAAAAATGCTTTAGATCATATAACTGCACCGCACAAGGGTAAATAAGACGTAGAATGGCTGTATCAAACAGCACTTGCACCCCAATATCATGAACGGTTTGCTGGAATTACAGAGCTGTATAATGGCAATTTGGATCCGCAGTCAGTGCAGCAAGGTGTAATAGGATTGTTCTTATTACCCAGGCTGTAAACTCCCCTATTGAACCCTGTTCTGATTTAATACTGTGGAATGATTCCTCCCTATTCTTTCCATACACTTCTAATGCTCTTTCCCTGAACTTCTATACAGCAAAATAAAAGTTTTAAAGTTTTTTTCTACCACTGTCCCTAATGCCTGCTTATGTCTCTCCCTGCACTAAGTACACTGAAAAATGGCTGAATCCAAGATGGCTGAGGCTATTTATAGGGCTGTGACATCACAGGGCTGGCTGGCTGCTGATTGGCTGCATGCATGGCATTGTGGGTGATCCCTGTCCTCACACGTGCAGCAGCCATTTTAGGAAAAAATGCGATTTGTTACCACGAAGCGTGAAGAAATTTGGATTCAGTGCAAATCGAATTTTTCCTGAAATTCGGATCGAATTACACTTTGTCAACTTTGATTCTCTCATCTCTAATCATAATCCACCCGCTGGATAAATGATAGAGCTTCTTATGTTCTTTGGATGTCAGCGAGAAAACTGAGATTTGCTTGGATTTCACTCTCTAA
Source organism: Bufo bufo (assembly GCF_905171765.1). Taxonomy (NCBI): domain Eukaryota; kingdom Metazoa; phylum Chordata; class Amphibia; order Anura; family Bufonidae; genus Bufo; species Bufo bufo. Next base: position 810,742,631 of record NC_053390.1, read on the forward strand.
GGCTTTTTGTCAGCATTTTAAGAATGGACGTGCGCGTTGAACGCATTTAGGGATTTGTGAGGAGATTTCAAGTCTGTTTGAGCCTTATCAAGTCTTAGCAGAGTCCGTCAATGTACTGAGTAATGACATCCTGCTGAGCAAGGTAACAGCTCTGTGCCATTATAAGGAAAGTTCTGACCGTCAAGCTCATTGCTGTAACTAAAGGGGGCTCAAACTCAGAAACCCGTTATTATTAGGTCTACGTCATCATTTCCATCTTGTTTCATATTTTTATGTCCTTGTATATTGGAGCAGGGCAATATGGAACAAAATATGTAATAATCAGGGGTGTGACTACCAGGGAAGGCCTTATTGGCCCTTTAAATGGTCATTCCCACGAAGAACATGTATCACCCATCCTGTGAAAAGGTGATAAATGTTCTTCAGGGGAGTAACCCTTTAAATGTCTAGTGGTGATGGTGGAGCTGGGTTTAACTGTTGCCCAAAGATAACCTGGAGAAGATGGAGCCAGGGTAAGACCTTATGATCATGGCAGAACCCTGTACATGGAGCCTATACAGCATTAAATGAGGACCAATGTGCCACCACACATGGAGGAGCAAGCAGAGGATGGGAGTGGTAGTTAAGGCCCAGAGAGTAATTTTTCTTACTCGCAGGTTTCTGGGGCCGTGCGGTGACAGGAGGGCGCACACTTTCCTCCCCTTAGGGCACTCCATAGAGTTGTGGCTCTTTTCCAGTGGTAGTTGGGGTGCCCATGATGTTAGATGTTGGTCTGGGTGCAAGGCAGGAGAGCAAGTGCAGTGACCGGTGAAGGTGAAGTCAGTAACCAGGTGGACTGCTTATGAAATCCTGGTGCTCTCTGGTGGCGGATGCAACTGCAGGCTGAATTTGGGAAACACATATGGGCTCCATAGGTGCTGGGAGCCTAGATTCAAGACATGTGAGGTATGTGAGATGGGGAAACAGCTCTCATTGTTTGACCACTGTGTGAATTAAATTAAATGTTCTGGACTGACATTCTGCTGTTTGGCCACAAGATGCCGCTGTTTCCTAACACAGCTGCAGACTGGTAGCTAAACACAGCTACAGGTTTGAACAGAGCCAGAAAGGAAGTGAAGAATCCTCAACCTTAGAGTGAAGCTGAGGAGACACTGAGGACCTGTGTGAGGAGAGAATCCCTCAACATTCAGGTGTGGGAGAACCCTTTTATGACCAGAGCTCCAGCCCAGTGAAGCTGATTATGTCCAAGACCCTGATCCTGTCCAGAGGAAGGAAGATTGCTGCAAGGAATGCTGATGAGAGCAGAGGAACAAAGCAACATACACTGTGGTACCGCATGCCTGTTGTAGAGATATTTGTTCTGTTCAGAGTCACCAGCAGATGCAGAGCAGACCCGAGTCGGTAAGATCGTGCACGCACCTCATTATAATGTTGGCGCCTACAGACTGAGACCAGGCCTGTAGTTAGTTAGTTATGGTTTCTGTTTGTGTCAGGCCACAAGTGTTACTGTTGTTCATTGCAAGGACTCTATAATTTAAAGTGACATTTCACATTGGAGAGCTGATAAAATTCTCACCAACTCAAGCCAGGCTGGCGTTTTTGCTCAGAAGGATTACTCAGGCATGTGCTACAGGACCAGTTATGGTTGTAAGCTGTTGTGCTGCACGGCAGGCTAGCCCATACCACACACCCATACAGTGATTCTTTTTCTTTTAGGGTAATAACAGGTAAGGTGTGGCAGTTTACTTCTGGCCGGCAGTAGGTAAATTACTGCACTTTCTTCCTGCATCCATCAGAGGGCGCCGTGTTGTGCAGCACAAGAGTCTCAGCCTTCGGGCTGGGTGTATGTAAATTGATTGTATGTTCCCAGCATTTGTGGTTGTGTTTATTGCCACATCAAAGTAAAAATCTGTTTTGGCAAAAGCTAGTGTTGGGGTCGCTTTCCTCGTTTGCGATGTCACTGTATCCTGGGGAGCCCACTCCAGTACACGACTTACAGATAGGCCTCCCAGGCCTGGCTCCTCTGCGGCTCCAGCAGCTTCCAGGGCAGAATGTAGGCATTATGCAATTACTTCACTGCATGGCGCCTGCTGGGGAGAGCGCAATGTGCTTCATTCATCAAGAGAATCGGGCTAGGTGAGTATCTATTTTATTTTCACCACTAGGGTCCTTCACTCATATTAGGGGGTGTACTGCTGTGTGGACGCATTAAAGGGCTTCAGTCATCAGGAGCATTGTTATTAAACTGGCTGACTTTAGACATGTCTTTGTCCTTTCTTTCAGAGTCCCTCCGTTTCTGCAAATTCTGGGACTGAGGGGTCCATAAGATATAGCTGGCTAGACTATTTTGAAGTGTGGAAGGGTAAGCTGGCAATATTTCCTTTCCCAGCAGTAGAATTTTTATCAGCCTTACACAAGCACACTATCTTGGTGACTGACTCCAATGCATGACCTGGTAGATTCAGATTTTTTTTTCTATGGCGCACTCTTGATGATAAATTAGGTTCCTTGGCTACAGACATCTCAGTGATGAAAGTTGTCTGAGTTTGGGCCTAGCTCTGAGGAGCTTTCACATGTAGCTCTTCACTGTTCCTCTGGTAGAACTACTAGGCTCTCTCCCCGCAATGACTAACCAGGGGGTCAACCAAGGTCCATCTCTTGGCAACTTAATAGGATTATCCAAGGTGTTAACCCTAAACTCCATACTATGCTATTACATATTCAAAAACAATTAATCAAAACATTTCACTTAGCAATATAAGATTTCAGCAATTTCCCTTTTGCAGTAACCCTGTTCTGGCTTTCATCTCCAGGTGACCAGGTCTTGGAGTAAACTATACACAGACCCTCATCACTCAGGTCTAGTGCATTACCCCAGAAGAACTACTGCAAAGGGTTAATTACAGGGTTAATGCAATGTTTCTTAAGTTAAATATTGTTATGTTATGTATAGGCACTTAATAGCACAGAATGGACAATATATGGTTAACAACTGTCAAACTGTGTTAGGTTGTCAGGGTAATGGACCAGGTCCACTCCCTGGCTAGTTAGAGAGAGAGTCTAGTCTGAAATTGCTTGGAGAAAAGGTATGTGTGAGAGACCTCCTGCACAAATAGTCCCAGGTTCAGAGGACCCTTGTCTCTGAGCAGCCATCTATCTAAGTTCTGCACCCCTCAGTTTAAATTGCAGAAGCAGTTAATAAAAACCTTACTGCAAACTTGTGGTTCTGCTGAGAGGCTGCAACGTGTCTCTAGAGAGAGGGAGTACTATAACCCCCATCAGTGTAGCTGTCCATATGCTGTTACTGGGAGAATATTGCACTGTGATATCCTTTGGAACTGTACTGCTATTTGTACTATAATCCCTATAAATCAACTTTAGTAAAGATACTTCTTTTATTGCAAGCAACGGACCTGGTTATTGACTCCCCAATTCGCTGGCCACGTGCCATCTGCTCTCCTACCTTGCACCCAATCAAACACCTTACGTCAAAGGAAACCCAACTAACACCAGGCAGAAGACGCAATACCAGGGACTGCCCCAAGGGAAGAAATTTTGGGTAGCCGGAGGGCACCAAAGTGAGGACTGGTCCCTTGAACTATGAGTACTGGTACCCATCTCAAGACCATAACCATCACTCCCATCCTCTCTTCGCTGCGCCCCCCTGTGGCTTGCAGCACTAACTTCTCATGTGGATCACCAGCAGTTTCCCAATTGACCACAAACCTCCTGCTATGGCTAATTACTATGAGGAAGAGATTGTGAATAATACTCCAGTATTAACATGTACAATTATTCCACAAAGCAGAATGTAAGACATCTAATGAAACCCCCGGGGCCACAGTGAGAGGAATATCCAGACACTCGATAAATTTGTTATAGCTGCATCATAATCAGGATAAATCATGCAGCATTATACAGTCAGGTCCATCTGTTCACATATTACTGCCGCCTCTTATTAGACAAAGACATGCTGGATCGGGAGGGGGATTCCTTCTGTCACAGCAAAGACTGAACACAAAAAATGTTCCCTTATGAGATGTGACATTATGTCTGAAACGCGTCAGCTGGAAGTCACAGCTCAGCCATTTTTGCCATGTTTCATATATTCTCTGCCCAGGTTAATATAAAATACATTGCACCAAAGAGTAAAAAAAAATTTTTGGGTGATATCTTTAATTGTAAGCCTTAATACAAGCCAGGAAGGAGAAGCAGAAGGTCCGGTATGTTATTTACAGGGATGATCTGGTACAGGCAGTAGTGTGTTAGAAAACTAGAAAAAAAAATCCTAATTCCTGTGGATCCAAGCCAGACCAGTAATGAGAAGGACTCATTCTTGTTGGCAAGACCACTAAAGACAATCAGAGGTCATGTGTGCAAGAACGTTTCCCATTATTTCAAGTCCAGTGGGGACCATGGGAGCTGAGTCAGGTTTTTAAAAAAATTATCTAACACACTACTGCCAGCCGATGATGTTTCAATTATACTGGACAACCCCTTTAAGGAAGGACAGCAGTATTCATAGGTGAAGGTTGATGGGATTGGGTTAAGGAGTGGTCCATGAAACACTTAAAATTGTATTTTTTGGTCTCCTAGATCTGTGTTCTTCAAATCCAGTCCTCTCGTATCCACAACAGGCCCTGATTTAAAGTAAGGTTACAGAGAGTCTTTTCTTGGACATATTGTAAAAATGCAGAGGGCTATGTAAGAGGTGGACCCGAGGGAGTCCGTTAGGATACAGTCAACCACACAAGAATGAATGCACGGACAGTGAGCTGTGTGGACCAAAATAATTTTACTGACTTTAGAAGAGAAAACTATATACAATATAATGTACACCGTGATCCAGCCGGACCACACGGAGTGAGGTATGTTCTGGTGTACTGAAGTAGTGATACAAACTCTCTGGGTTGTTAGCAACCCAAGATTGTCCGCAGTGGGACCCCAGCCGAGAATTCCCTAATTTAGGTACTGTACCTTTAAATATTTATACTTTGCCTAAATGCCACTAAATATGGCAGGATCTCCTAACCAAACACAGCGAACCGAAGCCACAAGCCACTAGGAATCATAACTAAATTTGGGGTCTGTGTACCTGGGATCTCGGCTGAGGGGCACTGTGGCTCACAGAGGCCAAATGCAGAAAAATCCCACACTATCCCCCCCAAATGCCGGTAATGCCCACTCCCCCACCTCAGCTAGACTCCCTTGAACTTCCACGTGGCTATTTGTAACTCCAGAGCCGGGATGTGGATCCACTTGCTGTTGCAGTAAAGCTTTAGTTGCTGCAGCGGTGCCAAAACCTGTCCTCACCCTGATTGCAGGGAGGGTCCTGAGCTCAGGATTTAAGTCCCATTAAAAGTGCGCACTAACCGAGTGTAAAATGCTTCAGGCTGAGATCTCCAGTGCAGGCTTGAATGGCAGCTTGGTTTTCTTGATGATGATTCACCGGTGGCCTCAGGGCGGGCAGGCCTCTGGTCTCCTCAGCTCCTGATTATAAATGAAGACTACAGATCCTCTTTAGCAGGCAGCAGATATTCACCAATCGTCCCTTGCTTGCTGTGGATAAAGCCTTCAATCTCTGGCTGATCACAGGACACCTCAGGTAAACAATTTAGCAGACACGTCTGAATCCGTTGCTCTCCAACTGCCGACTCTCTGTCCTCCTGCCACTTCCTTTCTCCAGCCCCTGTAGCTTTTCCCAAGAAGTTAGGACATGGCAACAAAATAACAAAATGCACAAAAAAAATAAGAAGCTATTTTTTACAGTCTACTGTATTTCAATAAGAAAGCCAATCAGGTGCAGCTATAAGATTACTTTTCTTTTTATATATTAATTGTCAACATCTCGCTCCTATTAGTTCTAAGGGGGCTGTCCGACTAAGGGCCTCTAGTGGCCAGTCACACAAACTGCATGTTATATCACTATAGCTTATTCAATGTAGTCACGGATGTATCCAATTGGAGTATCATATGTTTCATCTTGGGGGCCCCAGACTGTGACCCCCTCACATCTACAGTAGGTCCACCTGCAGAATGTTTGGACAGCACAGATTGATAGTCTCTCAATATAAAGACAGACATCTTAATGGTTTCACATTGGTTCTCACAGGTACAGTCACTTAAAGGCTCAGTCCTTTAACTATATAGTATTTCAGTTCAAAGGGGTCCTCCCCAATCCAGGAGCAATATTAAAGAGCTCTCCAGGCCCAAAGTGTCTTAGCTCACAAGTAGTCATACTCTACTTCTGAGTGAAATGTTCCTGGCGGCTGAGGTACAGGCCAAGACGTATGCTCCTCTTCAGATCTGCTATCCTTAATTTTCCTAGCTGTCTACTTTTACCATGGAGTCAACTTCTCTCACCTTCGATCAGGTGGCCTAGGTGCCGCTCAGTTCCATCAAAGTGATTGGGGCTGAGCTGCAGTACCAAGCACAGTGCTATCAAATGGACAATGCTGTCCTTGGTAACGAGCAAAGAGGCTGCAGCGCTCAATGGGACATCGCGGTCTCCTCAAACAGCTGATTGGCTGGGGTGCCAGGAGTCGGACCCCCACCAATCTCATATTGATGACCTATCCTGAGGATAGGCCATCAATATATAAATCGTAGAGAACCCTTTTACCTTATGTTATCTGTAGTGTTACATAGGACTGCAAAAATACCCAGGAGCCATTGGCTCCTAAACTGAATAAAATTTTTAGTTGCCAAATTTAAAATATATATAAAATAAATATATTGTAAAATTATAATAAAAAAAGACTAGGAGTAATCACAGTAGTAAGCCAGCTCTACATATCGGAGAATACAGCACCACATACCTCTTACATCCAGGGACATCTCCTGTCATGTAGACCTTCTCTTTCCTCTTCTTCTCCGTTTGACCCAGAACGCCATGACAAATAATTTCAGCCGCATCTCGTCTCTACAGAGTTTGTTACACAGACACGTTAGATTTCTCATAATTGGGGTCATTTATCAAACTGGTGTAAAGTAGAACTGGCTTAGGTGCCCACAGCAACCAATCAGATTCCACCTTTCATTTTCCAAAGGAGCTGTCAAAAATTAAAGGTGGAATCTGGTTGCTATGGGCAACTAAGCCAGTTCTACGTTACACCGGTTTAATAAATGACGCCCAAATGTCCCTACGGTGTCTACAGCAATTACAATGTCCCCTACAGTAGCCCCAGTAATAATAACACCCCATACTGTTCTCCAGGTAATAATGCCTGTATAATGTCCCTGAAAAATAATGTCTCCTAATATGTCCATGTAATATAAATGCCCCTACAGTTCCTCCCCAATCTATCCCCATATAGTAGTTTGCCCCATACAGTAATTTTCCCCACACTGCCCCCACATAATAATTTCCCCCACACTACCACCACAGTAGTAATTTTCCCCACACTGCACCCACAGCAGTAATTTTCCCACACACTGCCACCACAGTAGTAAATTTCCCCCACACTCCCCCCACAACAGTAATTTTCTCCACACTGCCCCCACAGTAGTAATTTTCCCCACACTGCCCCCACAGTAGTAATTTCCCCCCACACCACCTCCATAGTATTAATTTTCCCCCTACACTGCCACCACAGTAGTAATTTTCCCCCATGCTGCCCCCACAGTAGTAATTTTCCCCCACACTACCACCACAGTAGTAATTTTCCCCCACACTGCCCCACAGTATAAATTCCCCCCACACTGCCCCCACAGTAGTAATTTTCCCCCACACTACCCCCACAGTAGTAATTTGCCCCCACACTGCCCCCACAGTATTAATTTTCCTCTAGACTGTCCCCACAGTATTAATTTCCCCTACACTGCCCCCACAGTAGCAATTTTCCCCCACACTGCCCCCACAGTAGTAATTTTCCCCCACACTGCCCCCATGTAGTAATTTGCCCCCCACTGTCCCTTCAATGGTATCCTCCTGAGCCCCCCAGTAATGTCCCTCAAAGTTTGCACACAAAAAAATAAAATAAAAGCTAATAATTACCTGTGTCCCAGACTCCTGGCCCTCGCTCATAGATGGTAGGCAGGTGCACACACGTCACTGTGCTGCGTCCCGGCACAGGCACGCAATGACGTCATCACGCCCGCCTGTGTCAGAATTTTACTACTGCATAGACTTCAGGCCTACTAGGCCTGAAGCCTATAGTGGTGATCGGCGGGACAGGGAACTATGCGCTCCCGTGCCCCACCGTAGCATGTAGGTGTTTGGGTCGGCGTTGGGCCCCCCCAGTGATGCCGGTCCCGGGGGTTGCCGAACCAAATGCCCCTATTGTAATCCACCATTGCTGCTGTCTCCCAGAAGAGAGAGCAGTGCAGAATCAGCAACAGCGCTGGCCGTGTCTTAACTGATGCTCCCCATGTATAGGGTACTGATGAAGATCTCTGTGCTGTGTGCAGAATTTACAGTGTATCCTATGAGTTGTTACTTCACCCTGCTCTCTCCTGCCTCCTGCAGAAACCTATCACAAGCAGGAGGCAGGGGAGAAAGGCTGAGGCTGAATAAAACAGAAATACATTAAGGCACTGCAGCAGTTCTATGTTACTGATCTATCACTGACGCTCTTAAATAGGACTCATAGCAAATGAAGGTGAATAACGTCCCCACCCTCTGTCAAGCCAGAGTCATCAAAATTGTAGGCTGCACTATAGAAACCATATGAAAGGGAAGGAATTTTTTTCATTAGTATTGCAGATTTTCAATGTCACTTGGGGCCTAAGATGTCATTGCATGCAACAGACCCTTTAAGGAATTTCTTTTTAGTATTGCAGAGTCGTATGTTGGTAGCCGATGACAGAAATAGGACAAAGTAGAACAGAAGTGACACGGTTTCTTATCTGACTGAACAGATTTCAGGCTTTCAGCATGATTTAGGGCTCCTGACATTGTAGGTAAGACATGGGAGGCATGAGATCATGGCTACCGAGTGCAAAGGACTTGAAATAACTAAAAATTAATCACGCTCAATAACATATTCGTGATGAGAACAGTGAAAAACATGGCTGCTTTATTCTAGAAATAGCACCACACCTGTTCAGGGGTTGTGTCTGGTTTTGCAGATCAGCTCAATAAAAGTGAATGAGACTGAGTCACAAGACCACACAGAACCTGTCGACAGGAGTTGGGGTATTTTTGGAAGACAGCAGTCATATTTTCCTAGTTCTGGATAATTTCTTGAACTATTGGACATTTCAACAAAGGTCGTCACCTTCTTAGGTCATATGACTATTAGACTTTCATGTATATTAATATATTTCACCCTTCTACCACTTGGGTGTCTAATTATTGGGAGAATGTGGGTTTCATGACCTCTGTTCTCGTAACTACCATAGACTTCAATGGAGAGAGGCACACGTGGATAGCCTCTACCCCCTCGATATCTGGAAGGACAGTGGGATCATGGAGAATGCAGGCTGAAGTAGGGATCACATCAGAGGGGAAGAAGTAATCAAAATGGTAAACAACCCATCAGATTCATTTTACCTAAAACAGGTATACACGTGACATACATAAGAACCTCTACATAATAGCCTACTGTATGGTGTACTAAATAGGCAAAAAAATAGGAACATACTGAACCATGGATAAAATGTGAACAGGTTATGTTATGAGGATATCCCATAGACAGAACCCCAGCAGGTCAAGTATTGAGGAGAACCCATAAACAGGACCCCAACAGGTTATGTATTAAGTACAACACATAAACAGGACCCCAGGTCATGTATTAATTACACTGCATAGTAAGAACCCTAACAGGTAATGTATTGACGACATCCCATAGTTGGAACCCCAAAAGATCATGATTTTTAAACACCCCATTGACAGAATCCCAACATGTCATGTATTGATGTCATCCAATAGAAACAACCCCAACAGGTCATGTGTTTAGGTCATCTCATAAACAGAACCCCGACAACAGGTCAAGTATTAAGTATACCTCATATACAGGACACCAACAGGTAATGTGTTAAGGACACCCCATAGACAGAACCCCGAAAGGTCATGTATAGAGGACATCCCATAGCCGGAAGCCCAACAGGTCATGATGTTAGAAAATCCAATAAACAGAACTCCAACAGGTCATGTATTGATGTCATCACATAGAAAGAACCCCAACAAGTCATGATTTCAGAACATCCCATAGGCAGAACCCTTCTAGGTAATGTGTTTAGATCATCCCATAAACAGAACACCAACAGGTCATGTATTGAGGATATCCCATGGACAGAACCCCATTAAGTCATGTATTAACAACACGCTAGACACAGAATCCCTACAGGTCAGGTACTGAGGAAATTCCATACAGAGAATCCAAACAGGTCATGATTTGTGGATATCCAATAGACAGAACCCCAACAAGTTATTTATTAAGGACACGCCATAAAAAAAATCCCAACAGGTCAGGTATTGTGGACATTTCATAGAGAGAATCAAAACAGGTCATGATTTGAGAACATCCCTTAGACAGAAACCCAATAAGTCATGTATTGAGGTAATCTGATAGACAGAACCCCAACAGGTCATGTATTGAGGTCATCCCATAGACAGAACCCCAACAGGTCTGGCAAGGCAAGTTGGAGCAGAACCATCACCCTTCTTTCCTGGGTGGCCATACCTGGCATTATAATAGGGTATTCATTTTGTTATTGTTTTTTGGTCCCCTCGCTTCTATGCACAGTAGGATACTAAGTACAGTATATGTTCAAAAATGCTACAGAGGGAGCTGGAAACAGCTTGCCACCTATGACACTTTCTTGCAACCACGATTCCTTAGATTATATTCACATATGACAAATTTGCTATAAGCAAGTATTGCAGCGAGTGCAGTACAATTATTTCCAAACCAATTTAAACATTGGAAAAAAACATTTGAAAAAAATCCAAAATCCACATCAAAACCTGCCTATGTGTGGGGAGTACATTTTGGATGTATAGTGAATTTGAAATAGATCCGTCACCTTGTTAGCTGTCAGGTGTCACTTCCTGTGGTCTCCTTTTAATAGGTTCACTTGTAGCCACTAGTTCAGCCTTGACAAGATATCATACAGATGTCCTTATATATAGGCATTAATCCCCACCAAACCTGCTACAAGGAACGCTACAAAGCCAAAATGCCCACTTTCGGGCAAATTTTGCATATACTACCTAGTGTGCAGTATATTTTGGTGACAACCCCCCGTTAAGCACTGGATAGTTGCTTATGTTTCCTTTAATGTGTCACTTTCCAAAAAATTTTGAAGAAATAGTTTAGGTGCCCAAGGACATGGAACGAAAGCTGACAAAAAGTACAGAAAACCAAAGAATTTCAAGTTTCAAGAAGAAATATTGGATAAAAAAAAAACAAGATATTTCAAGGTGACTCTTCGCCTGCTGTAAGTCTGAAGGATGAAAGAGATCAGGGTGAGACGTCTTGGTGAATCTTTAATGTTGCTGAGATGTGTGTTCTTTAGAATAACACAACAAACTCCTTCTTTGTGAACATCTTGTTTTTACGTGGATGCTTGAGAAAACCGACATCGCTGCCATCTACAACATGAAAGCTGCATTAACCGTGGCTGGGATTGGTAGCCACTTTGAGGTCATCCCCAAAAAACACTTACAGCTTCTTATCCTTCTTCTCTAATGGTGAAATATAAAAGCGGATGTAGGAACAAGATCACGGACAAGATGCTTGTGAGGAACATTTTTATTTTGTTACTTGTTTGACACGTATCCAAGACGAAGATAAAGAATGAGTTTTGCAGAGATGAATTCCCATGAGACAGAGGTCAAGAGCTGGTTTGCCGATTGATCAGAAATAAGATCAGAGGAGAAATGTTTTTCACAAGTCTATAAAGGAAAGTGTTTCTTAAGGAGCCTATGCACAGAGGAACGTCAGGCAAACTACTGTCAAAGAAAGAGGGATCGGGTATGATATGTACGCTATAGTTAGTAAGAAGCAAGGACAAGTATATGAAGGTAAAGAAAACAAACAGAGAGTCATCAGAAATGGGTCAGAACCAGACAGGCTATGCAGTACCTGCAAGGGAGATGAAGAGTGGTCAGAAGACAAGCTGAGGTCAGAAACAGGCAAAACAGGAACAAGGACCACAGCTAGTGAGCCAAACAAGACTATTACTGGCAATGGTGTATAGGTCCATGACTTGGCGCTCCATTAGTCAGAAACACTAGCACACAGTAATAGAGCAGCTGAGCAATCAGCCCACTGCTAGTCTCCTCCAGAACACACCTGCTGCAGGGAGAAGCAAAGCATTGCATCCTGTTACTTTAGGATGCGGTCACATCACCATGGGGCGTGGCTCAGCAGTGCATCTCTCCCGACGTAGCAATTGTGCCACTGGAGCCCGGACGGGTAAGTTTATTACATATTACACTATATCTCCACTACACAGTAGAAAAGCGTTATTACGCAGCCAGACAATACTACAAGACTTTGGGACTTATCTATGCTCTGAGAAGTTAGAAATCTTCCACAGTTACCATAAGGGACTATGCAAAGTTTTGGAGGGAAAAACTGTATATAAGAAACTGTATATAAGAAAAACAGTAAAGTAGAAGAGACTTTGCCAGACTGCATGTGTGACCAGAAGATGAGATGGGGATAGTCTGCCACAGACCCTGAGTCACCAGCCCTTTGGCCCGGGTACCAGCCATCTGAGAGAGAGAGAGAGAGAGAGAGAGAGACAGCCAGCTCAGGCCTTTCCCCAGCATCAAACCCTTCTTCTGCCAGAGAGGAGACTGGATAAGCCAGCCCTATGCCTCACCTGTATTGTTTTGCACCTGAGTTCCTCCAGTAAAGAAGCACCCTGGTTTACTGCAGACCCTGACTCTCTCGACTTATTTCCCATTGGGGTGCCCCACGCCTTACCATTCCTTCCGGAGAGCCGCAACACGTGGTGACACCTCGATGGTGACTGGGATACCTTGCACAGTGTTTGGACCACCCCAAACCCAGCAACTGCAGTGGCAACATGGTTTTGCAATGAAATGGGATCATCCTCAGCTTCAAAGAAAAGAAAGGGAGTTTAGGAGAGCACTTAGTGGGTGGACATGTTCTGATGAGTTCTAATGGAGTTAATCCCAGTGAATAGTTCACATTAAAGTGGTTGAAGCCAAAGAGGTGAAGAGTTGGTTTCTGAAGGTCTGGTTTCTGTAACCCCTGAGAATTCACTTTTAACACAAGATGTGGCCACATCTGACCAGACATTTCCTTGACATCAACTACTCAAGGGGAAAGTAGCATTATATGCTGGTCATTCGAATGAGTCATCCTCCATGTAATGAATGCAGTCAGAGAGGCTGTCAAAAAATCTGGTCTCTGTCGCGGGTCAGTCATAGAGGTCTATGACAACCATATTCTTTTTTGGGGTAACCCCTTGATGGTCAATGTCCACTTATTGAGGAACAATAGCAGTGACCCCATCATTTGGTCTTGGAAAAAAACTACATGAAGCCTTCCAGAGACATGTTATTAATGTTGCCACCAATCTTTCCAGCAATCAGTGGACCTCACAGTGTTCAGACCTTCACCAATCATACATTGATTCTGGGCTGGCAGTCTCTTCCACTGTTTAGCAAGAGTCCTCTTCAGTATTGTGCTTCAGTGGGTGCTACAGCCATTAAAAATCATGTTTGGGATGCTAATTACAGTACCTTTCGGACAAATTGGCGGAGAGACATCACGTGGCCGCAGCACAAAGGACCTACAGACATTACCATATGGAGCATTTCAGCCAATTAGGCCAGGAGGCAGTGTAATTAGCATGTCTCTGGCGCTTTTCAGTATCACCTGGGGTTTAAGATGTCATTCAATGCATGCAAAATACCCTTTAAGGAATTTCTTATTAGTATTGCAGAGTCGTACTTTGGTAGCCGACGACAGAAATGGGAAAAACTAGAACAGAAGTGACACTGTTTATTATCTGACCGAACAGATACAGATTTCAAGCTTTCAGCATGATTTAGGACTCCTGACATTGTAGGTAAGACACGGGAGGCATGAGATCAAAGGAATTGAAATAACTAGAAATTCATAATGCTCAATAACATATTCGTGATGAGGACAGTATTAGAAAAACAAGGTTGCTTTCTTCCAGAAACAGCACCACACCTGTCCAGGGGTTGTATCAAAATTTGGAGCTCAGCTCAATAAAAGTGGATGAGACACAGGTCACAATTCCACACAGAACCCATGGACGGGTGTTTTCGGAAGGCAGCAGTCATGTTCTTCTAATCCTTTAAATATCACACATTTCAAAATCAATGGTTGTCACTGGTTTAGGTCATGTGATTATAAGAACTTCATGCATATTAATATATTTCCCCTTCCACCACACGGACTTCTAATCATTGGTTGAATATGGGTCCCATGACCTCTTTTTCATGGAGAAAGACATATATGAACCCATCTCAACCTGCGAAACGGGGGTCAGAAGGTTCCTGTTCTCCCGATGCAGTGTGCTAGCATCCCACTGAATAAAGGGTTAAAATGTATTTTCTATGTGATGTTTATCTTACAGGTATTATAAGGGGCTAATTGACCCACTTACATAGTTGCAGTTGCTGAATGGGACTGAATCACCATTCCAGTAGGGAGGAGGAAACTGAGAATACTGTGAAGAGGCAGAAAGAGCAGTCCTGGGTAGAACAATCAGCTTGATAGACAGAGCCATACATCAGCCTCTGAGGAAGTAACTGAGACTACATTGGTGTGTATCAGCCTTTAACCCCTTAAGGACCCAGCCATTTTTCACTTTAAGGACCAGGCCATTTTTAGCAAATCTGACACTTTATGTGGTAATAACTTTAAAACGCTTTTACTTATCCAGGCCATTCTGAGATTGTTTTCTCGTCACATATTGTACTTCATGACAGTGGTAAATGTGAGTCCAAAAATTTCATTCTTATTTATAAAAAAATACCACATTTACAAAAAATTTAAAAAATTTCCAAATTTCCAAATTTCTATTTCTCTACTTTTATAATAGATAGTAATAACTCCAAAAAATATTTATTACTTTACATTCACCATATGTTTACTTCATGTTTGGATTATTTTGTGAATGCCATTTTATTTTTTGGGGACGTTAGAAGGCTTAGAAGTTTCGAAGCAAATCTTGAAATTTTTCTGAAAATTTCCAAAACCAACTTTTTAAGGACCAGTTCAGGTCTGAAGTCACTTTGTGAGGCTTACATAATAGAAACCACCCAGAAAATGATATAAAATCCAATATTTTAGTTTGAATTCCTCCTTGATCAGGATTCGGGGGTGGTGGTACAAACGCGTTTTGGGACTGTGTATCGTCCCTTCCTCAATCCCACTGAGGAAGGGACGATACACAGTCCCGAAACGCGTTTGGTACCACCGCCCCCCCAATCCTGAGCAAGAAGGACTTCGAACTACAATATTGGATTTCATATCATTTTCTGCACCACAGCATCGCCACGCGATTTCCTACTAAGGAACTAATACAGGGGCATTACCAACTACAAGCCGTAAGCCGTGAAAGTGTGAACCACCCGCTCGACCGTGTGAGGACGTCATCAGTCTCAAAGTCTATCTGACATCGATACATGTCTGCAGGTCAGCGTGTGATGCGAATTAGTGCGGTATAATCAAAGGGTGAAATCATGGACACGTAAGTGTATTCATTACCATTACAGCACTAGTATCTCAGGACTAACGGCTATATACGGCATATCTATATCCCTGCAAGATCGCTGTGGTTGCTATTGACTTTGAATACGTTTCTTTGGGCCTGTATAGCGGGACGCCGCACATGTGCCATGAGTTTGTTCTTCATACCATAGGAAGAGAGACTATTTAGAGTACTAGTCAGCCCAGGACGATTTTTCTAATGCTTTTTTATCTTGTTGTATCGATTTTACAGTTTGGTATTGATTTTATTGATTGGCCATTTATTTTATTGTATGGTTTTTATTTGTATTCTTTATTGTACATTAAATTTATTGTGTGGTTCCAAGTACTAGTGAGTTTCCAGCCTCCTATATACCAATTTTTTTCTATATTAGCTGTGAGTCTATATTAGCTGTGAGCACCACTGCTCTATGGTCTGACACTTTTGTGCAGCCTTACTACACTATACTCAATTTTTATTGCCCTGATTCTGTAGTTTACAGAAATACCCCATATGTGTTCGTAAACTGCTGTACGGGCACACGGCATTGCGCAGAAGGAAATGAACGCCATATGGTTTTTGGAAGGCAGAAATTTACTAGGATAATTTTAAGCTGCCATGTCACATTTGAAGACCCCCTGATGCACCCCTAGAGTAGAAACTCCAAAAAAAGACCCCATTTTGGAAACTACGGGATAAGGTGGCAATTTTGTTGGTACTATTTTAGGGTACATATGATTTTTGCTTGCTCTATATTACACTTTTTGTGAGGCAAGGTAAAAAAATAGTTGTTTTGGCACTGTTTTTATTTTTTGTCATTTACAATGTTTATCTGACAGGTTAGATCATGTGGTATTTTTATAGAGGAGGTTGTTACGGACGCGACAGTTTTGTTCAGTTTTACATTATAAAGCATTTTTGAAAAAAAAAAGATTTTTTTGTGTCTCTATATTCTGAAAGCCATATTTTTATTAATTTTTTTGGGCAACTGTCTTATGTAGGGGCTAATTTTTTTTCTGTATGACATGACGGTTTGATTGGTACTATTTTAGGGTGCATATGACTTTTTGATAGCTTGCTATTACACTTTTAGTTATGTAAGGTGACAAAAAATTGCATTTTTTACACTTTTTTAAATTTATTTTTACGGTTTTTACCTGAGGGGTTAGGTCATGTGATATTTTTATAGAGCAGGTTGTTATGGACGTGTCAATACCTTAATATATATACTTTTTTAAATTTATTTAAGTTTTACACAATAATATCATTTTTGAAACAAAAAAAATAAAATCATGTTTTCGTGTCTCCATAGTCTGAGAGTCATATTTTTTAAAAATTTTTGGGTGATTGTCTTCAGTAGGGTATAATTTTTGAGGGATGGGATGACGGTTTGATTGGTACTATTTTGGGGTGCGTATGACTTTTTATTTACTTGCTATTACACTTTTCATGATGTAAGGTGACAAAATATGGCTTTTTCTACACCGTTTTTATTTTTATATTTTTACGGTGTTCACCTGAGGGGTTAGGTAATGTGGTATTTTTATAGAGCAGGTTTTTACGGACGCGGCGATACCTAATATGTCTACTTTATTACTTTATTTTATTTTTACATTTAACACAATATAAGCATTTTTGAAACAGAATAAATTATGTTTCAGTGTCTCCATAGGCTGAGAGCCATAGTTTTTTTTTATTTTTTGGGCGATTGTCTTAGGTAGGGGATAATTTTTTGCAGGATGAGGTGATGGTTAGATTGGTACTATTTTGGGGAGCATATGCCTTTTTGATCGCTTGGTGTTGCACTTTTAGTGATGTAAGGTGACAAAAAAATGTTTTTTTTAGCACAGATTTTATTTTATTTTTTTGACGCTGTTCACCTGAGGGGTTAGGTCATGTGATATTTTTATAGAGCTGGTCGATACAGATGCGTCGATACCTAATAAGTCTACTTTTCTTTTTTTCCCTATTTTTCCCAATTTTTTTTTTACTTTATTTTGGGAAAAGGGCGCTTTTTAAATTTTTTACTTGAAACGTTTATTTTTTTGCAAAACTTTCTTTTTTTAACTTCTTTTTTCACTTTATTTTTTGTCCCACTATAGGACGGGGTCTGATCACTGTTTCAATACAGCACAATACATCTGGATTGTGCTGTATTGAACTGTCAGTGTCTTACACTGTAAGACGCTAACAGTTGCCTAGGAGACCCAGCCCTGGGGCTGGATCTACTGGGCATCCGTAGCTGGCAGTCCCGATGCCTGTTCAAGGCATCGGGGCTGCCATAGCAACCCACGGTTCCCCGTCACCGCAGCACGGGGACCCGATGGGGATGTACAAGCTGCCTCAAACCCCCTGTATCCCGCGGTCAGCATGACCGCGGCATACAGGAGGTTAATCCTACGCATCAGTGTTTTCACCGATGCTGGCAGATATAGCAGGGGCCCGGCTGTCAGTATCAGCCGGGCCCCTGCTACTGATCGCGGCAGCTGTTTTTGGTGCAGCACGTTAACCCTAGGACGAGAATGCTCGTCCTAGTGTGTTAAGTACCTGCAAGTTAGGACGAGCATTCTCGTCCAAGGTCCTGAACGTGTTAAAAGGAGAGGTGCATGCTAAAGAGACTGTGGAGATAACCTGTGTCTGGAGTAACTGGAAGCTTAGGCACACAAGTGTACTTTAAAAGGCAGATTGGCCATTTGCTAAAGCAGGGATGCTCAACCTGCGGCCCTCCAGCTGTTGTAAAACCACAACTCCCACCATGCCCTGCTATAGGCTGATAGCTGTAGTCTGTCCAGGCATGCTGGGAGTTGTAGTTTTGCAACAGCTGGAGGGCCGCAGGTTGGGCATCCCTATTCTAACGGATTAGCTGAGCATTGTAGTAACACATTATGCTGAGAAGGAAATGCAACGTGCCGGATCCGCAGGGGAAACATGTGAGGTGACAGTGGGCCGATGGGGGTAGCAGTTCATTTGTACTCACGGTTAGCAGAGCCTCCCTGGGTCGGCAGTGCAGTGGAGTGGAAGACAGCACTACATCCTCCTGGGCACTCTCTATAGCAGTTGAGGTGCCCTTGATGGTATAGGTGTTTAAGGTGCTTTTGCGACTGGGCCCCTGTGTTTGTTACTCCAGCACCGTTAGGTGCACATGTTGAGTGTAGTAGTGGAAATGATGAGGAGTCAGTTGTTATTAAACAGTTGAACATTTACTAAATCAATTGTCTTCAGGTAGTCAGTACAGACAGTTCATTTTTATGATATAAGTAATGACTCAGAAATAAGTTCAATTGTATTCCAGTTATCAGGTTTAGGCAATTATCAGTTGAGGAGTTCTCTTTAGGGTTGACACTTTACAGGCAAGACTTCTGTAATTAGGAAAACTCTCTGCGTCATTATTTGCAGGATGCTCTCCTGAAAAATTCAGGTTTTCCACTATATCCCAGAAGGCTTCTAGTGAAATAGGATAATTATGGCCTTTAATCATCCAGTCGTGTCCCGTCACTCTTAGAGTTGCTCTCAGGCACTTGTGCTTGTGAAGTCCATACGCCAGACTCGGCTCTAACCTTCACTAGGCTTGCTTTATATTAAGACGCAGACTTACTGTCTGGTGCTTGGATGCTGTAACTACTCTTAGTTTGTCCTCTCCAGAATTGATCAGGTCCCGGAGGAAAGATATTGCAGCTACATCGTGGACAAAGCCTGTTTCTCTCCTCCATTAACCTCCTTCTTCTCTCTCTGACCCTCACACACTAATTACTTCCTTCCTGTTCTGTCTAAGCAATGAAAGCACCACCTAGGGGTGAATACAGTGGCGTAACTACCGGTGAAGCAGGGGAAACAGCTGCTTCGGGGTCCGGGCTGCCAAGGGGGCCTGGCGCCCCGGCAGCGTGTGTGACAGTTTATTTTCAAGTTAGTTAAATATCGATTCTTGTCTTAATGTTCAGGGCCCCTTCACAGCAGCAGCGGCTGACCAGGCCCCCTCGCTAATGTGATCTAATCTTACTGTCTCCTAAAGTCTCCTGATGTGTCTGGGATTCGAACCCACAACCTCCAATGTATCAGTGGCAAAGCATTTACCCACACAGCCATAAAGGCTGCATTATTGAAAAAATATGAGACTTCTACTGTTATAGCTGGCTAAGTGTACATCTATACACATGACAGCTGCCCCAACACACCCAGCACTGCTATATCTCTATATGACAGCTGTCCCAGCACACTCAGATCTGCTATATCTCTATATATGAGCAGCTGTCATGTGTATAGATGTACACTTAGCCAGCTATAACAGTAGAAGTCTCATATTTTTTCAGTCAGCAGCAAGGCGGCTCTTATGGTCTTGTGGTTAAGTGCTTTGCCTCTGATACAGAAGGTTGTGGGTTCGAATCCCAGCAGAAACTTTTCTGAAATACAAGCACTGACTCCATATATGGACATACAGGGCGGGACACAGGAAAAGGCTGCATCGCATCGCTGACATGGAGGTAAGTAGAAGTGTTTATTTATTTTTTTTAATACCCGACTGTTACTGCCATGGGGGGAGGGGGGAGGGGGGTTGGCACCTGATACTGGCACCTGGGGGGGGGGAGGGGGGTTGGCACCTGATACTGGCATCTGGGGGGGAGAGGGGGGGTTTTCACCTGATACTGGCACATGGGGGGGGGAGAAAGGCACCTGATACTGGCACATGGGGGGGAGAGGGGTTGGCACCTGATACTGGCACCTGGGGGGGGGAGGGGGGGTTGGCACCTCATACTGGCACATGGGGGGGGGGGAGAGAGGCACTTGATACTGGCACTTTTTTTTGTGGGGGAGGAGATGGCACTATGATACTGGGACATGGGGGGGAGGAGAGAGGCACTTGATACTGGGATGTGGGGGGGGGGGGTTTCGCACTTGATACTGGCACATGGGTGGGTTTGGCACTATGATACTGGCACATGGGGGGGAGGCATTTGATACTGCCACTTTTATTTTGGGGGGGGGGGGGAAGATGGCACTCTGATACTGGGACATGGGGGGGGAGAGGCACTTGATACTGGCACATTGGGGGTATGATACTGGCACATGGGGGGTGGGATGGAGAGAGGCACTTGATACTGGCACATTGGTGGGGAGAGAGGCACTTGATACTGGCACATGATGGGGGGGCATCTATGGGGACACTTACTGGCACATTATTGGGGGGCATTATGGGGGACACTAGGCCGGCAGCCTATCAGAGGCCGGACACTGAGGGGCATCTACTGGGGCACTATATATGGGTCATTTTATACTGGTACATTATGGGGGGCACTAGCAGGAAGGGGGGAGAGGAGCACTATGGGGGAATTTACTGGGGGCACTATATAGGGGTATTTTATACTGGGACATTATGGGGGCACTATGGGGACATTAGCTCAACTGGGGGCATTACAAGGGGGTATTTTTGCACTGTCACATTATAAGGAGAAATATTACTACTGGAGGGGGGGGGGGGCATTATGGTGGGCTTTATTACCCCACATGGTATGACCCCCTAGTAGCAGCACCATCCTCTCCCTGCTCTGCTATCCCTCTGCCCCTTCTCCAAATCCTTATTATGAAATCTTTCTCATTAGGATAAAGCACAACATCAGCTCCGCCGAGCCCCCGGCCAAAGTGTGGAAGTGGTGTCCAAGATCCCCAAGGGCCAAGCCAAGTAACTGTAAGTGTTCATGTGAAATATGTTTATGTTATACACATATAGCATCCACTGTGCCACACAATATACAGTATACCGCTACACTGTGCCACACAATATACAGTATACCGCTACACTGTGCCACACAATATACAGTATACCGCTACACTGTGCCACACAATATATAGTATACCGCTACACTGTGCCAAAGGAGTGGGGTTTACACAGGAGGAGGGAGGTGCGAAGCGCGCTGGAGGGGCCCTTACAAATATTTGCTGTGGGGCCCAGTCACTTCTAGTTACGCCCCTGGGTGAATAGATGTAATGACATTGCCAGCCCGATAAATAGGAAATACCATACAATGCAAATACATTAACTAAAGTGTCCCTTTTACACACATATGTGGGATGCTGCAGAAAGAGAAGAGAGACACTTCATGAGTATGGCTGAATCTGAGAGAGAAAGTACACTTTTGGAAAAACTGAACTACAACCCGTGTAAGATTTTCTGATCCATGCATAATCTGAACTGTGACTACTGCTATGAGCTTGAGTATGTACACTTCAACACCATTACCTCCAGTACAGAACGGTTATTTGTCTTACCGTATCCGGCCTCATCATTGCGTGCACCAACATCTGCACTGCCACAGCAATGGACTGTCTGCCTCTCCATCAGGGAATACTGCACCTCGAAACACAGCGACACTAAGGCCCCTTTCGCACTGGCGAGTATTCCGCGCGGATGCGATGCGCGAGTTGAACGCATTGCATCCGCACTGAATCCCGACCCATTCATTTCTATGGGGCTGTTCACATGAGCGGTGATTTTCACGCATCACTTGTGCGTTGCGTGAAAATCGCAGCATGCTCTATTTTGTGCGTTTTTCACGTAACGCAGGCCCCATAGAAATGAATGGGGTTGCGTGAAAATCGCAATCATCCGCAAGCAAGTGCGGTGCGATTTTCACGCCCGATTGCTAGGAGACGATCGGGATGGAGACCCGATCATTATTATTTTCCCTTATAACATGGTGAGGGAAAATAATAGTATTCTGAATACAGAATGCATAGTAAAATAGCACTGGAGGGGTTAAAAAAATAATAATAATTTAACTCTACTTAATCCACTTGATCGCGCAGCCGGCATCTCTTCTGTCTCCTTCTTTGCTGATTGCAGGAACAGGACCTGTGGTGACGTCACTCCGGTCATCACATGGTCCATCACATGATCCATCACCATGGTAAAAGATCATGTGACGGACCATGTGATGACCGGAGTGACGTCACCACAGGTCCTGTTCCTGCAATCAGCAAAGAAGGAGACAGAAGAGATGCCGGCTGCGCGATCAAGTGGATTAAGTAGAGTTAAATTATTATTATTTTTTTAACCCCTCCAGTGCTATTTTACTATGCATTCTGTATTCAGAATACTATTATTTTCCCTCACCATGTTATAAGGGAAAATAATACAATCTACAGAACACCGATCCCAAGCCCGAACTTCTGTGAAGAAGTTCGGGTTTGGGTACCAAACATGCGCGATTTTTCTCATGCAAGTGCAAAATGCATTACAATGTTTTGCACTTGCTCGGAAAAATCGCGTGTGTTCCCGCAACGCACCCGCACATTTTCCCGCAACGCCCGTGTGAAAGAGGCCTAAGGGCACTATATGTACCTAACGCCTTCCTCTATACTACCCCGTTACTGAGCTCCCTGAGGCAACAGGTCAGATCCCTTACCGATAGATAGATAGATAATGAGAAGGAGTATAGGTAAGTAGATAGAAGGATTGATAGATAGATAGATAGATAGATAGATAGATAGATAGGAGAGATAGATAGATAGATAGATAGATAGATAGATAATAGATAGATAGATAGATAGATAGATAATAGATAGATAATAGATAGATAATAGATAGATAGATAATAGATAGATAATAGATAGATAATAGATAGATAGATAATAGATAGATAGATAGATAGATAGATAGATAGATAGATAGATAGATAGATAGATAGATAGATAGATAGATAGATAGATAGATAGATAGATAGGAGATAGATATGAGATACAAAGATAATGAGACAGAAGATATCTATCTATCTATCTATCTATTTTATACCTCTCATATCTGCAGCGACTCAATGCATTAGATCACTGCAAAAAGCTGATTTGGTGCTAAATGCAGTAAATACCTTGTGTTATTCTTTGTATCTGATCCTAGGGACGGAATACAGGAGGCATAGCTTAGTTATTGTACTCTACTGAGCGGGAGGGGGGCGTGTCCTTCCCTCTATGAGGGAGGAGCTGGGTAGTCTGATTGCATCAGCCAGAGAGTCTGGCCTCAGCTGCCAAAGTGAAAGGAGCTGCATGGGTCTGTGCCATGTGGGGCTTCTTATCAGGATCCTGCATCCACTATGCGGAGGAGAAGTGCTAAACTCATGAGAGGAAAAGAACAGCCATTTTGCACAGAAGGTAGAGCAACCTGAAAAAGGAGCAGAGATAGATAATAGATAATGACACATAATATAGATAGATAATGAGATACAATATAGGTAAATAGATAATGAGACAGATGATAGAGATGGACAGATTTATCTATTGTGACACAGTGAAGGGTATTGTCTGTGTGTGCTGCTGGACTGATTGGCGGCCAGGTGGGGTCAAACACCGGACTGGATCTCAGGTGCCGGTCCGGGATTTTGGCAACATCTAGCTGCCTTTAAAAGACAGCTGGGATCAGCAGAGGAGATCTCTGTGTTGGGATCTGAGGCTTGTGCCGGGGTGGAGGGCTGAGACCCGTGTGAGGGGAAGCAGGCCGACTAAAGCCTGCTGCTGATGGACTTCTTGTGGCAGAAGAGGCCGCCTGGTGTGAACTAACACCAATACTGCAAGGTGACTTTTTTGCTTGAAAGTGACTTTTTGTTTTGTGAAGCTAATGTGTGAATAACCACTGAACTGTTTGATTTAAGAACTGGTTGGCGCCTCTATACTGCATCCGCTTATCCTGTCTATCCGAGCGAATCCCCACACTATCTATACCATATCTATCTATCTATCTATCTATCTATCTATCTATCTATCTATCTATCTATCTATCTATCTATCTATCTATCTATCTATCTATCTATCTATCTATCTATCTATCTATTATCTATCTATTATCTATTATCTATCTATTATCTATTATCTATTATCTATCTATCTATCTATCTATCTATTATCTATTATCTATCTATCTATCTATCTATCTATCTATCTATCTATCTATCTATCTATTATCTATCTATTATCTATCTATCTATCTAATATCTATCTATCTATTATCTATCTATCTATCTATTATCTATCTATCTATCTATCTATCTATCTATCTATCATCTATCTATCTATTATCTATCTATCTATTATCTATCTATCTATTATCTATCTATTATCTATCTATCTATCTATTATCTATCTATCTATCTATTATCTATCTATCTATCTATCTATTATCTATCTATCTATCTATCTCATATCTATCTATCTATCTATCTATTATATCTATCTATCTATCTATTATCTATCTATCTATCTATCTATCTATCTATCTATCTATCTATCTATTATCTATCTATCTATCTATTATCTATCTATCTATTTTTCTATTCTATCTATCTATCTATTATCTATCTATTATCTATCTATCTATCTATCTATCATCTATCTATCTATTATCTATCTATCTATCTATCTATCTATCTATTATCTATCTATCTATCTATCTATCTATCGCATATCCATCTATCTATCTATCTATCTATCTATCTATTATCTATCTATCTATCTATTATCTATCTATCTATTATCTATTATCTATTATCTATCTATTATCTATTATCTATCTATCTATTATCTATCTATTATCTATCTATCTATCTATCTATCTATCTATCTATCTATCTATCTATCTATCTATCGCATATCCATCTATCTATCTATCTATTATCTATCTATTATCTATCTATTATCTATCTATCTATCTATCTATCTATCTATCTATCTATCTATCTATCTATTATCTATCTATCTATCGGTCTATCTCTCCTAGCTCCTTTCTACTGCACGTTTCTTGGGTCTCGGATTCTTGCACACTATGAGAGATAACTATGGACTGTATCACAACGCTTCCCCCGGTTTCATCCTGTCAAGGACACTGACACAAGTCTGACATTGCTCCTTTCGGAGTTTTTTTCTGCAGTTGTGACATTTTGCCAAATCCATAGTGAAGTCTCTGGAGGTCGCCCGGATTCGCTGCTGACCTTTGGGCTTGATCTGTTATTAAATGAACTGACAGGAAGGTAAAATGTAAGTTCTGCTCGGCACAGAAAGCGAAAATGGCCAAATGTGATGTGAAACCGGCCAGAGGATAATTAGGTCATTGTTCTCCTGGTGTAAATGTACAACGTAAAATCTGCTCGACTTGACAACGTGAATATAAAACCATTCACGATGAGACAACCCCACAGATATCCTTGTTAGGGTGGGTTCACATCTGCGTTCTGGATTCCGTTATGACTTTCAGTTATAAAATGGTTATAACGGAAAATAACGGAATCCATAAGACGGAAGGACGGATCCGTTATGCTGCCCATAGACTTGCATTATGTCGGAATGCAAAACGGAAGCCTTTAATAGAAACTATGGGGAATCATAACGGATCCGTCTGGTTTCCATTATGCAGAACGGAGAAATTCTGTAAGTCCAGTTGACAGGACTTTGTTTTCCGTCTTGCTTAACGGGACCCAGACGGATGCGTTATGATTCCCCATAGATTTCTATTAAGACGGATCAAAACGGAATGCCTTTTGAAGGCTTCCGTTTTGCATTCCGACATAATGCAAGTCTATGGGCAGCATAACGGATCCGTCCTTCCGTCTTATGGATTCCGTTATTTTCCGTTATAACCATTTTATAACGGAAAGCCATAACGGAATCCAGAACGCAGATGAGAACCCGCCCTTACAAACACAAAAACTGAAGAATTTAAGAAATATGAACTTCCTAATTAACAGATTTGACAAACACCCAGAGACCTTCGTGTTTGATTAGATTCTGTAGCAGGGTGTCCATATGGGACAAAAAATTACTTAAGGGGTTGTCCACAATGAGAAAAATCCCTCTCCCTGAAACAGCGCCATTCAGGATGTATCTGGTATTGCACTTCAGTAAGTGGTATTTATCATGTAGGGAAAGTTAATACAAGGCACTTCCTAATGTGTTGTTATTATCCATATTGCTTCCTTGTGCGCTCCCACGGTCCAGGTCACCAGAGAGGTTGATGCTTTTTCCTATAGTGTGCAAGCACGACCACCACTGATGGATCGCAGGGTGGTCTGTAACCATGGAAACAAGCAGTGTATAATGTGATGGAAAAATTAATCCAGCCAGCAAAGGAAGCAATATGGACAATCACAGTACATTAGTAAGAGCCTTGTATTAACTTCCTCTACACGATAAATGCAACTTACTGAAGTGAGACAACCCCTTTAAGGTAATGCTGCAATACCACACATGGACAAGAGTGGTGGCATTTCTGGGGAATTTTTTTTTTTTTTACAGACAACCCCTTTAAGGCATCAACGAGGAAACATTTTCCATAACTGATATAGTAACAATCAATTTCAGGTCTTTATTGGTTATTAAAGTGGATTTTTTCCCCATGGTTGTTGTCATTGGTTATTAAAGTCCAAGTGCCCCCTCTCCACGTGGTCAGCCATGTTGTTATATGAGTTAGCTAGCAACAGGATTTTTTTTTTTTTTTTGCCACCACAAGTTTACACCCAAAAACTACCTGGTGTTAGACAATTACTAGTATACCCCCATGTCTCCGTCCACTGTCGGAGCATGGTGTCTCCATGCCTATTCTTCTCATATGGTAGATCTGAAGCCCTGGATTAATCTCTTCCCTTGACCTGAGGACCTGCAAAGAATGGTCATGTGATCACAGGTCCTACATCTTGAATATTACCGCAGGGGGTGTTTCACCTCCCCACACACCCACCGGTATGACCACTCCAAGTCTGGGTACAAGTAAATTTTTTTTAAATGTTGAATTTGCCCTTTCTATAAAGGCAGCCATCTTGTAGCTAGTATAAATGAGTAGAAACAGACTAAGGTCGGGTTCACATCACCCTATATTTTTCCATTCTTCTGATCCATTAGAAGAACAGAAAAATAAAGAAAAAAACATATCCTGCATTTTAAGCATCTGTTACTGTATGTTTAGTTAGCACTCATACACATGACCATTGCCTGTGTTGCGGTCCGTAAAACATGGATAGTGGTCATGTGTGTTCCCCATTTTGCAGAATGGAACATCCGGCCCATAATAGAATTGTCCTATCCTTGTCCATAATACAGACAAGAATAGGACATGTTCTTTTTTTTTTTTTTGTGGGGCACACAGAGTGCTGTCCGCATCTTTTGTGGCCTCATTGAAGTGAATGAGTCCACATCCGACCTGCACAAAATGTGTGCAGCGTCCCACATTTGTGTGAAAAGAGGACACTTAAAACTCCTGTTTATTTATTTATTTATCTAATGTACTGAATGTATGGTATTTCCTATTATCAGGCTGGCAATGTCATTTCACCCATTCGCCCCTAGGTGGTGCTGGCACCACATAATACATATAGTTGGGGTGTGTTATCTTAGAGGGAGTAGACAGGAAGTGAGAGGAGAAAAGCAAGTGTATATGGAGGAGAGAAACAGGCATCGTCCACCATGTAGTCTGCACTTTCTACCCTTTGGTCATGGCCAGGCTAAGGGAGTACAGCGGACATTTCTCTACAGCAGCAAAGCACCAGACAGTGAGTCTATGTATAAATATGCAGTAAGCCTAGTGGGGGTTACAGCTGAGTCTAGCTTATGGACCTCATCAGCACAAGTGCCTGAGAGTAACTTTCCGAGTGCCGGGACACGTATGGATAGTTAGTGCGCAGAATTGTCCCTATCCACTACACAAGCCTTCCAGGACATAGTGGAAACACCTAAAGCTTTTTAGTGGAGCATCCTGCAAATAATGAAGCAGAAGTGTTTGCCTGCCACGAGGGAGATCGCCCTTATAGGATAGCTCAAAGTGAACAGATATCAGCATATTTAATACCAGGGTGCTATGGACTGAACTTAGGACTATAAGAAGAAGTCTTTCCTGTGAAGTTTCTACTTTACAGAGACAACTCCTCAATTGACAATAGCCTAAAACTGATAAGTGGAATACAACAGTACCTTATCACTTATGCCATACGAATGCACTTTGTTGATGGACTGTAACATCTGCCTTGAGACTGTTGATTCAAGTAAACATTGGAATTGTTCTATAACAACTGACTCCTCATCATTTCCACTACTACACTCAACATTTGCATCTAACGGTGCTGGTGTCACGAAAACAGGGGCCCAGCCACCAAAGCACCTTAAACACCAATTACCATCAAGGGCACCTCAACCAACATCTGGCTGGTGTTCCCTGCAACAGAGAGTGCCCTGGAGGATTTTGTGCTGTCTTCCCATCCACTGTACGCCAGCCCAGGGAGGCATCTGCTAACTGTGAGTCCATGAACTATTACACCTATCGGCCCACCGTGAGCCTCACGTGGTTTGGTATGTTACATGTGGATCGAATGCAGACAAAAAATAACTTTGTGTGTGTGAGCATCTGTTTTAGCCATTTCTGTCTGAGATCCATCATTTTAGATGGAAAAAAAAGTCCTGCCTGCAGGATCGGAAGAACAGAAAAATAAATAGTGATGTTCCCATATGAGTAGCCATTCTGTTTCTTGAATATGAGCCATTTTGTAGTCCAAAATTATTATTTTTTTTGTTACAACCTATACAGAGTCCAATATTTTGAAAGTGAGAAGGAAGTGCGTGTGACAGATGGACCATTACGTCTTTATTACATGATATGCTTGTCGAACAACAAGGCTAATAAAAGCCCTACAGACTCAGTAACTCATCTTGAAGATCATTGGAGATCATTCCGAACTGGGACTCATCAACTGGAGTAGACACAGGATGACAGGGATGCTTAGACCATCCCATGTGATAAATTCTTTTTAATCCTCACAACGGCCTAGAAATTTTGTTTTTTGGGGGGAAATACACAAAGAACATCATGTGTTTGGGAATGTGAGATATAGACATCATGGCTTAAAGTAAAAATGTCTCACATATGTCATTTCACATTTAGAGGCAATGTATATCTTTGAAAACATGTTTTATTGCTTTAAACAAAAGAAAAATTATGCAATTTTGCTAAAATTTGCATCAAAAAAATCCCCTGCTGTTTTCTGTCTATAGCACTGATGTAAACCAATGCATCTCCATGGTAACAGACAACAAAGAAAACCCTGTGTAGTCTGATCCTGCAGTCATACTCTCCATTTATAATGCTCTTGTCTTTTTATTTGGTGGTGCGGCCTATTGCCTTCTTCAGGCCACAGGGCTCAGGTTAGACTTCTAATTTTGCACCCATAAAGCTACATGCTAGCATAAAAATATTTTATACTGCCAACTTTGGTCATTGGGGCAGATTTCTATGTATTCTGTCCAGTTTTCTGACCTTTTACAAAATAATGTAATGTGTGTATACTTTTAAGGAATGTTCATCAATGCTTCATTGTGCCATGTTATGTTGCACTGTACATTGGTGTTATGCTCCACAAATTCTGCACACCCATCTAGTTCATTGGGTAAATGGTGGGACCCGCTCCAGTTTAAATTGATGACTCTATGAATGAGGTCCCGGGAGGAGGTATCCATTACCATGGGCCATTGACTTGTTAACCTGCGTTGACATGATGTTAAACGTTGTGTTGCATCAAAATGGTCCAAAAAATGTTATAATTATTATCAATCCTGATCTGGAGGAAAATTAGTCTGGTAGTCGTAGTTAGGGTCTGCCTGGCCCAGAGGAACCTCTGGTAGACCTAAGTTCTGACACAACAATGGGCACCAAAAATCCAGCAGAATCCTATTTGCAGAAGCATTTGGAGACACTTACCGTTCTCTTTCTTCTTGGATGATTCACAAATAACTTATTCGATTTTATTGATGATACGACCAGTGTGTACAATGATGACACCAAAGACCACTTTGTAGTTATAAATCACGTGGTCTGTGTAGATGGATGGTTTACCTCTGGTGGGGCACAAGGAATCTGTGTTTAATGTCAAATCCAATGTATAGTCATGAGATTAAAAAAGAGAAAATGTTAGGCAATGTTGGGGTTAAAAAATAAAAAGATCGTCCTTTAGATAATGCATTCCAGACAAATGATGGTTGGGTGGCTGGTCTCCAGCAGAAAAAAAACAAGCTCTCTATATGTAATGGTAGAATAGATCACCCAAGCAGCACGCGTCTTTGGAGCCCAGATTATAGTAATTAGTTCTGAAAAGTAATTTCCGATAGACGTAAGGACATAATATCTTAACAGCCATTTCCAGCTTTGATAGCTTCACTTTCATCTTTTTTATTCAACAAATGTATTAGACAAGTCCCAGATTCATATTTGTTATTAATATTTTAATGAATCCATTGTTTTAATGATGCAAATTCTTCTTTTGGAGAAGAAGATAACGCAAAGCTGTAAAATGTTAACGACAAAGAATCAGGAAGGAATTTCTCATAGCCAAAAAGTTTGGTTTCTGTTAACTTTGTAGATTTACCGACAACAGAAGGATAGGTTTGTCTTCTCCATTTCTATGGTACAGGCCATATCTAGAGAGGCTTCCCTCCCATAGAGGGTGGTTGTGACATTGGTACGTTATATGACTCTGGTTTCTCCCACATTGGTGATTTTTTATACCATTTCAATCACTGCACTATAATCCCCAGAGGGTTCCTTTTACGCCTCGATCCTCTCCTAGATCCACCTCAAGGACACAGGTAGGAAACCCAATAGGAAAGTAGGACGTTCAGGGTAAAACAGATAAAATCAAGCACATATAAGTAAATCTTAGTAAATCTCAGTCCTTCACTCCCGAACTGGGTTTCATACCACTTCTTCAAGGGCATACTGTTGTTGTCCATTCAGCATCTTTCTCTTTATGCATTACCCCTTTCCTTAAAATTATATATCAACCACATAAACATTTCCACATAAATACTTAATAAAAAAACATAAAACTTTCTGATGACGTCAACTCGGGCCGTGCGAGATTTCACGCAAAATCTTCAAGCAAGATGGTCAGCCCATCACGAGCAAATGGAGGCAGTAAGTATGCTTTAATTTTTTTAATGTTAATTTTACACTGTATTATTAATCTCAGATGCCGCGATCATGTATGAACGTGGCATCTGAGGGGTACAATGATGGGGAGCGATGCTATCACAGCTCCCTGTCATTGCCCCACTACCACTAAGAAAATTTGTAACGAAGCAAATTGTTTTGTATAATTCAACGAAGCAGCCGAATCGCATTTTCCAAAACTTCGCCCAACTCTAATTACATTATTAAAAGTCTCACCTTTAGGCCTTTCAAAAACAACATGTGACCATTATCTTCAATCAAAGCCCAGATTCCTCTTCCCCGGCTTACATGACTATAAAATTACCAATCAGGTTGGAAAAGCCTTCTACTACGTCACCACGATTCCCCTCTTCTCTCATAATTGGGATTTAAGTGCAGTGACTGTGAAGGCGGCGTTCACAGTGGAGGCAACACAGAAGAAATATCAAGAAAGCTTTTGCTCTTTGTTTCTGTATCCTGAGAGAGTGGCTGCGCTGATCCAGTAAAAAATGTTATTTGACTATTTATTGAAGAAGACCTACTTCAGTGGGTCCAGCAGCACCAAAAAAGTGACTAGACAAAGGATGGCTTTTATTCTAAAAATGGGGCAACATAATGACGCACAGTCCCCAGTTCTTCCCACTGTAAGGAAGGAAAGACAAAGGGCACAAAGCAAATGAGGGAGAGACAATTTCAATTTCATTAGGGAACCTCAGGCTAAGGCAAAGAGACTGTAACATAACCCCTCATCCGCTCATACAGCATAAATCTCATACAGATACTGCAGCCGCATACCCCTCTTTCCCCTCCACCTTGTCTAGTACTGACAGTTTCCTACTAGATCGATTTTGTTCACTAAAAGGCTTCTAAATTTTTTTTATTAGAAAAATTACAGAAAGAGAAACTAAAGATAAATGGAAGGAGAAGAAGATGCCACTTTCCTTAAAAACTCTGCACCAATGAATAGTACAAGCAAAGATGAGAAACCTTGTAATATATCTTATTAGGGAAAAAATGCCTCTTTCTCCACCTATCACCACTATTTCTCTTCCCCTTGCCTCCTGCATTCATCAGTCACTTTGAATTCTCTGGTATGGATTGTCAGCTCACTGAGCAATCAGGTTACAACTGCTGCCTATAGAAGGCTATGGAGAAGGAAAGGGGAGGGAGGAGCTGCTTAGAGAGAGAAGCAAAAAAAAAAGAGATGCGACATGACATTATTCTGAGAAGCCATCTGAAAGTACTATACACTTTTAAGCAGATCTGCCCTGATAATATTCTGTGTTATGTAAGAGTATTATATTATCCCAGGTCCGCTAAAGTAAATTTGGAGCATGGCGCTGTGTCTTAAACCACGGCCCCTGAAATGCTGGGTCACACCCGCCCTCCACTAAGCTGCGCTATTTGATAGTGTGGCAAAAAAAGTGTCTAAAAATCTAAACCCTTGCTACATTTGTAATAATTAAAGCATCAGCGCCCACGCTGTGCGCACTTTCCTGCACTATGGATTATACCTCTATCTAGTAGCAAACAAAGGAATTTACAAAGACAGGCTTTCCTTCATACAGCTAGGCCTAGTCATAAATCTCAGCCACTGTCTTCGCAAATAGTTATGTTGTAATATATGATGGAGTTGTGAGGCCTTTTACTGCCTCCATAGATTTTGTTTGCTCTCCTTTCTTATACTGGACTATTTGGATAGCTGAATTAAAATAGAAGATACGATTGCACATGGCAAACTCTCCAAGCAACTGTACATGGAGTGTATCTATAATTTTAAATCCTATTAGGTCATAGAGAAAGGTTTGGTATTGTGTTAGTAAATCAGATGTGTTACTCTATGTAAGAAAATGATTTGTTCTTTGGCTAAAAGGGATGTAGTGCTCTGCAGTGTCCGGACTTCAATTCAGTATGAAAATAAAACTAAGAGACAAACTTTTGTTATTAAATATATCAGCAAGCCCATGATAAGAATAAAAATTCTATAACTAAGTTGTATTAACATTGACATAACTACAATACTTGTACCCTAATGAGATGATATAACTATTGAAATACTGCCCCTGTGTAAGAGGATATAAATATTATAATATGGCTTCCTATGTACAAGAATATAACTACTATAATACTGCCTCCTATGTACAAGAATATAGATACTATAATACTGCCTCCTATGTACAAGAATATAACTACTATAATACTGCTCCTATGTACAAGAATATAACTACTATAATACTGCTCCTATGTACAGGAATATAACTACTATAATACTGCCTCCTATGTACAAGAATGTAACTACTATAGTACTGCCTCCTATGTACAAAAATATAACTACTATAATACTGCTCCTATGTACAAAAATATAACTACTATAATACTGCTCCTATGTACAAGAATATAACTACTATAATACTGTTCCTATGTACAAGAAAATAACTACTACAATACTGTTCCTATGTACAAGAATATAACTACTATAATACTGTTCCTATGTACAAGAATATAACTAATATAATACTGCTCCTATGTACAAGAATATAACTACTATAATACTGCTCCTATGTACAAGAATATAACTACTACAATACTGTTCCTATGTACAAGAATATAACTACTATAATACTGTTCCTATGTACAAGAATATAACTACTATAATACTGCTCCTATGTACAAGAATATAACTACTATAATACTGCTCCTATGTACAAGAATATAACTACTATAATACTGCTCCTATGTACAAGAATATAACTACTATAATACTGCTCCTATGTACAAGAATATAACTACTATAATACTGCCTCCTATGTACAAGAATATAACTACTATAATACTGCCTCCTATGTACAAGAATATAACTACTATAATACTGCTCCTGTGTACAAGACTATAACTACTATAATACTGCCTCCTATGTACAAGAATATAACTACTATAATACTGCTCCTATGTACAAGAATATAACTACTATAATACTGCCTCCTATGTACAAGAATATAACTACTATAATACTGCTCCTATGTACAAGAATATAACTACTATAATACTGCCTCCTATGTACAAGAATATAACTACTATAATACTGCCTCCTATGTACAAGAATATAACTACTATAATACTGCTCCTGTGTACAAGACTATAACTACTATAATACTGCCTCCTATGTACAAGAATATAACTACTATAATACTGCCTCCTATGTACAAGAATATAACTACTATAATACTGCCTCCTATGTACAAGAATATAACTACTATAATACTGCCTCCTATGTACAAGAATATAACTACTATAATACTGCTCCTGTGTACAAGACTATAACTACTATAATACTGCCTCCTATGTACAAGAATATAACTACTATAATACTGCTCCTATGTACAAGAATATAACTACTATAATACTGCCTCCTATGTACAAGAATATAACTACTATAATACTGCCTCCTATGTACAAGAATATAACTACTATAATACTGCCTCCTATGTACAAGAATATAACTACTATAATACTGCTCCTATGTACAATAATGTAACTACTATAATACTGCTCCTATGTACAAGAATATAACTACTATGGGGGGCGGAGCCTGGCTGTGTAGCTTGATGGCTGCAGATTGTTGAGCTCCTCATCCTTACCGGCGAATTAACCCCTATATTAAGCCAACAGCACAGCTCTGATGGGCAAAACGGGCAAAGATCGTTCCAGGGATCAAGCGGATCCTATTCCTGTGAAATCTAGACAGCCCGACATGGATCAATTCCTGCAAAGACATGCAAAGCTTCGGTCGGCTCAGACCCCCAAGATGGCGCCTGTTCCAGCCCAGGCATCTGACATGGAGGAAGACACAGATGGCGGGAGTGTCTCAGATGCTTCCACTTGTAAATCGAGGAGGCAGAGGGGCTTATTCACAAAAGCGGCACTCCTGGAGGTGCTTAACTCGGCCTTAGCTCCGATCAAGAGTGATTTATCAGAGATTAAAGAAGATCTCCGGAGCATGGGTCACCGGGTGTCAGACCTGGAGGGCGCGCAGGAGGCGGCTCTTCAGAGAGAAGAAAAATCTTACAGAGCGATCAGCTCCCACACTGACCTGCTCAACGAAGCGCTCCTGAGGGTCGAGGACCAGGAGAATCGGAGCCGCAGGAGGAATCTCAGGATTCGCGGGCTCCCAGAATCCTTCGCCAGCGAAGCGCTGGAGAAAGTGGCGCAGGAGATATTCGCCGACCTGCTGGGCCCTGAGAGAGCGGAAAGAATAATTATTGAGAGGATTCACCGGGCGCTGAGGCCTAAGCCGAAGAATACAGAACCCCCACGGGATGTCATCTGCGGCCTTCTCAGTTTCATCGACACCGCAGCGATCATGAGAGCCGGCAGAGAGAAGGAGCAGCTGCAATATGGAGGTACGCAGATCATGTTTTTTCAGGATCTGGCCCCGTCCACGCTTGCTAAACGGCGCATCCTCAAGCCGCTTCTAGATGCCCTTAGAGCTGCAGCTACCCCGTTCCGGTGGCTATACCCGTTCGGGATTGCGGTCCTCAGAAACGGACGCCAGATCTCCATTCGGTCGCCGAAAGACCTGCATGCCAGCTGGGCTCAGCTGGGGTTAAGCCCAATCGAAATTCCATCATGGATGCCGGCCGACATGGAGGATCCACCTCTCCCGCCACCTCATGCTGCTGAATGGCGCCCTGTCTATAATAAAAGGTCGCCCAGGGCTAGGGCTGAAAAGTTTGATCACCCTCCTACCTGAGTATAGAAGATACCTGAAGAGTCCTTCCTTTCTGTTCCTGTTCCAAGTGCTGTCCCTGGGACTGATTGCCTGGTGGTGATGTGAGCTGGGGCTTTCCTGTTCCCTGAGGGCTTCAGGCCTGATCCCAGGCCAGTCATGTCCGCCTGTTGCGGAAATAATGTATTGGACTGCAGTTAAGGTCTGATCCATTTACAGTTCGGGACCTTGCCTGTTCCCTGCTCGTTTCTTGATATGCAGGGGTTAACCCGGTTTTACCTTCGGGTCACCCCCTTTTCTTTGTGAGATGGCCAGTAAAAGGCCTTCTATAGCTCTGCGGGACCCCCCGCCTGACAGACCCCGGCTGGTAGCCGTGAAGAGAAAGGGTCATACTGTCAGGTGCTCAGTAGAGCTCTCTATGCAGAATGTATTTGCACTACTGTTTAATGTCTTACCTGTGTGTCTCCCCTCTTCCCCTCTTGTGTCTCCCCCCCCCCCTCCCCCACCATCAGATGTCATATATTGTATTTTCAGATGCTGACTGTATGCTTTCTATTTCAGAATGTCGTCTATTGTGATTTCTTCCTTTAACGCCCGGGGAATGAACGAGCCTTGCAAACGATCCCAAATCCTGACCCTTTTACAGAGGGATAAAGTATCTATAGCATTCTTCCAGGAAACCCACTTCAGAGAGGGTAAGATCCCCAAATTGCCCCCCAAAAGATTTTCCCAATGGTTCCACAGCACGTATAGTTCGGCTAGCAGGGGTGTCAGCATAGCGATCCACAAACAGCTCCCCTTTAAGCACTCTGCCGTATCTGCAGACCCTGAGGGTCGTTACCTGTTTGTTAAGGGCGCTATCGCTGACACTCCTGTTACCCTGGCAACTGTATATGCTCCCAACAGAGGGCAGGTTGCTTGGCTCGTTCAGACCCTAGGCCTTCTATCCTCCTTTAAGGAGGGAATGGTTATTCTAGGAGGTGATTTTAATGCTACCCTTGATCCTACACTAGATTCCTCAAGTGGGAAGTCTGCCATTACACATGCCCGTTTGCGGCGCCTTAAATTGGCCCTACAGAGGTTAGGAGTACTGGATGTCTGGCGCACCACAAATCCTACTGGTAGGGACTTTTCCTTTTATTCGGCTGCTAAACTATCTTACCATAGATTAGACTATCTATTTTTATCCAAATCCTGCACTAACAGAGTTATCAATTCCCACATAGGGAACATCACCCTGTCTGACCACGCTCCGGTATTTTTGAGTGTGTCCCTGCTGGACCTCCCAAAGAGG
Source organism: Bufo bufo (assembly GCF_905171765.1). Taxonomy (NCBI): domain Eukaryota; kingdom Metazoa; phylum Chordata; class Amphibia; order Anura; family Bufonidae; genus Bufo; species Bufo bufo. The sequence continues at coordinate 810,780,236 of NC_053390.1, forward strand.
GAATGGAATTGGCGCATAAATGAGACCATTATCTCAGACCCCTCCCATGCTGCTAAATTATCCTCTATCATAACTAACTTCTTCACAACTAATACTTCAGGCCCTGATGCTCCCTCCCCTTCCATTATTTGGGAAACCCATAAAGCGGTCCTGAGAGGGGAACTAATAGCCTTAGGTGCACATGTTAAGAAACAGCGTAATCAGGCTGTGGCGACACTTCTCTCCCAGATCCAGGCCCTAGAGCTAACGCACAAAGCCTCCCAGGCCCTTAACTGTGCCTTGGAGCTCTCGGAAGCCCGTACTAAGCTTAAGAATCTGTTAAATGTCACGTCAGCTAAGCTTTTACTTAGAGCCAAATTCCGCTCATATGCTCACGGGGACAAAGGGAATAGGCTAATGTCCGCTTTAGTGAAGAAACAAAAAACGGACTCCTTTATTGCTGCAGTTAAAGACGACAAAGGCGTCCTTCATAAAGGGACTCCAGACATAGCAAAGACCTTTTGTGCTTTCTATAGGGACCTATACAACCTTAAAACACCAGATAATATGTCGCCAGCTCAATTAGGTGAGACAACTGAGAAGTTTCTCTCCTCCCTCCAGTTACCTACTATTACCCCAGCTCAGTCAGCTATGCTCTTATCTCCTATCACAGATGATGAAATTGGTAAGGTTCTCTCCTCTATACCCTCAGGGAAAAGTCCAGGCCCCGATGGTTTTACCATCTCTTACTACAAAACCTTTAAGCAGACCCTAATTCCCCACTTTAATACCTTATGTAACCACTTACTCCAAGGGGGCTCCCTCCCTCCCCAATCGCTTTCAGCCCATATCACGGTAATCCACAAGGAAAATAAGGACCCCCTAAATTGCGGGAGTTACCGCCCTATCTCGCTTCTAAATACTGATGTGAAGTGGTGGGCCAAAATTTTGGCTCAACGGATTCAGTCGGTTCTCCCTGGCATTATCAACGAGGAGCAGGTGGGATTCGTCTCTGGCAGGCAGGGGAGTGAAAATACGGTCCGTGTCATACAATTGATCACGCATGCTCGTCAGCACTCAATACCCTTAGCTCTTCTCAGTACAGACGCAGAGAAGGCCTTTGACAGGATCAGCTGGCAATTCATGTCTCGGGCACTGTCGAAGTTTGGCCTTCCGGACCAGTTCATCCAATCCGTTTTCTCACTTTATTCGCTCCCCTCTGCCAGAATACGGATTAATGGGACACTCTCTCCAGCTTTTCCCATTACTAATGGGACGAGGCAGGGGTGCCCACTCTCACCTGCCCTCTTTGTTATTGTCATGGAGACCCTGTTGGCCAGGATCAGGCAAGATCCGGACATTAAGGGGATCACCTTGGGGTCGCATACCCACCTAACGGCCGCTTTTGCAGATGACCTTTTGGTCATAACGTCCAACCCTCTAACCTCTTTCCCCAGACTTCAAGCCCTTTTTGAAGAATATGGAGCGGTTTCAAATTTTAAGATCAACTATACTAAGTCACAGGCCCTGAATATTTCTTGCCCATCCGCTATGGTAGACACGCTTAAAGGTTCCGCTGATTTTTCGTGGGCCAATAAGTCAATCCCTTTTCTAGGTACCCATATTTCAGCAAAACCAGAAGATCTTTTTGAGTTAAATTATGTCCCTTTACTGAAATCCATTAGATCACACTTACACTCTCTAAAACTTCCGTTTATCTCTTGGATTGGGCGGAAAAACTTCATTAAAGCTTTTATTGTCCCCAGACTGCTCTACCTCATCCAAACCCTCCCTATCTGGCTACCCCATTCCTTCTTTGTGGAGGTCCGCAGGGTCATCTCAACCTTTGTCTGGTCTGGTAAGTCCCCCAGGTTGGCTTATGCCACTCTTACTCGGGAGAGGAGGTTGGGAGGCTTCGGCCTACCCGACATCCACCTTTATTACAAAGCATCAATGCTAAACAGAGCTTTGAGCCTCGTCTCCTGGCGCCCTCTTGGCCTTGTCTCCCGACTAGAGTGTGATTTGCTTTCATATAGGGACAAGTTAGTTCTATGGGGCGTACGCAAATGTACTGCTAATAATAAGTTTACCTCGCCCTTATGGAAGGGTCTGTTACTGGAATGGACTAAACTATATGGGTCCTCGACCCTTAGGTTTCCAAGTTTGAGTCTCCCATTAGATCTGCTGCAGGCATATGTTCACCCTACCACCTCTAATGCAACAGGAATTTGGGCTATACTAGCCAACTCTAAACTGAAAGACATCATAACTGTATCAGGTGCCTTAAATTGGAGTAAAATATATGAAATCCCTAGGGTTCAGGGAGCCTCTTTCCTGGCGCTTATGGCTTTTAAGAAGGACGTGGCGCTTTTGGAATCTTTTCCCAGGCATACGGTAGATCCCTCTTGGTTGGAGGGGAAAATCTCTAACGCCCTTCGCCCCAAGAAACCTCTCTCCACATTCTACAAGGAGCTACTCTCCTCCGCACCTCCAGATCTGTGGTTCCTTGCAGCCTGGGAGAAGGAGCTTTCCCTGTCCCTGTCAGAACCTGAAAAAGCGTTCATCCTCACACACTCACATGGTTTCAACCGTTGTATTAGAATACAGGCAAACTCTTATAAATTACTTACAAGATGGTATAAGACACCGGAGTTCCTTCACAAGCTCAATCCCGCTATCCCAAACAGTTGCTGGAGGTGTGGAGGAGACATTGGTTCTTTATCTCATATTTGGTGGAGCTGCGAGAAAATAAAACCGTTTTGGGTTGAAGTAGAAGCAGCTATAAACAGGATATGTAATAGCCAGATTACCTTAGATGCAAAACTCCTGCTGCTCTGGTGCCCAAATAACACGCTCACTCCTTCAAAGTATAATTTACAAACCATGCTTATTACGGCAGCTCGACTGCTGATCCCTCTATTGTGGAAAAATGAATCAGCTCCCTCGTTCTTGATGTGGACGGAAAAAATTGATCAACTATATCGGTTTGAAGAATTAGCCCACTGGGAAAATCACTCTAGAGCAGTTTTTATTAAACTATGGTCTCCTTGGAAGCTATACCGCAAATTCTAGGCTTAGATATGTCTTGACTTAAGATTTTGATTGACATCCAACTTTCCCCCTTCCCTCTCTCTCCCAACCTACCTTCCTTTGTCTTGTTAGCCCCCCCCCCCTCGTCAGATATTTGTTTACATGTGTCACTTTATTATTTGATGTCGTGTATGCAATCACCTTGAATGTATTGTGTTTGCTGACTATGCACTTATCCAGCTGCGTCTGGACACAAGATGTTTGTCTCTATACATGACTGTGTATTTTTTCTCAAATAAAAAGAAATTTGATAAAGAATATAACTACTATAATACTGCTCCTATATACAAGAATATAACTACTATAATACTTCCTCCTATGTACAAGAATATAACTGCTATAATACTGCTCCTATGTACAAGAATATAACTACTATAATACTGCTCCTATGTACAAGAATATAACTACTATAATACTGCTCCTATGTACAAGAATATAACTACTATAATACTGCTCCTATGTACAAGAATATAACTACTATAATACTGCTCCTATGTACAAGACTATAACTACTATAATACTGCCTTCTATGTACAAGAATATAACTACTATAATACTGCCTCCTATGTACAAGAATATAACTACTATAATACTGCTCCTATGTACAAGAATATAACTACTATAATACTGCCTCCTATGTACAAGAATATAACTACTATAATACTGCCCCTATGTACAAGAATATAACTACTATAATACTGCTCCTATGTACGAGAATATAACTACTATAATACTACCTCCTATGTACAAGAATATAACTACTATAATACTGCCTCCTATGTACAAGAATATAACTACTATAATACTGCCTACTATGTACAAGAATATAACTACTATAATACTTCTCCTATGTACAAGAATATAACTACTATAATACTGCCTCCTATGTACAAGAATATAACTACTATAATACTGCCTCCTATGTACAAGAATATAGCTACTATAATACTTCTTCTATGTACAAGAATATAACTACTATAATACTGCTCCTATCTACAAGAATATAACTACTATAATACTGCTATGTACAAGAATATAACTAATACTGCTCCTATGTACAAGAATATAACTACTATAATACTGCTCCTATGTACAAGAATATAACTACTATAATACTGCTCCTATGTACAAGAATATAACTACTATAATACTGCCTTCTATGTACAAGAATATAACTACTATAATACTGCTCCTATGTACAAGAATATAACTACTATAATACTGCTCCTATGTACAAGAATATAACTACTATAATACTGCTCCTATGTACAAGAATATAACTACTATAATACTTCTCCTATGTACAAGAATATAACTACTATAATACTGCCTCCTATGTACAAGAATATAACTACTATAATACTTCTCCTATGTACAAGAATATAACTACTATAATACTGCTCCCATGTACAAGAATATAACTACTATAATACTGCTCCTATGTACAAGAATATAATACTATAATACTGTCTCCTATGTACAAGAATATAACTACTATAATACTGCTCCTATGTACAAGAATATAACTACTATAATACTGGTCCTATGTACAAGAATATAACTACTATAATACTGCTCCTATGTACAAGAATATAACTACTATAATACTGCCTCCTATTTACAAGAATATAACTACTTTAATACTGCTCCTATGTACAAGAATATAACTACTATAATACTGCTCCTATGTACAGGGATATAACTACTATAATACTGCTCCTATGTACAAGAATATAACTACTATAATACTGCGCCTATGTACAAGAATATAACTACTATAATACTGCTCCTATATACAAGAATAGAACTGCTATAATACTTCCTCCTATGTACAAGAATATAACTGCTATAATACTGCTCCTATGTACAAGAATATAACTACTATAATACTGCCTCCTATGTACAAGAATATAACTACAATAACACTGCTCCTATGTACAAGAATATAACTACTATAATACTGCTCCTATGTACAAGAATATAACTACTATAATACTGTCTCCTATGTACAAGAATATAACTACTATAATACTGCCTCCTATGTACAAGAATATAACTACTATAATACTGCCTCCTATGTACAAGAATATAACTACTATAATACTGCCTCCTATGTACAAGAATATAACTACTATAATACTGCCTCCTATGTACAAGAATATAACTACTATAATACTGCCTCCTATGTACAAGAATATAACTACTATAATACTGCCTCCTATGTACAAGAATATAACTACTATAATACTTCTCCTATGTACAAGAATATAACTACTATAATACTGCTCCCATGTACAAGAATATAACTACTATAATACTACTCCTATGTACAAGAATATAACTACTATAATACTGCCTCCTATGTACAAGAATATAATACTATAATACTGTCTCCTATGTACAAGAATATAACTACTATAATACTGCTCCTATGTACAAGAATATAACCACTATAATACTGCTCCTATGTACAAGAATATAACTACTATAATACTGCTCCTATGTACAAGAATATAACTACTATAATACTGCCTCCTATTTACAAGAATATAACTACTTTAATACTGCTCCTATGTACAAGAATATAACTACTATAATACTGGTCCTATGTACAGGGATATAACTACTATAATAATGCTCCTATGTACAAGAATATAACTACTATAATACTGCTCCTATGTACAAGAATATAACTACTATAATACTGCTCCTATATACAAGAATAGAACTACTATAATACTTCCTCCTATGTACAAGAATATAACTGCTATAATACTGCTCCTATGTACAAGAATATAACTACTATAATACTGCCTCCTATGTACAAGAATATAACTACAATAACACTGCTCCTATGTACAAGAATATAACTACTATAATACTGCTCCTATGTACAAGAATATAACTACTATAATACTGTCTCCTATGTACAAGAATATAACTACTATAATACTGCCTCCTATGTACAAGAATATAACTACTATAATACTGCCTCCTATGTACAAGAATATAACTACTATAATACTGCCTCCTATGTACAAGAATATAACTACTATAATACTGCCTCCTATGTACAAGAATATAACTACTATAATACTGCCTCCTATGTACAAGAATATAACTACTATAATACTGCCTCCTATGTACAAGAATATAACTACTATAATACTTCTCCTATGTACAAGAATATAACTACTATAATACTGCTCCCATGTACAAGAATATAACTACTATAATACTACTCCTATGTACAAGAATATAACTACTATAATACTGCCTCCTATGTACAAGAATATAATACTATAATACTGTCTCCTATGTACAAGAATATAACTACTATAATACTGCTCCTATGTACAAGAATATAACCACTATAATACTGCTCCTATGTACAAGAATATAACTACTATAATACTGCTCCTATGTACAAGAATATAACTACTATAATACTGCCTCCTATTTACAAGAATATAACTACTTTAATACTGCTCCTATGTACAAGAATATAACTACTATAATACTGGTCCTATGTACAGGGATATAACTACTATAATAATGCTCCTATGTACAAGAATATAACTACTATAATACTGCTCCTATGTACAAGAATATAACTACTATAATACTGCTCCTATATACAAGAATAGAACTACTATAATACTTCCTCCTATGTACAAGAATATAACTGCTATAATACTGCTCCTATGTACAAGAATATAACTACTATAATACTGCTCCTATGTACAAGAATATAACTACTATAATACTGCTCCTATGTACAAGAATATAACTACTATAATACTGCTCCTATGTACAAGAATATAACTACTATAATACTGCTCCTATGTACAAGAATATAACTACTATAATACTGTCTCCTATGTACAAGAATATAACTACTATAATACTGCCTCCTATGTACAAGAATATAACTACTATAATACTGCCTCCTATGTACAAGAATATAACTACTATAATACTGCCTCCTATGTACAAGAATATAACTACTATAATACTGCCTCCTATGTACAAGAATATAACTACTATAATACTGCCTCCTATGTACAAGAATATAACTACTATAATACTGCCTCCTATGTACAAGAATATAACTACGATAATACTGCCTCTTATGTACAAGAATATAACTACTATAATACTGCCTCCTATGTACAAGAATATAACTACTATAATACTGCTCCTATGTACAGGAATATAACTACTATAATACTGCTCCTATGTACAGGAATATAACTACTATAATACTGCTTCCTATGTACAAGAATATAACTACTATAATCCTGCCTCCTATGTACAAGAATATAACTACTATAATACTGCCTCCTATGTACAAGAATATAACTATTATAATACTGCTCCTATGTACAAGAACATAACTACTATAATACTGCCTCCTATGTACAAGAATATAACTTCTATAATACTGCCTCCTATGTGCAAGAATATAACTACTATAATACTGCTCCTATGTACAAGAATATAACTATTATAGTACCGCTCCTATGTACAAGAATATAACTACTATAATACTGCCTCCTATGTACAAGAATATAACTACTATAATACTGCCTCCTATGTACAAGAATATAACTACTATAATACTGCTCCTATGTACAAGAATATAACTACTATAATGCTGTCTCCTATGTACAAGAATATAACTACTATAATACTGCCTCCTATGTAAAATCATTTAATTTATATATTGTCACATACAGACAAGTATAATATAATGTAGTAGGGACTATAAGGTAGATCCAGGAAGGTTTTTCCTGTAGGAAATATGTGACTCTCTGCCCTTTGTCCACCACAGAGTTGAGAACAGTAGATGCCTCCGATCATGCTGCAATGGCGCTCCAGTGGAAGGGGGATGGGTTGAGTCCTACATGATGTAGCAGATCCTTCATGTATATCACATATACTGCACATATATCCACATTTACATGTAGTTCCTCCTGTTTACGTCCAGATGTCTTTCCTCGTGGGATATTTTGCCTTTCCTTTCCCAGCAGCTTCAGTGAGGAAGCCTGTGATGACAGATACAACTTCTGGCAGGAGCTCTCCAGAAACGTAGAATTTCTCTCTCTCTGAAGAGAAAATAATTCCTGTCGTCTGTCATGTGAAGAAGAAACGGCAAGATAAGTTGATTGCAATTATTCAGCTAGAGTTCAGTTGAAATCGTCATCATTTCCACACTAGTAAACATCACTTCAGCTCAAGCCATGCAAGAAACATTTAATCTGAAGCCCAAATGGAGGCAAGACATCCACCCAGCGTCACAGAAAGGCTAGTCCTGGTATCTGGCATGGAGGAACATGGCGTGGGTGGAAGTGGGGCACAGTGGTTGACATAAATTTGACATAATGAGCCTCATTGAAAGCTGAACGGTGGCTATGACATAGTGTTCATACTACAGTATGGTTTCTACATTGTAACAACTTGTGTTATTTGCAGTACCTCCATGTCACCCATATTACTCTTCTAGCAAATATAATTTCTTGTGCACCACAGAATAGAAAAAGGTGGGTACCACCGATCATGTCGCAACTGCACTCCATTGGAAGGGGGTCTAGATTTCTTTAGATAACTTGGAGATGGGTCATCATTTCTCATATATTTGCAGGCTACTTGAATCAACCTACAGTGAGTTGGCTGTGTATTGCTGACAGTCTCATGACTGTGAATGGTTGTGCATGTGGAGTGCGCTCTCCACTCACTGCTAGGTATGCTCGCTCAGCTATTTTCAGAACCCCCATAGCAGTGAATGGAGAGTACGTCGGCCATGCATGGCATGCTCTCCTTCACTTCGTAAGCTCCATTCTGGGGTGGGACCCGCACCTATCTGTCATTGATGGCATGTCTGAGATGGACCAACCCCTTTAAAGGACAGAAAAGTGTTAACAGACTAATAAAGTCTCCAAGAAGTGATGGAGTACATCCCCTTACCACAGACCAGAGAGCGACAGGGAAGATGCACGAACAAGTGTTTCTCATGGAGGATTCCCCCTATAGCATCTATGTGCCCTAATCTCCCAAAAAGTATAGCTATAGCAGGAATAAGGAATTTCAAAAGAAGTATGCAATAAAAAAATGTGTAAGTTTTTGTAAATGTGTAAGAAGAAGGTCCACCTTCTTCTACTTTCAGTGGTGGACAGATATGCTCAGTAGCTTCCCTTCTCCCTTCCTCCTCCCAGTGCTGACCATAGTGATCTCATGGGGAAGCAACCCTTTCATTCCTTCATCCCTGTCACAAAGCAGCAGATGCGAACCCGCTGTGCCACTTGACTAAACTCCTCTAAGGGCATTATCTAAGTGAACCCCCCATTCTTCACAGTACCCCTGAGAGTGAGGATAGACTTTCTGAGGGAGACACCAGGTTGCTACCTCTTGAGGAGGATTGGCACACGAGGCAGCTGGTCCAGGCAGACCAGGGGTTACCAATACAGTCGTAGCCAGCAGGCCGAGTCATAACCAGGAGTGACAGTGCAGGACCAAAGAATGAGGCAGAGGCGACGGCAAACAAGCAATAGGTCAGGGCAGGCGGCACCGGTACAGGTCAGGCAATCCGGGTCCGCAACAGGAGAGCCGAGACGTAGCATAAAAGGATAAAACAGGTAGCGGAGTCCAGAAAGACAAGCACGGGCAGGTACAAAGGAACACCAGCACAGACAACAGAAACCTTTGCAGGGCACAAGGACCTTTGTTGCTCAGGCACCTGGGAAGGGGCTGGACCACTTATATCGGTGCAAGAGGGCTAGGATTGGTCAGTACAGTCACATACTGTGAACAATCTGCAAAGCATGTGTAATGCCCGAGAGTGGCATTACCACTTCTGCACTTCTCTAATATCTCTAATGGTCTAATATCATGTCTTCTGTGCATTTATTTCCAAGTCCTATATAATGTGCATTTCCTATTTTGCAACTGTTTATGTTCACGTGTAATATGCCTGGTTCACCAGTAGGTGGCAGCATAAATGGCAGAGCTACAGATTCAGAGAATGGAGCTTTCCTTCCATTCTAACACCCCCCTCTGTGATGTGGTGGGCGTGTCCCACTTTCTGCAGGAAGGGTGGGGACCAGTTAGTTCCAGTTTAGGTCTTCCTTAGACAGGGGAAGGGTGTGCAGCAGGTGCACGTCCCTGTTGGACGTGCCTTGCCCAGCCCAGCTGGAGCACCTTCAGCTCAGCTGGACACGGAGGCAGAAGCTTGGAGCCTCTGAAGCCAGGAAGTATAGTTCCCTGGATAAACCTAGAGCCAGACTCCAAGAGAGAAGTTGCAGCATCCTGCTGAAGCAGAGATTCCATTTAAGCTTGTCAGCACAGCAAAGCCAGAGAGCAAGAGACATAGCAGAGAGGTGTTTGCCTGCCACCTAAATGCTAAAGCCTGCTGGGAAACAAGACAAAGCCTGAGTCTGTTTGGAGAAACTTTTAATGAAAGTAAAGCTGTTATCAACTTCACCACAAGGTCTGGACTCAATTTATTTCTTCATCCCCTTCATCAACAACCCCCCTTTTCATTGCTTCGGAGCCAATGCCTGGGGTCCAGTGTCTCCAAGTAGGAGCACTGTGACACGTGCACAAAAATTAAGGCCACTCTACACCACTCTGGCATTCCGACACCTGGGCACCATCCACAGTATCACTAAAAGGGGCCCTTTGCCCTTGTTGCTTCACTGCAACTGGTGTCACGAAAACAAGTACTTTTTTCCTCTTAAAGGGCCCTGGGGGGAGGCGCCCGCCGCACATGCTATGCCCAGGGCTGGAAGGAAACTGTGGAGTGGATTACAGGAAGGACGATGCCTGCAAGGACAAAGCCCATGACTGTGGCGGTGAATGGGGAAACACCGGCAGCTGATAACTGATGAACACAGAGCCCGGGACTGCGATGTTAAGTAGGGGAACATCGGCAGTCAGCACCTGCTGTTACAATCCCTACTTCTAAATTCATATAAAAATAGCTATAGCTCTCTCTAGACAGTGGAGAAGGAGGACAGGGGGCACTACATACTTCACCTTAGATGTGCATTGGGTATTATTTTCAATGCAGCAAAGACAAGAGTGGGGGTTAACAAAGGGCTGACTATGATGCACTCCTGGGTGATGCAGGTGCTTGACAATTACATGGGACCAGCTGCTGCCATCCTTTAGAAAAGGAAGAGACCAGAGCCACAGTGGGGTGAGTAAAGAATTGAAAAAGAGTGAAAATTACAATGGAGAGCAAAATTTTTTGAATATATAATGTTTTAGTAATGATGTGCATTACTCCAGATCTTTTTTTATTTGTTAATTATTTGGATAACACCCTTAAATACTGAAGCCCACATAGTCATACATATGTATACAAAAGATGGCCGGTTAGATTCAGCACTTCAAGGACTAGGCAGGCATGTGACAGAACAGTTATTCTCTGCATGGAGCCTTATAGGTTGGAAGCATGTAAATAAGAAAGTAATAGTCTAGAGGTCAGTTTTTTAGCTGGAGGTAGGTGCCCTTTATCTGGCTTTTATAACTCAGTGGTATTCCAATTTTGTAATTTTCAGCATTACTTTACAGGAAAAATCTCATACTATCACTTACTAATAGTGATTGTTTATCTGTAATGCCCCATATATCTGCACTCCATCCTGGTCATGTAAAATTTTCCCTTGTGTTGGTTCCCTATACCAACGACATCACGTCTACACGTCTACATCGTAGGTGTGGCAAGGCTTGTAAGTCTCGGCCGTGTAGACACATCATCAGTGACGTTGCCTCTCAGACAATGCTGCTCATTCTCCTGGACCCTGCCCTGTAGATGTGATGTCAGCAATGATACGGTGTCTTAAGATTGGGTTTTTCCAACCGGACTTCAAGCAGGCTTGGATACAGGGCTGTCATCAGAAATTTTAGGGCTCCACACAGACAAACCGTAACCGCCTTCCCCCATCCGCACCAATCTTTATTCACACTGTTTGCCAACTCCCCCCCGTAAATTCACTGTGCAAACGGTCTGGGTTTCAAATCTCACTGAAGCCTGTAAAATAATCCTGATATGAAAAGTTATGGCAGAAAAATTGAATTTTTACTTTCCAACTTTTTGTCTTTTATGGTAAAAGTTAAAATTTTTGAAAAATTTATTCTTACTAAAAAAATAAATAATAGCTCAAAATCCATTAAAGTTTTTGTAACATCCTTAGTATGAAATATCCCACAATAGTATCAGGTATTCCTCTAATCATAATAAGCTGTACAGTATGATGAACATATTATTTATGGTGATCGGTAGAGGGTGCATTATTATTTTATTATATAATGCAGTAAGGTTGAATGCTGGTGTTTTTTTTTTTGTTTTTTTTTGTGCAACTGTAAATCCCCTTTAACTCTATTCACCCAGAATAATCAGGATTCATTGAGGAACAATCTTCGTTTAATTGAATTAGACAATTTAGTGATATCATCTGCTCGATGGAGCATGAGGATATTAAAATTCAGCTCCTTTTTGGCGGTGGTTTTGCATTTATTTTTACATCTCCTATTCCCTACTGCTTGCACAAAGAGTGTGGCTGCATGCATGAAATTCGTCACCCCAGGAAATGCGCGGCGCTAATCCAACCCTGTGTTCTTCTAATTATCTACATTTAGATCTTAGCATGAGGCAATTTTTCCATCCTACAGGTTTGTGCGTGGATAAGTCTGGCATCTTTACAGAAACATTTACTGCAGGCAAGCTGGAAGGTTAAATTGAATGATCCTCGTGGTTAATAATTTGCCGTAGTTCCATATTATTGGGTGCAATTCTTAAAAGAACACTCTAAGCAAAAGTAATACATTTTTAATCAGAAACGTAAATTGTACCTCAGATCTATGCCAGCTCATGGCAGCTGTAGATTAGATTTTCTGGCACATGGACTTCCAAAAGACCTGCACCTTTTAAAATGTATGGTATGTTTTACCTAGTGCAGGGCCTGAGGGGGAGGTCCATAAAAGGGAATATAATTGTGTCATGCTCCACCCCCTGCGTACTAGGAGTAACACAATGTATCAGTTTTGCCTACGGTGTTCCTTTAAAACCTAAGCCCACGTCAGTAACTACAACAACATTGAATCCAAATTATTATACACATTTTGTCTATTGTAATACTTTAGGGTACCTAGCAACCTTTGTCTTCCCGTCTTGTTGACCACCATTTTACTACATGTAGCTACATGCCCACGAGTGGTCACAGGAAGTTCTATATGCTATGACAGCAGGGACTGTTATACTCAAATGGCATGAAGCATAAAAATTAGACAAGTGCAGTGTCCCACTGCCATGTGTATTTCTTATACATGGAGAACGTGAGACTACCAACATTTTATAGACAATCATCTTGGCTGTCTCATATATAAATTGGACTTGCTACTATTTAGCATATGATTAGTTAGGCAGATTCTTGTCATGTAACTGCATTGTTACTGCTTTGCTCCTAAAATTCTAAATTAAAATTTTTATTATTTTGTTAGTATTTAGTAAATCCTCCACACAAGCTTTCAACACTGCCTGAATCCTTCTAGGCATTTTCTCGATCAGATTCAAGCATGTCTCGACTGAAATTTGTTCCCAGGTCTCTTCTACACGTTCCCAACGTTGGTGCATACTGGTTGACTCCCTTGGGTACAAATACAGCTTTTTCTTCAACTCTATCCACAAGTGTTCGATTGGGTTGAGGTCTGGGTACTGGTGAGGACAATCCAGGACCTCGACTTCATTGTCATTGAACCATTTCTTTGCCAATCTCGTCCTTTTCATACCCATAGTACTCAAGTGTATGAAGTAACTTGTCTTGTAGGATATTCATATACAGCTCAGCATTCAGACTACCATCGTTACTGGTCAAGTATCTAACTCCTTTGGCTGTGAAACAACCCCATATCATCAGGCTTCCTCCACCAAACTTGACAGTTCCTTCAATTTCTCGATCCATTAGACCCCTTTTACCTTGTTTCTTCCAGACCGATTTGCACCCATCAGACACTTTCATCTCATCGCTCCAAATCACCCATTTCCAATCTTCTACTATCCACTGTTAGTATTTTTTTGCAAACTCAAACAGATGCTTTTTATGACGGTATTGAAGTTGAGGCTTCTTTACCTTTTTTTGGGCTTTGTGCTTGCCTGTGATCTCACTATTACGAAACATACGAGCCATCTCCACTGCTGTGTTTGTCGTGCCAGAACTGATAGACCTTGTGATGAGCCAACTTGTTGACATTGATATTTTGCTTGGACGTCCACCTTTTGATGTTTCTAGCATTAATTGATGCTGAGAGCCTCAGATTGGCAGCCATGAGGAGGGTTTGGGTGTACTCCTGGGCATCAGGCCACCGGGAAATTTCCCTGTAGGGTCTATTGCCAGTCCGCACCTGGCTATTAGGGAATGTGAGAACACATTGTAATTTGTAATATACAAGAAGAAAAAGATTGTTCCACCACCAGGAGCAATCTGCATAACTAATCATATGCTAAATAGTTGCAAGTCCAATTTATGTATGAGACAGCCAAAATGATTGTCTATAAAATGGTGGTATCTCACGTCCGAAGCTGTAGTGGATGATGAGATATGGAGCCTGTAAGTCAAAAGTTAAGTACATTGTTACCTTCTCAGTGTATCTATGCTACCAAAAAGGTCAAAGTTGTGATTTATGGAATATTTTTGCATTTTCTTGTGTAAAAAGCAGTATAGAAAAAACACGTCACAACAACCAGCCACTAGGTGGGGCTATGGTCACTCACCCCACAGGAAGGAGTCTAATTGAGACAGTACAGTCAGTGTAGAGACAGTGGATGCCTAGACATTGATGAGTGTAGATGCAGAGAACCACTTCTAGAGAGAAAACCAGAGAAGCAAAGATGTAGAGAATAGAGCAAAATATATATTTAAGAAGCATACCAGTGAAATACAGAACATTAAAGCACTTTCAAAACTCTAAATACAAAGGGCTCATTTCTTAAGCTTAAATACACCTATATTAGGCATATTTCAGGTGCAGATTGCGGCGTAACAGTTAGTTGCACCGCAATCTGCGACTTTTCCCCACTCATGCCAGGTCTAAAACAGTGGCCGTGGGCGATGAAGGGGGCATGCCAGCAGGTCTGTCTCATTCATCATTTTCTACTCCTGTTTTAGGCGTAGAAAATGGTCTAAATGTAAGACAGCAAGGAAGCTGTCTTACACTTAGAAGCGGTGCTGGATGCACTGAAGTTATGTAGAGGCCTGCGCCCTTACATAACTTCGGTGATCCACCGCCAGTGCAGAGGCTTTATTAACCCTTTTGCTACCACCGCTGTACAGGTACGGCGCTGGAGTGATGGGTAAACATGCAGAGACCCGCGGCTAATGACCGCGACCGGTAGTAATGCCGACCGTGGTCATTAAAGCCTTTTAGATGCTGTGATCAAGTGTGATCACGGCATCTAAAAGCTCAAAAATCTGGAAAAGAACGCTTCCGGGCTTCTTACCGGCAGACCCAGGGTATTAAAGCTGCAATTCTTATTTTGGCCAGCAGGCGGCATGGTCTCACCAAGTCACACGTCTCAGGCAATAGACAGCCAATGAATGTAGCAGACTTCTGCCAGGCACGGGTATGAGTCGAACTCCACTGGCTCAGCTTCAGTCACAGACCACATCCAAGATGCACTTCAGGCGCCACATACATTAGAACTCATCCTGCGATGAGGTATGAATTTTTTTTTGTATAAAGTTTTTTTTTAACTTTGTTATTAATGAGGGGTACAATCTCCGCCCCCTGTCATTACACCCGCTATTTAATTAGAAATGCACTTCGTCATGAACAAATTTTTGGTAACATTTCGGCAAAACAGCCAAATCGAATTTTGGAAATACTTTGATCATCACTAGTGATAAGGAAAAGAGGAGAGGGAAAGCTGGTTGTATGGAGGTCACTGATTAATATATTATATTAATTAGTGTAAAATGATATTAATTAGTGTAAAAAATTTTTTTTTTTACAAAGGTGTCCATATCCTTTAATGGGTTTATCCAAGTCATTTTTATTGGTGATCTATCCTCAGGACAGGTCATCGATATCAGATCAGCGGGGGTCCAACACCTGACTGGTTAAAGAGAAGGTGTGTGCTGCGCCAACGCAGCTTCTCTTCATTGTTTTCCTGTTCGCCATCGCAACAGCAGCGGTGAGCAATGTAATTACAGGAAGCCGTCCCACTTACTTCTATGGGACGGCTCCTTCCTAGTCAAGTGTAAAACCAATCTCATAAAACGCTGTAAAACAAATCCCATAAAACTGTGGCTGAATTAAAAAAAAAATTGTTTCCAATTTCACCCCACTTGAATTTTTTTTCTAGCTTCCCATGTATGCAATTAATAAATGATACCATTAGAAAGTATAACTTGTCCCGGAAATAACGCGTCCTCAGACGGCTATGTGAACAGAAAAATAACGTTATGGAACTGGGAAGGCAGGGGGTAAAAAATTAAAATGCAAAAATACAAAATCACCTGGCAAAGAAGTGGTTAATCATGTTGACATATCCTATAGGAGATGTAGACTCCATACAAATCCGTATATGTGTCAGATAACGGCTGGTGGAGACGTTACAAGTCATTTTCTATGCATAAAAACACAAATCGCCTCTCTTCACAGTTAACCTACTTTCATAAAATTTCCTCTCATCTTAGAACTTGACCTCTGCTGGTGACATTTTGTGACTCAGATACAGAACTCCCCCTCGTACCTCCTGTTTCATATATTTGATGTCTTCTTGCTCTTTCATCTTTCCTCCCAGCTGCTCTTCTTGAGGTCCTTAAGGACTAGGACAATGTAGAGTAATCCGGCATTTGAAGTCACAAGACGAATGCAGCAAACACAGCGTGATGGAAGTAATGAAGACAAGCAGCTTGGTGGTGAGGACGCCGTTCTTCATGATCTTACATCCTACCTACATCTGACAGATATTCTCCGCTACAGATGTCAACTGGAAGAGTTCCTTCAATCTACTAGCAATTTCAGCTCCATCCCCAAGCCATAATTCTGGCCTTAATTGGTGCTGAATTGGAGATGTCTTGTCTTTCTCCATTAGGATTGATTCCTGATAGTTTGGAGCTCTGTAGACATTCTAAGACTTACTAAGGAGCCACCAGCCCCATCCAGTTATCTGAGAAGAGAGCCAAGGTGAAGGTCACACGAAAGATAAGATCCCATGAAAGATAAGATAGCATATCTTATAGTACTGGATTTTCTAGAAAAAGTGCATATTACCATCAGCTGACTACACCTAAAATGCATCATACATAATGACTACGCACCTAACTCAATAAAGGGTTGTCACAACTCGAAGCCCAAAATAGTAACATCATCTTTTCCTGGGTTTGTTATGAATGGAACTGTTTGAGCATGTATATCATTAGCCCCTTAAAGGGGTTGTCACAAGATTTAAAGGGGTTGTGTCACGAACATATAGAAACATAGAAACATAGATTGTGTCGGCAGATAAGAACCATTTGGCCCATCCAGTCTGCCCAATATACTAAATACTATGGATAGCCCTTGGCCCTATCTTATATGAAGGATGGCCTTATGCCTATTCCATGCATGCTTAAACTCCTCCACTGTATTTGCAGCTACCACTTCTGCAGGAAGGCTATTCCATGCATCCACTACTCTCTCAGTAAAGTAATACTTCCTGATATTTCTTTTAAACCTTTGCCCCTCTAATTTAAAACTATGTCCTCTTGTAGCAGTTTTTCTTCTTTTAAATATTCTTTCCTCTTTTACCTTGTTGATTCCCTTTATGTATTTAAAAGTTTCTATCATATCCCCTCTGTATTCTACAGTTTTGAGACCAGCACCGGGATCTGAATACTTTTGTAATTTCATGTAATGAAAAATTTAGTACAGCTAGTGAGCTATTCAATAAAATATGTATGTATAGCACCACCTGCTGTTTGTTCAATTCCTTCATTTTTTGGCCATCTCACTGAGCTGGCTGCACGCGCTCAGTTTAAATTTTCAACTGCCTCCAGCCATATGCTCGGTCAGAAGCTGAGGCAGTTGCAGGTAGAGAGCTGCAGCAGAAACAACATGCCCCCTGAGCTGTGATAGGGAGAGAAATGCAGCAGAAAGGACACCCCCTGAGCTGCCATGCTGAAGAAAGTCTACCAGAGCAATGAATGTGGAGATCTCTGGATCCATGTGAGGTCTAGGGCTGGTTCTAGCTTTGTTAGAAAGGTACTGTCATGTACTATATGTTGTATGATTCTCATTTTTTACATCAACCCCTTTAACTCCTTCCCGACAAAAGACGTAATAGTACGTCATGGCGGCAGGTGCGTTCCCGCATTTTGACGTACTATTACTATTACATCATGGTACTATTACATCATGGTGATCGGGCAGGCACCGGAACGGTGCACGCCCGATCACTGCAGGGGTTCGGCAGTCCCTGATAGCCGGGCCCCTGTATACATATTAGTTATCGTCACGTCCGTAACAACCAGCTCTATAAAAATATCACATGAAATAACCCCTCAGGTAAACACAGTAAAAAAAAAAAAACTGTGCCAAAAAAAGCCATTTTTTGTCACCTTACATCACAAAAATTGCAACACAAAGCGATCAAAAAGGCGTATACCCCCAAAAATAGTACCAAACAAACCGTCACCTCATCCCACCAAAAATTTGATCCTACCGAAGACTATCGCCCAAAAAATTAAAAAAATATGACTCAGACAATGGAGACACTAAAATATTATTTTTTTTGTTTCAAAAATGCTATTATTGTGTTAAAGTGAAATAAATAAAAAAAAGTAGATATGTTAGATATCGCCGTGCTCTATAAAAATATCACATGACCTAACTCCTCAGGTGAACACCATAAAAAAAACATAAAAACAGTGCCAAAAAAGCCATTTTTTGTCACCTAACATCATTTAAAGTGCAACACCAAGCGATCTAAAAGGCGTATGCCCCCCAAAATACAACCAATTAAACTGTAATCTCATCCCACAAAAAATGAGCCCCTACCTAAGACAATCAGTCAAAAAATAAGAAAGCTATGGCTCTCAGACTATGGAGACACTAAAACATAATTTTTTTGTTTCAAAAATGCTATTATTGTGTAAAACTTAAATAAATAAGAAAAAGTATACATATTAGGTATTGCCACGTCTGTAACAAACTGCTCTAAAAAAAAATCACATGATCTAACCCCTCAAGTGAACGATGTAAAAATAAATAAATAAAAACTGTGCCAAAACAACCATTTTTTTGGTCACCTTGCTTCATAAAGTGCAATAATCCTGTTAACTTTTCCTGCAAAAAATGAGCCCCTGCACAAGATGATTGGCAGAAAAATTTAAAAAATATGGCGTTCAGAAAATGGAGACACAAAAACATATTTTTTTTAATGTAAAACTGAAACAAACAAACAAACAAAGTAGACATATTTGATATCACCGCATCCGTAACAACCTTCCCTATAAAAATAGCGCATGATCTAACCTGTCAGATGAACGTAAAAAAATTAAAGTAAAAAAACTGCAATTTTTTGGTTACCTTGCCTCACAAAAAGCTTAATATAGAGCGATTAAAAATCATATGTACCCCAAAATAGTACCAATAAAACTGTCACCTTATCCCTTAGTTTCCAAAATGGGGTCACTTTTGAGAGTTTCTACTGTAGGGGTGCATCAGGGGGGCTTCAAATGGGACATGGTGTTTAAAAACCAGTCCAGAAAAATTTGCCTTCCAAAAACCATGCGGCCGTCCTTTCCTTCTGCGCCCTGCCGTGTGCCCGTACATCAGTTTACGACCACATGTGGGGTGTTTCTGTAAACCTCAGAATCAGGGTAATAAATGCTGAGTTTTGTTTGGCTGTTAACCCTCGATGTGTTAAAGAAAGAAATGGATTAAAATGGAAAATCTGCCAAAAAAGTGAAATTTAGACATTGTATCTCCATTTTCCTTTAATTCTTGTGGAACACCTAAAGGGATAACAACGTTTGTAAAATCAGTTTTGAGTAACTTGAGGGGTGTAGTTTCTACAATGGGGTCATTTATGGGGGTTTCTATTATATAAGCCCCAAAAAGAGACTTCAGACCTGAACTAGTCCTTAAAAAGGGAGTTTTGGAAATTTTCTTAACATTTTTTAGAATTGCTTCTAAAATTCTAAGCCTTCTAACGTCCCCAGAAAATAAAATGACATTTACAAAATGAGGCAAACAAAAAGTAAACATATGGGGAATGTTAAGTAATAAATATTTAATGAGGTATCACTTTCTGTTTTAAAAGCAGAGAAATTTTAATTTAGAAAATTGTGAATTTTTCTAAGTTTTTGGTAAATTTGGGATTTTTTTCATAAATAAAGGTGAACTATATTGACTCAAATTTATGACTGTCATGAAGTACATTTGTATGTATGTGTCACGAGAAAACAATCTCAGAATGGCTTGGATAAGTAAAAGCGTTCCAAAGTTATTACCACATAAAGTGACACATGTCAGAGTTGGAAAAAATGGCCTGGGCAGGAAGGTGAAAACTGGCCCGGGGTAGAAGGGATTAAACTTTAAAATAGGAAGAAGTCTCTGATCGGTAGGCTCCAGTGTCCTCCATACGGAGTGGTGGTCAAGCGTGTGCACTGTCACTTTATTCATCTCTATGGGATTGCTATAGAGAAGCAGAGTACACAGCTCAGCTATCTCCAAAGGGATAACCTTGAGACAACCCCTTAACAGCCCTTTAAGGGCTGGCCTAGTTTGGCCCTCAGCACACAGCATATTGTCTATCTTTCATCGATGCATAACTTTTATTTTCTCATCGACATACTGTAGCTTTATAAGAACTTTTTGTTTTTTATCACAGACTAGTTATATTTTCCAAATTACCGTTTTAAGGTATGTACCTATAACTCATTAAGTAACTTTTATTCATGTACTAATGGGGTTTAAAGGGAACCTGTCACCATGTTCTGACATATAAAACCAAATGTACCTTAATGCTTGTTTACCCTGATACAGTGGATATAAAAAGTCTACACACCCCTGTTAAAATGTCAGGTTTCTGTGCTGTAAAAAAAATGAGACAAAGATAAATCATTTCAGAACTTTTTCCACCTTTGATGTGACCTATAAACTGTACAACTCAATTGAAAAACAAACTGAAATATTTTAGGTAGAGGGAAGAAAAAATATAAAAATAAAATAATGTGGTTGCATAAGTGTGCACACCCTTAAACTAATACTTTGTTGAAGCACCTTTTGATTTTATTACAGCACTCAGTCTTTTCGAGTCTATCAGCATGGCACATTTTGACTTGGCAAGATTTGCCCACTCTTCTTGACAAAAACACTCCAAATCTGTCAGATTGCGAGTGCATCTCCTGTGCACAGCCCTCTTCAGATCACCCCACAGATTTTCAATCGGATTTAGGTCTGGGCTCTGGCTGGGCCATTCCAAAACTTTAATCTTCTTCTGGTGAAGCCATTCCTTTGTTGATTTGGATGTATGCTTTGGGTCATTGTCATGCTGAAAGATGAAGTTCCTCTTCATGCTCAGCTTTCTAGCAGAAGCCTGAAGGTTTTCTGCCAATATTGACTGGTATTTGGAACTGTTCATAATTCCCTCTAGCCTAACTAAGGCCTCAGTTCCAGCTGAAGAAAAACAGCCCCTTGGCATGATGCTGCCACCACCATGCTTCATTGTGGGTATGGTGTTCTTTTGGTGATGTGCAGTGTTGTTTTTGAGCCAAACATATCTTTTGGAATTATCGCCAAAAAGTTCAACCTTGCTTTTGGGAGACTTTAGATGTGTTTTTGCAAAATGTAGCCTGGCTTGGATGTTTTTCTTGGTAAGAAAAGGCTTTCGTCTTGCCACTCTACCCCATAGCCCAGACAAATGAAGAATACGGGAGATTGTTGTCACACGTACCACACAGCCAGTACTTGCCAGATATTCCTGCAGCTCCTTTAATGTTGCTGTAGGCCTCTTGGTCGCCTCCCAGACCAGTTTTCACCTCGTCTTTTCATCAATTTTGGAGGGACGTCCAGTTCTTGGTAATGTCACTGTTGTGCCATATCTTCTCCACTTGATAATGACTGTCTCCACTGTGTTCCATGGTATATCTAATGCCTTGGAAATTATTTTGTACCCTTCTCCTGACTGATACCTTTTAGCAATGAGGTCCCTCTGATGCTTTGGAAGCTCTCTGTGGACCATGGCTTTTGCTGTGGGATGCGACTAAGAAAATTTCAGGAAAGACCAACTAGAGCAGCTGAACTTTATTTGGGGTTAATCACTTTAAATGGTGGCCGGTGTATGCCGACTCCTATTTAACATGATTTTAAATGTGATTACTTAATTCTGAACACAGCTACATCCCCAGTTATAAGAGGGTGTGCACACTTATGCAACCACATTATTTTCGGGTTTTTTTTTTGTTTTCTTTCCTCCACCTAAAAGATTTCAGTTTGTTTTTCACTTGACTAAATAAATAGATAAGAGGGGCACACCTACAACTGAAAATCACATGGGACACCAGCCAATACGTATGTGTAACTATTTGTGGCCACAGCCTGAACTTTAACTTTCACTTATTAATAGAGACATTGCGCATCTGAATTATTTCTAAAGACTGTATACATAGACAAACACGATACGATCCAGTCAATCTAAAGTTACCATCAACCAGTGATATTGCTACATAATACAATACAAGTACCTCTATGGTTTTATGTTTTTTAGTAAATATGCATGTTTTAATGTGATTATATTGAGGACCCTCACTTGATTTTATATTGTGGTGTCAATAAATAGTTACACATACGTATTGGCTGGTGTCCCATGTGATTTTCAGTTGTAGGTGTGCCCCTCTTATCTATTTATTTAGTCAGTCCATTTACCTTAAAAGATCGGGGATATCTTTTTCAGGGGGAGCACCCATTCCTTGTTATTGGAGGGTGAGCCAATCCAATCATCTAAGTGTTTTTCACTTGAGTTGTACAGTTTATAGGTCACATTAAAGGTGGAAAAAGTTCTGAAATGATTTTTCTTTGTCTCATTTTTTTACAGCACAGAAACTTGACATTTTAACAGGGCTGTGTAGACTTTTTATAGCCACTGTGTATATATATATATATATTTACAGTATGTATATGGCATAATGTGTTTGGCATACTAAATATGTGAATTTTCAGATTTTTCACACAGGCCATTTAATACTGTATTTATTTGTATGGAGATGTAATGGATTACTTTTTCCTGTTCTGTATGGAATATTTTATAATGTAATTTTTTTATATATTCCTGTCATGTACCAATAAATGTGTATTTTTTTAAAATTATTTTTGGCTTAGTGTGGCTTTTTTTCTCGAATTTTGGGGTATTTGTCTGCAGCACCAAAATAGTTTCTTTAGGTGTTTCTTCAATGTGCCAGTAGAGGATAGGGATCCAGTGTGTCACTGAACAGATTTGACTAGGGGTTACTCCGAAGGACATTGTCTTGGCAGCCCTCTGGTCTTCACCCTTTCACTCCGATACAGGGATCTGGACTCTGCTGCAGACGAACCACCATTCTGCTACCTCCTGGAGTAGTCTCTCTTCAGTGACTGCTCACCCAGGGGGGACAAGAGACAATTATGCCGAGCACCAAAGGATCAAATAAAACTGTAGGAACAATCTGAGGTCAGAGCAGAGTTCATACCATCTGGAAAACAGGCCAAGCATCCAAGGATCAGGGACTTGAGGGTCATGTAGAGGTCAACAAAGAGTCAAATATAGTATATAGTCAAAGGTTGAGCATTGGAGGAAGAGGTTATGCAAGCAAGGAGCAGACCTCAGGCTGTGTGGAAGGACAGAGCATTGCTACTCCAGCAGCCATGCCCCCCGGAAAGAAGCAGAGCAACGCCAGTGGGCACGGACTGAGCAAAAACGACAAGTGTGATTTAAAACTGTTGGAAAAGCAACTGTGCTGAAAACTTACCTCTGAAAGAGAATGGAACAGACTACTACAGATGGTTGAGGACCATTAAAAGGACAGTGCATGAACATTAAAGCCAGTAAAGGTAACACACGCATATGACTATAGACTTTACTGCACGTGGTTTAGGTTATATTGCTTCAGGCTCCTACCATACTACTAAGATGGACTGGCCATCCACTATAAGACTGTACATCGCAGTTGGGAACTGTAGAAATATACAGCAAGGACTTGCGTGCCTTTGGTTAATTGTGAAGATTGCATGGTAGACCTAGAGAGAACTTTTGGAAAACTTCTGCCTGGTGAAATATTTAAGAACTGTGCCTGCTACTAATAATAGTCATTGCCTCCATCATCCGACAGCCCTTACGCTGTCCTCCTGCCTTGTAGCCCACTACCAGTTCACCATCAAGCGTACCCTGGCCAAACACCAGGCAGGGGAACCCAGAACCTAGGGTGTGTCCCAAGGGGAGGAAAGGGTACACACCTCCAACCACTGCAGTCGTGGCGTAAGGGAGAGCCCCTGGCACCACTCACATACTCTCTGCCCTCACGCCTCCCATATGTATAATATTATTAAGACTTAAGTTGCTGCAATGACTTTATCTACAGAAATAACATTTGGTGGAAAATTTCTTCAAAAACTTTTATTTTATCCTTCTTTCAACTGATAATAAACCCAACCTACTGAAAAAAGTTGTGATCTCCCACGCAGTTCAAGCCCTTTCCCCAATTTACTTCTCACTTACCATCAAGCCTCTGGTGACACTCACACCTTAGCTTTTACATATATAATCACCAGTGAGCAAGTAGGTTCTTTCATGGAGCAGTTTATTGTTTTTTAGTTATAAATGTTAAAGTCATTTCATGCAGAAGTCTCTGCTGGGAGCCAATGTCTGACTAATCCTCACACCTTCACCTTTTGTTGAAGTAAAAAAATGCAAAATATTACAAAGCACGATCTAGAGTTTACATCTGCGGTATACTGGGTGAAACAAATGTACAAATTGAGCACTGTTTGAACTTTTAACATCTGAATTACACAGTTGAGGAATTTATTTCAAGCGTAGGTTCATCTCTGGTAAACGTGTACTTATGAATAAACAGCAATCGCTTAAAGAGCACCCCTTCAGCAGGATCCACCCCATTAAACCAGGCATGTGGTCTGGTAGGGTTGATCCTGCTGATTAAATGATACATTTCGTGTGAAAATCAGTTGCAGCATTCCTACCAGGGACTATTTCTGGTTTAAGAGGGTTGATCCTGCTGACAAGTCCTCTCTAAAATGGTGTGCTATAGATTTTGTTGGAATCAGTTTTTTTGTCTACAGAAGATGCGACCTCATCGTAGCACTTGGTTATATAGGCCTCTACTTAGCACCACTTTCAATTTTGTCTCTAAGAGGTGCAATGTTTTTGTAAAAGTTGAGACATCTGCACTATCCCTTACCATGGTCCCTGCTAAAAGTTTTATTGTTCTGAAGTTGAATTGAAGTGAAATGTTGAGATTAATTGTATTTGTGTTTGCCTACTTAATAGTACTATATAGATATGTCAGGGTTAACAACCTTGACTCCCTTTAGGTTTCCCCTTAGCTCCTCACTCCATCTTCTCTCCTTCACACTCTAAAGCTCAACCCCCTAACTAGGCCTGAACTACACTATTTATACTGTGGTGCTACCCCCATCTAGTGGTGGATGTATGCAATGCACCTGACAGCCTGGTAAATAGGAACATAAAAGGATGACACATTACAGCATGATATACAGATGATAACAAAAATCGTTTGCAGTTCCCACAAATGCTAGTGGGACGCTGCACTATTATCTGCATTATTGGTTTTCTGATATTTGCTCCTTTTTTTGTATATTGGAGTCTTTACTTGCATTATATAAATGCACTTTATCTTTTCTCATTATTATTATAGTATTAAATCGCATTTCGGTGTATTACTTTTTAGTCGGGTATCCCGATGCATTATTTCTTACCTCACCTTTTATCAGCCTGGACATATAGTGGGAGACTGGTTTAAGAGTGTGCCTATCATAACATTATTTTCAGTGTGTATGTGATTTTTAGTGGTTTTAGATTTTTGCACTGATCTGTACACATTGGAATAAAGATTATATATATATTTTCTTTATATATTCACTTTATATACTTTCACCTCATGGGCTTGTTCAAATACTATCTGGAGGATAAGTTATCAATAGTGTTGAGGGAATCGAAGTGGACTTCGATACGAATTTCAGGGAAAATTTGATTCGCTGTGAAGCCGAATTTCCTCGGGCTTCATGGTAAAGAATCAATTTTGCCTGAAATGGAGGGGGGAAAAAACATACTCACCTCATCCATTTGAGCACAAATTGAATATCCTGCGAGATCCTGGTGATATATGACATCACCACGACGCCCAGCGTGAAGATGTCATAAAACACTGTGCAAGATTTTGCGCGGGATCTTGAATCAAGATGGCCTCTTCGTGCTCAAATGGATAAGGTGAGTATTGTTTTTTATTAACCGATTAACCGCTGAAACCCCTCGTTTTTTATCTCAGATGACGCGGTCAGCAATGAACGCGGCATCTGAGAGGTTCAATGACGGGGGGGGGGGGGGGGGCGGTTCAATCGCCGTTCCCCGTCATTGCACCCTCTACTTACAAAGAAATGTAATTCAGTAATTAGTCACGAAGCAAATTTCTAAGTGAAATTCGGCAAAGCAGCCGAATTGAAGTTTTGTAAGTATATGAGTATCGAAAAGCTGGACAACCTCTTAAAAAATTTTTGCCTTCTGGTCACAGTATGAGAATGAGTGAGAAGAACGACCTTGGTGTCTGATGACCTTGTAATGCAGAGAGCAGGAACATTAGAGGGCTCGGCGCAATGTAGGGTCATCGAGTTTTCATCTGAATTACGGTATATCTGAATTACACATTGTGGACTGAACTGTGTAAAAAACTCATCATTTTTTATTAACATTATATTTAATTTTGATCAAATGGATTAGATGCTATTAAGATCTTGTTCCTTTCGAGTCACACTTAACATTTATATTTAGAGTTTTTAAAGGAAAAAAACATTTCTTGCATTTCCATTGAAGGGGACCAAATATTCCATTTTAGAATGAATTTAGTCCAAACACTCTGAAGAGATGAAGTAAATATTTTGAATGAGAGAAGATTCTCGGGAACTCGTGAAATACTATTATTTATGTCTCGGGGATGAAAACTTTCTTCATTGCTTATTGTTTCTGCCATTAAAATCACGTTCCCTTTCCAAATTGCCATGTGTGGACATGGAGGGCTTATTAACGAGAGCAGAATCCGGTCTCCTCAGAATCTGCTTATTCCTCACAGAGACGTAATACCTTGTTCTTCTCCAAACTGTGTGTACAGGGATGATCTTCCTATTTAGCTGGGCTGGTTGTCCTACCTCCTTGTCTGCCTTTGTCCTACCTCCTTTCCTTTGGGTCTTCTAGTGTTTGCTAGCCCCAATAAAAGTGTGCTTATTCCCTCTGTCAGCCCTTGTAGGCTTGTACAAACCCTGCACTGATTCTCGCTGCCTGCTCTGACCTCGGATTTCTTTGTCAGATATGTACAACACTGCCTGCTCTGACCTTGGATTGCTTTCTTGGATATGTATGAACACTGCCTGCTCTGACCTCTGATTGCTTACTTGGATATGTACGAACACTGCCTGCTCTGACCTTGGATTGCTTTCTTGGATATGTAGGAACACTGCCTGCTCTGACCTCTGATTGCTTACTTGGGTATGTACGAACACTGCCTGCTCTGACCTTGGATTGCTTACTTGGATATGTATGAACACTGCCTGTTCTGACCTCTGATTGCTTACTTGGATATGTACGAACACTGCCTGCTCTGACCTCTGATTGCTTACTTGGATATGTAGGAACACTGTCTGCTCTGACCTTTGATTGCTTTCTTAGATATGTAGGAACACTGCCTGCTCTGACCTTGGATTGCTTTCTTAGATACGCATGAACTCTGCTTGGCCTGATCTTGGCCTGTTATTACTTGACCCCTTGGTGCTTTGCCCGGACTATTCCAGTTGGTAGTGGTCTGGTTGGTTCCCTGTAGGAAAGTCCATATCTCTGTATAAAAGTTAAGGAGTGAACACTAGGGGACAGCCAGGACAACACCCTTAGGTTTTGTGACGCTTCGGTGTGGGAGTAAAACACCACACTGAGTATAGGAGGGAAGGGGGGTACAGGGAATCAGGCCTGAGAACTAGGGAAGGAAAATGGACACCTCCTAGTGAAAACCCTAACCAAAATCCTGACTGACTACCAGTATGAACAGACCCCAAAGGTAGGTGAGTTCAAATGCAGGAATACCTAGAGTCCTATCAAGCCCTATAGGACCCTGGTACTAATGGCAGGGATGAGACTACCTGTTCCTCCAAAAGAAAGGACAAACAGGAGTCTCCTTCAGGCCTAATACAAAGAATAGGGAAATGCAACACACAGAACCCAAACAAAATACAAAAGGGAAAGTAAAGACTTAACTTCAAAGGAGCAATGGAAGCCCCAGGAACTCAGCCGAGATCCAACCACAATCTATTCAAAGGTCCAAACAGAAGCTAGAAACCACACAGCATTGTGGGAGAAGCAACTATAAATAGAGAAGGTTAAATGACCCTAATAGCCACATCTGGGGAAAGAAGGTGTGGCAAGTACCAGAAACAACACAGACGTCATTTGATCCAAACGGAAAACATGTCAGATAAAACCACGTGTTGCCAGTCTCACAGATCTCCTGCCACCTGTCGCGGGAACGTCCTTGACAGGTTTAGCCCAAAGACAAACTTGTGAGTTGGCACAGTGAATCCACGTCCACTGCCTGTTACAGTAATGCCTTTTAAAGAATAAGAGTCATTTGTAGTCTCTTTGACCACCGGCGTCAGAATACTCAACTGCTCTTGTAGTAGCGTCGACAAAAACATAAAAATTGTTAATTTGAAGACCACTTTTTACTTCTTTGCAGTCCATCACCAAACTCCTGATCCCTTTTTGTGTTACAGCACCCTCTATCTGTGTTTCCTGTGTTTACTGTGCATACACACCTGGACATCAGCCCTATTTTCTCACTGTATTGTTTGACGCTATACATTGCCATCCAGATTGTTTATGAACTTTAGGTTTGTACCTGTCCCAATAGAGCATTTTGTGTGTTATACATCCTTACCTTTGCTGCAAATTTTTGCATTTCCAATTGGTACCCTACCGTAGTGTATCAACCTCACTTCTGTTTTCTGACAATTTGCTCATTCTTGATATTTCCAATTGAATTAGACTGACCACCTGGACCTCTATATCAGGTTTACACCTCTTCTGTGCCTAACATCCTGACAGCCAATCGTTGACTACTCAGGAGGATGAGACCTTAGAATCTAATTGGAAAGTCAATGCCTCCATGTCGGGGATTTCGGTAAAAAACAGGAGACTTTGTTAGACTGTGCTTCCTGATTTGTTTGCCAAACTAATTGTGATGTAACAACCAAGTGGTTTACCAGCCAACGGATGGGAGTCACATGCGGCTCTTGAATAACCACCATATAGCTTTACATACTATTGAGCCCCTATGGGCAATACAGATCTCACCCTTTAGGGATCAACAGTGACCATATCACTGGAGTTTAGCTGAAAATTAGCTAACAGGCACTTGACTCTACATTGACCAGGCTAAGATAGCAGCCGTCCCCGGCAGCCATCTTAGCTAAGGGCCCAGGGAGGCTTCACCTCCTCCCTGCAGCCTAGATCGATGTGATTGGCCAGTCAATGGTGACCGGCCAATCACAGCTCCATCACTATAAAAATGAGGGGGCTGCAGGTGGGCTCCTTTGGGGGTGATTGGCGTTGAAATGGACAGCAAGAATCAATTCCGAGGTTAGACAGGGAACACCGGTATTTGGCACCTCCTGTAGGCACTGCGATTGGCTGAGGTCCTTTGAGCACGCCTCCATTCTATATAATGACGTGCTGAGAAGTTCTGTGTCCCTCTGTCCTGTTATGTGGCCTGCTGGGACTTGTGGTGCACCTGTGCTCCATTGCGATCTACTGTGCAAAAAAAAAAAAAGACAGTCTCTGGAAAACCTGTCTCTCCTGCATTGTTTAGTGATGTCATAGTACATTTGCAGCAGGTCCAGATCCCTGATCCCTAAGACCCAATTCCTGTCCCTATTCCTCATCGTTCCATTGCCACATTCCACTTGTCCTCCACCTCACTGTCATCATTAAGTGATGAGTGACCCTCAAGAAGGGGCCCCAGGACAATAACTGAGGACCCTACGCCCTGAGGATTATTAGCCTCAGATTCAGGAGCTCTGGAATCTAGGTTGACACTGCGATCTATACATAAGTTGATTCTTTTCAAATTCTTTTAATCTGAAGATATTAGAAATGTAATGGTGGCCCAGACTGATTTATATGCCCAACAATTTATTGCCCAGAACTAGTGATGATCGAGCATGCTCGGCACATGGCGGTATGTGGCCGAATACCGCATGTGCTTGAGCGCAATGCTCGAGTCTCCGCCCTGCACGTTTCTTGGCTGCTACGCAGCCAAGAAACGTGCAGGTAAGTACTGCCCTCACTGTAATGCCGTAGCCATGTTGGCTGCTGGCATTACAGTGATTGGCTGGCCGCAACGCCTCATCGATACAGCACCCGATGACGCATGTTCGGCTCATTCTTAGTCAGGGAGAGCTGTGCTGAGGAAGGGACAGACAGTGTAGGGAGTGATTAAAGAATATTTTTACCACCAAAACTTTTCAGAGACCCAAAAGTCCTTTAAAGGACTATTGTGTGTGGCAGCAGCAATCTATATTTTTAGCGCAAACTGCACTAAATTGCTAAAACTTTACAGACCCAAAAGTCCTTCTAAGGACTATTGTGTGTGGCCGCAATATCTATTTTTAGCGCATCCTGCGCTAAGTAGCGTACAATAGTTAGGCCGCTGCAGACAGCGACATTAGCTGCGCCACATCTCTTGTGTAATGTGTGCGCATCCAAAAAATATCTGTGGCATCCAGTGTACTTTTTCCGTAGACGGTGTCCGCTGCGGACAGTGACATTACCAGCGCCACATCTGCAGTGTAATGTGTGCGCATCCAAAAAATACCTGTGACATACAGTGTACTTTTTCCGTAGACGGTGTCTGCTGCGGACAGTGACATTACCAGCGCCACATCTGCAGTGTAACGTGTGCGCATCCAAAAAATACCTGTGACATACAGTGTACTTTTTCCGTAGACGGTGTCTGCTGCGGACAGTGACATTACCAGCGCCACATCTGCAGTGTAACGTGTGCGCATCCAAAAAATATCTGTGACATACAGTGTACTTTTTCCGTAGACGGTGTCTGCTGTGGACAGTGACATTAGCTGCGCCACATCTGCAGTGTAACGTGTGCGCATCCAAAAAATATCTGTGACATACAGTGTACTTTGTGAATAGACGGTGTCGACTTCTGACAGTGACATTAGCTGTGCCACATCTGCAGTGTAACATGTGCGCTTCAAAAATGTATCTGTGACAAACAGTGTACTTTTTTGCGTAGACACTGCGGACAGTGACATTACCGGTGGTACCTCTCCTGTATAACGTTTCCTCATCCCAAACACCTGTGACATTGCCTGTAATTTTTCATTAGCCACTGGTGACAGCATTGACATTACCTGCGGGATATCTCCTGTGTGACGTTTCCACATCCCAAATACCTTTTTAAATTTGTTTGCGCATACACTTCCAAATCCTACGCTACTGTACGTGTGACAGACTTTCAATCATATATAACATTTAATATGAAGAAGGCGAGCAGTAAGGGACGTGGCCGTGATGCTGATGGTGCATGTGGAGGGCGTGGCCCTGGGTGCAGTGAAACTGTGCCTGCTGCCAGAGCACAAGAAAAACACTCATCCACGACACCTAGTTACATGTCCCAGTTTGCAGGGCAGCGCAGGACACCACTCTTGAAGTCAGACTAGTGCGACCAGGTGGTCGGTTAGATTGCAGCAGATAAGGCTTCCAGTCGGTTAAGCACCACCCTGTCTTCCACCAAGTCCAGTCTCAGTAGCCAAGAGTCTGCTCAACAGAATCCTCACCCTGATCCTCCTTCCTCCCACCATGGAGAGTCTTGGCAAACAAGTGATCCCACACTCAGATCTTCCGAGGAGCTCTTTTCAGCGCTATTCCTTTATTTGGCCCTCTCGCCAAGCCTGCTTGAAGAGGGACATGAGATCTTGTGCCCTGATTCCCAAACTCAGCTGCAGGCCTTCGCATATATTTTTTTAGAGGGTCAGCTCACCAGCAGGCCCTCGCATATAATTTTTTACAGGATCAGCTCACCAACAGGCCCTCGTGTATAATTTTTTACAGGGTCAGCTCACCAGCAGGCCCTCACCTATAATCTTTTACAGGGTCAGCTCACCAGCAGGCCCTCGCATATAATGTTTTACAGGGTTAGCTCACCAGCAGGCCCTCGCATATAATTTTTTAGAGGGTCAGCTCACCAGCAGGCCTTCACATAAAATCTTTTACAGAGTCAGCTCACCTACAGGCCCTCACCTAATTATACCTAATAGGATGTGGTAGACGTAGCCATTTCTCAGGCACCCTCTCCGGAATCGAACACTGATTCACCGTTACACGTGGTCACCATGGTTTGCAATGAAAATAACATCGAAAGTTGATAGGGCAGACATCCGAATGGATCAGCGACGTCACGGGGACATGCCATCGGCCCCAGGGTATCTAGAGTCACCAAAGCGGCAGCAGCCCCTCGCCTATTATGTTTTAGATGTTCAGATCAGCAGGCCCTTTCTCCAAATGTTTTTGAGGGTCACCAGCAGGCCATCAATCATAATTTTTCAAGGGTGTGTATGATACCCTCCTTTATGTGTAACAAAGGGTGTATTGGAGTGCCGGTTCCTTGTAATTTTTGGCAGCCCTTTCAGTTAGTGCATAGGCTTTATGAGTGTAGGAGTCCCACTACCTGAACAATTGTACCACAATGTGAATGAGGCCCTCCTTTATGTGATATACAGGTTGTATCAGAGTGCCTCTTCCTTGTAATTTTTGGCAGCACTTGAAAGATTATCAACATTAGGGTTATTCACTTTAGAAAAAAGACGACTGAGGGGAGATCTAATTACTATGTATAAATATATCAGGGGTCAGTACAGAGATCTCTCCCATCATCTATTTATCCCCAGGACTGTGACTGTGACGAGGGGACATCCTCTGCGTCTGGAGGAAAGAAGGTTTGTACACAAACATAGAAGAGGATTCTTTACGGTAAGAGCAGTGAGACTATGGAACTCTCTGCCTGAGGAGGTGGTGATGGTGAGTACAATAAAGGAATTCAAGAGGGGCCTGGATGTATTTCTGGAGTGTAATAATATTACAGGCTATAGCTACTAGAGAGGGGTCGTTGATCCAGGGAGTTATTCTGATTGCCTGATTGGAGTCGGGAAGGAATTTTTTATTCCCCTAAAGTGGGGAAAATGGCCTTCCTCTGGATCAACTTGCAGGATGACAGGCCGAACTGGATGGACAAATGTCTTTTTTCGGCCTAATAAATTATGTGACTATGTATGTTATTTCTCTTTACTAAAGTGCAGAATAGGAGTTGTAGTATATCCAACAGTATCAAACACAGTTCCAAACAATTCTCAGTGTAAATCTTCCCAGATAGAAATCAGTGGATATAGGCCAGGGTGGGGGTTGTAGTACTCCTCTTTTCTATCTTCCCAAAGTCTCTGTCTGCGGACGCTGGGGCTGGCAATATTAATCTTGCATTGGTGGCTGTAATTCTCAGGTGAGGGGTACAGGATTAAGAAGGGTGTCTCAGCAATGTCCCTCTCACTGCAGTAAAGTCTCTTTCAGCCTTATACAGCAAACACCTTACTGACTGACTCCAGTGCTCAGCCATCAGACTCTGGACCTTCTAGTTTTTTCCTTTCTCTTTTCCTGGAGTTCAGTGAAGTAGAGATGATTTTTCTCACTGTACAATGCATTAAATAACATCACATGACATTTAAATAACAAGAAACAATTTAAACGAATCCTATTCTGGGGTCCTGCACTTGTACTGAAGACCCACTTGAGCTGTGGTTGTGCCTGACTGTGACCTGTGACGTGTATATTTCACCAGTATAATTTTTAATCCTTGTCTGAAACATTACATTTTGTAGACCTATGATGTCTGCTCTGAGCCTATTAGATGCTTTCCTTCCCTTTTCCCTTGCTGCTTCACTAAGGCAGAGATACTGCAGCCGCATCTCCCACCTCCCCCTACTTCTTGATTACCATTCACTGGTTTGGACTAGCCTAATTTTTTTGGAGACTGAAAAGGCTTGTAAATTTAAAGGAGTTATCCCACGAATAATATAAAAAATCAAAATCATCCATCATATAGTACATGACAATCTCTTTATATCAAGCTGGCAGCTCAGGGGAGTGTCTTTACTGCTGATGCTCAGGAGGCATGCCCTTTCTGCTGCAGCTCAGGAGGCGTGTCCATTCTTTTGTAGCTCTCTCCCTATTACAGCTCAGGAGGCGTGTCCATGCTCTCCCTATCACAGCTCAGGAGGCGTGTCCATGCTCTCCCTATCACAGCTCAGGAGGCGTGTCCATGCTCTCCCTATCACAGCTCAGGAGGCGTGTCCATGCTCTCCCTATCACAGCTCAGGAGGCAGTTGTTGGATGAAACTGAGCATGTGCGACCATCTCAGTGAGCACAGTGAACTCAGTGGCTATACAAAATTTTAAATTACATGCAATTACAAAAGTATTCAGATCCAGGTGCTGGTTTGAAAACTGTAGAATATTTTTCGTGGGACAACCCCTTTAAGCCAAGGGCATGCGGTAAGGGAAATGGGATGTAGGGGCTGCTGTTAGGTGAGGACAATGCTGTTTCCTCTTGTTAGGATATATTACAAATTTCATATATTTTCATGTACTTCAGTAAATTCTAGTGACAGGCTGTAAATATCAGGAATGTGAGAAACATAAGTGGACATCTGGCGGGGGGCAAATGCATTTTTTTTGTTTTAAAAGGGCATATGCTTTTAGAGAAATATTTAGTTTGAACCAAAATGGTGACATTGTCCCCTCCACGTTGAGCCTTGAGCTCATTAAAAATCCATTAGCAAGCGTTAAAGATATTTCCCTGAACAATGCTTCGCCTTGGCTCGCGGTATGGTGGATTGAGACGTAAAATGGAAAATGACAATTTGGCCAGCGTGAAGCATTCATTTCAGATCTCCCACCCACTCAGTGAATGTGTCCATTTTCCTATTCATTTAAAAGCATGGTCCCTCGCTGCTGAACGGCTTTTCATGTCTTGGCTCCTTTTGATGGCAGGTGTTAGTTTTCCCACATTTGCTTAGATATCTGCGACACAATCTGATCTAATGTTCCTGCATAGATGAGTCTTCTATATGTTGTGGACGCTGTGAACCTGTCACTCATCATTACACGTGCATACTAATGGAGAATAGTTTAAAAGAAATAGTGAGAGGGGCACACAGAACACTAGCCAATGATGTTGCTAAAATATTTATTATATATAGTCATAAAAATCAATTAAACGGTACCTCTATTACATAGCAATAAAATGACATAAAATACATACATTAATAACTACTAAAACTGACGTGACCAAACCAGGAAGTTGATTGTCTTGTTGATTAGTCTTGTATGTGACTGTTGGAGCATGGCCAATAAATTTTTGGTTAAATCTCCGGTATTATTGCACTTATACAGTGCGTGGTTCCCCTTTATATCCACGGTTTTATTGCGACTACATTGGCTACATTGGAACTTTTTACACCAAATAGTCGCAATAAAACCGTGGATATAAAGGGGAACCACGCACTGTATAAGTGCAATAATACCGGAGATTTAACCAAAAATTTATTGGCCATGCTCCAACAGTCACATACAAGACTAATCAACAAGACAATCAACTTCCTAGTTTGGTCACATAAATTTTAGTAGTTATTAATGTATGTATTTTATGTCATTTTATTGTTATGTAATAGAGGTACCGCTTAATTGATTTTTATGACTAGATAGATTTTTATGACTGAATGCTGATTGGGAACTTTTTGGTTTCTTGTGATTCCATGACCCTTGAACTTTTTTCTCCCCCCTTCAAAACATTGTCTAATAAGAATAAAAATAAAGAGACTGATGTGGTTGTGTTTTATATATATATATATGCATATTTTTATATATTTATATATTTTTAAATATATTTTAGGTATTATATTGTAACTGAAATTATGTGGCATATGATCTACTCTGCATTTAAATAGCAGTGGAGCATAAAACGCAACTTACCTAAAAAACGCAGCGAAAATCAGAGCACAGGAATCGCATAAGGAAAAACGCATTTAATGAATATATTGGATAATTCCAGTCTTCCATGTTTTGGCACGATGAGATCCTGTCCGGATCTTGTTTCTTTCCAAGATTTTATATAAAAGGATGTGGGGAAGCACTTCAGGGTTACCACTGAGGAAGGGGTCATTCAGAGAACCCCGAAACGCGTATGGTTTAATACCCTGTACCGGCATGCTGGAAAAATAGCTCCCCTGGACTTCCAAGAATTGACTAGCTGTGACTGAGAGTGACGAACACCGGAGGAATCCTAACAAAGCCACAGACATTGCTTTCGTGAGCAGGATATCCAGGTGACACCGCGCCCACAGCAAATTTCTACAGATCCGGACGTAGGACAAAGACATACTGGCCAGGTAAAACTAAGCAACACAGTTGCTCAAATCGGTGGGACGCCACCGCTGTGCAATTCAATATTACCAAAACCGAAAAAGCGCTTATAAGACTTTGCTATCAACTGCGGTTTTCCTGCGTTTTCCTTGTCTTCTGAACCCAATGACTTCAGCATCTCCAAACCGCATATGTCCAATGCCGCTATTTACTAGTGCATATGTCCATTGCTGCTGCTAATTTATGTACTGATGCCGCTGCTATCCAATTAACGCATTGACTTTTGGTGTATATGTATATTATTGCTGCTAATATGGTTTAAAGTGTTTTTTAATATTTTATAGTATTTTATTGGTGAATTTTATTGTTATATTCTATTGTGGGAATAAATACCCTTATCAATATACTCCATACTTGAGTGCCTGGTTTATCCTATATAACTTTGCAATCGGGAATATATTGGAGCACTCTATCTGCATATAAAGCCATTGTAATGTTCTGCCGTGCCAACTATTTCCTCCAGTCTCAGGAAACCTCTAGCAGCTTTAAAAATGTAGCAAAAGTGACCCACGCCGGTATTTCCCTGCAAATTACGCGAATATTACATTGCCGATTTTTCGCGATCAAGAAAATTATCTCGAATACGCGAATTTGCGAATATATGACGAATATTCTACCAAATATTCACAAAATATCGCGAATTCGAATATAGCCCCTGCCGCTAATGACAATGAATATATTCGTCAGGGACGACGCACAGCCGTTCACGCCTTTATAGTGAATCTCCACTGTTCACATCTTCTTATTCTTCCAGTTTTGTTTTCTCATCACATTGTATAAATATTAAAACATATGGGGCACATTTATTAAGATTGGTGTTTTAGACTCCGGTCTTAATAAAGCCCCTGCACTGGTGGTGGATCCGCTGAAGTTAGGAAGAGGCGCCGGCATCCAGCGCCAGTTCGAAATGTAAGACGGCTTCCTTGATGTGTTTAATTTAGTCCTTTTTCTACGCCCAAACCAGGCATACAAAATGATGAATGAGACGGGCCTACCAGCCTGTCCTCTACCCCGCCCATGCGGGGAAAAGTCGCCGATAGCCGCTACATCAGCTCAATTACATCAGCTCAGCTCTGCTACATCCAGCTCTGCTACATTGAGTCCAGCTCCATTACTCCAGTTCTGCTCCATCAGTTCAGCTCCATTACTCCAGCTCTGCTGCTTCTATTAAGTTACAACACTCCAGTTCTGCTATATCATGTTCAGCCCCATTACTGAATCAGTTCAACTCTGCTACTCCAGGTCTGATGCATCAGTTCTACTATACTACTCCAGCACTGCTATGCCAGTTAAATTTTATTACTCTGGGTCTTCTGCATTAATTCAGTTCCATTACTCTAGCTCATCCATACTAGTTCTGCTCCACTACTCCAGCACTGCTACACCGGTTCAGTTCCATTACTCTAGTTCAGCTTCTTCAGTTCAGTTCGCTATTTCAGTCCTGCTGCACCATTTTGGCTCTCCAGCTCCAGCTCTGCTTCATCAGTTCAGCTCTTCTACCTTGGCTCTGCTGCATTTGTACTTTGTTATATCTGTTCTGCCTCCAGCAGAGGGAGATTCATTTTAGTTCATGTCTATTTAATTTCTAATTCATTCTGCTGCTGTTTCTATATTCCTGCAGTTATTACGGTAAATAGGTAACAGCACCATCTAGCGGTGGTAAAAATGTATTGCACCTTGTTTTCTTGTTAATAAAGATTATTTCTTTGTAGGAGGTGCTGGGCATTGTGGGTAGTGCAAGGCATTCTGGGAAGAAGAAGAAGCCCCAGTCTTCAGTCTACATACAGACTACAGGACATCAGCAAAGCTGTTCCATGCAGTTCTCCTTCTTAAACTCCAAAACAATAAAAGGGCAGTAGTAAAATGTAACTTTTAATGTTATACCTAAAATTCAAAAGGCCCACAATTCTATTCATAGACACCACCCCTTCCGGGGCCAGTACCACAAATAATTCCCTACCATGAAAGTGTGTTTATGCCTAAGAGGGATAAACCAGCATTTATAAAGGTATACACTTCTTACCGGAGAACGTGTACAGGTAAGGCCTTGCTTGAATCTCACACCCAATTATGTTGTTCCCATCCCCACAGGTGAAAGGTGGGAATTCTGCTGTATTCCACCATCTGTGACCACACCGATTTCTCACCGTCTGGTCTGTGTGTGTATATAATGTTGCAGAAAGGGCATAAGGGTAGAGCCCTACCACTGATAAAGAGTGCTAGGAAACCTAAACATTAGTGCACAGATAAATAGATATAGGTGTTCCTACGCGTTTCATCTGTTTATATAGCCCTAGATTCATCAGGGGACACGGGGCTAGCGCTACCTACAAAACAAAAACAAAAGGAAATATATATATTTATTTACTCGCCTATATGTGCACCTAAAATTAGGGGTAATTGGATCGCCCATTATCACCATTCAGGGCATCCAATAAACCACTCACTTACATCTATATGGGCTGGTTAGTCCACGATGTAGCCACCCTGGAAAATGTATGGTCGCACCTCCGGATATATTACCCCTTACAGGATGAGGGTACTGTTACATGGGATCAAGGCCATTAGCGATACATGGCGTCCCATATTGCATGTGGCATCATAGCAACCGTGCGCAGTGGCGCATGTCCTTTTAAACTGAAGTTACCGCCTCCCGACGTGTGCTGACGTCATCGCGCACCGCCCGTGCGTCACCGCGTCATTGCACACATGGGGAGCATCATGTGGCTCCGCTGGTCTCGCCCAGAGGGCGGGGACAAGGGCTGACAGGTCCTGAAAAATAACCCCAGTACCCAGGTCCTTGAAGGTCAGTACAACACTCTTAATAGAAAATGACATAAGGGGGCGTGACACCGTTTTCACCATGATATATCACACAAACCTACAGCAATTGCCCAACTAAAGGGGACTAGATAATAGGGAATTCTCAATAGGAACCCGTCCAAATGGACACAACATGAATACCAAGGGATATTTTGGCCTGATTCTCACTACGGTCATACACAAGAGCACAAGACTAAATCGAGGGAAGTGCACGGGATCTAAATAAAGCAGCCAAAATTCAACTGCTCATTGAGGCCACAGGGACTAGACGTATCAAGCTCGAAAATCCACCAACATTCTCGTTGCAAGATACGTCTCTCCCAGTCACCCCTATGTAATAATTTGCGAACTCATTCTATCCCCGTAAATTTGAGCACCATCGTACGTCCTTTTTGTCCATCGTACATCTTTGTCATCTGGAGCGGGACTGAGAGGGAGTTTAAGGATCTGGTAGCGAAGCTTAACGTAAATTAGATTAATCTCTACTTTACCTCGGTGATTGTGGAGGACAAATTACCTTTCCTTGATATCCTAATTTCAAAAGATAATTGAGGGGGACTCGATACTACCATTTACCGGAAACCCACCGAGACAAATTTGTTACTTAGGTGGGAGAGCCATCATCCAACCCCACTTAAGCGTGGGATATCCATTGGACAGTATCTGAGGTTGAAACTTAATTGTACTGACCCAGCCGAGTTTAGGGGTCAAGCTAAGGATTTGAGGAATAGGTTTCTGGCTCGGGGCTATCTTGACAGAACCTTACGCTCCGCATGACATTGCTACATCCAACAAGGTACCCTGAACGTGATAGACCTGACAGGATCAGAATAGGAGGGACCTATGATGCCACGGCAAATGAGGTCAGGAGAATTATCAGCCACCACTGGGAGACATTGCTAATGGATCCCGATCTCAAGGAGGTACTTGGCCCCCAACCTGCGATCACCTACAGAAGGGGGGAAAACCTTAGAGACCAAATGGTACATAGTCATTATGTTCCACCAGAGAGGCCCCGTAGTTGGTTGGAAAATCCTATCAGAGGTTGTCTTAGATGTGGGGACTGTAGCTTCTGCGATTCCATTAAACCTGGCAGAAGCTTTACTAGTACCAGTACTCAGAAGTCATATGATATACGTGACTTTATTACCTGCTGCACCATGGGGGTGGTCTACTTGATTACCTGCCTTTGCGGCTTACAGTATGTAGGTAAGACAGGTAGAGAACTACGCCGCCGGGTGGGTGAACACCTTGGGGACGTTCGGAATAACAGAGACCCCGGTGGCCAGACACGTTAACACTGTCCATAATGGACGTACGATGGTGCTCAAATTTTCGGGGATAGAACGAGTTCGCAAACCATTACGTGGAGGTGACTGGGATAAACGTATCTTGCAACGAGAATGTTGGTGGATTTTCAAGCTTGATACGTCTAGTCCCTGTGGCCTCAATGAGCAGTAGAATTTTGGCTGCTTTATTTAGATCCCCTGCACTTCCCTCGATTTAGTCTTGTGCTCTTGTGTATGACCGTAGTGAGAATCAGGCCAAAATATCCCTTGGTATTCATGTTGTGTCCATTTGGACAGGTTCCTATTGAGGATTCCCTATTATCTAGCCCCCTTTAGTTAGGCAATTGCTGTAGGTATGTAAAAATCGGCACACAAGCACGGACACAGCACACAGGGCTTTTATTGTTATGGATAGTATAAGAGATGCGCTGCAGAAATATATAACGGTGAATAATCTAATGACTTATAACCAGCTTGGATTCATGCAAAACAGGTCATGCCTAACTAACATACTGGATTTGTATGAGAAGGTAAGTGTACATTTGGATGTTGGTCAAGCAGCAGATGTGATTCATCTGGATTTTGCAAAATCATTTCATACTGTAGCACACAAGAGCCTTGTGCTGAAGTTTAAGATGTGGAGACTAGAGGACGTTATACTGTATGCACATAGGTAAAGACTTATTTAGGGGACAGAAAACAAAGAGTTGTTGTATATGTGCAGCGTCCCACTACGTGTGTGTGGGCACTGCTTAAAAGCACTTTTTACCCTAAAAACTGTATTATGCTGTATTGTGTAACTTTGTACTATTTATCTGCAAAATCCCTGTTACCAGGCAGATTAGGTGTAATTTATACATCCCACCACTAGATGAGGATAAAACTTAGGTTCTATATATATACCTAGGTCAGGCCTAGTTAGTGGGTGTGGAGATCAGGGTTGAGAATGGATCAGAGTTTAGAGCAGATCTGAGTAGATCAGATTAGAATAGTGGGAGAAAATGTAGAGTGAAGACTCCATGACACAGATTAGTGAGTGGAACCAACTTCGCTATGAGGTAGTACCAAGGTGTGAGGTGCAGAAGAGCGTTTTCCTTCTGTGGCCGGACTATACACTTGCATCCCTGACCAGTAGGAGAGAGTTTGCCTCCCTGGAATAGAAACAAGCTTCCTAAGGAATCATCGGTGATAACAGCCATTATTGAGGGTTACTGACACCTTTGCGCATGGTGGAGGACTTATAGCTTCCGGCAGTCACACCATAACTCTGGGAAACAGACGAGTTTACCTGTCCCCAATGTTCAGCTTGTAGGGAAAGGACAAGGAATAGGACTGAGCACATCAACAGGAACAAGGTACACATTACCCACAGCTCCAAGGCAAACCTAAAAAGCCTAGAAACAGTGGATTTGCAGACCAACTCTAAAAACATCAAGAGACTGTATTTTTGCAGCGTACTCAAGTTAGGTTTAGAAATGTTCCTGGGTGTTATAGTGCAATAGACACTAACCTGAGACGGCTGACTCTCTGCAAGGGCAGGTGATGATGAGAAATGTTCGTGACGCCAGTGCCAATTAAACGGTGGCACGCCGTTTGCTGATAGCAGGAATAACTGAGGAACCACGTGATGTTAAAACAGAATTCAAACTTTAGTAGTCATCATTTAGGGACATTGACGGAAGCGCAGTTCCTTTGAAGACAGTTGATTTTCAATACAGTTGATGCAGGCAATATATATATATATAGCAAGGTGACTTTAGAGTGTTAAACACAGGACTTGCAGTACAGGCAGCTTGCACTCTATTCCTGACTGATCCTGGAACATAGAAACTCTTCTCCAAGGTCCAATGCCCTAGCTCTGGCGTATATCCTTGGTTTTATCTCTATAAAGTACCTCCTCTGTAGTCTTGAGTACCTCTTGCTTTTCTTGACTTGCCTCTGTCTCTCTCTCAGTGTCCTCAGGCTGATTAGCTGTGGTGTTCCTGCTTCTGCATATATAAATTCAGGAGGGGAACCTTTTCCTTGGATCTGGAACCCGGTTACAGGGACTGCATTACCCTCTCCTGGTCCACAGGCTTCAGGCCTGGACTTGACTCTGACATAGTCTAATCTCTGGTTAGACTAGACTACTGACTTCAGACTCCAACTACAACTCTAGACTGCCTCCCCTTACCCTGACTGGGCCTTATATAGACTAGGGCTCCCTAGCTCCCTCTAGTGACTAAGAGCTGGAATGACACCCCTAGCAGGCCTGTACATGCACATTTTACAGCAACAGGGACATACATAGCATTACATTACATTACATTTTATAAAGATGACTTATACCAACTTCCCCATAAATAAGGGGGACGACAACACAACAAGTGACCCTTCTGTAGTGACGGGCATTACAGTCCCCGTACACTACATACCCCACTGCTTTAAGCTGAGTACGACCTCGTACTCCATCAGGGCCCGCCCAACTGGAATTTTCACCTGAAATAGAAAAAGAGACATGCAGGCATACATATATGTAATTCATCTGCATTTACATTCATATCAGGTCCAATTGGCAAAGGTGAAGGGTGGTGACAAGGGGCGTCGTTCTCTTCTCTCAGGATAGTGAATGGAACTGGGGCGCTGACCTGGCACAGCGTGACATTAATACCAGGATAGTCCATATGTGCAAATTGTCCTTAATAGAACAGCAAGAAACGGTAAAACAGTATAAAAGTTCTTGGAGGCTCAAAGAACAAATATGAGTCCGTACCCAGGTTACTTTCCTATAAATCACAGAGGCTCTCATGCGGTGGAGTCCATCTCTGGGCACATTTCCTTTAAAAAGAGTAAGAATCTCAGAGGCTCAGGTTCTTTTGAGTCTATCTCCGGGCACGGTTCCTTAGTATCAAGTTGCACAATATAAAACAAGTGCTGTA
This sequence comes from Bufo bufo, assembly GCF_905171765.1. NCBI lineage: Eukaryota > Metazoa > Chordata > Amphibia > Anura > Bufonidae > Bufo > Bufo bufo. The sequence continues at coordinate 810,824,140 of NC_053390.1, forward strand.
ATACCCCTGATCAACCTGAAAAGGGGGTTAAGGGTAAAAGGTGCAACAAAGGAACAGGCACAACTTGGCGTGGGATAGCAAAAGCAGGCAGGAGGTCCTGGAAACAAACTTGGCTTCGTTGACTTTAATACTTCAGTGGTTAACACCTACCACTGAGCCGTGGATAAACTGGCAGCAGCAACAAACGACCAGGAAACATAGGACTCCTGTCCTGGAAGGGTTAAGCTTTCAACATCATTTTTTTTTTTTTTTGAGCAAAATAAATCAAAGGCCTAGCAGGCTGATTCACAGTGGCATGTCATAATCACCTGGCTCTGCTGGCAAATACGGCCTGTAGTAGTCCTCTACAGGAGGATGTGCCCACATCACGGTGTCAGGGGGCAGCTGCAAGGTGAAGGGGCCCCTGATAGGTATTGGCCCCATCGGCCTAGGGGTAAACACTCTTGTGGACCGTACCGGTCCCGGCATAACTACTGTAGGCTGTAGTGGACTTGGTACCGCCGCCGCAAGCGGTCCGGTGGGCTCTGTGCAGCAATTCACAGCAATAGGGGGTCTTCTTTGGGACCTTGCCGGAGCAACATTAGTAGAAGGTGGTTTACGGGTGGTGACAGGCACCCTTACCTCGTCCTTCTTAGGCGGCGTCTGGATCCTGGCGGTGGCAATCTTGCGCAGCTCCCGCAACTTCTCCTCCAGCCGGACGATCTGGTCACCTATACTCTCAGTGTCCGAATCGCTGTCCTCTGCTGGCGCCGCCGGCGCAGGTACAGTACACGATGCGTCGGACGCGGCCGCTGCAGGCTCCGGTGGCGCATCTGGTCTCCGACCTTTACGGATATTTTCCAGGGTAACGCGGAGTCCTTTTAAATTTTCCAGGTCTTGGATGGTCTTCTCCCGACGAGGCAGCTCGGGGGAAGGATAGGGGCTCACCCATTTTTCCAACACGGTTGGCTGCCAGAAGACATTAGGCCCAATGAAGGAGTTCCGCTCCTGGAAGGCGTGGTGGGCCTGTTCTGGAGAGCGTTCAGGTTCCCGCTCGCAGCCAGAGTAGTCTTCTTCTGCCTCCCAGTCCTCAGGTTCTCTCTTGGGACGGGTCACAGCAGTCGCATATGGGCCTCTCAGGCTCTCGACAGGGGTGAACTCCACCTCCTCTCCCTCGCGGAGGCTATGCTGATACGAAGGGAGGTAGTCTCTCTTAACAGATCTCCTGTTGACGTATAAGTCTCTGCCAGTTAGGTAGTCTTGTATGAACCCGTAGCCACGGGTTTTGTCAAAGGACACCACCAACCCCTTTCTCCTTTCCAGGCGGGGTTGGGTGTTGGTGTGTCGTTCATGGATAGTCTTGGTCAGTTCCTCATAATATATTTTAGTCTTTGTATTCCGCTTTATAGCGGCCTCCCGGATCTCTGCCATTAGTGAGGACCACTTGAAAGAGGGCTGAAAGAAGTCTCTCCAAGAGCCATAGCAGGGCTCTGGTTCTTTCTCCCGTGGCGGGCAGGCGGGTTTCTCCGGTCCCGGAGAGTAGGCCGGTGGAGCCTCCTCAGGCTCTACACCAACATGATCCATTTTCGGTATTTCAGGCGCGGACGTGGCAGCAAAGCAGCGCTCACTCTCCAACATGCTCGATCCTTCTCTGGAGAGCGACAGGGTGGCGCCAATAAGCTCAGCCAGATCCTCCCATTGCACTGGGAGGCCGCCCCCCAGGTATTCCAGTATGGGGAAGGCGGAGTCCATGCTGGCAGACATGCAAATGTCCAGATAAGTAGTGGCGCCTGACCTTGAACCTGTTCCCGCTTTTTCATCAAAAAGGCGCCAACTTTTCCCGCTTTTCCGGGATGAAGATGACGCAGCAGTAAATTCAGCAAGCTCAGCGGCCATCTTTAGCAAAATCCGCTTTCTATTCACTGACAGCAAGCAGGATGATAAAAAGTCCATAAAACCACACTCCGGTGTGGCGATTTCCTTCCTCTTGATAGCGCAACACTGTACAGCGCTTTTTGGAGGTTTTAGGCACACTTTGGGTATGTTTTTCAGTCCACAAAGTTCACTTTAATAAAACAGGCAATTTGTCACTTTGGTCACAGGGCAAACTGTATAAGGCACAAAGTTCACGCTTCTTGCACTAGAAAGCGTGCGTATCCTGTTCGTGACGCCAAAAGAGAGGTGCAGCGTACTCAAGTTAGGTTTAGAAATGTTCCTGGGTGTTGTAGTGCAATAGACACTAACCTGAGACGGCTGACTCTCTGCAAGGGCAGGTGATGATGAGAAATGTTCGTGACGCCAGTGCCAATTAAACGGTGGCACGCCGTTTGCTGATAGCAGGAATAACTGAGGAACCACGTGATGTTAAAACAGAATTCAAACTTTAGTAGTCATCATTTAGGGACATTGACGGAAGCGCAGTTCCTTTGAAGACAGTTGATTTTCAATACAGTTGATGCAGGCAATATATATATATATAGCAAGGTGACTTTAGAGTGTTAAACACAGGACTTGCAGTACAGGCAGCTTGCACTCTATTCCTGACTGATCCTGGAACATAGAAACTCTTCTCCAAGGTCCAATGCCCTAGCTCTGGCGTATATCCTTGGTTTTATCTCTATAAAGTACCTCCTCTGTAGTCTTGAGTACCTCTTGCTTTTCTTGACTTGCCTCTGTCTCTCTCTCAGTGTCCTCAGGCTGATTAGCTGTGGTGTTCCTGCTTCTGCATATATAAATTCAGGAGGGGAACCTTTTCCTTGGATCTGGAACCCGGTTACAGGGACTGCATTACCCTCTCCTGGTCCACAGGCTTCAGGCCTGGACTTGACTCTGACATAGTCTAATCTCTGGTTAGACTAGACTACTGACTTCAGACTCCAACTACAACTCTAGACTGCCTCCCCTTACCCTGACTGGGCCTTATATAGACTAGGGCTCCCTAGCTCCCTCTAGTGACTAAGAGCTGGAATGACACCCCTAGCAGGCCTGTACATGCACATTTTACAGCAACAGGGACATACATAGCATTACATTACATTACATTTTATAAAGATGACTTATACCAACTTCCCCATAAATAAGGGGGACGACAACACAACAAGTGACCCTTCTGTAGTGACGGGCATTACAGTCCCCGTACACTACATACCCCACTGCTTTAAGCTGAGTACGACCTCGTACTCCATCAGGGCCCGCCCAACTGGAATTTTCACCTGAAATAGAAAAAGAGACATGCAGGCATACATATATGTAATTCATCTGCATTTACATTCATATCAGGTCCAATTGGCAAAGGTGAAGGGTGGTGACAAGGGGCGTCGTTCTCTTCTCTCAGGATAGTGAATGGAACTGGGGCGCTGACCTGGCACAGCGTGACATTAATACCAGGATAGTCCATATGTGCAAATTGTCCTTAATAGAACAGCAAGAAACGGTAAAACAGTATAAAAGTTCTTGGAGGCTCAAAGAACAAATATGAGTCCGTACCCAGGTTACTTTCCTATAAATCACAGAGGCTCTCATGCGGTGGAGTCCATCTCTGGGCACATTTCCTTTAAAAAGAGTAAGAATCTCAGAGGCTCAGGTTCTTTTGAGTCTATCTCCGGGCACGGTTCCTTAGTATCAAGTTGCACAATATAAAACAAGTGCTGTAATACCCCTGATCAACCTGAAAAGGGGGTTAAGGGTAAAAGGTGCAACAAAGGAACAGGCACAACTTGGCGTGGGATAGCAAAAGCAGGCAGGAGGTCCTGGAAACAAACTTGGCTTCGTTGACTTTAATACTTCAGTGGTTAACACCTATCACTGAGCCGTGGATAAACTGGCAGCAGCAACAAACGACCAGGAAACATAGGACTCCTGTCCTGGAAGGGTTAAGCTTTCAACATCATTTTTTTTTTTTTTTGAGCAAAATAAATCAAAGGCCTAGCAGGCTGATTCACAGTGGCATGTCATAATCACCTGGCTCTGCTGGCAAATACGGCCTGTAGTAGTCCTCTACAGGAGGATGTGCCCACATCACGGTGTCAGGGGGCAGCTGCAAGGTGAAGGGGCCCCTGATAGGTATTGGCCCCATCGGCCTAGGGGTAAACACTCTTGTGGACCGTACCGGTCCCGGCATAACTACTGTAGGCTGTAGTGGACTTGGTACCGCCGCCGCAAGCGGTCCGGTGGGCTCTGTGCAGCAATTCACAGCAATAGGGGGTCTTCTTTGGGACCTTGCCGGAGCAACATTAGTAGAAGGTGGTTTACGGGTGGTGACAGGCACCCTTACCTCGTCCTTCTTAGGCGGCGTCTGGATCCTGGCGGTGGCAATCTTGCGCAGCTCCCGCAACTTCTCCTCCAGCCGGACGATCTGGTCACCTATACTCTCAGTGTCCGAATCGCTGTCCTCTGCTGGCGCCGCCGGCGCAGGTACAGTACACGATGCGTCGGACGCGGCCGCTGCAGGCTCCGGTGGCGCATCTGGTCTCCGACCTTTACGGATATTTTCCAGGGTAACGCGGAGTCCTTTTAAATTTTCCAGGTCTTGGATGGTCTTCTCCCGACGAGGCAGCTCGGGGGAAGGATAGGGGCTCACCCATTTTTCCAACACGGTTGGCTGCCAGAAGACATTAGGCCCAATGAAGGAGCTCCGCTCCTGGAATGCGTGGTGGGCCTGTTCTGGAGAGCGTTCAGGTTCCCGCTCGCAGCCAGAGTAGTCTTTTTCTGCCTCCCAGTCCTCAGGTTCTCTCTTGGGACGGGTCACAGCAGTCGCATATGGGCCTCTCAGGCTCTCGGCAGGGGTGAACTCCACCTCCTCTCCCTCGCGGAGGCTATGCTGGTACGATGGGAGGTAGTCTCTCTTAACAGATCTCCTGTTGACGTATAAGTCTCTGCCAGTTAGGTAGTCTTGTATGAACCCGTAGCCACGGGTTTTGTCAAAGGACACCACCAACCCCTTTCTCCTTTCCAGGCGGGGTTGGGTGTTGGTGTGTCGTTCATGGATAGTCTTGGTCAGTTCCTCATAATATATTTTAGTCTTTGTATTCCGCTTTATAGCGGCCTCCCGGATCTCTGCCATTAGTGAGGACCACTTGAAAGAGGGCTGAAAGAAGTCTCTCCAAGAGCCATAGCAGGGCTCTGGTTCTTTCTCCCGTGGCGGGCAGGCGGGTTTCTCCGGTCCCGGAGAGTAGGCCGGTGGAGCCTCCTCAGGCTCTACACCAACATGATCCATTTTCGGTATTTCAGGCGCGGACGTGGCAGCAAAGCAGCGCTCACTCTCCAACATGCTCGATCCTTCTCTGGAGAGCGACAGGGTGGCGCCAATAAGCTCAGCCAGATCCTCCCATTGCACTGGGAGGCCGCCCCCCAGGTATTCCAGTATGGGGAAGGCGGAGTCCATGCTGGCAGGCATGCAAATGTCCAGATAAGTAGTGGCGCCTGACCTTGAACCTGTTCCCGCTTTTTCATCAAAAAGGCGCCAACTTTTCCCACTTTTCCGGGATGAAGATGACGCAGCAGTAAATTCAGCAAGCTCAGCGGCCATCTTTAGCAAAATCCGCTGTCTATTCACTGACAGCAAGCAGGATGATAAAAAGTCCATAAAACCACACTCCGGTGTGGCGATTTCCTTCCTCTTGATAGCGCAACACTGTACAGCGCTTTTTGGAGGTTTTAGGCACACTTTGGGTATGTTTTTCAGTCCACAAAGTTCACTTTAATAAAACAGGCAATTTGTCACTTTGGTCACAGGGCAAACTGTATAAGGCACAAAGTTCACGCTTCTTGCACTAGAAAGCGTGCGTATCCTGTTCGTGACGCCAAAAGAGAGGTGCAGCGTACTCAAGTTAGGTTTAGAAATGTTCCTGGGTGTTGTAGTGCAATAGACACTAACCTGAGACGGCTGACTCTCTGCAAGGGCAGGTGATGATGAGAAATGTTCGTGACGCCAGTGCCAATTAAACGGTGGCACGCCGTTTGCTGATAGCAGGAATAACTGAGGAACCACGTGATGTTAAAACAGAATTCAAACTTTAGTAGTCATCATTTAGGGACATTGACGGAAGCGCAGTTCCTTTGAAGACAGTTGATTTTCAATACAGTTGATGCAGGCAATATATATATATATAGCAAGGTGACTTTAGAGTGTTAAACACAGGACTTGCAGTACAGGCAGCTTGCACTCTATTCCTGACTGATCCTGGAACATAGAAACTCTTCTCCAAGGTCCAATGCCCTAGCTCTGGCGTATATCCTTGGTTTTATCTCTATAAAGTACCTCCTCTGTAGTCTTGAGTACCTCTTGCTTTTCTTGACTTGCCTCTGTCTCTCTCTCAGTGTCCTCAGGCTGATTAGCTGTGGTGTTCCTGCTTCTGCATATATAAATTCAGGAGGGGAACCTTTTCCTTGGATCTGGAACCCGGTTACAGGGACTGCATTACCCTCTCCTGGTCCACAGGCTTCAAGCCTGGACTTGACTCTGACATAGTCTAATCTCTGGTTAGACTAGACTACTGACTTCAGACTCCAACTACAACTCTAGACTGCCTCCCCTTACCCTGACTGGGCCTTATATAGACTAGGGCTCCCTAGCTCCCTCTAGTGACTAAGAGCTGGAATGACACCCCTAGCAGGCCTGTACATGCACATTTTACAGCAACAGGGACATACATAGCATTACATTACATTACATTTTATAAAGATGACTTATACCAACTTCCCCATAAATAAGGGGGACGACAACACAACAAGTGACCCTTCTGTAGTGACGGGCATTACAGTCCCCGTACACTACATACCCCACTGCTTTAAGCTGAGTACGACCTCGTACTCCATCAGGGCCCGCCCAACTGGAATTTTCACCTGAAATAGAAAAAGAGACATGCAGGCATACATATATGTAATTCATCTGCATTTACATTCATATCAGGTCCAATTGGCAAAGGTGAAGGGTGGTGACAAGGGGCGTCGTTCTCTTCTCTCAGGATAGTGAATGGAACTGGGGCGCTGACCTGGCACAGCGTGACATTAATACCAGGATAGTCCATATGTGCAAATTGTCCTTAATAGAACAGCAAGAAACGGTAAAACAGTATAAAAGTTCTTGGAGGCTCAAAGAACAAATATGAGTCCGTACCCAGGTTACTTTCCTATAAATCACAGAGGCTCTCATGCGGTGGAGTCCATCTCTGGGCACATTTCCTTTAAAAAGAGTAAGAATCTCAGAGGCTCAGGTTCTTTTGAGTCTATCTCCGGGCACGGTTCCTTAGTATCAAGTTGCACAATATAAAACAAGTGCTGTAATACCCCTGATCAACCTGAAAAGGGGGTTAAGGGTAAAAGGTGCAACAAAGGAACAGGCACAACTTGGCGTGGGATAGCAAAAGCAGGCAGGAGGTCCTGGAAACAAACTTGGCTTCGTTGACTTTAATACTTCAGTGGTTAACACCTATCACTGAGCCGTGGATAAACTGGCAGCAGCAACAAACGACCAGGAAACATAGGACTCCTGTCCTGGAAGGGTTAAGCTTTCAACATCATTTTTTTTTTTTTTTGAGCAAAATAAATCAAAGGCCTAGCAGGCTGATTCACAGTGGCATGTCATAATCACCTGGCTCTGCTGGCAAATACGGCCTGTAGTAGTCCTTTACAGGAGGATGTGCCCACATCACGGTGTCAGGGGGCAGCTGCAAGGTGAAGGGGCCCCTGATAGGTATTGGCCCCATCGGCCTAGGGGTAAACACTCTTGTGGACCGTACCGGTCCCGGCATAACTACTGTAGGCTGTAGTGGACTTGGTACCGCCGCCGCAAGCGGTCCGGTGGGCTCTGTGCAGCAATTCACAGCAATAGGGGGTCTTCTTTGGGACCTTGCCGGAGCAACATTAGTAGAAGGTGGTTTACGGGTGGTGACAGGCACCCTTACCTCGTCCTTCTTAGGCGGCGTCTGGATCCTGGCGGTGGCAATCTTGCGCAGCTCCCGCAACTTCTCCTCCAGCCGGACGATCTGGTCACCTATACTCTCAGTGTCCGAATCGCTGTCCTCTGCTGGCGCCGCCGGCGCAGGTACAGTACACGATGCGTCGGACGCGGCCGCTGCAGGCTCCGGTGGCGCATCTGGTCTCCGACCTTTACGGATATTTTCCAGGGTAACGCGGAGTCCTTTTAAATTTTCCAGGTCTTGGATGGTCTTCTCCCGACGAGGCAGCTCGGGGGAAGGATAGGGGCTCACCCATTTTTCCAACACGGTTGGCTGCCAGAAGACATTAGGCCCAATGAAGGAGCTCCGCTCCTGGAATGCGTGGTGGGCCTGTTCTGGAGAGCGTTCAGGTTCCCGCTCGCAGCCAGAGTAGTCTTTTTCTGCCTCCCAGTCCTCAGGTTCTCTCTTGGGACGGGTCACAGCAGTCGCATATGGGCCTCTCAGGCTCTCGGCAGGGGTGAACTCCACCTCCTCTCCCTCGCGGAGGCTATGCTGGTACGATGGGAGGTAGTCTCTCTTAACAGATCTCCTGTTGACGTATAAGTCTCTGCCAGTTAGGTAGTCTTGTATGAACCCGTAGCCACGGGTTTTGTCAAAGGACACCACCAACCCCTTTCTCCTTTCCAGGCGGGGTTGGGTGTTGGTGTGTCGTTCATGGATAGTCTTGGTCAGTTCCTCATAATATATTTTAGTCTTTGTATTCCGCTTTATAGCGGCCTCCCGGATCTCTGCCATTAGTGAGGACCACTTGAAAGAGGGCTGAAAGAAGTCTCTCCAAGAGCCATAGCAGGGCTCTGGTTCTTTCTCCCGTGGCGGGCAGGCGGGTTTCTCCGGTCCCGGAGAGTAGGCCGGTGGAGCCTCCTCAGGCTCTACACCAACATGATCCATTTTCGGTATTTCAGGCGCGGACGTGGCAGCAAAGCAGCGCTCACTCTCCAACATGCTCGATCCTTCTCTGGAGAGCGACAGGGTGGCGCCAATAAGCTCAGCCAGATCCTCCCATTGCACTGGGAGGCCGCCCCCCAGGTATTCCAGTATGGGGAAGGCGGAGTCCATGCTGGCAGGCATGCAAATGTCCAGATAAGTAGTGGCGCCTGACCTTGAACCTGTTCCCGCTTTTTCATCAAAAAGGCGCCAACTTTTCCCACTTTTCCGGGATGAAGATGACGCAGCAGTAAATTCAGCAAGCTCAGCGGCCATCTTTAGCAAAATCCGCTGTCTATTCACTGACAGCAAGCAGGATGATAAAAAGTCCATAAAACCACACTCCGGTGTGGCGATTTCCTTCCTCTTGATAGCGCAACACTGTACAGCGCTTTTTGGAGGTTTTAGGCACACTTTGGGTATGTTTTTCAGTCCACAAAGTTCACTTTAATAAAACAGGCAATTTGTCACTTTGGTCACAGGGCAAACTGTATAAGGCACAAAGTTCACGCTTCTTGCACTAGAAAGCGTGCGTATCCTGTTCGTGACGCCAAAAGAGAGGTGCAGCGTACTCAAGTTAGGTTTAGAAATGTTCCTGGGTGTTGTAGTGCAATAGACACTAACCTGAGACGGCTGACTCTCTGCAAGGGCAGGTGATGATGAGAAATGTTCGTGACGCCAGTGCCAATTAAACGGTGGCACGCCGTTTGCTGATAGCAGGAATAACTGAGGAACCACGTGATGTTAAAACAGAATTCAAACTTTAGTAGTCATCATTTAGGGACATTGACGGAAGCGCAGTTCCTTTGAAGACAGTTGATTTTCAATACAGTTGATGCAGGCAATATATATATATATAGCAAGGTGACTTTAGAGTGTTAAACACAGGACTTGCAGTACAGGCAGCTTGCACTCTATTCCTGACTGATCCTGGAACATAGAAACTCTTCTCCAAGGTCCAATGCCCTAGCTCTGGCGTATATCCTTGGTTTTATCTCTATAAAGTACCTCCTCTGTAGTCTTGAGTACCTCTTGCTTTTCTTGACTTGCCTCTGTCTCTCTCTCAGTGTCCTCAGGCTGATTAGCTGTGGTGTTCCTGCTTCTGCATATATAAATTCAGGAGGGGAACCTTTTCCTTGGATCTGGAACCCGGTTACAGGGACTGCATTACCCTCTCCTGGTCCACAGGCTTCAGGCCTGGACTTGACTCTGACATAGTCTAATCTCTGGTTAGACTAGACTACTGACTTCAGACTCCAACTACAACTCTAGACTGCCTCCCCTTACCCTGACTGGGCCTTATATAGACTAGGGCTCCCTAGCTCCCTCTAGTGACTAAGAGCTGGAATGACACCCCTAGCAGGCCTGTACATGCACATTTTACAGCAACAGGGACATACATAGCATTACATTACATTACATTTTATAAAGATGACTTATACCAACTTCCCCATAAATAAGGGGGACGACAACACAACAAGTGACCCTTCTGTAGTGACGGGCATTACAGTCCCCGTACACTACATACCCCACTGCTTTAAGCTGAGTACGACCTCGTACTCCATCAGGGCCCGCCCAACTGGAATTTTCACCTGAAATAGAAAAAGAGACATGCAGGCATACATATATGTAATTCATCTGCATTTACATTCATATCAGGTCCAATTGGCAAAGGTGAAGGGTGGTGACAAGGGGCGTCGTTCTCTTCTCTCAGGATAGTGAATGGAACTGGGGCGCTGACCTGGCACAGCGTGACATTAATACCAGGATAGTCCATATGTGCAAATTGTCCTTAATAGAACAGCAAGAAACGGTAAAACAGTATAAAAGTTCTTGGAGGCTCAAAGAACAAATATGAGTCCGTACCCAGGTTACTTTCCTATAAATCACAGAGGCTCTCATGCGGTGGAGTCCATCTCTGGGCACATTTCCTTTAAAAAGAGTAAGAATCTCAGAGGCTCAGGTTCTTTTGAGTCTATCTCCGGGCACGGTTCCTTAGTATCAAGTTGCACAATATAAAACAAGTGCTGTAATACCCCTGATCAACCTGAAAAGGGGGTTAAGGGTAAAAGGTGCAACAAAGGAACAGGCACAACTTGGCGTGGGATAGCAAAAGCAGGCAGGAGGTCCTGGAAACAAACTTGGCTTCGTTGACTTTAATACTTCAGTGGTTAACACCTACCACTGAGCCGTGGATAAACTGGCAGCAGCAACAAACGACCAGGAAACATAGGACTCCTGTCCTGGAAGGGTTAAGCTTTCAACATCATTTTTTTTTTTTTTGAGCAAAATAAATCAAAGGCCTAGCAGGCTGATTCACAGTGGCATGTCATAATCACCTGGCTCTGCTGGCAAATACGGCCTGTAGTAGTCCTCTACAGGAGGATGTGCCCACATCACGGTGTCAGGGGGCAGCTGCAAGGTGAAGGGGCCCCTGATAGGTATTGGCCCCATCGGCCTAGGGGTAAACACTCTTGTGGACCGTACCGGTCCCGGCATAACTACTGTAGGCTGTAGTGGACTTGGTACCGCCGCCGCAAGCGGTCCGGTGGGCTCTGTGCAGCAATTCACAGCAATAGGGGGTCTTCTTTGGGACCTTGCCGGAGCAACATTAGTAGAAGGTGGTTTACGGGTGGTGACAGGCACCCTTACCTCGTCCTTCTTAGGCGGCGTCTGGATCCTGGCGGTGGCAATCTTGCGCAGCTCCCGCAACTTCTCCTCCAGCCGGACGATCTGGTCACCTATACTCTCAGTGTCCGAATCGCTGTCCTCTGCTGGCGCCGCCGGCGCAGGTACAGTACACGATGCGTCGGACGCGGCCGCTGCAGGCTCCGGTGGCGCATCTGGTCTCCGACCTTTACGGATATTTTCCAGGGTAACGCGGAGTCCTTTTAAATTTTCCAGGTCTTGGATGGTCTTCTCCCGACGAGGCAGCTCGGGGGAAGGATAGGGGCTCACCCATTTTTCCAACACGGTTGGCTGCCAGAAGACATTAGGCCCAATGAAGGAGTTCCGCTCCTGGAAGGCGTGGTGGGCCTGTTCTGGAGAGCGTTCAGGTTCCCGCTCGCAGCCAGAGTAGTCTTCTTCTGCCTCCCAGTCCTCAGGTTCTCTCTTGGGACGGGTCACAGCAGTCGCATATGGGCCTCTCAGGCTCTCGACAGGGGTGAACTCCACCTCCTCTCCCTCGCGGAGGCTATGCTGATACGAAGGGAGGTAGTCTCTCTTAACAGATCTCCTGTTGACGTATAAGTCTCTGCCAGTTAGGTAGTCTTGTATGAACCCGTAGCCACGGGTTTTGTCAAAGGACACCACCAACCCCTTTCTCCTTTCCAGGCGGGGTTGGGTGTTGGTGTGTCGTTCATGGATAGTCTTGGTCAGTTCCTCATAATATATTTTAGTCTTTGTATTCCGCTTTATAGCGGCCTCCCGGATCTCTGCCATTAGTGAGGACCACTTGAAAGAGGGCTGAAAGAAGTCTCTCCAAGAGCCATAGCAGGGCTCTGGTTCTTTCTCCCGTGGCGGGCAGGCGGGTTTCTCCGGTCCCGGAGAGTAGGCCGGTGGAGCCTCCTCAGGCTCTACACCAACATGATCCATTTTCGGTATTTCAGGCGCGGACGTGGCAGCAAAGCAGCGCTCACTCTCCAACATGCTCGATCCTTCTCTGGAGAGCGACAGGGTGGCGCCAATAAGCTCAGCCAGATCCTCCCATTGCACTGGGAGGCCGCCCCCCAGGTATTCCAGTATGGGGAAGGCGGAGTCCATGCTGGCAGACATGCAAATGTCCAGATAAGTAGTGGCGCCTGACCTTGAACCTGTTCCCGCTTTTTCATCAAAAAGGCGCCAACTTTTCCCGCTTTTCCGGGATGAAGATGACGCAGCAGTAAATTCAGCAAGCTCAGCGGCCATCTTTAGCAAAATCCGCTTTCTATTCACTGACAGCAAGCAGGATGATAAAAAGTCCATAAAACCACACTCCGGTGTGGCGATTTCCTTCCTCTTGATAGCGCAACACTGTACAGCGCTTTTTGGAGGTTTTAGGCACACTTTGGGTATGTTTTTCAGTCCACAAAGTTCACTTTAATAAAACAGGCAATTTGTCACTTTGGTCACAGGGCAAACTGTATAAGGCACAAAGTTCACGCTTCTTGCACTAGAAAGCGTGCGTATCCTGTTCGTGACGCCAAAAGAGAGGTGCAGCGTACTCAAGTTAGGTTTAGAAATGTTCCTGGGTGTTGTAGTGCAATAGACACTAACCTGAGACGGCTGACTCTCTGCAAGGGCAGGTGATGATGAGAAATGTTCGTGACGCCAGTGCCAATTAAACGGTGGCACGCCGTTTGCTGATAGCAGGAATAACTGAGGAACCACGTGATGTTAAAACAGAATTCAAACTTTAGTAGTCATCATTTAGGGACATTGACGGAAGCGCAGTTCCTTTGAAGACAGTTGATTTTCAATACAGTTGATGCAGGCAATATATATATATATAGCAAGGTGACTTTAGAGTGTTAAACACAGGACTTGCAGTACAGGCAGCTTGCACTCTATTCCTGACTGATCCTGGAACATAGAAACTCTTCTCCAAGGTCCAATGCCCTAGCTCTGGCGTATATCCTTGGTTTTATCTCTATAAAGTACCTCCTCTGTAGTCTTGAGTACCTCTTGCTTTTCTTGACTTGCCTCTGTCTCTCTCTCAGTGTCCTCAGGCTGATTAGCTGTGGTGTTCCTGCTTCTGCATATATAAATTCAGGAGGGGAACCTTTTCCTTGGATCTGGAACCCGGTTACAGGGACTGCATTACCCTCTCCTGGTCCACAGGCTTCAGGCCTGGACTTGACTCTGACATAGTCTAATCTCTGGTTAGACTAGACTACTGACTTCAGACTCCAACTACAACTCTAGACTGCCTCCCCTTACCCTGACTGGGCCTTATATAGACTAGGGCTCCCTAGCTCCCTCTAGTGACTAAGAGCTGGAATGACACCCCTAGCAGGCCTGTACATGCACATTTTACAGCAACAGGGACATACATAGCATTACATTACATTACATTTTATAAAGATGACTTATACCAACTTCCCCATAAATAAGGGGGACGACAACACAACAAGTGACCCTTCTGTAGTGACGGGCATTACAGTCCCCGTACACTACATACCCCACTGCTTTAAGCTGAGTACGACCTCGTACTCCATCAGGGCCCGCCCAACTGGAATTTTCACCTGAAATAGAAAAAGAGACATGCAGGCATACATATATGTAATTCATCTGCATTTACATTCATATCAGGTCCAATTGGCAAAGGTGAAGGGTGGTGACAAGGGGCGTCGTTCTCTTCTCTCAGGATAGTGAATGGAACTGGGGCGCTGACCTGGCACAGCGTGACATTAATACCAGGATAGTCCATATGTGCAAATTGTCCTTAATAGAACAGCAAGAAACGGTAAAACAGTATAAAAGTTCTTGGAGGCTCAAAGAACAAATATGAGTCCGTACCCAGGTTACTTTCCTATAAATCACAGAGGCTCTCATGCGGTGGAGTCCATCTCTGGGCACATTTCCTTTAAAAAGAGTAAGAATCTCAGAGGCTCAGGTTCTTTTGAGTCTATCTCCGGGCACGGTTCCTTAGTATCAAGTTGCACAATATAAAACAAGTGCTGTAATACCCCTGATCAACCTGAAAAGGGGGTTAAGGGTAAAAGGTGCAACAAAGGAACAGGCACAACTTGGCGTGGGATAGCAAAAGCAGGCAGGAGGTCCTGGAAACAAACTTGGCTTCGTTGACTTTAATACTTCAGTGGTTAACACCTATCACTGAGCCGTGGATAAACTGGCAGCAGCAACAAACGACCAGGAAACATAGGACTCCTGTCCTGGAAGGGTTAAGCTTTCAACATCATTTTTTTTTTTTTTTGAGCAAAATAAATCAAAGGCCTAGCAGGCTGATTCACAGTGGCATGTCATAATCACCTGGCTCTGCTGGCAAATACGGCCTGTAGTAGTCCTCTACAGGAGGATGTGCCCACATCACGGTGTCAGGGGGCAGCTGCAAGGTGAAGGGGCCCCTGATAGGTATTGGCCCCATCGGCCTAGGGGTAAACACTCTTGTGGACCGTACCGGTCCCGGCATAACTACTGTAGGCTGTAGTGGACTTGGTACCGCCGCCGCAAGCGGTCCGGTGGGCTCTGTGCAGCAATTCACAGCAATAGGGGGTCTTCTTTGGGACCTTGCCGGAGCAACATTAGTAGAAGGTGGTTTACGGGTGGTGACAGGCACCCTTACCTCGTCCTTCTTAGGCGGCGTCTGGATCCTGGCGGTGGCAATCTTGCGCAGCTCCCGCAACTTCTCCTCCAGCCGGACGATCTGGTCACCTATACTCTCAGTGTCCGAATCGCTGTCCTCTGCTGGCGCCGCCGGCGCAGGTACAGTACACGATGCGTCGGACGCGGCCGCTGCAGGCTCCGGTGGCGCATCTGGTCTCCGACCTTTACGGATATTTTCCAGGGTAACGCGGAGTCCTTTTAAATTTTCCAGGTCTTGGATGGTCTTCTCCCGACGAGGCAGCTCGGGGGAAGGATAGGGGCTCACCCATTTTTCCAACACGGTTGGCTGCCAGAAGACATTAGGCCCAATGAAGGAGCTCCGCTCCTGGAATGCGTGGTGGGCCTGTTCTGGAGAGCGTTCAGGTTCCCGCTCGCAGCCAGAGTAGTCTTTTTCTGCCTCCCAGTCCTCAGGTTCTCTCTTGGGACGGGTCACAGCAGTCGCATATGGGCCTCTCAGGCTCTCGGCAGGGGTGAACTCCACCTCCTCTCCCTCGCGGAGGCTATGCTGGTACGATGGGAGGTAGTCTCTCTTAACAGATCTCCTGTTGACGTATAAGTCTCTGCCAGTTAGGTAGTCTTGTATGAACCCGTAGCCACGGGTTTTGTCAAAGGACACCACCAACCCCTTTCTCCTTTCCAGGCGGGGTTGGGTGTTGGTGTGTCGTTCATGGATAGTCTTGGTCAGTTCCTCATAATATATTTTAGTCTTTGTATTCCGCTTTATAGCGGCCTCCCGGATCTCTGCCATTAGTGAGGACCACTTGAAAGAGGGCTGAAAGAAGTCTCTCCAAGAGCCATAGCAGGGCTCTGGTTCTTTCTCCCGTGGCGGGCAGGTGGGTTTCTCCGGTCCCGGAGAGTAGGCCGGTGGAGCCTCCTCAGGCTCTACACCAACATGATCCATTTTCGGTATTTCAGGCGCGGACGTGGCAGCAAAGCAGCGCTCACTCTCCAACATGCTCGATCCTTCTCTGGAGAGCGACAGGGTGGCGCCAATAAGCTCAGCCAGATCCTCCCATTGCACTGGGAGGCCGCCCCCCAGGTATTCCAGTATGGGGAAGGCGGAGTCCATGCTGGCAGGCATGCAAATGTCCAGATAAGTAGTGGCGCCTGACCTTGAACCTGTTCCCGCTTTTTCATCAAAAAGGCGCCAACTTTTCCCACTTTTCCGGGATGAAGATGACGCAGCAGTAAATTCAGCAAGCTCAGCGGCCATCTTTAGCAAAATCCGCTGTCTATTCACTGACAGCAAGCAGGATGATAAAAAGTCCATAAAACCACACTCCGGTGTGGCGATTTCCTTCCTCTTGATAGCGCAACACTGTACAGCGCTTTTTGGAGGTTTTAGGCACACTTTGGGTATGTTTTTCAGTCCACAAAGTTCACTTTAATAAAACAGGCAATTTGTCACTTTGGTCACAGGGCAAACTGTATAAGGCACAAAGTTCACGCTTCTTGCACTAGAAAGCGTGCGTATCCTGTTCGTGACGCCAAAAGAGAGGTGCAGCGTACTCAAGTTAGGTTTAGAAATGTTCCTGGGTGTTGTAGTGCAATAGACACTAACCTGAGACGGCTGACTCTCTGCAAGGGCAGGTGATGATGAGAAATGTTCGTGACGCCAGTGCCAATTAAACGGTGGCACGCCGTTTGCTGATAGCAGGAATAACTGAGGAACCACGTGATGTTAAAACAGAATTCAAACTTTAGTAGTCATCATTTAGGGACATTGACGGAAGCGCAGTTCCTTTGAAGACAGTTGATTTTCAATACAGTTGATGCAGGCAATATATATATATATAGCAAGGTGACTTTAGAGTGTTAAACACAGGACTTGCAGTACAGGCAGCTTGCACTCTATTCCTGACTGATCCTGGAACATAGAAACTCTTCTCCAAGGTCCAATGCCCTAGCTCTGGCGTATATCCTTGGTTTTATCTCTATAAAGTACCTCCTCTGTAGTCTTGAGTACCTCTTGCTTTTCTTGACTTGCCTCTGTCTCTCTCTCAGTGTCCTCAGGCTGATTAGCTGTGGTGTTCCTGCTTCTGCATATATAAATTCAGGAGGGGAACCTTTTCCTTGGATCTGGAACCCGGTTACAGGGACTGCATTACCCTCTCCTGGTCCACAGGCTTCAGGCCTGGACTTGACTCTGACATAGTCTAATCTCTGGTTAGACTAGACTACTGACTTCAGACTCCAACTACAACTCTAGACTGCCTCCCCTTACCCTGACTGGGCCTTATATAGACTAGGGCTCCCTAGCTCCCTCTAGTGACTAAGAGCTGGAATGACACCCCTAGCAGGCCTGTACATGCACATTTTACAGCAACAGGGACATACATAGCATTACATTACATTACATTTTATAAAGATGACTTATACCAACTTCCCCATAAATAAGGGGGACGACAACACAACAAGTGACCCTTCTGTAGTGACGGGCATTACAGTCCCCGTACACTACATACCCCACTGCTTTAAGCTGAGTACGACCTCGTACTCCATCAGGGCCCGCCCAACTGGAATTTTCACCTGAAATAGAAAAAGAGACATGCAGGCATACATATATGTAATTCATCTGCATTTACATTCATATCAGGTCCAATTGGCAAAGGTGAAGGGTGGTGACAAGGGGCGTCGTTCTCTTCTCTCAGGATAGTGAATGGAACTGGGGCGCTGACCTGGCACAGCGTGACATTAATACCAGGATAGTCCATATGTGCAAATTGTCCTTAATAGAACAGCAAGAAACGGTAAAACAGTATAAAAGTTCTTGGAGGCTCAAAGAACAAATATGAGTCCGTACCCAGGTTACTTTCCTATAAATCACAGAGGCTCTCATGCGGTGGAGTCCATCTCTGGGCACATTTCCTTTAAAAAGAGTAAGAATCTCAGAGGCTCAGGTTCTTTTGAGTCTATCTCCGGGCACGGTTCCTTAGTATCAAGTTGCACAATATAAAACAAGTGCTGTAATACCCCTGATCAACCTGAAAAGGGGGTTAAGGGTAAAAGGTGCAACAAAGGAACAGGCACAACTTGGCGTGGGATAGCAAAAGCAGGCAGGAGGTCCTGGAAACAAACTTGGCTTCGTTGACTTTAATACTTCAGTGGTTAACACCTATCACTGAGCCGTGGATAAACTGGCAGCAGCAACAAACGACCAGGAAACATAGGACTCCTGTCCTGGAAGGGTTAAGCTTTCAACATCATTTTTTTTTTTTTTTTAGCAAAATAAATCAAAGGCCTAGCAGGCTGATTCACAGTGGCATGTCATAATCACCTGGCTCTGCTGGCAAATACGGCCTGTAGTAGTCCTCTACAGGAGGATGTGCCCACATCACGGTGTCAGGGGGCAGCTGCAAGGTGAAGGGGCCCCTGATAGGTATTGGCCCCATCGGCCTAGGGGTAAACACTCTTGTGGACCGTACCGGTCCCGGCATAACTACTGTAGGCTGTAGTGGACTTGGTACCGCCGCCGCAAGCGGTCCGGTGGGCTCTGTGCAGCAATTCACAGCAATAGGGGGTCTTCTTTGGGACCTTGCCGGAGCAACATTAGTAGAAGGTGGTTTACGGGTGGTGACAGGCACCCTTACCTCGTCCTTCTTAGGCGGCGTCTGGATCCTGGCGGTGGCAATCTTGCGCAGCTCCCGCAACTTCTCCTCCAGCCGGACGATCTGGTCACCTATACTCTCAGTGTCCGAATCGCTGTCCTCTGCTGGCGCCGCCGGCGCAGGTACAGTACACGATGCGTCGGACGCGGCCGCTGCAGGCTCCGGTGGCGCATCTGGTCTCCGACCTTTACGGATATTTTCCAGGGTAACGCGGAGTCCTTTTAAATTTTCCAAGTCTTGGATGGTCTTCTCCCGACGAGGCAGCTCGGGGGAAGGATAGGGGCTCACCCATTTTTCCAACACGGTTGGCTGCCAGAAGACATTAGGCCCAATGAAGGAGCTCCGCTCCTGGAATGCGTGGTGGGCCTGTTCTGGAGAGCGTTCAGGTTCCCGCTCGCAGCCAGAGTAGTCTTTTTCTGCCTCCCAGTCCTCAGGTTCTCTCTTGGGACGGGTCACAGCAGTCGCATATGGGCCTCTCAGGCTCTCGGCAGGGGTGAACTCCACCTCCTCTCCCTCGCGGAGGCTATGCTGGTACGATGGGAGGTAGTCTCTCTTAACAGATCTCCTGTTGACGTATAAGTCTCTGCCAGTTAGGTAGTCTTGTATGAACCCGTAGCCACGGGTTTTGTCAAAGGACACCACCAACCCCTTTCTCCTTTCCAGGCGGGGTTGGGTGTTGGTGTGTCGTTCATGGATAGTCTTGGTCAGTTCCTCATAATATATTTTAGTCTTTGTATTCCGCTTTATAGCGGCCTCCCGGATCTCTGCCATTAGTGAGGACCACTTGAAAGAGGGCTGAAAGAAGTCTCTCCAAGAGCCATAGCAGGGCTCTGGTTCTTTCTCCCGTGGCGGGCAGGCGGGTTTCTCCGGTCCCGGAGAGTAGGCCGGTGGAGCCTCCTCAGGCTCTACACCAACATGATCCATTTTCGGTATTTCAGGCGCGGACGTGGCAGCAAAGCAGCGCTCACTCTCCAACATGCTCGATCCTTCTCTGGAGAGCGACAGGGTGGCGCCAATAAGCTCAGCCAGATCCTCCCATTGCACTGGGAGGCCGCCCCCCAGGTATTCCAGTATGGGGAAGGCGGAGTCCATGCTGGCAGGCATGCAAATGTCCAGATAAGTAGTGGCGCCTGACCTTGAACCTGTTCCCGCTTTTTCATCAAAAAGGCGCCAACTTTTCCCACTTTTCCGGGATGAAGATGACGCAGCAGTAAATTCAGCAAGCTCAGCGGCCATCTTTAGCAAAATCCGCTGTCTATTCACTGACAGCAAGCA
Source organism: Bufo bufo (assembly GCF_905171765.1). Lineage (NCBI taxonomy): Eukaryota > Metazoa > Chordata > Amphibia > Anura > Bufonidae > Bufo > Bufo bufo. The sequence continues at coordinate 810,844,208 of NC_053390.1, forward strand.
GGATGATAAAAAGTCCATAAAACCACACTCCGGTGTGGCGATTTCCTTCCTCTTGATAGCGCAACACTGTACAGCGCTTTTTGGAGGTTTTAGGCACACTTTGGGTATGTTTTTCAGTCCACAAAGTTCACTTTAATAAAACAGGCAATTTGTCACTTTGGTCACAGGGCAAACTGTATAAGGCACAAAGTTCACGCTTCTTGCACTAGAAAGCGTGCGTATCCTGTTCGTGACGCCAAAAGAGAGGTGCAGCGTACTCAAGTTAGGTTTAGAAATGTTCCTGGGTGTTGTAGTGCAATAGACACTAACCTGAGACGGCTGACTCTCTGCAAGGGCAGGTGATGATGAGAAATGTTCGTGACGCCAGTGCCAATTAAACGGTGGCACGCCGTTTGCTGATAGCAGGAATAACTGAGGAACCACGTGATGTTAAAACAGAATTCAAACTTTAGTAGTCATCATTTAGGGACATTGACGGAAGCGCAGTTCCTTTGAAGACAGTTGATTTTCAATACAGCTGATGCAGGCAATATATATATATATAGCAAGGTGACTTTAGAGTGTTAAACACAGGACTTGCAGTACAGGCAGCTTGCACTCTATTCCTGACTGATCCTGGAACATAGAAACTCTTCTCCAAGGTCCAATGCCCTAGCTCTGGCGTATATCCTTGGTTTTATCTCTATAAAGTACCTCCTCTGTAGTCTTGAGTACCTCTTGCTTTTCTTGACTTGCCTCTGTCTCTCTCTCAGTGTCCTCAGGCTGATTAGCTGTGGTGTTCCTGCTTCTGCATATATAAATTCAGGAGGGGAACCTTTTCCTTGGATCTGGAACCCGGTTACAGGGACTGCATTACCCTCTCCTGGTCCACAGGCTTCAGGCCTGGACTTGACTCTGACATAGTCTAATCTCTGGTTAGACTAGACTACTGACTTCAGACTCCAACTACAACTCTAGACTGCCTCCCCTTACCCTGACTGGGCCTTATATAGACTAGGGCTCCCTAGCTCCCTCTAGTGACTAAGAGCTGGAATGACACCCCTAGCAGGCCTGTACATGCACATTTTACAGCAACAGGGACATACATAGCATTACATTACATTACATTTTATAAAGATGACTTATACCAACTTCCCCATAAATAAGGGGGACAACAGCACACAAGTGACCCTTCTGTAGTGACGGGCATTACAGTCCCCGTACACTACATTTTGTACTGCTACCAACCAAAGTCATCAATAGCAAAAGTTGTGAGTTGCATCTTACCACTGTCTACCTCATTATTACTACTAATGGTTGTACCACCATTAACGGTACTGGCGTCACGACAAAAACCATCAACTCAGCCGCAACAAGCACCCTAAGCACCCCTAATATCAAGGGCACCTCAACCACCATCTTGGCTGATGCTTCCCTACCGCAGAGCGTGCCCCGGAGGATTTCGTGATGTCCACCTCAACACTGTGCTGCCAGCCCAGGGAGGCTTTCTGCTAACCGTGAGTAAACTGATGAACTGTGTGTTATATTTTGGCCCCTCATCGGTCCACCGTGCACCTCACGTGTTGCCCCTGTGCTACTGGCTAACTGGATAAGATACATACTCAAAATGGGCTAACGTCACCAGTGGGGGCCACAAGGATATGAACGGGGAGCAGGATAGTACCACAAGAAAATGGAGAAACACAAGTTTTTGTACCGGGGGCAGTGGAAACCATAAAGATTTGTACCATGACCAGTTGATACCACATGGATCTTTTCCTTGGAGCCGTGGAGATCACAAAGATATGTACAGGAGCAGTAGATACTACAAGGATCTGTATCAGGAGCAGTGGATATCTCAAAGATCTGTACAGGAGCAGTGGAGACCACAAAGATGTGTTCAGGATCTGTATTGGTAACAGTGGAGACCATAAGAATCTGTACCAGAAGCAGTGGAGAATAGAGATGGCCTTGGAGTTCTCCGGCGGTCGTTTCACTGCGAACTTTGCTCGTCCGCGGTTTGCCGAACATGCGAACATATGGCGATGTCCACCGGCGCCATATTCTTTTGCATTGTTCCGAACTTTGACCCATGACTAGGGTTGAGCGAACCCGAACTGTAAAGTTCGGGTTCGTACCGAACTATAGGTTTTTTGGACCCCGAACCCGAACCCAAACATTTCCGTAAAAGTTTGGGTTCGGGTTCGGTGTTCGTAGCTTTCTTGACGCTTTTTGAAAGGCTGCAGAGCAGCCAATCAACAAGCGTAATACTACTTGCCCCAAGAGGCCATCACAGCCATGCCTACTAATGGCATGGCTGTGATTGGCCAGAGCAGCATGTGACCCAGGCTCTATATAAGCTTGGGTCATGTAGCGCTGCACGTCACTCTGCTGTTGCAAGTGTAGGGAGAGGATGCTGCTGGACTTGTAATTTCAGGGAGAGAATAGGAGAGAATCTAACTCAGCGATCTACTGTCACTACCAGAGCTTTGGGACGTTCTCACAGCTCTGTTTCTCCACCCCTGTGATGATGTCACTACTAGAGCTGGGAGGAGTTCTCACTGCTCTGTTTACTTTTGGTTTCCTTCCTCCCAGCTGTTCCTCATGCGTTTGATTTCCCTCTCTTTATATCACCCCTCCTCCTATTGTAGGGCGTGGATTATAGTTCTCATTTCTGTTGTAGCTCTTGCTTTAGTATCTTCACTTGTAGCTATCAGTTCTCTGGACCTGTGTTCTGCTGCAGCAAGCACTCCGGATATTGCCAGCTGTCCTTGGATCCGTCTTCTCTGCGGCTGCAACACCTTCAGCTAAGTGTACAGACATTGTTGTGTACCTGATTATTTTCTGACTGGATCTGAGGTGGCCACGGTTCCCTCCATATACTGAGTAGGGCACCGGTGGCCGTGCCCCTTCCACTATTGTAGGGGTTACAGTGGTCATCAGTCTTAGGTACGTGGGCATGCCTTGTTCCGCCATTTGGATCCGGGCATGTGCTTTAGCAGCATAGGGAGAGCTTTGAGGGTCTGACAGGTGTCACCCTTTATCCTCCCTAGTTTGGGTCCGGTCAGTAGCTCTTTTACTGTGTATACTATTGTTGCTCACATACAGCCGTGACATCTACAGACAAATAGTTGTGTGGGTGCAGGGCACTATCGTTTTACCCTGCCCTGAGCCCATTGACCAAAAAAATTTTTTTTTTATAATTTTGTTAGGTGGGCGGCGGCGGCGGCCATTTTATGCAAGCTCAGTGCACCAGCACTGCATCTGAGCTTTTGGGATATTGCAAATCACCATTTTTTTTGGGCAAACTACAGTACAACATCTGGATTAGTCAGTGTGCAATTTAAGGTAGAAATACACCCATCATTTTCTGGGGTTTTAAAAACACACTTTCAAAAAACAGTATTTTCCAGATCTGCAAGTGTTAAATTCAAGTTTAATATATACAGCTTTCATATTCTGTTACCAAAAAAAGACTTTTTTGGCAATCTACAACATCTGGATTAGTCAGTGTGCAATTTAAGCTAGAAATACACCCATCATTTTCTGGGTTTTGAAAAAACACACTTTTTTGACAAAAAACACTATTTTCAGGCCTTGCAGCATCAGCATGTGTGAAAATTACAGGCTTATATACTGCTGTCAAATTCAGTTGTTAAACAAACACTCGTTTGGGCACAAAAAATTTAGTTGGCAGCCTTTGATGCAGATGTCATTGTGAGATGCACCCTTAATACATTTGGGTTACATTCAGAGATTTTAAATACCGCCATTTGGTGCACCAATATTGAATTCAGACCTACATTGGTTCAGGCCGTGTGAGATACACCCTCTACATACAGGGGTTTGAATCAGGCATTTGAAATACAGCCATTTTGTGCAAAGATATATTTACTTCAGGCCTACACTGGTTCAGACCGTGTGAGAAACTCCCTCTACATACAGGGGTTTGATTCAGGGATTTAAAAATACAGCCATTTGAAATACAGCCATTTTGGGCAAAGAAATATTTACTTCAGGCCTACAGTGGTTCAGGCCCTGTGAGATACCCCCTCTACATACAGGGGTTTTCATCAGGAATTTGAAATACAGCCATTTGAAATACAGCCATTTTGTGCAAAGATATATTTACTTCAGGCCTACAGTGGTTCAAACCGTGTGAGATACTTGCTCTACATACAGGGATTTGATTCAGGGATTTGAAATACAGCCTTTTTAAATACAGCCATTTTGTGCAAAGATATATTTACTTCAGGCCTACAGTGGTTCAGACCGTGTGAAATACTCGCTCTACATACAGAGGTTTGATTCAGGGATTTGAAATACAGCCATTTGAAATACAGCCATTTTGTGCAAAGATATATTTACTTCAGGCCTACAGTGGTTCAGGCCCTGTGAGATACCTCCTCTACATACAGGGGTTTGAATCAGGCATTTGAAATACAGCCATTTGAAATACTGCCATTTTGGGCAAAGAAATATTTACTTCAGGCCTACAGTGGTTCAGGCCCTGTGAGATACCCCCTCTACATACAGGGGTTTGATTCAGAGATTTTAAATACAGCCATTTGAAATACAGCCATTTTGGGCAAAGATATATTTACTTCAGGCCTACAGTGGTTCAGGCCCTGTGAGATACCCCCTCTACATACAGGGGTTTGAATCAGGAATTTGAAATACAGCCATTTGAAATACAGCCATTTTGGGCAAAGAAATATTTACTTCAGGCCTACAGTGGTTCAGATCGTGTGAGATACCCCCTCTACATACAGGGGTTTGAATCAAGCATTTGAAATACAGCCATTTTGGGCAAAGATATATTTACATCAGGCCTACACTAGTTCAGACCGTGTGAGATACCCCCTCTACATACAGGGGTTTGAATCAGTCATTTGAAATACAGTCATTTGAAATACAGCCATTTTGGGAAAATAAATATTTTCTTCAGGCCTACAGTGGTTCAGGCCCTGTGAGATACCCCCTCTACATACAGGGGTTTGATTCAGGCATTTGAAATACAGCCATTTGAAATACAGCCATTTTGGGCAAAGATATATTTACTTCAGGCCTACAGTGGTTCAGGCCCTGTGAGATACCACCTCTACATACAGGGGTTTGAATCAGGCATTTGGAATACAGCCATTTGAAATACAGCCATGTTGGGCAAATAAATATTTACTTTAGGCCTTCAGTGGTTCAGGCTTTCTGAGATACCCCCTCTACATACAGGGGTTTGAATCAGGCATTTGAAATACAGCGATTTGAAATACAGCCATTTTGGACAAAGAAATATTTACTTCAGGCCTACACTGGTTCAGGCTGTGTGAGATACTCCCTCTACATACAGGGGTTTGATTCAGGGATTTGAAATACAGCCATTTGAAATACAGCCATTTTGTGCAAAGATATATTTACTTCAGGCCCACACTGGTTCAGGCCCTGTGAGATACTCCCTTTACATACTGTTGTTCTTTTCTACTATTAATTAAACACCCATTTAGGGCAAGATCCTAAATTCAAAAAATATGAGGAGAGCTTCAAATAAGGGACGTGGCCCAGGTCGTGGTCCTGCTGATGGAGCTCGTGTTGCAGGGAGAGGACGTGGTCCTACACGCACAAGTGAAACCCCTTCCTCAGGCTCAGGTGCGAGTGGGCGACAAAACCTGGTAGCGGTATTTGTTCGGGCCTAATGCTGCTCTACGAATGGTGAGGCCTGAACAAGTACAGGCGATAGTAGATTGGGTTGCTGACAGTGGATCCAGTTCTTTGACATTGTCTCTCACCCAGTCTCCTGCTGAAAGACCACAGTTGGCAACTGCAGCCGATGTCCATCAGTCTTTCACCTCACCCCCTTGCAAATCGATGTCCATCAGTCTGAGCCCCAAGTCATGCAGCAGTCTCTGCTTTTTGATGACTCTGTTAGCAGGGTCTTCCAGGGCCATCCACCTAGCCCTGCCCCAGAAGTGGAAGAGATTGAGTGCACCGATGCCCAACCACTTATCTTTTAAGATGAGTACATGGAAGGACCATGATGATGAAACACAGGTGCCAACTGCTGGGGCTTTCGAAAGTGTGCAGACCGACAAGGAAGTCAGGGGTGAAGACTGGGTGGAAGATGATGTGGAGGACGACGAGGTCCTCGACCCCACATGGAATCAAGGTTATGCGAGTGACCAATGTAGTTCGGAGGAAGAGGCGGTGGTCGTACAGAGCCACCAGCACAACAGAAGAGGGAGCAGGGTGCAAAAGCGGAGCGGCCGTCCTCTAGACAGTACGCCTCCTACTGCCCACCGTAGCAAGAGACCGAGCACACCAAAGCCAGCTCCAAGGAGTTCCCTGGCGTGGCAGTTCTTCAGACAATGTGCTGACGACAAGACACGAGTGGTTTGCACGCTGTGCAATCAGAGCCTGAAGCGAGGCATAAACGTTCTCAACCTGAGCACAACCTGCATGACCAGGCATTTAAGTGCAAAGCACGAGCTGCAGTGGAGTAGACACCTCAAAAACCAAGAAAGGACTCTGGCTCCTCCTGCTTCCTCTTCTGCTTCAATCGCGGCCTCTTCATCCATCTCTAGAGTGACAGTGCCACCTGCCACCCCGCAAACAGAGGATCTGCCAGCAACACCAACACCTGGGTCACCAAGCATCTCCACAATGTCCCAATGAAGCGTTCAGCTCTCCATATCCCAAACGCTGGAGAGGAAGAGGAAGTATCCCCGTAACCACCCGCGATCCCTAGCCCTGAATGCCAGCATTTCTAAATTACTGGCCTTTGAAATGCTGTCATTCCGTCTGTTGGAGACGGATAGTTTTAAAGGCCTTATAGCGGTGGCTGTCCCATAGTACGTCGTGCCCAGCCGCCACTACTTTTCAAGGCGAGCCATCCCTTCCCTTCACAACCAAGTAGGGGACAAAATCAGGTGTGCACTGCGCAACGCCATCTGTGGCAAGGTGCACCTGACTATGGATACGTGGACCAGTAAGCACGGTCAGGGCCGTTATATCTCCATAACAGGCAGCACACTGGGTAATTGCAGTGGCTGCTGGGCCTGAGGCGGATAGCAGTTTGGCGCATGTCCTTCCACCACCGAGGATTGCAGGGCTCTTCAGTTTGCCTCCTGTTGCTTCCTCCTCCTACTCTGCTTCCTCATCCTCTACCAGCTCCTCATCCGATCAGCGTAACACCTTCACCACCAACTTCAGCACAGCCAGGGGTAAACGACAGCAGGCAGTTTTAAAACGTATATGTTTGGGGGACAAACCCTACACCGCGCAGGAGCTGTGGACGGGCCTTGAACAACAGACCGATGAGTGGTTTGTGCCAGTCAGCCTCAAGCCCGGCCTGGTGGTGTGCAATAATGGGCGAAATCTCGTAGCAGCTCTGGGACTAGCCGGTTTGACGCACATCCCTTGCCTGGCGCATGTGCTGAATTTGGTGGTGCAGAGATTCCTTGAAAATTACCCAGACATGTCAGAGCTGCTGCATAAAGTGCGGGCCGTCTGTGCGCGCTTTCGGCGTTCTCACCCTGCTGCTGCTCGCCTGTCAGCGCTGCAGCGTAACTTCGGCATTCCCGCTCACCGCCTCATATGCGACATGCCCACAAGGTGGAACTCCACCTTGCACATGCTGGACAGACTGTGCGAGCAGCAGCAGGCGATAGTGGAGTTTCAGCTGCAGCACACACGGGTGAGTGGTGGCCACCTGACTGTATAGGGAGGGTGGATAGGGACTGGTGGTCCTTCCACCCCCCCCTTCTTTTGTCCCTCTCCCTCCCTGTTAGCCCCTGCGGTGGTTGTTTATGTCCCCTAGTGATTTTATGGGTCTCAGGAGGATATGAAGGGGTTAATGGCCCGGGAGATGGGGGAGGCGGGGGCTAGCAGATACTTAAGCCCTGTTCCCGCCTTCCCCTTCCTCTTTGAGCGGAAGCGTGGTGCCCCACCCTCCCTCCCTTTTGGATTGCAGCGGTATAGTTGATGTTTGATTGTTTTGGTGTTTCCTTGGGAACCAATTTATGGAGATATTACTACCCGGTTGTTATATTAAGTCACAGCTGGCGGCAGTTCAAGACAACGGAGAGGTATCGGAGGAAATGAGCGGAGCTGCCCGCTGGGAGTCCAGCGGCTGGCAGATCGCACGGTTCAAAGGTTTTATGGTTGCCGTTAAAATTACCAGCTGTGGCCGATTACCACCCAACAAATAAAGGTGTTGAAAGGAAGAACGGTGTCTGTGTCATTCTGTAAAGGGATTGGTGGTGTTGTTATGGGCCAGAAATAGGGGCGGTCATCTACCCCCCCCTTCCCCCTGGTTTAACCCTAGTTGTACCAGCAGTCTCGCTCTGCGGAACAGCACCACTTCACCACCAATGACTGGGCCTCCATGCGAGACCTGTGTTTCTTGTTGCGCTGTTTAGAGTACTCCACCAACATGGCCAGTGCCGATAACGCCGTTCTCAGCGTTACTATCCCACTTCTATGCCTCCTTGAAAAAACGCTCCTGACGATTATGGAAGAGAATGTGGCACAGGAGGAGGAGGAGGGATCACTTCATAGGGTTTCCAGACAGTCATTCCCAAGTGGCTCCGAGGGTGGATTCTTGCACCCACAAACCCAAGGTACACAATTGTCCAGCCAGGGCACAGTTCAGGAGGATGACGAGGTGGAGGATGAGGAGGAGGAGGAACCATGTTCACAGCAGGGTGGCACCTAGTCCAGCTCATGGCCATCACTGGTGCGTGGATGGGGGTATACAGAGGACACAGACGATACACCTCCCACAGAGGACAGCTTTTCGTTGCCTCTGGGCAGCCTGGCATACATGAGCGATTACATGCTGCATTGTCTCCGCAACGACCGTCGAGTTGCCCACATTCTAACACGTGCTGATTACTGGGTGGCTTATTTTACACTCTTAGATACCCTGCACATGTAGAGGCACTTTTAATGTATTTACATTTAGTCAGATGACTACTGATTGCCTTCTCTTGACATGTGCATTGTGATTTTGTCAATGTCAGTTTACTTAAAGTTTAACTTTTATTAGTTATTTATTTAATATTTTGTGAACTCTTAATTCTAACCTACTATGTTAAAACTTTCACGGTCGACCCGTTGTGTGCTGTACTTCTATTGATTTTCTTATAGTGTTAGCTTATATTAGAGTGGCAGCGTGTTGCATGGCTATCTATCTTGTCACTATATGCCTCTGTATACACTCTCTGGGCTATTGTGATAGCGCTTATGCTTGCTGTACTGCCTACTAACTAGTCTTTATCTATGCTTGCTGGCACATTATTGTAACATATCATGCTACTTTGTAGCTGTAATGGCGGCTATTGAATCGCTACACTGGCTATGATCTGAATGCCTTCTTTTGCTTGTTCAAATGATCTGCTTGATCTCTAATAGCGGCGCGTTCACTTGTTGAGCTACCTGTCAGCTACTCAGTAGCTAGCACACTAATTCTGGGTCGGCTGTGATCTAAAACCTAATCACTGCCCCCCGACATGTTTCGCCATATACATGGCGTCTTCAGGGGATCGGGCAGTCTGCACTGAGATTGGTATCGTTAGATATATTTATTACCTCCGGTTTTGTGACATCATTACTTAGCAGCCAATAGATTTGTTTCTTATTGAATGTGTTATTGTTACACATGACTCTATTGGCTGTTTGATTCCTTCTGTGATGACGTCAGAGATCGCGCGATCGTGCCGTGATCTCGCACATGTCTTTACACTTAGAACTTTTAGCTGATCGCTATTTTGGTTTTTCTGACTTATTGAATCCGCACGGTGGTTCCATCTTCCTGCGCATGTCACTGCACTTTGAACTTTTACCGGGGTCGATCAGTTAGATGACCTGCAGGTATTCAAAAATATCAGTAATCTTTATTTTGGATGGCATATTAACTAATTGGATAGATGTAATACTTACTGTTCCAAATGTTTACATATTATTATAATAATAATGATATTTATTTATACAGTACAGACCAAAAGTTTGGACACACCTTCTCCTTCAAAGAGTTTTGTTTATTTTCATGACTATGAAAATTGTAGATTCACACTGAAGGCATCAAAATTATGAATTAACACATGTGGAATTATATACATAACAAACAAGTGTGAAACAACTGAAAATATGTCATATTCTAGGTTCTTCAAAGTAGCCACCTTTTGCTTTGATTACTGCTTTGCACACTCTTGGCATTCTCTTGATGAGCTTCAAGAGGTAGTCCCCTGAAATGGTTTTCACTTCACAGGTGTGCCCTATCAGGTTTAATAAGTGGGATTTCTTGCCTTATAAATGGGGTTGGGACCATCAGTTGCGTTGAGGAGAAGTCAGGTGGATACAGAGCTGATAGTCCTACTGAATAGACTGTTAGAATTTGTATTATGGCAAGAAAAAAGCAGCTAAGTAAAGAAAAACGAGTGGCCATCATTACTTTAAGAAATGAAGGTCAGTCAGTCAGCCGAAAAATTGGGAAAACTTTGAAAGTAAGGGCTATTTGACCATGAAGGAGAGTGATGGGTTGCTGTGCCAGATGACCTGGCCTCCACAGTCACCGGACCTGAACCCAATCGAGATGGTTTGGGGTGAGCTGGACCGCAGAGTGAAGGCAAAAGGGCCAACAAGTGCTAAGCATCTCTGGGAACTCCTTCAAGACTTTTGGAAGACCATTTCAGGGGACTACCTCTTGAAGCTTATCAAGAGAATGCCAAGAGTGTGCAAAGCAGTAATCAAAGCAAAAGGTGGCTACTTTGAAGAACCTAGAATATTACATATTTTCAGTTGTTTCACACTTGTTTGTTATGTATATAATTCCACATGTGTTAATTCATAGTTTTTGATGCCTTCATAGTCATGAAAATAAAGAAAACTCTTTGAATGAGAAGGTGTGTCCAAACTTTTGGTCTGTACTGTATATATTTATTTATTAGTATCTTGAGTCTGAAAGGTTATTATTACAGACTTCTACACATATTTAGTGCGCGAATACTTCTTCTTTTTCTTATTGAGGTTATTGTCTCTCACATTTTTTCTCTGTTATTGTATAAATTTAAATTTTCTCAGATATTTTATTTATTTTATTTTATTTATATTTATTTGATACACATAAATTTATTTGGAAATTTTTATAGATATTCTGACTGATATCATCATCTATTCCTAATTTTATGGATTACTTTATATTGCTCTAATTCTGGTATTTTTTTCTCGCTTTTCTTATTTTTCCTGCAGGTTGGTTCATATTGCCGAATCTATTGGGGGGTAATATAATAAATTTATATATTACTGGGTGGCCGCGCTGCTGGATCCCAGTTACAAGGACAACTTACCGTCCTTAATTCCGTCACTGGAGCGTGATCGTAAGATGCACGAGTACAAGCGCACACTGGTAGACGCGCTGCTGGTGGCATTCCCACCTGACAGCGGGGGCACAGTGGAAGCACAAGACGAAGGCAGAGGAGGAGGAAGAGGTCGCCAACGCAGCTGGGGCACCACCAGCACCTCAGAAGGCAGGCTTAGCATGGACGAAATGTGGAAAAGCTTTGTCACCACGCCACAACAACCAGCACCACCAGCTGATATGGAACGTCTTAGCAGGAGGCAGCATTTCACCAACATGGTGGAGCAGTATGTGTGCACACGCCTACACGTACTGAATGACGGCTCTACCCCCTTCAACTTCTGGGCCTCCAAATTGGGCACATGGCCTGAGCTTGCCCTTTACTCCTTGGAGGTGCTGGCCTGCCCTGCAGCCAGTGTACTCTCTGAACATGTGTTTAGCGCGGCAGGAGGCATCATTACAGACAGACGCAGCCGCCTGTCCACAGCCAACGTGGACAAGCTTACGTTCATTAAAATGAACCAGGCTTGGATCCCTCAGGACTTGTCCGTACCTTGTGCAGAATAGACATGTATACTGGCACTAGGCAGCCATTGTTATCTCGTCCTCCTCCACCGCTGCTTCCACCAACTCCGCTACGTCCACCGCCTCCTCAAACTCCTACTCCATATGGAACTCCACCTCATAAATCCATTTTTTTTTTGTACGTGTTTTATTTTATATCATTTCACTACTTTGTCATTTACATTTTCGGGTGAAATTCACAAATCTTTGGGTGTATAGTACCGTTGCTATACCTAGTAGACCGGTAAAAAAAAAAAAAAAATTGTCAGTTACTTTTTATGGTGAAATTTACCAATTTTTGGGTGTATAGTACCACTGCTATACCTAGTAAGCCGGTTCAAAAAAATAATAATTGTCATTTACATTTTAGGGTGAAATTAACCAATTTTGGTGTGTATAGTACCACTGCTATACCTAGTGGACCGGTAAAAAAATTAAAATAAATTGTCAGTTACATTTTATGGTGAAATTAACAAATTTTTGGGTGTATAGTACCACTGCTATACCTAGTAGACAGGTTAAAAAATAAATAAATTGTCATTTACATTTTAGGGTGAAATTCACTAATTTTAGTATGTATGGTACCACTGCTATACCTAGTGGACCGGTAAAAATAAAAATTGTCAGTTACATTTTATAGTGAAATTAACAAATTTTTGGGTGTGATATACCCCTCCTCTACCTAGTTGACAGCTTAATAAATTTCAATAATTTTTCTGTTACATTCTTGGGTTGACATTATACAATTTTAGACGTGAATAAACCCCTGCTCTGCATAGGTGACAGGGAATAAAATTTTATATATTATTCAGTAATTAATGTCCACCACATCCTTTCATTCAATGCTTAAACTTTGAAAAGTTGTCACACTTTTACGCTTTAATAATTTCTCCCATATTTCAACTCTAATTTTAAATTTGAAAAAATGAATCCTCCCTTGGATGTGGTCTCTCTTTCTCACGCTCCCTCTCTGGCCTGGAACCCTGATTCCCCGCCACCCGTGATCACCATGGTAGGCGCATAAAAGAACATCGAAAGTTGTTAGAGCAGATATCAAATTGGATGGTGAACATCACGGGGACGTGCGACATGGTGGGGCAGTATGTGTGCACACGCCTACACGAACTAGCTGACACGGGTCAGCCCCTGCAACTTCTGGGTCTCCAAATTGGGCACACGGCCTGAGATTGCCCTTTACCCCTTGGAGGTGCTGGCCTGCCCTGCAGCCAGTGTATTGTCTGAACGTGTGTTTAGCATGACTGGAGGGTTATGTTTCCCAATGTTTTGGGGTGTACCCTAATTTTAAAAATAAAATTTAAAACGAAAAACCAGTGTAGGCTACCTCCTCCTCCTCCTCCACCGCTTCCACCTACACCGCCACATCCACCTCCTCCTCAACCTCCTACTCCATATGGACCTGGTCCTCCTAGATCAAGATTATTATTTTTTATTTTTACGTATTTTATGTTATTTAAAGTCATTTCCCTATCCACATTTGTTTGCAGAGCACTTGTCATGCTCTTAACCATATTTTGACGCCATTTGCAGCCCTCTAGCCCTTTCCATGACATTTTTACAGCCATTTTAGTGCTCAAAAGTTCGGGTCCCCATTGACTTCAATGGGGTCCGGGGTCAAGTTCGGGTCCCGAACTCAAACTTTTTTCCTAAGTTCGGCTGAACCCGTCGAACCCGAACATCCTGGTGTACGCTAGACTCTACCCATGACACATCCATCAGGTGGTACAGGACAGCCAATTGAGACATTTCAGCACTTGGACATACCCCCTACCCTATAAATAAACCTGATCTGGCCGTCACTGGTGTGATATACCTGCTTCCACCAAATATTGATTAAGGGGTTTGATATATCTGCTTCCAGAAAATACTCATTAAGGGGTTCTATATCTGTTTCAACAAAATAGTGGTAGAGGGGATTGATATACCGGCTTCCACCAAATATTGATTAAGGGGTTTGATATTAGGGATGGCCTTGCGGTTCGCCCGGCAGTCATTTTGCAGCGAACTTTGCTCGATCGCGATTCACCGAACAGGTGAACATATGGCGATGTACACCGGCGCCAAATACTTTTGCATTGCGCCGAACTTTGACCCATGACACATCCATGAGGTGGGACAGAACAGCCAATTGAGACGTTTCAGCACATGGACATACCCCCTACCTTATAAATAAACCTGATCTGGCCGCCATTTTACATTCAGTCTTTTGCCAGTGTAGGGAGAGGTTGCTGTGTGGAGCAGGGACAGACTGTTAGGGACACCAAACGCTAGATAATAGGGCCACAAAAGTCCTTTTAAGGACTGGTATAGGTGTGCTATCGATAGGTGTGATACACAGAGGGGTGCGATATACTTATAATATACTTTCTATGTTAGAATATATATTATAGTGCATTTGTATTGTGCAGCAGTTGTGTGCGGTTCTGCTGAGATACCGCAGCTATAAAGAGGGACAAACGCTATTGGAAACACTAATTGCAACTGGTGTGACATACCAGTTGCCCCCCCAAAAAACTGATTGAGGCAGGGGTGTGATATACCTAGAATATATTTTCTATATAGTGCATTTGTATTGTGCAGCAGTTGTGTGCAGTTCTGCTGAGATACCGCAGCTATAAAGAGGGACAAACGCTATTGGAACAACTAATTGCAACTGGTGTGATATACCTGTTGCCCCCCAAAAAACTGACTAAGTGGTTTGATATACCAGCTTCCCTGCTTCCAGCAAATAATCATTAAGGGGTTCTATATACCTGCTTCCACAAATACTGCTCTTCTATAGGGACTTTTGTCACAGGGTCATTTTGAAAATGACAGGCAGAGGAAGAGGCAGGTCATTTCGCAGGGTTGGTAGGGGTCGGGCAGGTGCACCAGGCTGGAGCCTAAGTGGCAAGTTGGAGAAGGTGCGTGCGATTACAGATGTAGTAGGGTTAACACACATGCTTTATGAGACATATTATCTAAACTAAATACAACTAAATGCGTTAAGTAATTGCTTTTTAATGGCTTTTATTTCAAGATAACGCGATGAGTTAAGAAATTTGTATCTGCACCCTCCTCACTTTCTGCCGTGTACACCCCCAAAGACACCACCACCACAATAGCCCCTCCACTCGAGTCAGAGGAAATATTTTCCAATGTATTCCCAGACCTTACCGTTGCGCAGCCATTCTTGGCATCGGATGAGGAGGTATCAACGGCCGCCACCCAGCAGTCTGACGACAGTACCCAGATCAGCCCAAGGAGGGTGGTCCCGCTGTTGCTGCCTACTCCGAGATCTCTAATGTCAGTGGTGGTGAAGTTGACGATGATGACGTGTCGATGGATGTCACGTGGGTGCCCACAAGAGAGGAAGAGGAGGGGAGTTCAGAGGGAGAGACGAAGCAGCAGATAGGGAGGAGAAGCAGGCAGAACTTAGATTGCACAGGAGGCAAAAAGCAGACTGCTAATGTATCTGGAGCAAGCCATCTACCATTCACAGTCACAACTGGAGCTCCCAGGACCTTGGCAAATGGCTCCGCCATGTGGGCTTTTTTTAACGTGTCATCTGCTGACAATAATGTTGGCATCTGCAGCCTGTCCTGTCAATGCATAAGTCGCGGTAAGCCCAACACTCACCTAGGGACGGCCGCCTTATAAAGGCACCTGACCTCCCATCACCGAGCCCAGTGGGAACAACACCGTCAGAACCCACACTCCCAGCACTCCACGTCCTGCCTCTTCTCCTTTTCCTCTCTCCTCCTATTTGTCCTCCACTCCACCTTCCACCGTGCCGTCGTCACGTTCATCTGGCAGAAGGCAGGCTTCCGTGGCCCAAATGTTCGTACGTAAAAAGTTGATGACGCCGGATAACCCTCTTGCCCAACGGCTGACCGCCGGCTTGTCGGAACGGCTAGCCCGCCAACTACTGCCATATAAACTGGTAGACTCGGAGGACTTTAGAAAATTTGTTGCCATTGGCACACCGCAATGGAAGGTCCCCGGAAGGAAATATTTCTCCCAGAAGGGCATCCCAGAGCTATATGGCCACGTTCAGCGGCAAGTGAATGTATCTCTGGCACACAGTGTCGGTGTCAACATGCAATAAATCACCATATACATAAACAAAAAAATGTATTATAACATCAATCTTTATATTTTAAAAAATTATTCTAAATACATAATTGTGGACAGATTACATACATGGCAGTGATTACAGGACAATACTGCAACAACAAAACAGGTCACCTCCTTATGTCACTCCTACTGGCGCAAGTGCAATATTTATAAAATCTATGCTCAGTAGCAATAAAATTATTGCACTAACCCCAATACCCTGAAAAGACTCCGATTAGTTAATTACCTGTGCGGGTCAAATTTTAGTAATTTCACTTAACTATAGTCATCAAAACTCCCTTCCATATATTCTATCATACAGGAGCTCAGTACATGGTAACAACATGGCCTCTACAAAGTGTGTGCTACATGGAGCACAACACCTAACATGAAATAACCCTTTCTTATCATGTATTACTGCAAGGGTGAACCACAGAGAAAGTTCCACCAGGGGCACAGATGTTACAATATCATTATTCAAAATATAATCATCCATGCACACTTTAGTAAGCAGCAAGGGACACAGGAGCCATGATTTAAACACAAAGATGTAACACCTACAGTCATGGCCAAAAGTTTTGAGAATTACATAAATATTGGAAATTGGAAAAGTTGCTGCTTAAGTTCTTATAATAGCAATTTGCATATACTCCAGAATGTTATGAAGAGTGATCAGATGAATTGCATAGACCTTCTTTGCCATGAAAATTAACTTAATCCCAAAAAAACTTTCCACTGCATTTCATTGCTGTCATTAAAAACCTGCTGAGATCATTTCAGTAATCGTCTTGTAAACTCAGGTGAGAATGTTGACGAGCACAAGGCTGGAGATCATTATGTCAGGCTGATTGGGTTAAAATGGCAGACTTGACATGTTAAAAGGAGGGTGATGCTTGAAATCATTGTTCTTCCATTGTTAACCATGGTGACCTGCAAAGAAACGCGTGCAGCCATCATTGCGTTGCATAAAAATGGCTTCACAGGCAAGGATATTGTGGCTACTAAGATTGCACCTCAATCAACAATTTATAGGATCATCAAGAACTTCAAGGAAAGAGGTTCAATTCTTGTTAAGAAGGCTTCAGGGCGTCCAAGAAAGTCCAGCAAGCGCCAGGATCGTCTCCTAAAGAGGATTCAGCTGGAAAAAGGCTTGTCCAGAGAAGAAAAGGTGAGCGCTACCATCAGTCCTGTGTCATGCCAACAGTAAAGCATCCTGAGACCATTCATGTGTGGGGTTGCTTCTCATCCAAGGGAGTGGGCTCACTCACAATTTTGCCCAAAAACACAGCCATGAATAAAGAATGGTACCAAAACACCCTCCAACAGCAACTTCTTCCAACAATCCAACAACAGTTTGGTGAAGAACAATGCATTTTCCAGCACGATGGAGCACCGTGCCATAAGGCAAAAGTGATAACTAAGTGGCTCGGAGACCAAAACGTTGACATTTTGGGTCCATGGCCTGGAAACTCCCCAGATCTTAATCCCATTGAGAACTTGTGGTTAATCCTCAAGAGGCGGGTGGACAAACAAAAACCCACTAATTCTGACAAACTCCAAGAAGTGATTATGAAAGAATGGGTTGCTATCAGTCAGGAATTGGCCCAGAAGTTGATTGAGAGCATGCCCAGTCGGATTGCAGAGGTCCTGAAAGAAGGGGCAACACTGCAAATACTGACTCTTTGCATAAATGTCATGTAATTGTCGATAAAAGCCTTTGAAACGTATGAAGTGCGTGTAATTATATTTCACTACATGACAGAAACAACTGAAACAAAGATCTAAAAGCAGTTTAGCAGCAAACTTTGTGAAAACTAATATTTGTGTCATTCTCAAAACTTTTGGCCACGACTGTACATAACACAGGATGGTGTGTACCAGGAGTGATAGGAGGTGACTGACCCCGACGTACGTTTCGCCTCTGCTTCCTCTTGGGGGCTCATCTCTCTCACCTAACCAACACCCCCTATATACCCTCCTTAATCCAATCACCCTGGGCAATTAGCGCAGCGCACCTGTGGCCTATGGCTGGATTACCATTCACTCCATCCTAACCCATAAGTATGGATGCCTGCATCTCGTGGGATTACACCCGATCTCGAACTCCTGATCACGTATGTCCGTCACGTGACTCCACAGCCCCCGGCGGAAAAAGTATGTCCCGGCGCTGAAGAGTCATGCGAGAGACCACACGAAGAGGGAGTCAGACCACTCTTAATAGCCAACTGCACATGCGGGAGGGGGGAGCGGCTAAGGGATGCATGTTCGCCATCTTGATTATGGGCACTGCTGCCCATATTATACTCATATTAGGTGGCCGAACAAGAGGGCAGGGAAACGAGCATATACACTAAAAGAGCGCCGTCTGCCAAGCTTGAGGCACCCCGAACCTCACCCCATAGGTCCATATAGGTATATTGTTATTATAATTAATAATAATAATTAATATATAAATAAGTTATACTCTCTAGTAGCTATAGCCTGTAATATTATTACACTCCAGAAATACATCCAGGCCCCTCTTGAATTCCTTTATTGTACTCGCCATCACCACCTCCTCAGGCAGAGAGCTCCATAGTCTCACTGCTCTTACCGTAAAGAATCCTCTTCTATGATTGTGTACAAACCTTCTTTCCTCCAGACGCAGAGGATGTCCCCTCGTCACAGTCACAGTCCTGGGGATAAATAGCTGATGGGAGAGATCTCTGTACTGACCCCTGATATATTTATACATAGTAATTAGATCTCCCCTCAGTCGTCTTTTTTCTAACGTGAATAACCCTAATGTTGATAATCTTTCAGGGTACTGTAGTTGCCCCATTCCAGTTATTACTTTAGTTGCCCTCCTCTGGACCCTCTCCAGCTCTGCTATGTCTGCCTTGTCCACAGGAGCCCAGAACTGTACACAGTACTCCATGTGTGGTCTGACTAGCAATTTGTAAAGTGGTAGGACTATGTTCTCATTACAGGCATCTATGCCCCTTCTGATGCAACCCATTATCTTATTGGCCTTGGCAGCCGCTGCCTGACACTGTTTTTTGCAGCTTAGTTTGTTGTTTATTAAAATTCTTAGATCCTTTTCCATGTCAGTGTTACCGAGTGTTTTACCATTTAGTATGTACGGGTGACTTGCATTATTCCTTCCCATGTGCATAACCTTACATTTATCAGTGTTAAACCTCATCTGCCACTTCTCTGCCCAAGCCTCCAATCTATCCAGATCCCTCTGTAGTAGTATACTGTCCTCTGTAGTATATATACAGTATACTGTCCTCTTCAGTGTTAATTACTTTACACAGTTTAGTGTCATCTGCGAAAATTGATACTTTACTATGCAAGCCTTCTACAAGATCATTAATAAATATATTGAAGAGAATAGGGCCCAATACTGACCCCTGAGGTACTCCACTAGTGACAGTGACCCAATCTGAGTGTGTACCGTTAATAACCACCCTCTGTTTTCTATCATTGAGCCAGTTACTTACCCACATACAGACGTTTTCTCCCAGTCCGAGCATTCTCATTTTATATACTAACCTTTTATGTGGTACAGTGTCAAATGCTTTGGAGAAGTCCAGATATACGACATCCATTGATTCGCCGCTGTCAAGTCTAGAACTTACATCCTCATAGAAACTGATTACATTAGTTTGACATGACCGATCCCTCACGAAGCCATGCTGATATGGCGTTATTTGCTTATCTCCGTTGAGATGCTCTAACATAGCATCTCTCAGAAAACCTTCAAACAGTTTACCCACAACAGATGTTAAACTTACCGGCCTATAGTTTCTGGGCTCTGTTTTTGGACCTTTTTTGAATATTGGCACCACATTTGCCATGCGCCAATCCTGTGGGACATTCCCTGTCAGTATAGAGTCCGCAAATATCAGAAATAAGGGTCTGGCTATGACATTACTTAATTCCCTTAGGATACGGGGGTGTATGCCATCCGGTCCTGGCGATTTGTCTATTTTAATATTTTTAAGTCGCTGTTGTACTTCTTCCTTGGTCAGACAGGACACTTTTAATGGGGAATTTATTTTTACATTCTGCATTTCATCTGGCAGTTTATTTTCCTCTGCGACTCCCCCCTCATTACTCTTTAAAGGGCCGACACCTTCAGATTTATACTTTTAAACATTTATATAATTGAATTTTTTATTTTTGAGGACTTTGTCCTAGTTAGTTAGGCCTATGGCCTCTCTTATGATGTGTAGAGTGAATCTAAATCGCACCTCCTCATTCCTATGCTTCTGATATGACCATAGTTTACAAATATCAGCATTTCTTTTGATAAAACATGGCTATACAGCACTGTTATCAATCATTTGCTGTGCACTATTAGGAGGCAATTAGTATACAGTTTGATCAAAGAGCATAGGCCCACTTACCGCGACAAGGTTGCCTCTTGTTTAAGTGGGAACCTACTCTAACCAATGGCGCGGCTCCGTGCGGCGACCACCGCGCCTCCACACCGCTTCAGCAGGCAATGGGACCCAGCAGCCGCACAGCGGCCCCACTGTACAGTGAGGCCACCTGGGCCCCGGGTCCCATCACTCCACCGGCACGGCACAGAAGCAGCGACGGCCGCCGTCCAGCGCCGCATGTGAACTGGTGCAAAAGGCTCACCTGTTCACAACCTCCCAGGAACTCCAACTGGGATGTGGTAGGAATTTATAAACCCTTTGCAGACTTCTGTGCCATTGGTTAGAGTAGGTTCCCACTTAAACAAGAGGCAACCTTGTCGCGGTAAGTGGGCCTATGCTCTTTGATCAAACTGTATACTAATTGCCTCTTTATAGTGCACAGCAAATGATTGATAACAGTGCTGTATAGCCATGTTTTATCAAAAGAAATGCTGATATTTTGTAAACAATGGTCATATCAGAAGCATAGGAATGAGGAGGTGCGATTTAGATTCACTCTACACATCATAACTATGGCCTCTCTTAGTTGGCTAAATTTAGCTTTTTTGAAGTCTGGTATTTTTGTTCCTCCCTCTAGAAACGCTCTTTTGAATAATAATTGGAAGGTTATTACTTTATGGTCACTATTTCTCAGGTGTCCCCCAACCTGCACGTCTATTGTTTTGTAAGGCCTATTGGTTAATACTAAGTCCAGTATGGCCGTCCCCGGGTCCTGAACCAGTTGGGAAAGGTAATTGTCTTTGGTTATTGGCAAAACCACCTCGTCTATCTCGTTTAGTAGTAGATTTTTTTGAGGACTCTGGTATATTAGGTGGTTTATAGTAAACTCCTATTAGTAATTTATTATTGTTTTTAGCTCCATGTATCTCTACCCACAGTGACTCCACATGTCCATGTCCATTACGTATATCTTCTCGGACTGTCGTCTTTAGACAGGACTTTGACTTTACATAAAAGCAGACCCTCCCCCTCTCCGGTTTTGACGATCCTTTCTAAACAGACTGTAACCTTGTACATTAACTGCCCAGTCATAGCTATCATCCAGCCATGTCTCAGTTATTCCCACTATGTCACAGTCCTCCTCACACATCACTAATTCCAGCTCCCCAGTTTTATTAGTCAGGCTTCTGGCATTAGTATACCGGACAGACCAAAAGTTTGGACGCACCTTCTCATTCAAAGAGTTTTCTTTATTTTCATGACTATCACAATTGTAGATTCACACTGAAGGCATCAAAACTATGAATTAACACATGTGGAATTATATACATAACAAACAAGTGTGAAACAACTGAAAATATGTCATATTCTAGGTTCTTCAAAGTAGCCACCTTTTGCTTTGATTACTGCTTTGCACACTCTTGGCATTCTCTTGATGAACTTCAAGAGGTAGTCCCCTGAAATGGTTTTCACTTCCCAAGTTTGCCCTATCAGGTTTAATAAGTGGGATTTCTTGCCTTATAAATAGGGTTAGGACCATCAGTTGCGTTGAGGAGAAGTCAGGTGGATACACAGCTGATAGTCCTACTGAATAGACAGTTAGAATTTGTATTATGGCAAGAAAAAAGCAGCTGAGTAAAGAAAAACGAGTGGCCATCATTACTTTAAGAAATGAAGGTCAGTCAGTGAGCCGAAAAATTGGGAAAACTTTGAAAGTAAGGGCTATTTGACCATGAAGGAGAGTGATGGGGTGCTGCGCCAGATGACCTGGCCTCCACAGTCACTGGACCTGAACCCAATCGAGATGGTTTGGGGTGAGCTGGACCGCAGAGTGAAGGCAAAAGGGCTAACAAGTGCTAAGCATCTCTGGGAACTCCTTCAAGACTGTTGGAAAACCATTTCAGGGGACTACCTCTTGAAGCTCATCAAGAGAATGCCAAGAGTGTGCAATGCAGTAATCAAAGCAAAAGGTGGCTACTTTGAAGAACCTAGAATATGACATATTTTCAGTTGTTTCACACTTGTTTGTTATGTATATAATTCCACATGTGTTAATTCATAGTTTTGATGCCTTCATAGTCATGGCAATAAAGAAAACTCTTTGAATGAGAAGGTGTGTCCAAACTTTTGGTCTGTACTGTACATACAATTAAGAGGTTTATGTATATTTTTTACCCTACACCTTTCCTTCTGAACTGTTCTAGTCCCTCCTTCCATTTCTCCCCCAGTCCCATTACCTTGCCCCCGGTCTCTAGCTGCACTATCTTCCCCTCCTATAGTGTAATTACCCTCCCCCCCAGTCCCTAGTTTAAACACTCCTCCAACCTTCTAGCCATCTTTCTCCACAACACAGCTGCCACTTCCCCAGTGAGGTGCAGCCCGTCCCTACGATACAGCCTGTAGCCGATAGAAAAGTCAGCCCAGTTTTCCAGGAAACCAAACCCCTCCTTCCTACACCAGTTCTTGCGCCACTTGTTAATCTCCCTAATCCCCGCTGCCTTTCTTGTGTGGCCCATGGTAGAGGCAGTATTTCGGAAAATACTACCTTTGAGGTCCTTGCCCTAAGCTTTTGACCTAAATCCCTGAAATCATTTTTAAGGACTCTCCACCTACCTCTAACTTTGTCATTGGTTCCGATATGGACCATGACCGCTGGATCTTCTCCAGCCCCTCCCAGTAATCTGTCAACCCGATCCGCGATGTGTCGAACTCTAGCGTCAGCAAGACAACACACTGTTCGGCGATCACGGTCTTTGTGACAGATTGCCCTATCTGTTCCCCTAATAATGGAGTCTCCCACTACCAGCACCTGTCTGGTCTGCCCTGCTCTCCTGGTTTCCTGCTTACTGGAGCTGACATTCCCCTGACTGGCAGAGGAAGTGTCCGGCTGCAGCAGTGCCATCCCTGGACTGACATCCCGCTCATCTGCCAAACGTGCAAACTTGTTGGGGTGTGTCAGATCAGGGCTAGCCTCCCTGGCACTCTTCCCTCTACCCTGCTTTCTAACTGTTACCCAGCTAGCTACCTCACTTTCCTCAGCCTCCTCTCTGTCACCCTTCCCCTCATCTACCCCAAAGAGTGCTTGCTCGGTGAGAAGCAAACTCTTTTGCAAATTGTCAATGCCTCTTGCCCGTTTAGATACTAGATTTTCGATTCCAAATGGGTAATTTGCTCACATCTTGAACAAAGATATACACCCTCGAACGGCTGTTCTAGGACTGCATACATCATGCAAGATGTGCACTGGACTGCGTTGTCAATTGTGCAACACATACTAAATGGGGATTACACCACAAAAGCGAAAAATACAATATAATGTAGTAATAAGAAACTCACTAATTGCAGTCCCCCACTGAAGTCCCTGAATCTAAAGTCACTTAATCTTAAGTCACACACTTACACAACCACACACTTAATTAACCACGCATCGCGTTCAAACTCGCTTTGAAGAGGGACCCCCGTATAAAAAGCATAAAAGGCAAGGACCAATACTGGGTGGCATCGTACTTAGACCCCCGGTACAAACACAAAATGGTGGACATGTTACCAACATCACAGAGGGCTGTCAGAATGCAGCATTTCAAGGCCTTGCTGCGAAAGATGCTGCATTCTGCTGTTGCGGGCGCTGGCAGAGGAATTTCCATCCCCCCGAAACAGTTGCAGGTACTAATCCTTCCGTGTCTTCAAGAAGAGGGCGGTTTGAAGATGTGTAGGTCACTTTGGATATGAGATCATTCTTGCAGCCAACCCATTGAGAGCCGCCCTCAGGATCCAGCCTCAGGAAACGCCTAGACCGACAGGTGTCTGACTACAATCGGGTAAACGGCCGATGTGGATGCTCTGAGAAGCGAGGAACCCCTGGAATACTGGGTGTGCAGGCTTGACCTGTGCCCAGAGCTGACACAATTTGCCATGGAACTCTTGGCTTGCCCCTTGTCGAGTTTCCTGCCCGAAAGGACGTTCAGTGCAGCAGGGGGGGATCGTGACCGATAAGCGCACCCACCTAGCTCACAACAGTGTGGACTACCTCACATTTCTAAAAATAAGTGAGGGATGGATCTCAGAGGAATTCAACACCTGTGACGACCACGTTTAATTGAATTTCCTCATGCCAGCCCACACATATTCGCCACCACACAGAACAAAGAATGGTCCCTGTCTTATGTAAATACAGCAGCATAAAAGGCTTTTTCTGTCCGGTGAATGCCTAATGTTTGGGGCCTGAAGTCCACTGACCTGCAGTAAAATTGTTATCCAATGACCGTCTAATATACCTCCAGCCACATAAGCACTTGATCTTTTCTGTATGGTGAATGCATAATTTTTGGGGCCTGTAATCTACCTGGCCAACAGTAAAATTGTTATACGGTGACCGTTTAATATACCTCCAGCCACATAATCACTTGATCTTTTCTGTCCGGTGAATGCCTAATGTTTGGGGGCTGTACTCCACTGGCTTGCAGTAAAATTGTTATCCACTGACCATCTAATATACCTCCAGCCACATAATCACTTGATCTTTTTTGTACGGTGAATGCCTAATTGTTGGGGTCTCTGAGGAATACAACACTTGTGATGACCAAGTGTTATCAAATTTCACCCATTATGATTTGTTTTTTTTTTAAGAGGGGGGATTTCGTTAGCCATGTTTCTAATGCAATTTTATATTTTTAGTTCTTTTAAACATAAGTATTTGACATGTATTTGTACTGGCCTACAGTAAAATTGTCATCCACTGACCGTCTAATATACAGATGTAGCAGGGGTAACACACACACTCTTAACTCAAATTTCTTAACTCATCGCGTTATCTTGAAACAAAAGCCATTAAAAAGCAATTACTTAACGCATTTAGTTGCATTTAGTTTAGATAACATGTTTCATAAAGCATGTGTTAACCCTGCTACATTCGTACCTCCAGCCACATAATCACTTGATCTTTTCTGTCTGGTGAATGCCTAATGTTTGGGGCCTGTACTCCACTGGCCTGCAGTAAAATTGATATCCAATGACCGTCTAAAATACCTCCAGCCACATAATCACTTGATCTTTTCTGTACGGTGAATGCATAATTTTTGGGGCCTGTAATCTAACTGGCCAACAGTAAAATTGTTATACGGTGACCCCCTAATGTACCTCCAGCCACATAATCACTTGTTCTTTTCTCTACGGTGAATGCCTAATGTTTGGGCCCTGTACTCCACTGGCCTGCAGTAAAATTGTTATCCAATGACTGTCTAAGGCCTCATGCACACGTCCGTTGTTTTGGTCCGCATCCGAGCCACCATTTTGGCGGCTCGGTTGTGGACCCATTCACTTTAATGGGGCCGCAAAAGATGCGGAGAGCACTCCGTGTGCTGTCAGCATCCGCTGCTCCGTTCCGTGGCCCCGCTAAAAAATCTAACATGTTCTATTCTTGTCCGCGCTTTGTGGACAAGAATAGGCTTTTTTATTGAAGGCTGTCCGCAAATTGCGGAACGTGCATGGACGCCATCCGTGTTTTGCGGATCCGCAATTTGCGGACCGCAAAACACACCATGGTCGTATGCATGAGGCTTAATATACCTCCAGCCACATAATCAATTGATCTTTTTTGTACGGTAAATGCCTAATCTTTGGGGCCTCTACTCCAGTGGGCTACAGTAAAAATGGCCCCTGATTGAAATACATCTTTTTTGTGGGAATTTTTGTCATTGATCTCCCTCTAATATGTGACTTTCCATGTTGTGGGATTATTTGTGCACTTCTAGTAAGTATTTGGTGGCCGCAATCATGACCTGAAGGTTTTCCAGGTTCGTCTGCCATTAAAGTGAATGGGGCCCGCCGCAAACTTGCAGTTTGCGAACATTTGATCGTGTTCGCGAACCATCCCAGCCGATGTTCTTCCATCACTAATGGAGACCAAAAGGATCTGTACCAGCAGCAGTGGAGACCACAAGGATTCATTCCAGGAGCAGTGGAGATGCCAAGGATCTGTACCTAGAGCAGTGGAGAGCACAAGGATCTCTATTGGTGAAGTGGAGACCACAAGGATAAGTACTGAGAGCAGTGGAGACCACAAGGATCTGTACTGGGAGTAGAAGATGCCACAAGGATTTGTACCAGAGGAAGTGGTAAAGTAAAGGAATTATTACAGTTAGGGTAGTAAACCAGGCAGTTACTATGACAGCACTCAAAGAAGGTCTAGACCTCACAGGTCCATGGTTTACTATAAGACAGAGACAGCTCTGATGAGCGTACTGTAATTAGTTGCGAACCTGTGTGTCCATCACATGACCAGGTCATGTTTAAACCCACAGAAGGTGAACAATGAAGCCTCCTACTGAATAACTGCAGATTATAGGTCCAATAAGATACTCCCATTTTCCAGTTTCAGTTCAGGAAATTATCTGATATTCCATAAGACTATACTTTGGATGCATTTCCGGACAGACAGACGTGCCAATGGGCACACAGTAGCTGATATAAGAGCATTTAAAAAAGTTGAAACTCTTCCAAAAGATCCATCTTTATGTCTGTTAAGTCATTAAAAGGATTAGCTGGAATGGACTTGGACTTAATGAACTTATAATAAATCAATCATCATGTTAATAAAATAATATAAAACCTTATCATTTATTATATATATTATGATTTCATAGGGTATATAATCAGGGATAAAAAGAGCTGCATGTGTTAAATGGCCATACACACAATAAAGGCGGCAAAGGTAGATGTTTTAGGACTCATGAATGAAAGGGACCTAAATCAAGCTGTCTTAACCCTCTTCATAGCTTGGCTCCTTCCCCACAATGGCCTTAACATTAGTACATGAGGATCACACAGACTATTCTGTTATGTGGATGACATGGGGACATGAACCAGAACCAAAATGGACCCCATTTTGGGCACGATATGGTGGCTCGCTTGTAATCTAATAGACAGTAGGAAGCTGCTATTGTAGAGACAATGGGTCCCCTTACCTACTGGGCCCCTGTGTATCTGCACATGTTCCCTTTCAATAGTCTTGCCATATCATTTGGCTTGAATTCCCAAGTGAACTTACCATAGAGAAAACCTAGATGTTATTCATCCAACCAGGTTTGTGTGCTGTATCTTGAAGCTTGTCCCCACTTCTGGCTGTCTCAGTTGTGTGGTTAATAGGCAACCCCCAGCTTTCGCCTTTCGTCTCCCAATGAATTGCCAAGGCAAGTCTTACCCAAAGATGACCGATGGTTTATTTAAACCTTCATCCTACATCTCAATTATAGGTATTTCAGGTTCCTTATTGTGGTTTGGCATTTACCTGAAATGTTTATTCCTGTTGCTGGCCTTAGATTTTCTACTGAGGTTCCTCTTATGTTTCTCGCTAGACTTTTGCCCGCCATGTTTTTTTCCCCATGGTATTGTTTTTGATGGTTTGTCTTTGGCAATTCTCACTCCCTTCGTCCCTACTATTCCTACGAATACCGATTGCCAAATCCTCATTACTTATTACTCTTTTGATACTGCTATGGTACTGCCACCAATCTGAGACTCTTCAGGAGTAGTAACCTGGAGATTCCCTGCAGTGAAGACCAGATCTCTGTATATGGATTCAGAGTGAAAAGCAGGGGAACATTTAGACTTTGCACCCTGGTTTACTAGGTGCAAATCAGATTGTGTCTTTGAGGAAATGCTGATGCTTGAATTAGCACAACACTTGACAGCTGTGGTGGGGCCCATGGAGGGATGGGGCTTTTTCTTGGTTGGTTTTGTCAATACCTTAATAGGAGGTGAAAACCCTCACGTGGTCTCCATTGGTGCTTCAAAGATAGTGAACTCAGAGGTGGAAAAATCTGAAAATCATATAGGATTATCAGGTACTCTTGACTTGGGTGGTTAGGGTGTAGTGGAGTCAAGCAGCTGCTGAAAGGGGCCTCATTTTTATCATTTTGCCAAATGTAATTTTTAGTTCTTTAGCTGTTACATATATACATATATACGTATATATATATTTTTATTTTGTTTTATTTTTTTTCATGGAAACTCGTTCACTTTTTTGAGTGTAATCGCTGGAAATAGATGCACGGGTTACATCTCAGTCTGGCATATTGTCAAGACGACAACTTTATGATGTAGAAGGAGTCGCAGTAATGGCTTGTGAGGCTTCTTCTGTCAGGTTTGACTTCTAATGATTTCTAAGAATCACAATGAATCACACACTTGTTTTGGAAGGCGAGAAAAACAGGAACAAAATGTGTTTTCATGGTGAGAGTACCAGAAATTATACCGTAATTAAAAGAGGTTTAGAGAAAGCAGGAGCCGCTTCTTAGCCGTAGGTACACTGAGAAAGTTTCCGCTTTTTAATCGGCAAAACACTTAAGAATATCTCAAGGCAATTATGTTTTTTCTCAAAGCTTCAATATGGTTTATTATCACATTTATGTCAGCACAAAGCCAGCACCAGACCTATTGTGCAGTGGGCAGGCAGAACATGGTCTGAAAGAAATTAAAAACGCTGTAATGGATTGAAATATAACGTTACTAGCACTTAGAACCAAGAGTACAAGCTCAAGGTCTTCTCCTGGTGATCCGGGTCTCTTACCACTGTGGGGGGTTAGCTCTTCTCCGGGGGTCATTCACACAAGTATGTTCGCCAGACACCAAGTTTAAGGTCTAAACATCGCTTTTATTTGGCACCTCTGCAAAACAAACATAAATCATACAAAATAAACACCTACCTTACTTAAACCACCGTTCGCACACGGTAATTACAAGCGGCAGAGGGAACATCTTTCATGACCAGGTCCTGGCTACTCATTGCCATGAGTCTCTTGGCCTCTGCATTCATCAGCTGGGTCAGCAGAAAGATCTTCCGTCTTCTCCTCCTTGGTCTGCACCACGGTGCCACCATCTCTAGATGCATTCTTAGACTCTGGCTTAGACTTCTTCAACGCATAGATGTTCTTCCCGAAATCATCTTTTGAGCTCATGAGATCTTCTATCCCTGCTCTGAGTTGTTTGTTCAGCCTCTCACATTCATCTCGCTCTTCAAGCGTTTCTTCAAGGGATCGAGCCAAAGAGAGGGTCTCCTGTTCTAGATGCTCTTCACTTGGCTCTGCTGCAGCCGATGTAGGAGTATCACCATACTCTTTTGGCCACCCTGTGGGGGTTCCACCCAGGGTCCCTTTAAGCACTTTGTTTGTGTCTACTGCAGTCTTCTTTGGTGACTCTGTGAGGACAGCTAGTCCCTTCTCCATCATATCTAGAGACCGTGTGGAGATGGGTCTCAGACACTAGGCTGCCGTCTCCCCACTCAGCTCTCGTCAGTACAGGAATAACTGTCGTCTGGTCGCTACTAGTGACCGCCTGAATTTGCAATACCTTGACCTGGTAGCTTCCCTCTCGGAGTTGCTAATGGTCACAGCACATACATCGCCTATGTCACTCGTGTCATTATTAATGCTGACCTCTAGGGGCACTGCCGAGTTAATCCCTACCTGGGACATTACTTTATTGACCATAAAACACTGTGGAGACTGCATGTCCACCTCTGGTACGTGTGATACACCCTCTAGGACTGCTACCCTTTCTTGCACGTTCACCAGAGTAGGATTGCTCCACTCAGTGCTCACAACATTTATCTGCACTTCTGCATCTTTCACATGTTTTCCAAACGGGGGGCGCTATTCCCCTAACCACATCCTGCAACGGAAAATGCATGTCATCATCACATATTTCACCTGTCATCACCTTTTCATTATGCCTTTTCCGCAAAATTGGCACAATTTCTTTGCACCTTATCAGCACCATTGTTTTCAATAGGCAATATTCTTTCCCCATGGCGGTCAATGTGCAGCTCCCTTAGACCTTCATTTAAACGGGCAAGTACAGGTTCTGTTTCGTCGCTATCTGCAGAAGTGTCTACCTTGCCCCACAACAACGAAACAATATCACAGCCCAACATCACATCATATATGAACATATTTGTAACATCAGATCCACAAGACCCAGTTCTCTCTGGAGACTCCCCCTCAGTGAGAACCACCTGCACTTCACATTATAGGTCACACCACTTTCATCTTGCACCCGAGTTCACTAACCAAAGAACCCTGTGGAGACTGCTTATCTGTACCTAGTACATGTGGTACCCCTTCTAGCATTGTCTCATTTTCCTGTACGTTTATCACAGGGGGTTCCTTCAGCTGTGGGCCTTCACCATCAATCAACAGCCCTACCACATATACAATTAAACCAGCAGGGGTAGCTTTTTTCCTGATCACAGCCTGCAAAGGAAAAGGGGGTCATCCTTATCACCTAGGTCACATAACTTCACATTGGTTCTAGTTGTCACCATAGTCTCACGTCCGGGGGGAACTATCTGACAGTAATTTTTAGGCCTCATGCACACGACCGTAGTTTTGGTCCGCATCCGAGGCGTACTTTTTGCGGCTCGGGTGCGGACCCATTCACTTCAATAGGGCCGCAAAAGATGCGGACAGCACTCCGTGTGCTGTCCTCATCCATTGCTCCGTTCCGTCACGTTCGTGTGCATGAGGCCTTCTTCACATGTCTGTCCTCAGCATATTTACCATTATACCAGCATCCTGCTACCCCTTACCCGGACTAGCATAGGGTCTCTAACTTTCACGACCCCAAGCCTAGCCTTGGACATGGGCATTTTGGGCCACACAATACCCTTCTCCCCTGCGGATTCCCACGAGGGAGCAACCGCAACAGGCTTACCCGCCTGTTCAGACGCTGCGGTTTCCACAGAGACACATCCCCTTGCGACAGTTCCTTGCCTCTGGGACTTACCACCTTGCCGGCCCAGCAGGTAGCAACTGTCGTCGGCGTACTGTCCAGCCCAATAAATACAGGAATGTTCTTACCGCCTGACGTCGCGGATTCAGCAGTCTCTGGAGATGAAGATATTCCAAGATCACCTCTACCGAGATCTCCAGTCTTCTCTGGGTTCCTGGTACCACGACCACCGGCAGACTCCTTACTGCAACCGTTGCTACCGGAAATGACATAGCCTGGAATACGGACCTCTCCCGGACGGTCACTCCAGGCGCACCCTTTAGGACCTTGTACACAATTACAGGAAACATAGGCACTCCTGAGAGCTGCACCGCTCTCCCCCTCTTTGCCTTCCCAACGGTTGATATATCCATTTTTGCTCCAGCACTCCACTCTCAGCCCAGTCCAGAGCAGCCTCTCCAAGTACCGCACTCCGCTTCCTCAACAAGGAATTCGTTTCCCGCACCAGCTGCGCTATTACTTCCTTTGTGGCCTTGGTTGTCCGCCAAACCCGGCCACCTTTCCCAACGGTCGCTATTTTGACCAAAATAAATTCCACAGGTCAGTCTCTTTTACTCGGCTACTAGCCCTTTAAATCCTGCACCGTTTGCACCAGAGGAAAAAATAAATAAATAAAAAGTCCAGATTATCCCCAGCAGACGCCTGTGTGCAGTCGCTGCCCGGCTGGGCTCTAACTAAACAAGCAGGGGCGTAACGATCACGTCGCAAGGGGTGCGACTGCGACCGGGCTCGGCGGGGGCCCGCTGTACTAACATGTAATGAAGCGCTGTGACGGGGCCCGGCATGAAGTACAGTGACAATGCCGGACCCCGTCAGGGCGCTCCATTACATGTTTAATATAAGGCAAGGTGGGGGAGGTTTGCGCAGAGGGGGGGAGGAGGAGGAGGGGGGACGAGCGCACTCACTCTCATACACTCGGCCCCGGCAGTTCTTGTCACTGCCGGGCTGTCTCCAGATCATCAGTGAAGCAGGAGCTCTAGCGCTCCCTCTGCTGGCCGCACATCGCGCTGCGGGAGGAGCTGTGGGAGGAGCTCTGAAGGCCCGGGAAACTGCCTTCAGTACAGCCAGCAGGCGATGTGAGTGTGGCAGCGCAACATCAGGGAAGAGGGTAAGCATGTTTTTTTCTTTTCCTAACACTGCAGACTGGGGGCAAAGGGGAAGGGGTTGATGGGCACAACTATAGTGAGGGGGCACAAAAGTGGGCATCTCTACTGAGGGGGCACCTAATCTGCCATAACTACTGTGAGGGGGGCACATATAAAGGCATAACTATGAGGGGGCACATATATCAACTACTGTGAGGGGGGGGCACATAATCTGGCATAACCACGGTGAGGGGCACATATGTGGGCATATTTAATGTGAGGGGCACATAATCTGCCATAACCACTGTAGGCGGGCATATATCTGGTCATAACTACTGTGAGGGGCACATAATCTGGTATAACTACTGTGAGGGGGCACATAATCTGGCCATAACTACTGTGAGGGGGCACATATCTGGCCATATCCACTGTGAGGGGCACATATCTGGGCATAACTACTGTCAGCGGGCACATATCTGGGCATATCCACTGTGAGGGGCAAATATCTGGGCATAACTACTGTGAGGGGCACATATCTTGACATAACTACTGTGAGGGGGGCACATATCTGGGCATAATTACTGTGAGGGGGCACATATCTGGCATAAATACCGTGAGTGGGCACATATTTGGCATAACTCCTGTTAGGGGGCACATATTTGGCATAACTACTGTTAGGGGCACATATCTGGGCATAACTACTGTGACAGGAACAAAGGTGGGCATAACTGCTGTGAGGCGCCACAAGAAGGACATAACCTTTGTGAAAGGCCACAGGGTGGACATTAGTACTGTGTGGTAGCACTTAACCCCTTAAGGACACATGACGTACCGGTACGTCATGTGTTGTTCCGATCACTACCGCCCGGCCGGCGGTGATCAGAACAAGGTGCCTGCTCAAATCATTGAGCAGGCACCTAGGCTAAATGCGCGGGGGGGTCCCGTGACCCCCCCCATGTCGGCGATCGCAACAAACCGCAGGTCAATTCAGACCTGCGGTTTGATGCGCTTTTTGCAGTTTCTGATCCCCGCGGTCCCTGACCGCGGGGATCAGAAACTTTATAATGCCCAAAATATATATATTTCACCTCCCCCTGCACCCCTGAATGATTTTAGCCCGGTGGGAGGTGCAGGGGGAGGGTTGCGGGCGGTGCGGGAGGCGGGCGGTGCGGCAGGCGGGATCGCGATCCCCCGCCCGCCTCCCATTGAATAATCGTTCGTGTACAGTGGGTATACCAGGGTGCCAGCACATTGCTGGCACCCTGGTATATACGGCTGACATCTGTGCTGCGATGTCAGCCGTTTAACCCTTTCCATACAGCGGTCCGATGGAGAGGGAGAGAGCCCCCAGACAGCCCCCCGACAGACCCGTCCTTACCCTTCCCCGTCTGCGAAGTTGTGGCAGACGGGGAAGGTTCCCATGGCAACAGGACGCCTTCTCAGGCATCCTGCTGTCCATGGTGCTGAACAGATCTTTGCTAAAGGCAGAGATCTGTTCAGACAAAGTGTAAGTAAAATACAGTACACTATATATTGTACTGTACTGTATTATACAGACATCAGAACCACTGGATCTTCAAGAACCAAGTGGGTCTGGGTCAAAAGAAAAGTTTAAAAAAGTGAAAAAAAAAGTAAAAATCAAAAAACACATTTATCACTGATTAAAAATGAAAAAAATACAATTTTCTACACATGTTTGGTATCGCCGCGTCCGTAACGACCTGATCTATAAAACGGTCATGTTATTTTACCCGAACGGTGAACGCCATAAAAATAAAAAATAAAAAACTATGATAAAATTGAAATTTTGCCCACCTTACTTCCCAAAAAAAGGTAATAAAAGTGATCAAAAAAGTCGCATGTACGCCAAAATTGTAACAATCAAACCGTCATCTCATCCCGCAAAAATCATACCCTACCCAAGATAATCGCCCAAAAACTGAAAAAACTATGGCTCTTAGACTATGGAAACACTAAAACATGATTTTCTTTGTTTCAAAAATGAAATCATTGTGTAAAACTTACATAAATAAAAAAAAAGTATACATATTAGGTATCGCCGCGTCCGTATCGACCGGCTATAAAAAAATATCACATGACCTAACCCCTCAGATGACCACCGTAAAAAAAAAAAAAAAAAAACGGTGTAAAAAAAGCAATTTTTTTGTCATCTTAAGTCACAAAAAGTGTAATAGCAAGCGATCAAAAAGTCATATGCACCCCAAAATATCAAACCGTCATCTCATCCCGCAAAAAATGAGACCCTACTTAAGATAATCGCCCAAAAACTGAAAAAACTATGGCTCTTAGACTATGGAGACACTAAAACATTTTTTGGTTTTAAAAATGAAATCATTGAGTAAAACTTACATAAATAAAAAAAATTGTATACATATTAGGTATCGCCGCGTCCGTGACAACCTGCTCTATAAAAGTACCACATGATCTAACCTGTCAGATGAATGTTGTAAATAACAAAAAAAAAAAAATGCCAAAAAAGCTATTTCTTGTTACCTTGCCGCACAAAAAGTGTAATATAGAGCAACCAAAAATCATATGTACCCTAAACTAGTACCAACAAAACTGCCACCCTATCCCGTAATTTCTAAAATGGGGTCACTTTTTTGCAGTTTCTACTCTAGGGGTGCATCAGGGGGGCTTCAAATGGGACATGAACCAGTCCAGCAAAATCTGCCTTCCAAAAACCGTATGGCATTCCTTTCCTTCTGCGCCCTGCCGTGTGACCGTACAGCGGTTTACGACCACATATGGGGTGTTTCTGTAAACTACAGAATCAGGGCTATAAATATTGAGTTTTGTTTGGCTGTTAACCCTTGCTTTGTAACTGGAAAAAAAATATTAAAATGGAAAATCTGCCAAAAAAGTGAAATTTGGAAATTGTATCTCTATTTTCCATTAAATTTTGTGCAATACCTAAAGGGTTAACGAAGTTTGTAAAATCAGTTTTGAATACCTTGAGGGGTGTAGTTTCTTAGATGGGGTCACTTTTAGGGAGTTTCTACTCTAGGGGTGCATCAGGGGGGCTTCAATTGGGACATGGTGTCAAAAAACCAGTCCAGCAAAACCTGCCTTCCAAAAACCATACGGCGCACCTTTCACTCTACGCCCTACTGTGTGCCCGTACAGTAGTTTACGGCCACATATTGGGTGTTTATGTAAACGTCAGAGTCAGGGCAATAAAGATACAGTCTTGTTTGGCTGTTAACCCTTGCTTTGTTAGTGTAAAAAATGGGTTAAAATGGAAAATTAGGCAAATAAATGAAATTCACAAATTTCATCCCCATTTGCCAATAACTCTTGTGCAACACCTAAAGGGTTAACAAAGTTTGTAAAATCAGTTTTGGATACCTTGAGGGGTGTAGTTTATAGAATGGGGTCATTTTTGGGTGGTTTCTATTATGTAAGCCTCGCAAAGTGACTTCAGAGCTGTAGTGGTCCCTAAAAATTGGATTTCTGAAAAATTTCAAGATTTGCTTCTAAAATTCTAAGCCTTGTAACATCCCCAAAAAATAAAATATCATTCCCAAAATAATTCAAACATGAAGTAGACATATGGGGAATGTAAAGTCATCACAATTTTTGGGGGTATTACTATGTATTACAGAAGTAGAGAAACTGAAACTTTGAAAAATGCAAATTTTTCTAAATTTTTGATAATTGAGGTATTTTTTTTATGCAAAAAAAAATTTTTTTTTAACTTAATTTTACCAGTGTCATGAAGTACAATATGTGACGAAAAAACAATCTCAGAATGGCCTGGATAAGTCAAAGCGTTTTAAGGTTATCAGCACTTAAAGTGACACTGGTCAGATTTGCAAAAAATGGCCTGGTCCTTAAGGTGAAATAAGGCTGTGTCCTTAAGGGGTTAAAGGAAATGTCCTAGATTACCCTGCTATACATTGGCATAGCTCAGTCTACCAGGCCAGCACAGCGCCCCCTGCTGGTAGTTTCACAGGGGCAGTCACCATCCCTTCCTTATGTGATTATTATTTTCTCTCTCACCACAAGGACCTTGTTCTGGATCCAGCGGACATCCCGCCGATGCCAGCGACACCCTGGATGAGGTAGGACCAGATTTTATTAGGACTGGGTGAGTGTAGCCATGCATTGGGCTTAGGGCTCTTTAACACGAGCGGATCCCGTGTGGCTAATCCGCTGCGTGAAAGAGAGCCGAGCCCCGCTCCGGACAGCAGAGACACGGAGCAGTAACATGATTGATAACCCTCCGTGCCTCTCTGTGATCGTTTTACTACAAAATCACAGTGACAGCTTTATCTCACAGTGATTTTGTAGTAAAACGATCACAGAGAGGCGCGGAGGGTTATCAATCATGTTACTGCTCCGTGTCTCTGCTGTCTGGAATGGGGCTTGGCCCTCCACGCAGCGGACTAGCCACACGGGAAACAGCCCTTAGTAAGAAAATCTGCCGCTTCTTTGTAAAAATGAGGGGGGGGGGGGCCCGATCCAAAGTTTGCACTGGGGCCCATAACACTCTAGTTCCGTCACTGTAAACAAGGTATCTTCCTACCTTACTTAAAGCACCGTTCGCACACGGTAATTACAAGCAGCTTTTCTGGCCCATTGTCTGTTCACACACGGTCTCACTTCCAGAACCTTTATGGGGGAGTGTGGCCCAGTAGTCCCTCCGACTCCGGCCTCGTGACCCTTCCGCCCAGGCGTCACGGCATCCCCCAATGCTCCAGCTATCCCCTAGCCCCGTGGTCCCTCGGCCAGCCCGGCTGAGACCACTAATACAGAGTCTCCAGCAGGATCCTGCTGCACAACGAATCTCCTTCCCCTAGACTGACACCCTGGGAGGTGCTTTATGCCAGCCCGAGCACCTCCAGCTGGTCTCACCTGTGGTGGAATAGGGGTGTGGACCGCACTATCCACCCCTTCCTTGCCTCTCACCTCTGAGAGATCTGTCACTATCTCACACCAACAACAAACAGCATACAGGATACACATGAATCGGGATAACCTAAAAAAATAAATATTTCAGAAATATCAAAATAGTTTTATTATTTTACACATAGTAAAATCGGACAGTATTATAGTAGCTATATTCTTGTACATAGAAGCAGTATTATAGTAGTTATATTCTTGTACATAGGAGGCAGTATTATAGTAGTTATATTCTTGTACATAGGAGCAGTATTATAGTAGTTATATTCTTGTATATAGGAGGCAGTATTATAGTAGTTATATTCTTGTACATAGGAGCAGTATTATAGTAGTTATATTCTTGTACATAGGAGCAGTATTATAGTAGTTATATTCTTGTACATAGGAGCAGTATTATAGTAGCTATATTCTTGTACATAGAAGCAGTATTATAGTAGTTATATTCCTGTATATAGGAGCAGTATTATAGTAGTTATAGTCTTGTACATAGGAGCAGTATTATAGTAGCTATATTCTTGTACATAGAAGCAGTATTATAGTAGTTATATTCTTGTACATAGGAGCAGTATTATAGTAGTTATATTCTTGTACATAGGAGCAGTATTATAGTAGTTATATTCTTGTACATAGGAGGCAGTATTATAGTAGTTATATTCCTGTATATAGGAGCAGTATTATAGTAGTTATAGTCTTGTACATAGGAGCAGTATTATAGTAGTTATATTCTCGTACATAGGAGCAGTATTATAGTAGTTATATTCTTGTACATAGGAGCAGTATTATAGTAGTTATATTCTTGTACATAGGAGACAGTATTAGAGTAGTTATATTCTTGTACATAGGAACAGTATTATAGTAGTTATATTCTTGTACATATGAGCAGTATTATAGTAGTTATATTCTTGTACATAGGAGGCAGTATTATAGTAGTTATATTCTTGTACATAGGAGCAGTATTATAGTAGTTATATTCTTGTACATAGGAGGCAGTATTATAGTAGTTATATTCTTGTACATAGGAGCAGTATTATAGTAGATATATTCTTGTACATAGGAACAGTATTATCGTAGTTATATTCTTGTACATAGGAGGCAGTATTATAGTAGTTATATTCTTGTACATAGGAGGCAGTATTATAGTAGTTATATTCTTGTACATAGGAGCAGTATTATAGTAGTTATATTCTTGTACATAGGAGGCAGT
Organism: Bufo bufo; assembly: GCF_905171765.1. Taxonomy (NCBI): domain Eukaryota; kingdom Metazoa; phylum Chordata; class Amphibia; order Anura; family Bufonidae; genus Bufo; species Bufo bufo. The sequence goes on from NC_053390.1 coordinate 810,882,584, forward strand.
ATTATAGTAGTTATATTCTTGCACATAGGAGCAGTATTATAGTAGTCATATTCTTGTACATAGGAGCAGTATTATAGTAGTTATATTCTTGTACATAGGAGGCAGTATTATAGTAGTTATATTCTTGTACATAGGAACAGTATTATCGTAGTTATGTTCTTGTACATAGGAGGCAGTATTATAGTAGTTATATTCTTGTACATAGGAGGCAGTATTATAGTAGTTATATTCTTGTACATAGGAGCAGTATTATAGTAGTTATATTCTTGTACATAGGAGGCAGTATTATAGTAGTTATATTCTTGCACTTAGGAGCAGTATTATAGTAGTCATATTCTTGTACATAGGAGCAGTATTATAGTAGTTATATTCTTGTACATAGGAGGCAGAATTATAGTAGTTATATTCTTGTACATAGGAGGCAGTATTATAGTAGGTATATTCTTGTACATAGGAGCAGTATTATAGTAGTTATATTCTTGCACATAGGAGCAGTATTATAGTAGTTATATTCTTGTACATATGAGCAGTATTATAGTAGTTATATTCTTGTACATAGGAGCAGTATTATAGTAGTTATATTCTTGTACATAGGAGCAGTATTATAGTAGTTATATTCTTGTACATAGGAGCAGTATTATAGTAGTTATATTCTTGTACATAGGAGCAGTATTATAGTATTTATATTCTTGTACATAGGAGGCAGTATTATAGTAGTTATATTCTTGTACATAGGAGCAGTATTATAGTAGTTATATTCTTGTACATAGGAGGCAGTATTATAGTAGTTATATTCTTGTACATAGGAGCAGTAATATAGTAGTTATATTCTTGTACATAGGAGGCAGTATTATAGTAGTTATATTCTTGTACATAGGAGCCGTATTATAGTAGTTATATTATTGTACATAGGAGCAGTATTATAGTAGTTATATTCTTGTACATAGGAGCAGTATTATAGTAGTTATATTCTTGTACATAGGAGCAGTATTATAGTAGTTATATTCTTGTACATAGGAGCAGTATTATAGTAGTTATATTCTTGCACATAGGAGCAGTATTATAGCAGTGACATTCTTGTACATAGGGGGCAGTATTATAGTAGTTATATTCTTGTACATAGGAGCAGTATTATAGTAGTTATATTCTTGTACATATGAGCAGTATTATAGTAGTTATATTCTTGTACATAGGAGGCAGTATTATAGTAGTTATATTCTTGTACATAGGAGCAGTATTATAGTAGTTATATTCTTGTACATAGGAGGCAGTATTATAGTAGTTATATTCTTGTACATAGGAGCAGTATTATAGTAGTTATATTCTTGTACATAGGAGGCAGTATTATAGTAGTTATATTCTTGCACATAGGAGCAGTATTATAGTAGTTATATTCTTGTACATAGGAGCAGTATTATAGTAGTTATATTCTTGTACATAGGAGGCAGAATTATAGTAGTTATATTCTTGTACATAGGAGGCAGTATTATAGTAGGTATATTCTTGTACATAGGAGCAGTATTATAGTAGTTATATTCTTGCACATAGGAGCAGTATTATAGTAGTTATATTCTTGTACATAGGAGCAGTATTATTTTCCAGAAATCATACATATACAAAAGTATAAATAATAATGATAATAACTTTAACTTAACAATAGTCCATCGCTGTTAAAGGGAAATAAAGTAAATAAATCAGTAATAAACACAATTCCATTATGAAGATAAGTCCACATCTACCATATGTACATTTCTCCAGAACATCCTGTTTCTCTCCTTTTTCCTACATTCTAAGTTCCTTATCCACCTCAGCTCTGACAGGATCAGGTTCACCGCTTGCCTGTGATGGAACGGTTCGCTATGTACGGACACTTTCGCTCTAGTATGCCAGTGGTAGTATTTTATGACTGTTATAATCATGTACATGGTCCCCCGGTCAATGTCATATATACTGGCTGGTACCCCATAGATGATATCAGGGTATGTAAGACACCGCAGTCTAGGGATCTTTAACCTGGAGGATACTTCCTGCCATATTTTCTGCCCTTCCTCGCACTCAGATATAAAATGTGCCATTGTCTCCTCCTGTTGACATCCTAAGGGACACTTACGCTCTGACACACTCAGATGTTTTAGAGTCCCCTTAACATAAAGCTTCCCATGCAAGGACAGGCATGCTATATCAAAAAAATTTGCGGGGAGCCTGACTCCATTAAGAAACCTCAGACTTTCTTTTAAGGTTACCGTTGTACAGTCTTTTAATGCTGGCTGTATATAAAAAAAAGTCCTACATATGGTCAGGTACAGCTCTTTTCTGGTCTTACTCACAATACACACTTTTTCAATCCTCCAATTTCTCAAGTACCTAAGACCATATTCCAAGTACTGGGACAGGAAGCCACGAGTCAATCGACCCCTCTTGAGACTGCGGCCTCGCACCCAAGACTCTGCAAAAGGCAATATCCAGTCCCTGACAATGTTCACTCACAGGGAGCTGTTCTCCGAGATCAAACAACCAAAATTTTATGAACAAGGAGTCGAAGAATACCCTTGGATTTATCATATCCAGTCCATCCTCTCTCCTCTGTAGGTATGTGATTCCTCTTTTTACTGGCTTCAACCTGTTCCCCCAAAGAAGCAGGGAGAACAGGCTAAAGAGCCTAGTCGAGAAAGATTCTGGCAAAGGAAAAATAACAGATACATATAAGAAGATGGGGACCAGGTAAGTCTTTACCATAGTAACCCTTTCTCAGCCTCCCGTTCTTCCATCGCTGAACCTTTGCATTTCCGGTTTCCAACTTCTCCTCCCAATTTATCCTAGCGTTATCGTCCCTCCCGAATTTAACCCCTAAGATCTTAATATAGGTCGAGGCTTTCGCGAATTGTGGCAGATCAAAGTCTGGAACAGAATTCACTGTCCAGAAAGCTTGACTCTTCTCAAGGTTGACTAGAGACCCTGAGGCCTCTGAGTAGCTTCTGATGGCTGCAGACAACATCTGCAACAGGTGCCTCCCCACCAGGGCCCTCTATATAACACGTCCCAGGTGTAGGAATTCTGAGTGGTATGTTGCGGCCTAAAATGTCTCTTTATGTGTGTCACGGTGCTCCTACCTGGATACCGCTGGACCCCAGGCTTTGGCTCCGAAGCAATAAATAGGGAGAATAATTGAGGAATAATAGAATAACTTGAGTCCAGACCTTGAGATGAAGTTCAATGGCAGCTTTCCTTGCATAAATGTTTCTCCAAAATGGTTTACAGGCTTTGTATTGGTTCCAGCAGGCTTTAGCATGAAACTGGCAGGCAAACTCCACTCTGCTATATCTCTGTTTCTGGCTCTGCTGTACTGACAGGCTGGCTGTATAACTCAGCTTCTTCCATATGCTGCACTTCACTTTGTAGTCTGACTCTAGGTTATGCCAGGGAACTTTCCTCCTGGCTCCTTAGGCTTCAAGCTTTGGCTTCCACGGCCAGCAGAGCTTAAAGGATAACTGTTGTTTTTTTTTTTTGGGAGTATTGGATTGTGGTGATTAATATCACCTTGGTGGCCCTATTTCAACTTTTCACTGTGTATTCAATTACCCCTTAATTCCACATTTTTGTTCCCTGTACTGCATACTTTTACCTGTGCTTAATATAGGGTTGCTAGGCATGGTCCGTCTATCTGATTAAAGCTAGGCCCTCCCCAGCAGCTGATAACAGTGCCTGGGCTTTGTGCACTTCTCCCTGTCCCTGCGCTTGGCAGACGCTCCCTCACTCAGCAGAGCTGGAGAATGCAGAGTTGGAGCAGCGCACACCAGAGAAGGGAGATCTGACATCTGCGCAGTGTATAAATGAAAGCAACATGTGGTAAGAGGACCCCTTTGTGCTGCAGGAGATTAACCCTTTAGGGGGGAGAGCTCTGGTTACTGACACTTTTGGGGGGCGATTGTTACTGGCCAGTGCATGTGAAGAGCTCAATGCATTGTGGGTAGTGAGGGCAGGTGGGATTAGCCGCCCTCAGGCCATCTTAAATGAATAGTAAAAATATTTTTTTGCAGACTGGTTGCTAAGGGCAGAATCTTATTAACTCCTTAAGGACACAGCCTTATTTCACCCTAAGGACCAGGCCATTTTTTGCAAATCTGACCAGTGTCAATTTAAGTGGTTATAACTTTAAAACGCTTTGACTTATCCAGGCCATTCTGAGATTTTTTTTTCGTCACATATTGTACTTCATGACACTGGTAAAATGAAGTCAAAAAAAATATTTTTTTTGCATAAAAAAATACCTAATTTACCAAAAATTCTGATAAATTTGCAAATTTCAAAGTTTCAGTTTCTCTACTTCTGTAATACATAGTAATACCCCCAAAAATTGTGATGACTTTACATTCCCCATATGTCTACTTCATGTTTGAATTATTTTGGGAATTATATTTTATTTTTTGGGGATGTTACAAGGCTTAGAAGTTTAGAAGCAAATCTTGAAATTTTTCAGAAATTTACAAAAACCCAATTTTTAGGGACCACTACAGCTCTGAAGTCACTTTGCGAGGCTTACATAATAGAAACCACCCAAAAATTACCACATTCTATAAACTACACCCCTCAAGGTATTCAAAACTGATTTTACAAACTTCGTTAACCCTTTAGGTGTTGCACAAGAGTTATTAGCAAATGGGGATGAAATTTGCAAATTTCATTTTTTTGCCTAATTTTCCATTTTAACCCATTTTTTCCCCTAACAAAGCAAGGGTTAACAGCCAAACAAGACTGTATCTTTATTGCCCTGACTTTGCAGTTTACAGAAACACCCCATATGTGGCCGTAAACTACTCTACGGCCACACAGCGGGGCGTAGAGTGAAAGGTGCACCGTTTGGTTTTTGGAAGGCAGATTTTGCTGGACAGGTTTATTTACACCATGTCGCATTTGAAGCCCCCCTGATGCACCCCTAGAGTAGAAACTCCATAAAAGTGACCCCATCTAAGAAACTACACCCCTCAAGGTATTCAAAACTGATTTTACAAACTTTGTTAACTCTTTAGGTGTTGCACAAGATTTAATGGAAAATAGAGATACAATTTCAAAATTTCACTTTTTTGGCAGATTTTCCATTTTAATATTTTTTTTCCAGTTACAAAGCAAGGGTTAACAGCCAAACAAAACTCATTATTTATGGCCCTGATTCTGTAGTTTACAGAAACACCCCATATGTGGTCGTAAACCGCTGTACGGTCACACGGCAGGGCGCAGAAGGAAAGGAATGCCATACGGTTTTTGGAAGGCAGATTTTGCTGGACTGTTTTTTTTGACACCATGTCCCATTTGAAGCCCCCCTGATGCACCCCCAGAGTAGAAACTCCAAAAAAGTGACCCCATTTTAGAAACTACGGGATAGGGTGGCAGTTTTGTTGGTACTAGTTTAGGGTACATATGATTTTTGGTTGCTCTATATTACACTTTTTGTGCGGCAAGGTAACAAGAAATAGCTTTTTTGGCATCGTTTTTTTTTTTGTTATTTGCAACATTCATCTGACAGGTTAGATCATGTGGTACTTTTATAGAGCAGGTTGTCACGGACGCGGCGATACCTAATATGTATACAATTTTTTTTATTTATGTAAGTTTTACTCAATGATTTAATTTTTAAAACCAAAAAATGTTTTAGTGTCTCCATAGTCTAAGACCTATAGTTTTTTTTCAGTTTTTGGGCGATTATCTTAAGTAGGGTCTCATTTTTTGCGGGATGAGATGACGGTTTGATTGGCACTATTTTGGGGTGAATATGAAATTTTTGATCACTTGCTATTACACTTTTTGTGACGTAAGATGACAAAAAATGGCTTTTTTTTACACCGTTTTTATTTTTATTTTTTTACGGTGGTCATCTGAGGGGTTAGGTCATGTGATATTTTTATAGAGCCGGTCTATACGGATGCGGTGATGCCTAATATGTATACTTTTTATTTATTTATGTAAGTTTCACACAATGATTTCATTTTTGAAACAAAAAAAATCATGTTTTAGTGTTTCCATAGTCTAAGAGCCATAGTTTTTTCAGTTTTTGGGCGATTATCTTGGGTAGGGTATGATTTTTGCGGGATGAGATGACGGTTTAATTGTTACAATTTTGGCGTACATGCGACTTTTTTATCACTTTTATTACCTTTTTTGGGAAGTAAGGTGGGCAAAATCTCAATTTCATCATAGTTTTTTATTTTTTATTTTTATGGTGTTCACCGTTCGGGTAAAGTAACATGAACGTTTTATAGATCAGGTCGTTACGGACGCGGCGATACCAAACATGTGTAGGGAATTTTTTTTTTTTCATTTTTAATCAGTGATAAATGTGTTTTTTGATTTTTACTTTTTTTCACTTTTTTTTACTTTTTTTTTTAACAGACCCACTTGGTTCTTGAAGATCCAGTGGGTCTGATGTCTGAATAATACAGTACAGTACACTATATAGTGTACTGCACTGTATTTTACTTACACTTTGTCTGAACAGATCTATGCCTTTTAGCACAGATCTGTTCAGCACCATGGACAGTAGGATGCCTGAGAAGGCGTCCTGTTGCCATGGGAACCTTCCCCGTCTGCTCAGTTGTGGCCACAACTGCGCAGATGGGGAAGGGTAAGGAGGGGAGCTCCTTTCCTCTGTCACCCCATCCTGTCTGGGGGCTGCAAAGGCACAGCAGCCCCCCGATGGGAGAGGGAGGGAGCTCCCGACTGTTAACCCCTGCTTTTCCATACCGCGGTCCGTATGGACTGCGGTATGGAAAGGGTTAAACGACTGACATCGCATCACAGATGTCAGCCGTTTATACCAGGGTGTCAGCAATGTGCTGACACCCTGGTATACCCACTGGCCACCAACGATTATTCAAGGGTAGGCGGGCGGGGGATCGCGATCCCGCCTGCCGCACCGCCCGCCTCCTGCACCGCCCGCACCTCCTTTAACCCCCCCCTGCACCTCCCGCCGCCATAAAATCATTCAGGGGTGCAGAGGGGGTGAAACATATATATTTTAGGCATATTAAAGTTTCTGATCCCCGCAGTCAGGGACCGCGGGTGTCAGAAACTGCAGAAAGCGCAGCAAACCGCAGGTCTGAATTGACCTGCGGTTTGTTGCGATCGCCGACATGGGGGGGGCACGGGACCCCCCCACGCATTTAGCTGAGGTGCCTGCTCAATGATTTGAGCAGGCACCTTGTTCCGATCACCGGCGGCCGGGCGGCAGTGATCGGAACAACACATGACGTACCGGTACGTCATGTGTCCTTAAGGACTCGGGAAACATGCCGTACCGATACGTCATGTGTGCTTAAGGGGTTAAATATGGGGTAAGTCAATCTAATATTAACTGATTCTGGAATATCATGTTATTAGTAACTACATATGTGAAAATTGAAATTAGGGTCTAAATGTGACAGTTATCCTTTAAGGTGCTCTGGCTGGCGTGGGCACGTCCAGCAGAGACCTCCCCCTGCACACCCTTGCCCTTGCAGGGGGTAAACTAAACTAACTAGAACTCGTCCCCATCCTTCCTGCAGGAAGTAGGGCTCGCCCACCTCTCTCCAGAGGGGGGTTAGAATGGAATGGAAGGTTCCATTCTATCTAACTATAGCTCTGCCATATTTGCTGCCACCTGATGGTGAACCATGCGCATTACATATGAAAAGTTACATAACATTAGAAATGCACAGTGTATATGACCTGGAATAAATACATATGGTTAGACCAATAAAGACAGTAGCAGGGTGCAGAAGTGGTAACACCACTCTGGGGTGTTACACATCTGCACCTCACGAGGCTCAGATATCACCACTGTCACATTATCCGCATAGGCAACAACACTCAGAGGCAAGCAATGAGGGACTGGCACCCCCTGAAATCTCAGGAACGGGTCTAAGGCAAACACATACAGCAGTGGACTCAACGGACAACCCTGTCTCACCCCTGCCTCAACTCTGAATGTGTCACCCTGCCAACCATTGATCAGGAAAGCTCTCTGCCTCTCTATAGCAGGTTTTCAGCCAATTTATAAATTGTCCCGGAATACCGTACTTTGACAAAGTGGCCCATAGATACTCATGGTATACTCTGTCGAAGGCTTTAGCCTGGTCAAGACCAACAACATATCTCCCACACCTCAGAGCTTTACATCTCTCAAACATCTCCCTAAGACCTCATGCACACGACCGTTGTTGTGTTCCGTGTCCGTTGTTCCATTTTTCGTGATTTTCTGTGGACCCATTGACTTTCAATCGGCTAATGCACCGTTTGTCATCCGCGACCGTGATTCGTGGTTCCAGTCCGTCCAAAAAATATAACCTGTCTTATTTTTTTCACGGAAAACGGATCGCGGATCCATTCAAGTCAATGGGACCGTGAAAAAAACGCGGAGGCACACAAGATTGTCATCCTCGTCCGCGTCCATTTTTTTCCTATCAATTGCATGGCAAACTTGACTTAGAATTTTTTTTGCTTTCCTTCATGTCTGGTGATCCTCCAAAAATAAAGGAAGACACACGGAAACAAAAACGGAAACGGATCACGGAACAACGGAACCCCATTTTGCGGAACGGAACACAACAACGGTCGTGTGCATGAGGCCTTATCGAGATGACTGCTCCAGAGATGTTCCGCCCTTTTACTGTGCCGAACTGACAGCCTGACAACAGTGCCCGGGACAAACAGACTAAGGCCTCATGCACACAAACTTTTTTTTCACGGTCCGCAAAAACGGGGTCCGTAGGTCCGTGATCCGTGACCGTTTTTTCGTCCGTGGGTCTTCCTTGATTTTTGGAGGATCCACGGACATGAAAAAAAAGTCGTTTTGGTGTCCGCCTGGCCGTGCGGAGCCAAACGGATCCGTCCTGAATTACAATGCAAGTCAATGGGGACGGATCCGTTTGACGTTGACACAATATGGTGCCATTTCAAACGGATCCGTCCCCATTGACTTTCAATGTAAAGTCTGGAGTCCCTTTTATACCATCAGATCGGAGTTTTCTCCAATCCGATGGTATATTTTAACTTGAAGCGTCCCCATCACCATGGGAACGCCTCTATGTTAGAATATACTGTCGGATATGAGTTAGATCGTGAAACCTCATTTCCGACAGTATATTCTAACACAGAGGCGTTCCCATGGTGATGGGGACGCTTCTAGTTAGAATATACTACAAACTGTGTACATGACTGCCCCCTGCTGCCTAGCAGCATCCGATCTCTTACAGGGGGCCGTGATCAGCACAATTAACCCCTCAGGTGCCGCACCTGAAGGGGTTAATTGTACTATCATATCCCCCTGTAAGAGATCAGGGCTGCCAGGCAACAGGGGGCAGACCCCCCCCCCCCCCAGTTTGAATATCATTGGTGGCCAGTGCGCCCCCCCCCCCTTTCTCCCTCTATTGTAATAATTCGTTGGTGGCACAGTGTGCGCCCCTTCCTCCCTCTATTGTAATAAATCGTTGGTGGCACAGTGTGCGCCCCCCATCGGCCCCCGTCCCTCTATAGCATTAACAACATTGGTGGCACAGTGTGCGGCCTCCCATCTCCCCCCCCCCCCCCCCCCGATCATTGGTGGCAGCGGGTTACTAGCAATAGTACAATAGTAAAAGATTCATACTTACCTGGGAGCTGCGATGTTCGTGTCCGGCCGGGAGCTCCTCCTACTGGTAAGTGACAGATCATTTAGCAATGCGCCGCACAGACCTGTCACTTATCAGTAGGAGGAGCTTCCGGCCGGACACGAACATCGCAGCAGCCGGTAAGTATGAATCTTCTACTATTGTACTATTGCTAGTAACCCGCTGCCACCAATGATCGGGGGGGGGGGGAGATGGGATGCTAAGTAACCATGGCAACCAGGACTGTAGTAGCGTCCTGGTTGCCATGGTTACCGATCGGAGCCCCAGCGATTAAACTGGGACTCTGATCGGAACTCCGCTGCCACCAATGATGGGGGAGGGGGGAGATGGGAGGCCGCACACTGGCCACCAATGTTGTTAATGCTATAGAGGAAGGGGGGGCGATGGGGGGCGCACACTGTGCCACCAACGAATTATTACAATAGAGGGAGGGAGGGGGGGCGCACACTGTGCCACCAACGAATTATTACAATAGAGGGAGGGGGGGCCGCACTGGCCACCAACCTATTAATACAATAGAGGGGGGGGCCGCACTGGCCACCAACCTATTATTACAATAGAGGGGGGGGGGGCCGCACTGGCCACCAATGATATTCAAACTGGGGAGGGGGGGGAGGGTCTGCCCCCTGCTGCCTGGCAGCCCTGATCTCTTACAGGGGCCGTGATCAGCACAATTAACCCCTTCAGGTGCCGCACCTGAAGGGGTTAATTGTGCTGATCACGGCCCCCTGTAAGAGATCGGGTGCTGCCAGGCAGCAGGGGGCAGTCTTGTACACAGTTTGTAGTGTATTCTAACTAGAAGCGTCCCCATCACCATGGGAACGCCTCTGTGTTAGAATATACTGTCGGTTCTGAGTTTTCACGAAGTGAAAACTCATCTTTGAAAAAGCTTTTATGCAGACGGATCTTCGGATCCGTCTGTATAAAAACTAACCTACTGCCACGGATCACGGACACGGATGCCAATCTTGTGTGCATCCGTGTTCTTTCACGGACCCATTGACTTGAATGGGTCCGTGAACCGTTGGCCGTGAAAAAAATAGGACAGGTCGTATTTTTTTCACGGCCAGGAAACACGGATCACGGATGCGGCTGCAAAACGGTGCATTTTCCGATTTTTCCACGGACCCATTGAAAGTCAATGGGTCCGCGAAAAAAAACGGAAAACGGCACAACGGCCACGGGTGCACACAACGGTCGTGTGCATGAGGCCTAACATAGAGAACAGAATTTTTGCCAGAATCTTCCTGTCAACATTCAAGAGTTTTTGATGTCACTAGGCTCCTTACTAGTGTTGATCGAGCACCAAAGTGCTCGGGTGTTCGGGTCGAACATCTCGGAATGCTCGGGTGCTCTACCGAGCACTCGAGCACAATGGAAGTCAATGGGAGAACCTGAGCATTAACCCTTTAAGGACCCATGACATAGCTGTACGTCATGGGTCAGATCCCTAAACATGGCGTCTGCACGCACATGCAGCGGGCGCCTTAGTCGCAGGGTTTTTGTAGCCAAAAGACTGATCGCATACATCTTATCCTTCAGATGCCGTGTTCAAATGTGACCACGCCATCTGCGCAGAACGGAACCGTAAGTCGTGCGCTTCTGGTCCGGTAGCAGCTTTCCCCGGATGAGATCGGTAAATCTGTTTCGCTAAATGACCGAAGCCTCAAGCAGGCTTCAGAGTCAATTACATGTGTATATCAATACAGGCCACTAGGTGGCAGCCTTGTATTTATGTAGTGCAAATTAAAGGGCTTCTGTCACCCCACTATAGTGATTTTTTTTTTTGGGGCTAGATAAATTAGTTATATTGCGATATATGAAAATATAATGGTGTTGCTTACTTTGATCCAGCAGTTTATTCAAAAAGCGAAGTTTTATCATATGCAAATTTGGTCTCTACCAGCAAGTAGGGCGGCTACTTGCTGGTAGCTGCTGCAGAAATCCGCCCCCTCCTCTTGTTGATTGACAGGGCCAGCCGGGATCTCCTCCTCCGGCCGGCCCTGTCGGCATTTCAAAAATCGCGCGCCTGTGTTGATTCGGCGCAGGCGCTCTGAGATGAGGAGGCTCGTCTCCTCAGAACTCCCTCAGTGCGCCTGCGCCGATGACATCACCGAAATAGAAGACGTCATCGGCGCAGGCGCACTGAGGGAGTTCTGAGGAGGCGAGCCTCCTCATCTCAGAGCGCCTGCGCCGAATCAACACAGGCGCGCAATTTTTGAAATGCCGACAGGGCTGGCCGGAGGAGGAGATCCCGGCTGGCCCTGTCAATCAACAAGAGGAGGGGGCAGATTTCTGCAGCAGCTACCAGCAAGTAGCCGCCCTACTTGCTGGTAGAGACCGAATTTGCATATTATAAAACTTCGTTTTTTGAATAAACTGCTGGATCAATGTAAGTAACACAATTATATTTTCATATATCGCAATATAACTAATTTATTTATCACCAAAAAAAAAAAATCACTTTAGTGGGGTGACAGAAGCCCTTTAAGTCTTCAATGATGGCTATTTAGCCATCACTGGATACTATGGGAAATCGAATGATTGCCAGTTATTGTCACCCAAGGTGACTTAAAAAAAAAAAAAAAAAAAGTTCAAATCATCCCCCTTTCCTTAAAATTTAAATACTTAACCAATAAAAAAATAATAAACATCATGGGCATCGCCGTGTGCGAAAATGCCCATATTATTAAAATATAACAATATTAATGGCATACGGCAAATGACGTAGCTGGGGAAAAAATTAAAACAGCCAATTTGCCATTTTTTTGTCACTTCAACTACCTAATAATTTTTTAATAAAAAGTGATCAAAAAGTTGTACACACTTAAAATTGGTATCACTGAAAAGAACAGATCGTCCCACAAAAAATGAGCCCTCACACAGCCCAATACACATAGCTACAAAAAAGTTATAGGGGTCAGAATATGGTTATGAAAAAAAAATAAAAAATTTCCTCAAAGGTTTTAAAAAAAATGTCAGTATTAAAACGCAAGAAAAATGATGCAAGTGTGGTATCGTGGGAACCGTACTGACCTGGAGAAGGAAGATAACAGGTCAATTTTACCGCATAGTGTACAGTGCAAAAAATAAAAATAAAATCCTGCGTTTTTCCAAATTGCGGAAGGCACACGGGCGGACCGCAAAAAAAACGGAACGGTCGTGTGCATGAGGCCTAAACTGGACGATACAACTATAAAAGAAGCAGACAAGGGGGGGTTATTGTTGTTTTGGATGCAGGTTTGTACGAAAAACAATGTTTATCAATGTTACAAGATATTATTGTCAGACCCTACACAAATATTCAAAAAAGAATTGGAAAGACTGGTAGCAGAAGGACTACAAAGTGGCGTCATTACTCTTAGGCTACATGCAACCGACCGTTGTGTGTTTTGCGGTCTGCAAATTGCGGATCCGCAAAACACGGATGGTGTCCGTGTGCGTTCCACAATTTGCGGAACGGCACGGACAGCCATTAATATAACTGCCTATTCTTGCCCACAAAAAAACGGACAAGAATAAGACAGTTTATATATTTTTTACGGAGCAACGGAGGCGGACAGCACACAGAGTGCTGTCCGCATCTTTTGCGGCCCCATTGAAGTGAATGGTTCCGCATCCAAGGCGCAAATGCTGTGGCTCGGACGCGGACCAAAACAACGGTCGTGTGCATGAGGCCCTTAAACAATGAGAATATTTGGTTCCTGCACATCCAGTCCTTCCAATTTTTCACGCCCTGCCTAAGGTTCATAAAGATTGTTTCCCTCCCCCACTCAGACCTATAGTCTCAGGCATGGATTCACTGAATGAAAGGCTGTCGGAGTGGGCGGATAGCCGACTCCAGCCACTGATTGCATCCATGCCTGGTTTTATACGAGACACAAAGCATGTAAACAATGCACAACCTCCAGTGGGGAACAGAGTTTCTATGGGAAGCTGCTGATGTTACGGCATTGTACACTTCCATACCCCAAGATCAGGCTACATCTGCACTACAGTGGTTCTTGTCAACATATAGCGATTATACTCCACTTTTGCGGGATATTTTATGCACAGCCATACTATACATTATTTGTTGACACAACTATTTTATGTTCTGCAATTCGCACTATTTATAAATATCCGGTGCACCTATGGGGGTGAAGGCGTCGCCATCGATTGCAGTCGCTCGGCGGAACAGCACCACTTCACCACCAATGACTGGGCCTCCATGCGAGACCTGTGTTCCTTGTTGCGCTGTTTCGAGTACTCCACCAACATGGCCAGTGCCAATAGCGCCGTTCTCAGTGTTACTATCCCACGATGAGGTGGAGGATGAGGAGGAGGAGATGGACTAGGAGGAACCATGTTCACAGCAGGGTGGCACCCAGACCAGCTCATGGCCATCACTGGTGCGTGGATGGGGGTATACAGAGGACACAGACAATACACCTCCCACAGAGGACAGCTTTTCGTTGCCTCTGGGCAGCCTGGCACACATGAGCGATTACATGCTGCAGTGTCTCCGCAACGACCGCCGAGTTGCCCACATTCTAACTTGTGCTGATTACTAGTTGGCCACGCTGCTGGATCCCCGTTACAAGGACAACGTACCGTCCTTAATGGTGGCATTCGCACCTGACAGCGGGGGCCCAGTGGAAGCACAAGGCGAAGGCAGAGGAAGAGGTCGCCAACGCAGCTGGGGCACCGCCAGCACCTCAGAAGGCAGGGTTAGCATGTCCGACATGTGGAAAAGCTTTGTCAGCACGCCACAACAACCAGCACCACCAGCTGATACGGAACGTCTTAGCAGGAGGCAGCATTTCACCAACATGGTGGAGCAGTATGTGTGCACACGACTACACGTACTGAATGACTGGTCTGCCCCCTTCAACTTCTGGGTCTCCAAATTGGGCACATGGCCTGAGCTTGCCCTTTACGCCTTGGAGGTGCTGGCCTGCCCTGCAGCCAGTGTATTATCTGAACGTGTGTTTAGCACGGCAGGGGGCGTCATCACAGACAAGCGCAGCCGCCTGTCCACAGCCAATGTGGACAAGCTCACATTCATTAAAATGAACCAGGCATGGATCCCACAGGACTTGTCCGTACCTTGTGCAGAACAGACATGTATACCAGCCTCACCCAGCCATTGTTATACTGCAGCGCAATTGCTCATTCTTGTATTTTGGATATTTCACACTCTTTTAGAGTGTACCCTAATTTTTAAAAATAAAATTAAAACCAAAAACCAGTGTTGGCTATCTCGTCCTCCTCCACCGCCGCTTCCACCTACTCCGCTACGTCCACCGCCTCCTCAAACTCCTACTCCATATGGAGCTCCACCTCATAAATCCAATTTTTTTTTATTTATTTGTACGTATTTTATTTTATATCATTTCACTACTTTGTCATTTACATTTTCGGGTGAAATTTACAAATTTTTGGGTGTATATTACCACTGCTATACCTAGTAGGCTGGTTAAAAAAATAAAAATTGTCATTTACATTTTAGGGTGAAATTTCACCAATTTTGGTGTGTATAGTGCCACTGCTATATCTAGTAGACCGGTAAAAAAAAAATAAAAAAAATTGTCAGTTACATTTTCTGGTGAAATTAACAAATTTTTGGGTGTGATGTACCACTGCTATACCTAGTAGACAGGTTGAAAAAAAAAATAGTCAGTTAAATTTTTGGGGGAAATTTACCAATTTTTGGGTGTAAAATTGCATAATGTCAACCCAAGAATGTAACAGAAAAATTAGGTAGAGGAGGGGTATACCCTCCTCTACCTAATTTTTCTGTTACATTCTTGGGTTGACATTATACAATTTTAGACAAGAATAAACACCTGCTCTGCATAGGTGACAGGGAATAAAATTTAATATATTATTCAGTAATTAATGCGCGCCACATCCTTTCATTCAATGCTTAAACTTTGAAAAGTTGTCACACTTTTATGCTTTAATAATTTCTCCCATATTTCAACTCTATAATTTGAAATTTGAAAAAATGAATCCTCCCTTGGATGTGGTCTCTCTTTCTCACGCTCCCTCTCCGGCCTGGAACCTTGATTCTCCGCCACCCGTGATCACCATGGTAGGCGCAGAAAAGAACATCGAAAGTTGTTAGAGCAGATATCAAATTGGATCGTGAACATCACGGGGACGTGCGACATGGTGGGGCAGTAAGTGTGCACACACCTACACGAACTGACTGACAGGGGTCAGCCCCTGCAACTTCTGGGTCTCCAAATTGGGCACATGGCCTGAGCTTGCCCTTTACCCCTTGGAGGTGCTGGCCTGCCCTGAAGCCAGTGTATTGTCTGAACATGTGTTAAGCATGACTGGAGGGGGTTATTACAGGTTATATTTCCCAATGTTTTGGGGTGTACCCTAATTTTAAAAATAAAATTTAAAACCAAAACGCAGTGTAGGCTACCTCCTCCTCCTCCACCGCCACTTCCACCTCCACCGCCACATCCACCGCCTCCTCAACCTCCTACTCCATATTGACCTTGTCCTCCTAGATCAAGATTATAATTTATTTTTTTTACGTATTTTATGTTATTTAAAGTCATTTCCCTATCCACATTTGTTTGCAGAGCACTTGCAGCCCTCTAGCCCTTTCCATGACATTTTTACAGCCATTTTAGTGCTCAAAAGTTCGGGTCCCCATTGACTTCAATGGGGTTCGGGGTCAAGTTCGGGTCCCGAACTCAAACTTTTTTCTCAAGTTCGGCCGAACCCGTTGAACCCGAACATCCAGGTGTCCGCTCAACTCTACTGTGGATGACACTGTTATAGGGAGGGGGATCTGTGGATGACACTGTTATAGGGAGGGGGATCTGTGGATGACACTGTTATAGGGAGGGGGATCTGTGGATGACACTGTTATAGGGAGAGGGATCTGTGGATGACACTGTGATGGGGTGGATCTGTGGATGACACATATAGCATAAGATGCTATATACGGTATGTGTCATCCACAGATCCCCCCCATAGCAGTGTCATCCACAGATCCCCCCCATAGCAGTGTCATCCACAGGCAACTAGGACATGTTGAAATCTGAGTGATTGTTGTTTTTTTTTTTAAACCACAGACAGCAGGACTTTTCTTCCCTGTTGCGGTTTTAGGTATTGGGTAAAGTATCGCAGCATTTCTAAGCATACTTGTGTAAATGTATTGTTGTTATAGCTGCCCCCCCTACTTTTGTCCTGGCCCCCAGTGTGCCCCCCCCCCCCAATTTGAAAGCTAGAGACCCCACTGATTGACTGTGACAGTCAGAGCCACTAACACTCCCATCCTTCCTTCAGGCTCCTCTCTCATGAATACACAGTGGATTCTGAAAGTCATTGTAAATGACAGATACTCTTTAAACTGTGAAGTATACCTTTATGTTTAGCAAGTGTTCTTTTGTAAAATAGGATGGAAGCCCAAAAGATACGTAGGTTCTCTTCGTAGTGATTATAAATAGTGTTGAGCGTGAATATTCTAAAAGCAAATAATTTTTATCACGAATATCGGCACTTTGAGAATTTGAGAATATTTAGAATATAGTGCTATATATTCGTAATGACGAATATTCTTTTTTTATCACAGTACACATCAGGTGATCATCCCTCCCTTCTTCTAGCTTGTGGGCCAGTGAGAAGGCTTTGTCACAGCTTAGCAGCATCCCTAGAAACCAATAAAATGTTGCCTACCCCACACCGGTATTTCGCACACATTATGCGAATAATACATTGCCGATTTTCGCAATCAAGAATATAATCTCGTATTTATGATGAATATTCTACAAAATATTTGCGAAATATCGCAAATTCGAATATTGCCCCTGCCGCTCATCACTATAAATCATAAATTAGGGACATGGGTTGATATAACATTGATGCTATATAGGGGATATCTTATAATGATCATAACTTTCAATTGGTGGGGGAAAAACCAACTTCAGTGTTCTACCATGTATGGAAGGCTACACGTCAAAAACTTACCCAGTCATATTCCAGCGCTGGATGCTTCTCCATCCAACAGTTGCCACTCCGCTAAGCATGGCAGTGCTAGGGGAGATCTACAACTGTGCGTGCGTCCGGCACACAACATTTCTGGTAGAGTTTCCACATGGACCAGCCAAGTCTGGTGGATCAGTCTATCAGTGAGTCTGTACACCAAACCAATCAAATACTTGGCTCAGCTTCCAATCCTAGAGCTACGCAGGGTATTTGAGTCAAGCACAGTACCTGTGATTCTTTCTTTCCTGACTCCGAATTGTACTTTGTGTTCATTTCTGTTGGACCTTGACCTTGGCTTGTTTCAGGATTTACCCCTTGTCTACTGAATAGGCTCCTATTGATTATTCTGGCTTTGACTCCTCCATTTGTATCTGCATTAACCCCTTGTCTACTCTTTTGGCTTCTACCAACTCTCCTGCCTTTGGCTTGTTCTACTCTCCTGCTAATCTTCCACATAATATAGGTGTTCCACTTGTGAGCTCACACCTGTTTTATCCTGTCTTACTCTGTGGCAGCCAAGTTCAACCAGCCTCACCGCAGACTCTGATGAACATCTAGATCTACTCACTGAAGTGGTGAAGGAAGTTCAATAGCAGATTAAGAGTTTGCTGGTGTGTGGTCCCAGATGGTGGCCTTATATTTCTTTTTCACCTTTGTATTCATACCAATACATCATGGAGTTTCTTTTGAAAGTTAATGCTTTCTCTAATTATACGTTTTCATCAGAAATAACCTTTTACTCAAAAGCCTCCTGATAATATCTTTGCCCTTGAATGTGGCTACAAGATGTAGCTTCACACACAGATGAAAGAAGCAGAAGATAAAACAATAAATTCTGGTCAACCTTTCTTCTCCGCCTAATAACCATTATCTGGCAGTCAGTATCAAGTTACCTTATATGCCAATATAGAAAATGAACAAAATAAAAAATAAGTAAACCTGTGAACTGAACCTAATGAACCATAAAGTCTAACTGTAAATCGGTTCCCAGCTTTTCGGTGCAGTGGAGTCCATGCTGTAAATGAATTCATTCTGCTGCCTCCTGAGTACACAGAGATTTTGAAAACACCTTAATGAGCCATAAAGGTCAGTGCAGGATGTCCTTGTTCTAGAGATGTTCCCAGTAATGCACATCTCCGAAACGACTGTGCGCTGGGGAGCGGTGATGAAGGCAATTACCATTTTGTCCTTCTTGCTTTTGGAACGTCACACGTCGGTTCAGCCTATTACAGCAAATAAATATATAAGGGTACTTTCACACTAGCGTTTTTCTTTTCCGGTATTGAGTTCCGTCCTCGGGGCTCAATACCGTAAAAAACTTAATCAGTTTTATCCTAATGCATTCTGACTGGAGAGCATTCTGTTCAGGATGCATCCGTTCAGTCCCTCTTACGTTTTTTTAATCTGAGAAAATACCGCAGCATGCTGCATTTTTCTCTCCGGCCCAAAAATCCTGAACACTTGCCGGAATGCCGGATCCAGTACTAAGTGTTCTCGAAAACCGGATCCGGTTTCCCGATCTGCGCATGCGCAGACCTTTAAAAATTGATCCGTTTTTCCGGATGACAACCACAACGACGGATCCGGTATTGCAATGCACATCTGGATCCGTCTCATAAATGCATCCGTTTGCGTCCGGATTGCCGCAACTACCTGCCAAAATCTTCTGCCGCAAGTGTGAAAGTAGCCTTAATGTGTACAATCTGATTGTACCAATCTAGTGACCCATGTATTAAAGGTTGTTGTTCACAAAACCCATTTTTATGTACCTTATTATTATATAGTTAATAGAGGAGGGATCCATGTTCTGGACTTTTATCTCTGCAGTCCCTTCCATGTTCTGCATTTTATAAACTACATATTGCTTTCAACATTATACTGTATATTGCTTTCAACATTATACTGTATAATGCTTAAAGGGATTCTGTAAGCAAGATTATGCATATAGACCCTATAGCAGGTCAGAAATATACCAGTATCCAATTTACTGTATAATTGCTGTAGATTTTGCTGAAAAAATTATTTTATTTATATATATACACTGCTCAAAAAAATAAAGGGAACACTTAAACAACACAATGTAACTCCAAGTCAATCACACTTCTGTGAAATCAAACTGTCCACTTAGGAAGCAACACTGAGTGACAATCAATTTCACATGCTGTTGTGCAAATGGGATAGACAACAGTTGGAAATTATAGGCAATTAGCAAGACACCCCCAATAAAGGAGTGGTTCTGCAGGTGGTGACCACAGACCACTTCTCAGTTCCTATGCTTCCTGGTTGATGTTTTGAATGCTGGCGGTGCTTTCACTCTAGTGGTAGCATGAGACGGAGTCTACAACCCACACAAGTGGCTCAGGTAGTGCAGCTTATCCAGGATGGCACATCAATGCGAACTGTGGCAAGAAGGTTTGCCGTGTCTGTCAGCGTAGTGTCCAGAGCATGGAGGCGCTACCAGGAGACAGGCCAGTACATCAGGAGACGTGGAGGAGGCCGTAGGAGGGCAACAACCCAGCAGCAGGACCGCTACCTCCGCCTTTGTGCAAGGAGGAACAGGACGAGCACTGCCATAGCCCTGCAAAATGACCTCCAGCAGGCCACAAATGTGCATGTGTCTGCTCAAACGGTCAGAAACAGACTCCATGAGGGTGATATGAGGGCCCGACGTCCACAGGTGGGGGTTGTGCTTACAGCCCAACACCGTGCAGGACGTTTGGCATTTGCCAGAGAACACCAAGATTGGCCAATTCGCCACTGGCGCCCTGTGCTCTTCACAAATGAAAGCAGGTTCACACTGAGCACATGTGACAGACGTGACAGAGTCATGAGACACCGTGGAGAACGTTCTGCTGCCTGCAACATCCTCCAGCATGACCGGTTTGGCATTGGGTCAGTAATGGTGTGGGGTGGCATTTCTTTGGAGGGCCACACAGCCCTCCATGTGCTCGCCAGAGGTAGCCTGACTGCCATTAGGTACCGAGATGAGATCCTCAGACCCCTTGTGAGACCATATGCTGGTGCGGTTGGCCCTGGGTTCCTCCTAATGCAAGACAATGCTAGACCTCATGTGGCTGGAGTGTGTCTGCAGTTCCTGCAAGACGAAGGCATTGATGCTACGGACTGGCCCGCCCGTTCCCCAGACCTGAATCCAATTGAGCACATCTGGGACATCATGTCTCGCTCTATCCACCAACATCACGTTGCACTACAGACTGTCCAGGAGTTGGCAGATGCTTTAGTCCAGGTCTGGGAGGAGATCCCTCAGGAGACCGTCCACCACCTCATCAGGAGCATGCACAGGCGTTGTAGGGAGGTCATGCAGGCACGTGGAGGCCACACACACTACTGAGCCTCATTTTGACTTGTTTTAAGGATATTACATCAAAGTTGGATCAGCCTGTAGTGTGTTTTTCCACTTTAATTTTGAGGGTGACTCCAAATCCAGACCTCCATGGGTTGAAAATTTTGATTTCCATTTTTTAATTTTTGTGTGATTTGGTTGTCAGCACATTCAACTATGTAAAGAACAAAGTATTTCAGAAGAATATTTAATTAATTCAGATCTAGGATGTGTTATTTTTGTGTTCCCTTTATTTTTTTGAGCAGTGTATATACAGGGTGGGCCATTTATATGGATACACCTTAATAAAATGGGAATGGTTGGTGATATTAACTTCCTGTTTGTGGCACATTAGTATATGTGAGGGGGAAACTTTTCAAGATGGGTGGTGACCATGGCAGCCATTTTGAAGTTCCTGCAAGACGAAGGCATTGATGCTACGGACTGGCCCGCCCGTTCCCCAGACCTGAATCCAATTGAGCACATCTGGGACATCATGTCTCGCTCTATCCACCAACATCACGTTGCACCACAGACTGTCCAGGAGTTGGCAGATGCTTTAGTCCAGGTCTGGGAGGAGATCCCTCAGGAGACCGTCCGCCACCTCATCAGGAGCATGCACAGGCGTTGTAGGGAGGTCATGCAGGCACGTGGAGGCCACACACACTACTGAGCCTCATTTTGACTTGTTTTAAGGACATTACATCAAAGTTGGATCAGCCTGTAGTGTGTTTTTCCACTTTAATTTTGAGGGTGACTCCAAATCCAGACCTCCATGGGTTGAAATTTTTGATTTCCATTTTTTAATTTTTGTGTGATTTGGTTGTCAGCACATTCAACTATGTAGAGAACAAAGTATTTCAGAAGAATATTTAATTAATTCAGATCTAGGATTATATTATATTATATAGATGTTATTTTTGTGTTCCCTTTATTTTTTTGAGCAGTGTATATACAGGGTGGGCCATTTATATGGATACACCTTAATAAAATGGGAATGGTTGGTGATATTAACTTCCTGTTTGTGGCACATTAGTATATGTGAGGGGGAAACTTTTCTAGATGGGTGGTGACCATGGCAGCCATTTTGAAGTTGGCCATTTTGAATCCAACTTTTGTTTTTTCAATAGGAAGAGGGTCATTTGACACATCAAACTTATTGGGAATTTCACAAGAAAAACAATGGTGTGCTTGGTTTTAACGTAACTTTATTCTTTCATGAGTTATTTACAAGTTTCTGACCACTTATAAAATGTGTTCAATGTGCTGCCCATTGTGTTGGATTGTCAATGCAACCCTCTTCTCCCACTCTTCACACACTGATAGCAACACCGCAGGAGAAATGCTAGCACAGGCTTCCAGTATCCGTAGTTTCAGGTGCTGCACATCCCGTATCTTCACAGCATAGACGATTGCCTTCAGATGATACGAGATGTGCAGCACCTGAAACTACGGAAATTCGCATTCGCCGTTCGCGAACAGAAAATTTTTATGTTCGCGACATCTCTAGTGGCCATACCCTAGCATTACTCTGCAGCTATTTGCCTGGCTATTAACCTCACAGGCTTCCTCCTGTCCACCCCTGTTTTCACTCTGCACAAGACTTTCTCTCCTAAGGAAACCCAACATTATCAACTACTGGACTGGTCCATCAGAGTACTAGAAGGTTCTGATGCTATAGTGGGCATCATAGGTCCAGGAGAACAAAAAAGCATTTGGAGCTGCCTTTGGAGATAATCACTTGCCACAAGGGTCTATTTATTTGACATTATTGATGGGCTTGATAATAATTTCCTCTGGTTGGCCCAATGAACCCCAGTTTGATACTGGGAAAGCAGGTCTTTTTTTTATACAAGAGATGTAGGGAAGGGTCAACAAGAACCTGACTGCTCTGTTGTGTTACATAACTAAAAGTTTCTTAGATTTTTAAATATCGTCCATTCGAGCATTTTGTTTCCTGAAGATACCCCTGGACTGAAGACATCTGCAGGTAAACAGATTCCTATTGATTGCTGTACGTAATGGGCATTTAACCCGTAGCTACGAGGATCAGAAGAACACAATAGTAATGTAGACAGGAGGATCTTTTCATTTGGAGATATTCACAAAGCATTGAGGAAGCGACTGACACATTTCATTTTTGACTAATTTTTCCTTGACAGGTGCACAAAATTTTTATACAAAAGGATAATTTTCTGCAGCTGTCAAATCCTACAGAACATGCCGGAATTAACCAGGACTTGAGTTCCCATTCAAACCAAAATGAATGATGTTCTGCTTGTTTTGCAAAGCAGTGTCAAGAAATGTCTTAATAATGTCTAAATGCGAAAACAATTGCTCTACGGATTCTCTCCGACGAGTCTAGAATGGAGAAACATCTGGGCCATGATGAAAGGGTTTACAGAAAAAAACCGCGTTCATCAGATAATGATCCCAGTTTTATGATATAGATTGTCACTCTTGCATAGTAATATATATAAGAATGGATGGTACAATAGGGGGAGAGGTTAGTACATAGGAACAAATATACATAATGTAATGCCTTCAACCATTTCCTTCTGAGATCTGTTATTTTACACGGAAAAACAAGTCCTACACAAAGTATAAATTTTCCCATCTAAAATAAAGAATCTCATATGAAAATGTCTAAAACAGATGCAAAATGAGCATAACGGATGCTGAAAATACAGGATTTTTTCTGGACAACTCATCCCAAAAATGCAGAGAGCCAACGTTTTTTTACAGAAAAATTGGAAAACCATAATAAATGTTAAAGATTATAAGTATTACATGTCTGTAGCCCAGTATACTAAGAACTCATTACTAGAATTTACTGTGAGCTGTTATATGATGATAATTACCACCAAAATAATCTAGTCAAGTGTCACCAACCTCAAAAGAAATCATAGATGCATTTATTTATTTTTTCACTGACAGCGGAAAAAAGTCGCCTATTTTTACGGACTGTCCAAAAAGTTCTGGACGGTTGGCAGTAGGAGACAGTGTGTCGGCCTGTTTATAAATATACGGCTGAGTTAACATCACGTTTTTCCCATTTGCTTAACATATACAAAAACGTATATCTTAAAAGGATGCCTCAGACTGATGGGATACAGAGTACCATTGTAAAAAACAAAAGTATACTTTTTTTTTTTTACCGGACTCTGCATGATACGAAGAACGTGGTGTGTTGCATTTTTGTATCCTTTTTTTCTAATGTATACATAAAACGTGGTGTGAACCCAGCTTTAGTCTTCCAAAAGATACCTTTTGATATATATACCTCTACACTTACTGAATCCAAATACACTGGGAATAAAGGACGCCATGGAAGTTGTGAGTTAAAGTATATTCAGGCATTTATTGCCCTATTCACACGACTCATGCAATAACGCTACAATGTGGAGGTGTTTAGGCGGTTTCGCCCACGACTAACAGCGCCATCTGGACATCTCCGATATAACTGCTAATCAGGAATAGCAGTGTAACTATTTCCAGTGTATTGTCAATATAACACAGACTGTGGAAGGAATAAAAATAAAATTACATAACATTAATTAAGGTATTTGGAAGACACATGAACAAGTGGATATAACAGAAATACACTCCTGTGTATGAAATATATTTTTTTAATATTTTTTTACTTTATATATCGCAAGGCGAGGGCCCTGCAGAAGATCATGAACATTGAAATATATGTGAACACATACTGAGTGATGAACATTATTATAGCAGAGACAAAAAAAAGGTGGTATCACTCTATATTAGTATCTTACAATTTTTATTTTTGTTATTTTTTTTATTTATGTTTAGGTCTGATTTTAATCGATGGATTAATGTATATATTTTAATAAAATAAGCTTGCGGGGGTTTGAAGCACTCCTACACAAGTCTTTATCCTCTGACCTGTTAGGAAGGTACATGCTGTAAATTGTAATGAAGGTAATCTTCTTACCAGTGACTAGGGATGAGCGAACCCGAACTGTATAGTTCGGGTTCGTACCGAATTTTGGGGTGTCCGTGACACGGACCCGAACCCGAACATTTTCGTAAAAGTCAGGGTTCGGTGTTCGGCGCTTTCTTGGCGCTTTTTGAAAGGCTGCAAAGCAGCCAATCAACAAGCGTCATACTACTTGCCCCAAGAGGCCATCACAGCCTTGCCTACTATTGGCATGGCTGTGATTGGCCAGTGCAGCATGTGACCCAGCCTCTATATAAGCTTGGGTCACGTAGCGCTGCACGTCACTCTGCTGATACAAGTGTAGGGAGAGGTTGCTGCTGCGACGTTAGGGCGAGATTAGGCAGATTAACTCCTCCAAAAGACTTCATTCTGTGATCGATCTGCAGCTGTGGATCATTGAAGTGCTAATATCGAATTGCTCACTTTTTTTAGGCTGCCCAGAGCGTTTTTATATCACTTTTTTCTGGGGTGATCGGCGGCCATTTTGTGGCTTGTGGTGCGCCAGCACAAGCTACCACCAAGTCCTTTTAACCATCAATAGTGTGGTTATTTTTTGCTATATCCTACATCAGCTGCAGGCTGAGCCTGTGTCACCGAAGTGCATTTAACCATCAACTGTGTGGTTATTTTTTGGCCATATACTACATCAGGTGCAGGCTGAGCCTGTGTCACCCAAGTGCATTTAACCATCAATAGTGTGGTTATTTTTTGGCCATATACTACATCAGGGGCAAGTTGAGCCTGTCACCCAGCGCCTAAAAAATAGACCTGACATTTATATTCCTCCAAATCAGTACTGTTTTAGCTGGTCAAGTTATTTGTAGTGACCGTAAAAGCACACTTTTTGTTCTGGGTTGAAAAACTATTCCCAAATTTGCCATTCTCAAAATAAGTAGTTTCTGCTATATCAGGCCTACTTTAAATCTATCCCAAAAAGGATATCTTAGATTCAAGGTGCTGATAGTGTCATTCTGAAAAACTTAACACACACGCTACCGTGCAGATACAAGTCTAATTCTGTGATTAAACGTATACCTGTCACACAGCGCAAAAAAAATAGGCCTCACATTTCTATTCAACCAAATCTGTACTGTTTTAGCTGGTCAAATTATTTGTAGTGACCGTAAAAGCACAGTTTTTGTTCTGGGTTGAAAAACTATTCCCAAATTTGCCATTTTCAAAATTGTGGTGAACGGGAACAATGAGGAAAATATCTAATAAGGGACGCGGACGCGGACGTTAACATGGTCGTGGTGGTGTTAGTGGACCCTCTGGTGCTGGGAGAGAACGTGGCCGTTCTGCCACAGCCACACGTCCTAGTGAACCAACTACCTCAGGTCCCAGTAGCCAGCAGAATTTACAGCAATATTTGATAGGTCCCAGTAGCCAGCAGAATTTACAGCAATATTTGGTGGGGCCCAATGCCGTTCTAAGGATGGTAAGGCCTGAGCAGGTACAGGCATTAGTCAATTGGGTGGCCGACAGTGGATCCAGCACGTTCACATTATCTCCCACTCCCGTCTTCTGCAGAAAGCGCACAGATGGCGCATGAAAACCAAGCCCATCAGTCTGTCACATCACCCCCATGCATATCAGGGAAACTGTCTGAGCCTCAAGTTATGCAGCAGTCTCTTATGCTGTTTGAAGACTCTGCTGCCAGGGTTTCCCAAGGGCATCCACCTAGCCCTTCCCCAGGGGTGGAAGAGATAGAATGCACTAACGCACAACCACTTATTTTTCCTGATGATGAGGACATGGGAATACCACCTCAGCACGTCTCTGATGATGACGAAACACAGGTGCCAACTGCTGCGTCTTTCTGCAGTGTGCAGACTGAACAGGAGGTCAGGGATCAAGACTGGGTGGAAGACGATGCAGGGGACGATGAGGTCCTAGACCCCACATGGAATGAAGGTCGTGCCACTGACTTTCACAGTTCGGAGGAAGAGGCAGTGGTGAGACCGAGCCAACAGCGTAGCAAAAGAGGGAGCAGTGGGCAAAATCAGAACACCCGCCGCCAAGAGACTCCGCCTGCTACTGACCGCCACCATCTGAGACCGAGCACCCCAAAGGCAGCTTCAAGGAGTTCCCTGGCATGGCACTTCTTCAAACAATGTGCTGACGACAAGACCCGAGTGGTTTTCACGCTGTGCCATCAGAGCCTGAAGCGAGGCATTAACGTTCTGAACCTTAGCACAACCTGCATGACCAGGCACCTGCATGCAAAGCATGAACTGCAGTGGAGTAAACACCTTAAAAACAAGGAAGTCACTCAGGCTCCCCCTGCTACCTCTTCTGCTGCTGCCGCCTCGGCCTCTTCTGCTGCTGCCGCCGCCTCGGCCTCTTCCTCCGCCTCTGGAGGAACGTTGGCACCTGCCGCCCAGCAAACATGGGATGTACCACCAACACCACCAACTGCGTCACCAAGCATCTCAACCATGTCACACGGCAGCGTTCAGCTCTTCATCTCACAAACATTTGAGAGAAAGCGTAAATTCCCACCTAGCCACCCTCGATCCCTGGCCCTGAATGCCAGCATTTCTAAACTACTGGCCTATGAAATGCTGTCATTTAGGCTGGTGGACACACACAGCTTCAAACAGCTCATGTCGCTTGCTGTCCCACAGTATGTTGTTCCCAGCCGCCACTACTTCTCCAAGAGAGCCGTGCCTTCCCTGCACAACCAAGTGTCCGATAAAATCAAGTGTGCACTGCGCAACGCCATCTGTGGCAAGGTCCACCTAACCACAGATAAGTGGACCAGTAAGCACGGCCAGGGACGCCATATCTCCCTAACTGCACACTGGGTAAATGTAGTGGCGGCTGGGCCCCAGGCGGAGAGCTGTTTGGCGCACGTCCTTCCGCCGCCAAGGATCGCAGGGCAACATTCTTTGCCTTCTGTCTCCTCCTCCTCCTACTCAGCTTCCTCCTCCTCTTCTTCCACCTGCTCATCCAGTCAGCCACACACCTTCACCACCAACTTCAGCACAGCCCGGGGTAAACGTCAGCAGGCCGTTCTGAAACTCATATGTTTGGGGGACAGGCCCCACACCGCACAGGAGTTGTGGCGGGGTATAGAACAACAGACCGACGAGTGGTTGCTGCCGGTGAGCCTCAAGCCCGGCCTGGTGGTGTGCGATAATGGGCGAAATCTCGTTGCAGCTCTGGGACTAGCCGGTTTGACGCACATCCCTTGCCTGGCGCATGTGCTGAATTTGGTGGTGCAGAAGTTCATTCGCAACTACCCCGACATGTCAGAGCTGCTGCATAAAGTGCGGGCCGTCTGTTCGCGCTTCCGGCGTTCACACCCTGCCGCTGCTCGCCTGTCTGCGCTACAGCGTAACTTCGGCCTTCCCGCTCACCGCCTCATATGCGACGTGCCCACCAGGTGGAACTCCACCTTGCATATGCTGGACAGACTGTGCGAGCAGCAGCAGGCCATAGTGGAGTTTCAGCTGCAGCACGCACGGGTCAGTCGCACTGCGGATCAGCCCCACTTCACCACCAATGACTGGGCCTCCATGCGAGACCTGTGTGCCCTGTTGCGCTGTTTCGAGTACTCCACCAACATGGCCAGTGGCGATGACGCCGTTATCAGCGTTACAATACCACTTCTATGTCTCCTTGAGAAAACACTTAGGGCGATGATGGAAGAGGAGGTGGCCCAGGAGGAAGAGGAGGAAGAGGGGTCATTTTTAGCACTTTCAGGCCAGTCTCTTCGAAGTGACTCAGAGGGAGGTTTTTTGCAACAGCAGAGGCCAGGTACAAATGTGGCCAGACAGGGCCCACTACTGGAGGACGAGGAGGACGAGGATGAGGAGGAGGTGGAGGAGGATGAGGATGAAGCATGTTCACAGCGGGGTGGCACCCAAAGCAGCTCGGGCCCATCACTGGTGCGTGGCTGGGGGGAAACACAGGACGATGACGATACGCCTCCCACAGAGGACAGCTTGTCCTTACCTCTGGGCAGCCTGGCACACATGAGCGACTACATGCTGCAGTGCCTGCGCAACGACAGCAGAGTTGCCCACATTTTAACGTGTGCGGACTACTGGGTTGCCACCCTGCTGGATCCCCGGTACAAAGACAATGTGCCCACCTTACTTCCTACACTGGAGCGTGATAGGAAGATGCGCGAGTACAAGCGCTCGTTGGTAGACGTGCTACTGAGAGCATTCCCAAATGTCACAGGGGAACCAGTGGAAGCCCAAGGCGAAGGCAGAGGAGGAGCAAGAGGTCGCCAACGCAGCTGTGTCACGGCCAGCTCCTCTGAGGGCAGGGTTAGCATGGCAGAGATGTGGAAAAGTTTTGTCACCACGCCACAGCTAACTGCACCACCACCTGATACGGAATGTGTTAGCAGGAGGCAACATTTCACTAACATGGTGGAACAGTACCTGTGCACACCCCTCCACGTACTGACTGATAGTTTGGCCCCATTCAACGTCTGGGTCTCCAAATTGTCCACGTGGCCAGAGCTAGCCTTTTATGCCTTGGAGGTGCTGGCCTGCCCGGCGGCCAGCGTTTTGTCTGAACGTGTATTCAGCACGGCAGGGGGCGTCATTACAGACAAACGCAGCCGCCTGTCTACAGCCAATGTGGACAAGCTGACGTTCATAAAAATGAACCAGGCATGGATCCCACAGGACCTGTCCATCCCTTGTGCAGATTAGATATTAACTACCTCCCCTTAACAATATATTATTCTACTCCAGGGCACTTCCTCATTCAATCTTATTTTTATTTTCATTTTACCATTATATTGCGTGGCAACCCAAAGTTGAATGAACCTCTCCTCTGTCTGGGTGCCGGGGCCTAAATGTGTGACAGTGGCCTGTTCCAGTGGTGGGTGACGTGAAGCCTGATTCTCTGCTATGACATGAAGACTGATTCTGTGCTGACATGAAGCCAGATTCTCTGCTATGGCATGAAGAGACTGATTCTCTGCTGACATGAAGCCAGATTCTTTGCTATGGCATGAAGAGACTGATTCTCTGCTGACGTGAAGCCAGATTCTCTGCTATGGGACCTCTGTCCAATTGATATTGGTTAATTTTTATTTTTTAAATTTTTATTTTAATTAATTTCCGAACTTCTCGAACCCGAACATCCAGGTGTTCGCTCAACTCTACCAGTGACTATATTTGTGAGTTATAACCTCTGTTCTGATCCTCAGCTGTGTCATGTGACAAGCACTCTGCCTCTCGAACTGACACCGGATAGGAAGTCAGTTACTTCTCTATTCATTCCTATGAGACTGACCTTGAGGCTTCAATAGAAATACATAGAGAAACTGACCTCCTGTCGACACATTAGATGCTGTGTTATTTTGAGAGTCAGAGTGTCGGTCACATGACACAGCTGAGGATCAGAAGGAGGTTATAACTCACAAATACAGTCACTAGTGAGAAGATTACCTTCACTACAGCTTGCATCATGTGTCTTTGTAACAGGTCAGAGAATACAACTTTTTGTGGGAGTGCTACTTTAATAAATTTGTGAAGTAAAAAAAGGGGGTCAGTCAGCACATCCCATAGCACC
Organism: Bufo bufo; assembly: GCF_905171765.1. Taxonomy (NCBI): domain Eukaryota; kingdom Metazoa; phylum Chordata; class Amphibia; order Anura; family Bufonidae; genus Bufo; species Bufo bufo. Next base: position 810,913,059 of record NC_053390.1, read on the forward strand.
GCATTATTGCAAATGCTATACCAGCAAGTTAGAGATATTTGGCAAATCATTTTGTACAAAATTATCTGAGCCCGTCTGCCGAACGTCAAGGCAATCTCTAGTTAGACGGGTTCCTAAGACTATATACCTGTTATGTGCCATGGCGGCTAACATACAATTCAGAAGGTGTAGGTTCCACTCACATGCTGGGCCCACCTGAATTTCTGTCATTTTCGGTGCCAAAATGGCCTCCATTGAATCCAGGGAAGACATGAACCAGCATGCACGCTGGGCCCACTCCACACCACCCCCGGCGCCACATGGTCACCAAGGACTGCAATGAGAGTCCACACACTATCTCTCTCCTGGTGCCATATGGTTTCAGTGAGTGAGGGGGAGTGGGCCAAGCTATATACTAACACTAATTAAAATCAACCTGTGAGACAAACGAGCTGGTCAGGAGTGCACGACTGGAGAGGCAGCCACGCCTCCAGCAAACTGTGAAGTAAAAAAAGGGGGTCAGTCAGCACATCCCATAGCACCGCATTGTATGTTAGCCGCCATGGCACATAACAGGTATATAGTGTTAGGAACCCGTCTAACTAGAGATTGCCTTGACGTTCGGCAGACGGGCTCAGATAATTTTGTACAAAATGATTTGCCAAATATCTCTAACTTGCTGGTATAGCATTTGCAATAATGCGGTGCTATGGGATGTGCTGACTGACCCCCTTTTTTTACTTCACAGTTTGCTGGAGGCGTGGCTGCCTCTCCAGTCGTGCACTCCTGACCAGCTCGTTTGTCTCACAGGTTGATTTTAATTAGTGTTAGTATATAGCTTGGCCCACTCCCCCTCACTCACTGAAACCATATGGCACCAGGAGAGAGATAGTGTGTGGACTCTCATTGCAGTCCTTGGTGACCATGTGGCGCCGGGGGTGGTGTGGAGTGGGCCCAGCGTGCATGCTGGTTCATGTCTTCCCTGGATTCAATGGAGGCCATTTTGGCACCGAAAATGACAGAAATTCAGGTGGGCCCAGCATGTGAGTGGAACCTACACCTTCTGAATTGTATGTTAGCCGCCATGGCACATAACAGGTATATAGTGTTAGGAACCCGTCTAACTAGGGATTGCCTTGACGTTCGGCAGACGGGCTCAGATAATTTTGTACAAAATGATTTGCCAAATATCTCTAACTTGCTGGTATAGCATTTGCAATAATGCGGTGCTATGGGATGTGCTGACTGAACCCCTTTTTAATAAATTTGTATATTTGTAATATTGAGTGTTCTTCAATTTTTATATTTATTTATTATGGTTGAACTGCCAGTTCTGGCAACCAGTGAGACTGAAGCACCAGCAGTTTTCCCATTGATTCGACTAGGTGAGCTAACCATTTGTGTATGCTTAGATAATGATCCCAAATAGAAGACTCATCAGTTATCAAGGAAGAAACTTTCTACAAAGTTATCTGGATCTGGACTGACATTTGGTCAATGTCTGATGACCCATAGCACAAAGGGACATAGTGAAGCAACTAGCTCCATAGAGACCAAGTCAGGAACTGGTCTGGCTACAGACCCTTCCTAATGCCTCACATATGGCTCTTGCCAGAGTATATACAAATGGGCATTAGGTTTAAATAGTGTGCATTAGGTTTACTTGCCATCTTGGCAATGGGTTCCACCAAATTCCACCCATGATCTCCAACTTGCAAGAAGAGTTCTAGAGACTAAGTGTAGTATAAGCTTCATTTTGAGCACATAAGCCAAAAACAGCAACCTTTTGGCACACGGGCCTTTCTCAAGTCAATGATTTATTAGGTGGTGCCTTAGACTGTTCTTCTCCTACCAGTGTATATTACATGTCCCCATAGTCCTTGTAAAACATATCTCCAGAAAAATGTAGTTTTCTGACTTGCCAACACTATGGACTGTCCTTCTTGTATTACCTACTTGCAGACATGATCCTTTTAACGACTTAACGACCTCTGCCTTACATGTACGGTGAATGTCGGATATTTAAAGATGGCGCACTACTTAGGAGCTGAGAAAGCATGATAGCTGGCAGGTGACTTCTGTGTTAACCCCTTAAGGACCCATGACGTAGCTGTATGTCATGGGTCTGATCCCTAAACATGGCGCCCACTAGCGTGTGCAGCGGGCGCCTTAGCCGCGGGGTCTCTGCTATTTTAAATCAGGTGGCAGCCTTGTATTGATATAGTGCAATTGAAGTCTTCAATGATGGCTATTTAGCCATCACTCAATACTATGGGCAATCGAATGATTGCCAGTTATTGTCACCCAAGATGACTTAAAAAAAGTAAAAAAGTTTTTACAAATATAAAAAAAAAAAAGTTCAAATCACCCCCCTTTTCTTAAAATAAAAATACTTAACCAACAAAAAAAATAAACATCATGGGCATCGCCGCGTGCAAAAATGCCCATACTATTAAAATATAACAATATTAATGGCATGCGGAAAATGGCGTAGCGGGGAAAAAACTAAAAACAGCCAATTTGCAATTTTTTGTCACTTCAACTACCCAATAATTTTTTCATAAAAAGTGATCAAAAAGTTGCACACACTTAAAATTGGCATCACTGAAAAGAACAGATCGTCCTTCAAAAAATTTGCCCTCACACAGCCCCATTCACATAGTTACAAAAAAGTTATAGAGGTCAGAATTTTCAATGACCGTTTTGCTTCTGTTTTTAACATCCAATAAAAAACCATTAAAAATGGATGTAGTTCATTGTTTTTTTGTTTGTTTTTTAACATACCCAACCTCTGCAGTGCCCTCAGTATACCTAATGCCCCCTGGACATCATATATCCACCTTAGTGACCCCCCCAGTATGAATAATGCCCCTCCTAGTGGACTCTAGTAGATATAATGCATCTATTAGTAACCCCTCTTAGTTCCCCCCAGTATATATAATGCCCCTCATAGTGGTCCCCAGTATATTTAATGCCCCCCTTAGTGATCCCCAGTATATATAATGCATATATTAGTAGCCCCCGTATATATAATGCCCCTCTTAGCGGCCCCCAGTATATATAATGCCCCTTTTAGTGGTCCCCAGTATATATAATGCCCCTCTTAGTGGCCCCCAGTATATATAATGCATTTATTAGTAGCCCCAATATATAATGCATTGTCACGAACCAGCGGGTGTGAACCCACTGTGCCACATGTCCCACCTCCTCTAAAGGTGTTGTCTACCAGGTCGCTACCTCTTGAGGAGGATTGGCACACAAGGCAGCAGGAGGTACTGGAGGTACAGGCATTGTCAGCAGGCTGAGTTGTAACCAGGAGCAACATTGCAGGACCGAATGATGAGGCAGAGGCGAAGTCAAACAGGCAATAGGTCAGTGCAGGCGGCACAGGTACAGGTCAGGCAATCCGGGTCGGCAACAGGAGAGTCAAGGCAAGCAGGCAGGGTTTAAACAGTTAGCAGAATACAGGAATACAAGTACGAGTCAGGAACACAAGCAGATATCAGGAACCTTAGCAGGACACAAGGAGCTTGACACTGAGGCATCTGGGAAGGGGACTGAGCCACCTATATATGTGCAGGAGCTCTAGGCTTGGTCAGCGAGGTCACATGAACTAAACCATAAAGCACAGGAAGTGACGCGCGCCGGCCCTTAAGGAAGTGCTGCAGGGAACAAGCAGCAAGCATGCTGTGGCCAGTGCTGAGAGGAAACTGTGGAGTGGATCCCAGAAAAACGGTACCTACACAGACAAAGCCCAGGACTTCAGCGGTGAATGGGAAGCACTGGCAGCAGATCACCGCTGAACACGACGCCCAGGACTGTGGTGGTAAACTGGGAAACAGAGGCGAACAGCAGTGGCTGTTACAGTTACCCCCCTTACGCCCTCTCTTCTTGAGTCCACAACGAGACAGATGCCTTTTTATCAAGTTCGGAGCATGAATGTTCTCTTCTGGTTCCCAAGACCTCAGGAACAAAGTGCCTCCAGTCCACAAGATAGTAGGTCTTCTTGCCACTCTTCTTGATGTCCAGGATGTCTTTGACCTCAAATATCTCATCAGAATTTTCAGATACCGGAGTTAAAGTAGAAGGAGCCATCGAGAAGTGATTAAGAACTACTAGTTTTAGTAAGCACACGTGAAAGGCATTAGGAATACGCAGAGAGAGAGACGTAACTTATATGTCACTTCGTTGACCCTCCTCAATACTTCAAAGGGTCCAAGGAACCTAGGAGCAAACTTGAAACTGGGAACCCTTAAGCAGATGTTTTTAGAGGAGAGCCATACCTTATCTCCAGATGAGAACTGAGGCGGTTTTCGTCTTCTCTTGTCTGCATTCGTTTTCATGCGGGTCACTGCTTTGTTGATGCAGTTCTTGGTGTCACGCCAAATCCTAAAAAAATCCCTAAAAGATGAATCCGCAGCTGGTACCCCAGAAGATGTAGGAACAGGGAGAGGAGTATGAGGGTGTTGTCCAAAAACAACAAAGAATGGAGAGGCTCCAGTAGACTCACTAGAGTGGTTGTTATAGGAGAATTCAGCCCAAAGTAGCACTTGTACCCAGTTGTCGTGTTGGGGTGAAACAAAATGCCGGAGATAGTTCTCTAATATTTGATTGACCCGCTCTACTTGCCCGGTGGTCTGGGGATGATAACAGGAAGAGAAGTCCAGCTCAATTTCGAGCAGCCGGCAAAGAGCTCTCCAGAGCTTAGAGGTAAACTGGACTCCGCGAGTGCAAACAATATGCCTAGGTAGACCATGCAAGCGGAATATGTGTCTCACGAACAGTTTAGCAAGTTCAGCAGCCGAGGACAGTCCAGCTAAAGGAACAAAGTGCGCCATCTTGCAGAACTGGTCCACGACCACCCAGATAGCTGTACATCCGGCAGAAGTTGGCAGATCTGTAACAAAGTCCATGGCAATGTGTTGCCATGGGGCATCAGGAACAGAAGGAGTTAACAACAGCCCAGGTGGTTTGGTCCAGGAGACTTTATTCTGAGCACAGATGGTGCAGACACATAATCATGCACATCCTTAGACAGTGTGGGCCACCAGTAGTGGCAAGACAAAAGTTCTGTGGTCTTGTGGATCCATGGCCAACCAGCCACTTTGTAGTTGTGTCCCTAAGCTAGAATATGTTTTCTCTTGGCACCAATGTCTTCCCGGGCGGGATGTTTTTTTATCAGGACAGGAGACTGTGATCAAGATCACTGTGATCAAGTGAGCAGGATCTACAATTTACTGGGGCTCCTCCTGCTGATCAAATGACCGAGACAGAGCATCCGCCTTAAGGTTCTTGTGGTCGATGAAGATTTTCACTGGATGCTGGGCCCCCTACAATAGATGACGCCACTCCTCCAAGGCAAGTTTCATGGCCAGAAGCTCTCTCTCTCCTTTACAGTAATTCCTCTCAGCAGGGGAGAAGAGCTTGGAGGAAAATCCACATGTAAACATCTTGCCCTTGGAACCTTTCTGTAGTAAAACAGCACCAGCTCCTATGGAGGAGACTTCCACTTCTAAAAAGAATTGTCGGGAGACATCGGGATGATGCAGAACAAGTGCAGAAGCAAAGGACCTCTTTAATTGGACGAAGGCAGCCTCCGCCTCAGGAGTCCAGACTTTGGCGTTCACCCCTTTCTTAGTAAGAGCGGATAGTAGAGATGTAAGAGATGAAAAATTCGGGATGAACTGATTATAGAAATGAGCAAATCCAAGGAAGCGCTGTATATCACAAAGACCCTATGGGCGAGCCAGTCCATTACTGCATTAAATTTTTCAGGATCCATCTCTGCAACCCGGCATCCGAGATTATGTATCCGAGGAATGGTACGATAGATCTTTCAAAGATGCATTTCTCGAGTTTGGCATAAAGTAGATTCTCTCTCAACCGCTGTTAATCTAAACGTACATGCTTCCGGTGAGTGATTAAATCTGGAGAATAAATCAGTATATCGTCCAGGTACACTATCTCGCAGATATAGCGCAGGTCCCAGAAGATATTGTTTACCAACTCCTGGAATACCGTGGGAGCATTGCACAGACCGAAGGGCATGATGAGATACTCGTGTCCATCACGAGTGTTGAAAGCAGTCTCCCATTCATCGCCCTTTCGGATTGCAGACAAGATTGTATGCGCCACGCAGGTCGAATTTTGTGAAGAACTTAGCTCCCCGGATCCTGTCAAAGAGTTTGGAGATTAGCGGAAGAGGGTATCGATTCTTGACTGTGACCTTATTCAGACCTCGATAGTCGATATAGAGCTGTAAGGATCCATCTTTTTCTGCACAAAGAACAACCCGGCACCGGCTGGTGAAGTAGATTTCCGGATAAACCCCCTCTCGAGATTTTCCTTGATGTAATCAGACATCGCTTGGGTCTCAGGAAGTGAGAGTGGGTAGACTCGACCGGACGAGGTGTGGCACCAGGCAGAAGGTCATTCAGACAATCATAAGGACGATGAGGAGGCAGGGTCTTGGCCTCTTTCTTACTGAAGACATCCGGCATACTGGCATACTGCTGCGGAAGTCCAGGCAGGTCTACAGGTTCAGTAGGTGAGGAAACAGGTCGGACCTCTGATAAGCAGGTGGACTGGCAGGATGATCCCCAATGCAGAATCTGACCAGAGTGCCAGTCCAGAACTGAAGTGTGCTGATGCAGCCAGGGAAGACCAAAGAAAACCGGATTCATGGACGCTGGCAGCACATAGAAGATCATCTCTGAATGCAGAACCCCTATTTGCAACTTAAGAGGCATAGAAAGCACAGGTTCAGGGCGTGGCAGTCCTTTTACATAAGCCACTGACGGAGGCCTTTCTAGACGGATGTAGGAAGCCGGTACTGATGGACCAGAGCTTGCTGAATAAAGTTACCGGCTGACCCAGAGTCCAAGAATGCAGGCACAGACAGTGTGACTTCCTTGTGAGAGAGAGACACCGGAACCAAAAGTTTCGTAAAGGACTTCTCCTTGTCTAGGACCACCTCTTTAACTGATCCTAGACATTGGTGTTTCCCGTCTTCTGTGGACAATTACGCACAAAGTTGGCCTTGCCTCCACAATACAGACACAGGTTCTCTGCTTTGCGGCATAAACGTTCCTGGTCAGACAATCGAAGGCGCTCTATTTGCATGGGCTCTTCAGATGAGATGGACACTAGAGGAAGAACCAGCCTCTGGAAGGATGGAGCCAAACGAGGTAGTCTTCTGGTGCTTGCGACCTCCTTAGAATGTTCTCTGAAATGCATATCTATCCTTGTGGTCAAGGTGATCAGGTCATTCAGAGTAGACGGACGGTTGCTACCAGCTAATTCATTCTTAACTCGTTCAGAAAGGCCCTCCCAGAACACTGCCAGTTGAACCTCATTGTTCCATGCAAGTTCGGCAGCCATGGATAGCATACTGACCCACAGACGAGGAACCCTGTCGTAGACGCAACAGAGCTGATGTAGCGGAGGACGTGCGGCCGGACTCTTCAAAGTCCAGCCGGAAGGCAGCCAGGAAAGACTGCAGATTAGTGGTCTCTGGACCACCATGTTCCCAAATAGGATTTTCCCAAGCAAGGACCTCATCAAACAGCAGGGACACAATGAAGGCAACCTTGGACCTCTCAGTGGGAATCTTCTGCCCATGCAACTCAAAGTGGATCAGACACTGGTTCAGAATCCACGACAGATTTTTGGATCTCCACCATAGCGTGATGGCAGAGGAAGTTGCACACCAGCGGCACACAAATCCGGATTCACCGGTGTGGGAATTACCAGAGTAGCAGCGACTGGTGACCCTGCAGTAGCTGGAGAAGAGATGGTAAACAGCAACAACATTTTGCATGAACTGCATTAGGACATCCTGGCCTCACTTCATGTAACAATTCCTGAAAAACATGCTTGAGGTCACCAGCGGGGTCCATGTCCTCAGTATACTGTCTCGAACCAGTGGGTGTGAACCCACTGTGCCACGTGTCCTACCTTCTCTAAGGGCGTAGTCTACATGCATGTTGCCCTAGTATATATAATGCATCTTTTAGTAGCCCCAGTATATATAATGCCCCTCATGGGTATCACTGCTTGCAAAAATGCCCATACTACTAAGATATTAAAATATTTATCCCATGTGGCAAATGGAGAAAAAAATGTCAAAATTGCCAGTTTGCCATTTTTTTTGTTACTTCACCTCCCATAAACAATTGAATAAAAAGTTCTACACATCACAATATGGTATCAATTAAAAGCACAGATCGCCTCGCAAGAAATGAGCCCTGATACAGCTCTGTACAAATAACAAAAAAAAAGTTATGGGGGTCAAAATATGGCAATAAAAAGAAAAAAGTAATTTTTATTCAAGGTTTTTAAGTATTAAAATGCAAGAAATACGATACTGTACAAATGTGGTATTGCAGTAATCATACTCACCTAGAGAATAAAGGTAATAGGTCAGTTTTACTGAACAGGGAAAACAAAAGCCATAAAAGAAGAATTGCTTTTTTTTTCCCTAACTCCACCCCATTTGAATTTTTTTTAAGCTTCCGTCTGCATCATATGCACTAGTAAATGGAGCCATTACAAAGTACAACTTGTCCCTACAACGGCTATGTGAATGGAACAATACAAATGTTATGTCCCTGGAAAGTTAGGGAGTGAAAAATAAAAACATAGAAATTAGTGTTGATCGAGCACCAAAGTGCTCGGGTGTTCAGGTGCTCGGGTCGAACACCTCGGGATGCTCAATGGAAGTCAATGGGAGAACCTGAGCATTAAACCAGGCACGCCCTGCTCTGAAGAGGGGAGGGTTTCTGGTTCATAGGAAAAGGTCAGAAATTGATGGAAACACCACTGAAATGGTTTGGGAACAGCATGGGGAGGATGTCTGGATGCATCTTGGACTCCCAGGTCGCTGCTGGGAACGATGTTGTCCGAGTAGTACGCCACTTTTACAGATTGACATTAATACGCACAAAACCGAAGATAAAATCGATTTTAGAGAAAAAATTGTTAGAAAACATTCTTTCCTGTATATTTACTTGTATATAAAGTGCAAGTGCTGCCAAAAATGACAAGGAACTGGCACTCCAATACACCCTTTATTACACATAAAGGAGGGCATATTACACCCTTGAAAAATTATGATTGATGGCCTGCAGGTGACCCTCAAAAACATTAAGAGCAAGGGCTTGCTGGTGACCCTCTAAAACATTAGGATCAAGGGCCTGCTGGTGACCCTCTAAAACATTACGGGTGAGGGCCTGCTGCTGATCTGAGCATCGAAAAAATTATGGGCGAGTGCCTGCTGCTGAGCTGACCATTGAAAAAATTATGGGTGAGAGCCTGCTGGTTAGTGTTGATCACGAATATTCGAATTGCGAATTTTTATCGCGAATATGGGCACTTTGAGAATTCGTGAATATTTAGAATATAGTGATATATACGTAATTTCGAATAGTAGAGTTTTTCTTTTTAATCAGTACACATGATCCCTCCCTGCTTCTAGCTTGTGGGCCAATGAGCAGGCTGCAATATCTTTGACTTTAGGAGTAGTGTGGATTGCGAATTTTCGTAATGAGAATTAATGAGATAGTGAAAACTTAGATCCGATGGTATATTCTAACCCCCAGGCATTACCATGGTGACGGGGACTCTTGTCGGGGAGGAGTATGCCAAAGTGGAACAACTGTACAGATTTTTTTTTAAAAGACGAATATTCTAAAAAACGTATATATTAGTTTTTTGAATATTCATAATATTCAAAAACAAGAATATATAGCAATATAGCGAATATTCGAAAAAAACTAATGTAGAGCAATTTAGCTAATATTGTGCTATAATTTTATTTGTCTAATAGTTGTAATTTTTTTCTCATCTGAAGTTCAGTTTGGAAAAAAATGACAACTATTAAAAAAAAACATTATAGCACTATATTAGCTAAATTGTTCTGCATTCTTTTTTTTTTTCCGAATATTCACTATATTGCTATATATTCTTGTTTTAGAATATTACGAATATTCGAAAAACAAATATATAACACTTTATCGAATATATTTGTTTTTTAGAATATTCGTCTTTTTTTCCATCTGAAGTCATGAAGTCATGATTCCTCCCTGCTTAAATACTTAATTGGAAAAAAGACGAATATTCTAAAAAACAAATATATTCGATATAGTGCTATATACCGTATTTTTCGCCCTATAAGACGCACCGGCCCATAAGACGCACCTAGGTTTTTGAGGAGAAAAATAAGAAAAAAAATATTTTGAACCAAAAGGTGTGCTTTTGGTGGGTTTTGAACTAATTGTGGTCTGTGGATGGCGCACTGTTATGGGGGATCTGTGGGTGACACTTATGGGGGATCTGTGGGTGACACTTATGGGGGATCTGTGGGTGACACTTATGGGGGATCTGTGGGTGACACTTATGGGGGATCTGTGGGTGGCTCTTATTGGGCTCTCTGGATGGCACTGTTATGAGGATCTGTGTATGACACAGTTATGGGGGGGATCTGTGGATGACACAGTTAAGGGGGGGATCTGTGGATGACACATATATAGCATCTTATGCTATGTGTCATCCACAGATCCCCTCCATAAGTGTCCCTGTAGTGAATGACCCTCAATACACGGGCTGGGGACCGGCATCTGCTTTTATAATGACAGCGGGGCCCGTGCAGTGACTGTATTCTACTACACGGGCCCCGCTCACTGTATATTATTGTATCTCTAATAGTAAATTGTTATGCATATAATTGCATAATGAGCGCTGTGTATTACTTACAACTACAAGCGCTCGCCGCTCGGTAGGTAGCAGAGAGGAGGGAGGAGGCAGGCCAGGAGGACAGGTGCTGGCAGCGTGAGTCACTAGGTCACGCGCCTGCGCCGCCTGCTTCATTCATAAAGTAGGCGGCGCAGGCGCGTGACGTATGACTCACGCCGCCAGCACCCGTCCTCCCAGCCTGTCTCCTCCCTCCTCTCTGCTACCTACCGAGCGGCGAGCGCTTGTAGTTGTAAGTAATACACAGCGCTTATTATGCGAATACAGTCACTGCACGGGCCCCGCTGTCATTATAAAAGCAGATGCCGGCCCCCAGCCCCTCCTCCCTCACAGCTGATACACCCGCCGCACGGCATCGCGGCGGGTGTATCATTGAAAACTCGGCAAAATCAGCAGCATTCCCCATATAAGACGCACAGCTATTTTCCCCCCCACTTTTGGGGGGAAAAAAGTGCGTCTTATATGGCGAAAAATACGGTATTCATTTTTCGAATATTCATAATATTCTAAAACAAGAATATATAATAATATAGAGAATATTCGAAAAAAAATTAATGTAGAACAATTTAGCTAATATAGTGCTATAATGTTTTTGTTTTAATAGTTGTCATTTTTTCCAATCTGAACTTCAGATGAGAAAAAAATTACAACTATTAGACAAAGAAGCAAAAATAGCACTATATTAGCTAAATTGCTCTATACTAGTTTTTTTTTTTGAATATTTGCTATATTGCTATATATTTTTGTTTTTGAATATTACGAATATTCTAAAAACAAATATATTTGTTTTCTAGAATATTCGTCTTTTTTTAAAATCTGTACAGTTGTTCCACTTTGGCATACTCCTCCCCGACAAGCGTCCCCGTCACCATGGGAACACCTGGGGGTTAGAATATACCATCGGATCTGAGTTTTCACAATCTCATTGATTCTCATTCTGAAAATTCGCATTACAAAAATTCTCATTATGAAACTTCGCATTACGAAAATTTGCAATCAACACTACTCTTAACGAATATTCGAATTCGCGAATATTCGACGAATATTCTACGAAATATTTGTGAAATATCGAAAATTCGAATATGACCCTTGCCGCTCATCACTACTGCTGGTGAGCTGACCCTCTAAAACATTACATGCGAGGGCCTGCAGGTGAGCTGACCCACTAAAACATTATATGCGAGGGCCTGCAGGTGAGCTGACCCACTAATACATTACATGCGAGGGCCTGCAGGTGAGCTGACCATCTATAAGATTGTAGGTGAGGGCCTGCTGGTGAGCTGACCCTCTAAAACATTATATGCGAGGGCCTGAAGGTGAGCTGACCCTCTAAAAGATTGTAGGTGAGGGCCTGCTGGTGAGCTCACCCACTAATACATTACATGCGAGGGCCTGCAGGTGAGCTGACCCTCTAAAAGATTGTAGGTTAGCGCCTGCTGGTGAGCTGACCCTCTAAAACATTACATGCGAGGGCCTGCAGGTGAGCTGACCCTCTAACAGATTGTAGGTTAGGGCCTGCTGGTGAGCTGACCCTCGAAAACATTATATGCGAGGGCCTGCAGGTGAGCTGACCCTCTAAAAGATTGTAGGTGAGGGCCTGCTGGTGAGCTGACCCTCTAAAACATTATATATGAGGGCCTTCAGGTGAGCTACAACATTAGGAGCGAGGGCAGACTAATAAGCATGTTGATATGATGGGAGAGGAGAAGGAGCAGGACGAGAAAAGGAAGATTGAACCATATACCCTTTTTTGTGGTGGAAGGGGTGCATGGGAATACAGTGTATTCAGTACATTATAAAAAAACACAGTTAAAGTGCCTTTATTTTCAACCGCTTTCCTCTGGTGGAGTAGAGAAGTCAGGGGCAATCCAGGTCTTGTTCATTTTGATAAGTGTCAACCGGTCAGCATTTTTAGTTGACAGTCAGATGCGCTTATCAGTTATTATGCCCCCAGCAGCACTAAATACCCGCTCTGACAAAACGCTGTTGGCAGGGCAGGCCAGCACTTCCAAGGCGTAAAGCGCCAGTTCGTGCCACGTGTCCAGCTTGGACGCCCAGTAGTTGTAAGGCACAGAGGGATCATTAAGGAACGCTGACATGGTCTGCTACGTACTCCTTCACCATCTTCCAAAACTATTCTCTCCTTGTGACACTAGGCCGCGCATCAGGGTGCGGGTGCGGGTGCTGGCGGGGTGTCATGAAACTGTCCCAGGCCTTGGAGAGTGTTGCCTTGCCTCTGTTGGAACTGCTGTGTGTTCCCTTCGTCTCCCCTGATGGGTTGCCCAAGGAACTACGTACTCTGCTGCCAGCGTTGTCAGCTGGAAATTTTTGGAGCAATTTTTGCACAAGGACCTTCTGGTATTGCACCATTTTGCTCGTCCTCTCCACCACAGGAATGAGAAATGAGTTCTCTTTGTAGTGGGGGTCAAGAAGGGTGAACAACCAGCAATCAGTGTTGTCCAAAATATGTAAAACATGTGGGTCACGGGAAAGGCAGCGTAACATAAAGTTAGCCATGTGTGCCAGAGTCCCAACAGGCAAGACTTCGATGTCATCATCAGGAGGATGACTCTCGATCTCTTCATCCTCTTTCTCCTCTTCGGCCCATACACACTGTACAGATGGAATTAAACTTCCATGGTCACTACCCTCTGTAGTGGAGGCAACTGTCTCCTGCTCCTCCTCCTCCTCATCATCCAATTTGCGCTAAGAAGTCAAACTGAGGGTGGTCTGGCTATCACCCTGTGTAATGTCTTCCTCCATTTCCACCTCTTTCACATGCAAAGCATCGGTCTTAATTGTGAGCACCGAGCGTTTGAGTAGACACAGAAGTGGGATGGTGACGCTAATAATAGTGTTATCACCGCTCACCTCACCTCATTCCTCGCTTGTGAAGAGCGGAAGCTGACTGGAAAGGCATAGACCATTTTGCAGCTAGTAATCCACTACTGCCCTCTGCTTCTCACAAAGCCTGTCCAACATGTGGAAAGTCGTGTTCCAGCGCATGCTCACGTTGCACAACAGCCGGTGTGCTGGCAATTGTAAGTGCTGCTGCAGCATTGACAGACCAGCGGAAGCTGTCGATGACTTGTGGAAATGGGCACACATGCGGCGCATCTTCACCAGTAGCTCAGGCAAATTGGGGTAGGTTTTGAGAAACCGCTGAACCACTAAGTTAAAGGGGAATGTGTGTGAGCTTCCCGAGCTCCAAAGCTGCCACCAAGTTATGGCCATTATCAGACACAACCATGCCTGGTTGTAGGTTGAGAGGCAAGAGCCACAGCTAAGTCTGGTCCCTTATCCCCTGCCACAGCTCTGCGGCAGTGTGCTGTTTGTCACCTAAGCAGATCAGCTTAAGCACGGCCTGTTGCCGCTTCCCCACTGCAGTGCTACACTGCTTCCAGCTACTTACTGATGGCTGACTGGTGCTGCAGGAGGATAATTCTAAGGTAGAAGTGGAGGAGGAGGCGGAGGAGGAGGCGGAGGAGGAGAAGTGGGGGTTGGAACCATTAACATGGTGGTGGCGGAAACCCTGATTGAATTAGGGCCTGCAATCCTTGGCGTTGGTAGCACCTCTGCCATCCCAGGGTATGACTCGCTTCCGGACTCCACAACATTCACCCACTGTGCCGTCAGGGAAATATAGCATCCCTGGCCAAAAGCACTTGTCCATGTGTCAGGGGTTAAGTGGACCTTCCCAGTAACTGCATTGGTTAGGACACGGTTAAAGGCGGGCGTAACGAGGGACGGCCGACGACATCAGGCTGCGGAAGTCCTCAGTGTTCACAAGCCTAAATGGTAACATTTCCAGGGCCAGTCATTTGGAAAGTTGCGCATTTAGTGCTATGGCCTGTGGGTGGGTGGCTGGGTATTTGCGCTTACGTTCAAATGCCTGGGGTAAGGACATTTGTACGCTGCGCTGGGACATGGAAGTGTATGTGGTCACTGATGGTGCTTACGAAGGTCCAGGTGCAGGGCGGGAGGCATCCGGGCCTGTGCCTTCGACAGGGGATTGGCCAGCACGTAACACAGGGGAAGAGGAGGCAGTGGTGTGACCCACAGACACAGATTGTGGACCCAGGCGTTCGGCCCACCTATTACAGTGCTTTGATACAATATGGCGAATCATGCTTGTGATGGGGAGGTTGCTAGTGTTCACGCCCCTGCTCATTTTTGTATGGCACAGGTTGCAAATTACAATTCTTTTGTCGTCCGCACTTTTCTTTAAAAAGAGCCATACTGCGGAACAATTACCCCTTGGCAAGGGAGATTTCCGCAAAGGTGTGCTCCGGGGAACAGTTGCGGGCCTGTTTGGTTTGGCCCGCCTTCTCCCTTTTGTCACCCCACTGCCTCTTCAATCCTGTTTCGGTGCTGCAAATCCCTCCCCCTCTGTACTGCTGTCCTCGCTTGGCTTGCCACC
Organism: Bufo bufo; assembly: GCF_905171765.1. Lineage (NCBI taxonomy): Eukaryota > Metazoa > Chordata > Amphibia > Anura > Bufonidae > Bufo > Bufo bufo. The sequence goes on from NC_053390.1 coordinate 810,928,207, forward strand.
TTCCCAGGTTGGGTCAGTGACTTCATCGTCCACCACCTCTTCCACTTCCGAATCCTCACTCTGCTCATCCTCCTGACTTCTTGAACTAACAACAACCTCAGTTATTGACAACTATGTCTCATCCTCATCATCAACCTCTTGAGACATTAATTGACGTTGACTTATTAGCAACTGTGTCTCATCATCATCATCCACCTCATGAAACACTCATTGCCGTTCCCCACCGTCATCTTCTTGTGACTGTGGATGCTCAAGAGTTTGGGAATCAGGGCACAAGATCTCATGTCCCTCTTCAAGCAGGCTTGTCGAGAGGCCCAAATGAAGGAATGGCGCTGAAAAGAGCTCCTCGGAATATCCGAGTGTGGGATCATTTGTTTGGCAAGACTCTCCATGGTGGAAGGAAGGAGGATTAGGGTGAGGATTGTGTTGACTAGACTTTTGGCTACTGAGACTGGACTTGGTGGAAGACAGAGTGGTGCTTAACCGACTGGAAGCATTATCTGCTACAATCCAACCAACCACCTGGTCGCACTGGTCTGACTTTAAGAGCGTTGTCCTGCGCCGCCCTGCAAACTGGGACATGAAGCTAGGTATCGTGAATGATTGTTTTTCTTGTGCTCTGGCAGCAGGCACAGTTTAACCGCGCCCAGGGCCACGGCCTCTGCGTGCACCATCAGCATCACAGCCACTTCCATATCCCTTACTGCTCGCCTTCTACATATTAAATGTTATATATGCTTGAAAGTATGTCACACGCACAGTGGCGTAGGATTTGTAAGTGTATGCGCAAAAAAATTAAAAAAGGTATTTGGGATGCACACACGTTACACAGGAGAAATACTGCAGATAATGTCACTGATGTCAGCAGCGGCTAATATAAAATTACAAGGAATGTCACAGGTATTTGGGATATGGAAACGTTACACAGGAGATGTAACCCAGGTAATGTCACTGTCCACAGCGGACATCGTCTACGGAAAAAGTACACTGGATGTCACTGATATTCTTTGGATGTGCACACGTTACACAGGAGATGTAGAGCAGCTAATGCCACTGTCCGCAGCGAACACCGTCTATGGAAAAAGTACTCTGGATGTCACTGATATTTTTTGGATGTGCACACGTTACACAGGAGATGTACCCCAGGTAATGTCACTGTTTGCATCGGACACCGTCTACGGAAAAAGTACACTGGATGTCACTGATATTTTTGGGATGCGCACACGTTACACAGGGCATGTAGCGCAGATAATGTTGCTGTCTGCAGCGGCCTAACTATTTAACGCTATTTAGGGCAGGATGCGCTGAAAATAGATATTGCTGCTGCCACACACAACAATAGTCCTTAAAAGGACTTTTGGGTCTCTGACAAGTTTTTCTACAGAAAAAAAAATAATATTTCACTGCCTACACTATCTTTCCCTTCTTATGCTCAGCTCTCCCTGACTAACACTGAGCCGAACACGTGTCATCGGATGCTATATAGCAGCGGTCCCCAACCGCCGGGCCGTGGCCCAGGACTGGGCCCTGGAAGATGGTTTGCCGGGCCGCGGCGATCAGGGCAGTTTTAACGCTGTACTAATGAAGCGCTTCCATTATGGAAGCGCTTTATTAGTACAGAAGGACCAGGAAGCGGTGAAGGATCTGTACTCACCGCTTTCTGGTCCACGGCCCGGCTATCAGCTGTGCAGGGCTGCGCACAGTGTGAGGTCGCTCTGTGACCTCACACTGTGCGCCGCTATACACAGCCGACAGCAGTATGAAAAGGATCGCGATGGTGACCAGGAGCAGGAGAGGTAAGTGTTTTTTTTTATTTTATTTTATTTGCACTGGGGGCTGATTGCTGACCTGGGGGACATATGGCTGACATGAGGGGCTGACATATGGCTGACATGAGGGGCTGATGGCTGACATGAGGGGCTGACATATGGCTGACATGAGGGGCTGATGGCTGACATGAGGGGCTGGGGGCTGACATGGGAAGCTTATGGTTGACATGGGGGGGTTTATGGCTGACATGTGCAGTGTACTCAAGTTGTGCAGTAGGTGTTTCTGGGTGTAGTAGTGCAATATACACTAACCTGGTACAGCTGACTCTCTGCAAGGGCAGGTATAGGTAAGGAATAGTTCGTGACGCCAGTGCCAAGTAAACGGTGGCACGCCGTTTGCGGATGCAGGAATAAATTGAGGAAACGTAGTCTTAAACAGAACTTCAACTTTAGTAGTTTGCAGGCAGAGACAATATTGGAAACGCAGTTCCTCAGCATACAGTCGATTTTGCAATTCGGTCGATGCAGGCAATACAGTACAGCAGGGTTATTACAGAGTGTTGAACGCAGGATTTGCAGCAAAGGAGCTTGCACTCTAACTCTGTCTGATCCTGGAATGTAGCAATCCTCCACCAAGGCCCATTAACCTAGTTCTGGCTTTATATCCTTGATTATGGCTTAAATGAGTACCTCCTCTGTTTCTCTCAGTACCTCTGGCTCCTCTGATCTTTGCCTCAGTCTCTCCTAGCTTCTGAATGGTTCCTCAGGCCCTTAGGCTAAGATGTTCCTGCTTCTGCATATGGGTATTCAGGAGGGAATCTTCTCCTGAACAGCAGGCTTCAGGCCTGGACTTGTGTCAGACATAGTCTAATCTCCAACTGTAGCTTACTGAAACTAGACTCCGTCTCCCCTTGCACTTCCTGGTCTGGCCTTATATAAACTAGGGCTCCCTAGCTCCCTCTATGGACTAAGAGCTGGAATGACACCCCTAGCAGGCCTGTAAGTGCAAGTTTCAGTGACAGGAAAATACATACATTACATTACATTTTATAAAACTGACATAAAGCAACTTCCCATAATTAGGAGGGACGACAGCACACCAAGTGACCTTTGGTAGTAACGGGTATTACAACTCCCGTATACTACATACCCCACTGCTTTAAGCTGAGTACGACCTCGTACTCCATCATGGGTCTCCCAACTGGAATCTCTACCTGAAATAGAAAATAGAGACATGCAGGCATACATACATGTAATTCATCTGCATTTACATTTGCATCAGGTCCAATTGGCAAAGGTGAAGGGTAGTGACAAGGGGCGTCGTTCTCTTCTCTCAGGATAGTGAATGGAACGGGGGCGCTGACCTGGCACAGCGTAACATTAGAACCAGGATAGTCCATGACAATGAATAAGTCCATGATAAAACAGTAGAAAACGGTATAAAAGTTCTTGGAGGCTCAAATAACAAACATGAGTCCGTACCCAGGTTATTTCTTATTAAATCACAGAGGCTCTCATGCGGTGGAGTCCATCTCTGGGCACAATACTTTTAAAAGAGTAAGAATCTCAGAGGCTCAGGTACTTTTGAGTCTGTCTCCGGGCACGGTTCCTTGGTAACTGGTTGCACAATAAAATGGACAGCAAAGACAAGTGCTGTAATACCCCTGATCAACCTGAAAAGGGGGTGAAGGGTAAAAGGTGCAACAAAGGAACAGGCACAACTTGGTGTGGGGTAACAAAAGCAGGCAGGAGGTCCTGGAAACAAACGTGGCCTTGCTGACTTTGTGATTTCAGTGGTCAACACCTACCACTGAGCCGTGGACAAACTGGCAGCTGCAACAAAGGACCAGCAACATAGGACTCCTGTCCTGGAAGGGTTAACATCACCTTCTGAAGAAATAAATCAAAGGCCTAGCAGGCTGATCACAGTGGCATATTGTAGCTGCTTGGCTCTGCTGGCAGGTATCTTCTGTAGTATTCCTCTACAGGAGGATGCGCCCACATAACAGTATCAGGGGGCAGCTGCAGGGTAAAGGGGCCCCTAATAGGTATTGGCCCCATAGGCCTAGGGGTGAACCCTCTGGTGGGCCGTGCCGGCCCTGGCATAATCACTGCAGGGTGTGACATGTTTGGCACCGCCGCAGCAAGCGGTCCGGTGCTCTGGGTGCAGCAATTCACGGCAATCGCGGGTCCGGTCTGGGGCACTGACGGAGCGGTGACAACAGAAGGCGGTCGGCGGGTGGTGACAGGCACCCTTACCTCATCCTTCCTCGGCGGTGTCTGGATCCTGGAGGTGTAGGTCTTACGCAACTCCCGCAACTTCTCCTCCAGCCGGACGATCTGCTCACCGAGGCTCTCTGTGTCGGAGTCGCTGTTCTCTGCTGGCGCCGCCGGCGCAGGTACAGTCACCGATGACGCAGACTCGGCCTCTTCAGGTTCCGGACTTGCATCTGGTCTCCGTCCCATCCGGATGTTCTCAAAGGTAGCACTAAGTCCTTTTAACTGCTCCAGCTCAGATATTGTCTTCTCCCGACGAGGCAGCTCGGGGGAAGGATAGGGGCTCACCCATTTCTCCAACACGGTTGGCTGCCAGAAGACGTTCGGCCCGATGAAGGAGCTCCGCTCCTGAAAGGCGTGATGGGCCGGCTCTGGAGAGCGTTCCGGTTCTCGCTCGCAGCCAGAGTAGTCTTCTCCTTCTTCTGCCTCCCAATCCTCAGGTCCTTGCTTCGGACGGGTCACAGCAGTCGCATAGGGGCCGCGCAGGCCCTCGGCAGGGGTGTACTCCACTTCCTCTCCCTCGCGGAGGCTGTGCTGGTACGAAGGGAGGTAGTCTCTCTTGACAGACCTTCGATTCACATAGAGGTCTCTGCCAGTAAGATAGTCCTGAATAAACCCGTAGCCACGGGGTTTGTCAAACGACAGCACCACTCCCTTTCTCCTTTCCAGGCGGGGTTGGGTGTGTGTATGCTTCTCGTGGATGGTCTTGGTCAATTCCTCATACACGATCTTAGTCTTTATGTTCCGCTTGATAGCGGCCTCTCGGATCTCCGCCATCAGGGAAGACCATTTGAACGATGGCTGAAAAAAGTCCCTCCATGAGCCATAGTAGGGCTCGGGTTCTTTCTCCCTGGTGCGGCAGGCGGGTTGCTCCGGTCCCGGAGCGTAGGCCGGTGGAGCCTCTTCTGGCTCTACACCGGTGTCAGTCATCTTTTCAATCCTTGGTGCGGACGCTGCAGCAACACTCTGCTCACAATCCAACATGCTCGATCCTTCTGAGGAGAGCGATAGGGTCGCGTCAATTAGAGTAGCCAGCTCCTCCCACTGCACTGGGGAGCCGCCCCCCAGGTATTCCAGTATATGGAGGGCGGTGTCCATGCTGGCAGACATGCAAATGTCCAGATAAGCCGTGGCGCCTGCCCTTGACCTTCTTCCCGCTTTTTCCTCAGAAAGGCGCCAATTTTTCCCGCCTTTTCGGGATGAAGGTGACGCAGCAGTAAATTCAGCAAGCCCAGCGGCCATCTTTAGGTACAAACGCTGTCTATTCACTGACGGCAAGCAGGAATGTTTAAAGTCCACAAAACCACACTCCAATGCGGCGATTTTCTTCCTCTGTGCAGCGCAATACTGTACAGCGCTTTTTAGAAGTTTTTGACACACTTTGGGTATGATTTTTAATCCACAAAGTCCACTTGAATAAAACAGGAAAATTGTCACTTTGGTCACAGGGCAACGGTATAAGGCACAAAGTTCACGCTTCCTGCACTAGAAAGCGTGCGTATCCTGTTCGTGACGCCAAAAGAGAAGTGCAGTGTACTCAAGTTGTGCAGTAGGTGTTTCTGGGTGTAGTAGTGCAATATACACTAACCTGGTACAGCTGACTCTCTGCAAGGGCAGGTATAGGTAAGGAATAGTTCGTGACGCCAGTGCCAAGTAAACGGTGGCACGCCGTTTGCGGATGCAGGAATAAATTGAGGAAACGTAGTCTTAAACAGAACTTCAACTTTAGTAGTTTGCAGGCAGAGACAATATTGGAAACGCAGTTCCTCAGCATACAGTCGATTTTGCAATTCGGTCGATGCAGGCAATACAGTACAGCAGGGTTATTACAGAGTGTTGAACGCAGGATTTGCAGCAAAGGAGCTTGCACTCTAACTCTGTCTGATCCTGGAATGTAGCAATCCTCCACCAAGGCCCATTAACCTAGTTCTGGCTTTATATCCTTGATTATGGCTTAAATGAGTACCTCCTCTGTTTCTCTCAGTACCTCTGGCTCCTCTGATCTTTGCCTCAGTCTCTCCTAGCTTCTGAATGGTTCCTCAGGCCCTTAGGCTAAGATGTTCCTGCTTCTGCATATGGGTATTCAGGAGGGAATCTTCTCCTGAACAGCAGGCTTCAGGCCTGGACTTGTCTCAGACATAGTCTAAACTCCAACTGTAGGTTACTGAAACTAGACTCCGTCTCCCCTGCACTTCCTGGTCTGGCCTTATATAAACTAGGGCTCCCTAGCTCCCTCTATGGACTAAGAGCTGGAATGACACCCCTAGCAGGCCTGTAAGTGCAAGTTTCAGTGACAGGAAAATACATACATTACATTACATTTTATAAAACTGACATAAAGCAACTTCCCATAATTAGGAGGGACGACAGCACACCAAGTGACCTTTGGTAGTAACGGGTATTACAACTCCCGTATACTACACATGGGGGGGTTTATGGCTGACATGGGGGGCTTATGGCTGACATGGGGGCTTATGGATGACATGGGGGGCTCATGGCTGACATGGGGGGCTGATAGATGGCTAAAGGTTTGGGGGTTGATCTGAGCCATTGGGGGTCTGATCTGAGTTCTGATTAACATTGGGGGTCTGATTGCTGGTCTGACCTGAGGTGTAATGAAATTTTTTTTTTTCTTATTGTTCTCCTCTAAAACCTAGGTGCATCTTATAGGGCGAAAAATACGATACAGTGCAGCAGAGACCAGTGCAGCAGAAACCAGTGCAGCAGAAACCAGTGCAGCAGAGACCAGTGCAGCAGAGACCAGTGCAGCAGAAACCAGTGCAGCAGAAACCAGTGCAGCAGAGACCAGTGCAGCAGAGACCAGTGCAGCAGAGACCATAGTCAGTTTATATAGTCGTTATATAGTGTTATATATTTTAATATGCACCTTGTGTTTTGTTATGCGCGTGAATCAGTCAGCCCAGCCCACCCCCTAAGCCCCCCCCAGAACCCCCGCCCCCTTACCCCCCTCCACCCCCTTACCCTTCCCCCTTTCACCCGGTCCCTGGGAAAATTGTCTTGCATGAAACTGGTCCTTGGTGCAAAAAAGGTTGGGGACCACTGCTATATAGCACCCGATGATGCGTCTCGGTCAGCCAATCACTGTAATGCCAGTAACGAACATGGCTAACGAACAAACTTATCTGCATGTTTATAGGCAGCCAACAAATGTGCGGGGAGAAGACTCGAGCATTGCGCTCGAGCACATGCGGCACCCGGCCGAATACCGCCATGTGCCGAGCATCGAGATGCTCGAGCCGAACTGGATTGAAGAGCTTCAGCCAGATTTCTCACTGACTTTCTTAAATAGTTGCAAAAGAAGAGTTACAAAATCAGTAGTAGGGGGTGGTGTAAAAAGTGAAGTAAGCATTTGTAGACAAAAGACTTAGGTTTTAAGATGAACCAAATTTATCAAACAATGTGTGGCTTTTTTGTGCACCTTCCCCCTTGGTGGGGAATTCTTTTACACTCATGAATGTTATATATACCTGCCTTGTGTCTTACTGTAGAGGTAAATCCCCAGTATATTGTTAATTGTGTAAATACATTTATGAAAGTTGTATTTTTGCTGTGAGGATAAAGTGAGGGCTGACTCTAAAAAACATGAAGCATAAGTGAATGATGTCGATGCTGGATGTATGTTCAGGAACAGCAGCATTCATGCTGAGCCAGCAGCTTTTCTTCCAACTCAGCAGCCAGCACTGATCTCTCGCTGCAGTCCATCTGTGCTCAGCTCTGCTTCATCCACTCAGTGAAGATAGAAATGAAAGCAACACATTTTATAAAACAGCAAATAAATCCAATTTACACAGAAATTCATACCAGATAAGTTTTATACTTTTCCCTGTCCATTAGCAGGCAGTTATAGTAATTTTCACTGCATGCAAGTAGCTGTATTATAGCAGTTATATTCTTGTACATAGGAGCAGTATTATAGTAGTTATATTCTTGTACATAGGAGCAGTATTATAGTAGTTATATTCTTGTACATAGGAGCAGTATTATAGTAGTTATATTCTTGTACATAGGAGCAGTATTATAGTAGTTATATTCTTGTACATAGGAGCAGTATTATAGTAGTTATATTCTTATACATAGGAGCAGTATTATAGTAGTTATATTCTTGTACATAGGAGGCTGTATTATAGTAGTTATATTATTGTACATAGGAGGCAGTATTATAGTAGTTATATTCTTGTACATAGGAGCAGTATTATAGTAGTTATATTCTTGTACATAGGAGGCAGTATTATAGTAGTTATATTCTTGTACATAGGAGCAGTATTATAGTGGTTATATTCTTGTACATAGGAGCAGTATTATAGTAGTTATATTCTTGTACATAGGAGCAGTATTATAGTAGTCATATTCTTGTACATAGGAGGCAGTATTATAGTAGTTATATACTTGTACATAGGAGGCAGCATTATAGTAGTTATATTCTTGTACATAGGAGCAGTATTATAGTAGTTATATTCTTGTACATAGGAGCAGTATTATAGTAATTATATTCTTGTACATAGGGAGGCAGTATTATAGTAGTCATATTCTTGTACATAGGAGCAGTATTATAGTAGTTATATTCTTGTACATAGGAGCAGTATTATAGTAGTTATATTCTTATACATAGGAGCAGTATTATAGTAGTTATATTCTTGTACATAGGAGGCTGTATTATAGTAGTTATATTCTTGTACATAGGAGGCAGTATTATAGTAGTTATATTCTTGTACATAGGAGCAGTATTATAGTAGTTATATTCTTGTACATAGGAGGCAGTATTATAGTAGTTATATTCTTGTACATAGGAGCAGTATTATAGTGGTTATATTCTTGTACATAGGAGCAGTATTATAGTAGTTATATTCTTGTACATAGGAGCAGTATTATAGTAGTCATATTCTTGTACATAGGAGGCAGTATTATAGTAGTTATATACTTGTACATAGGAGGCAGCATTATAGTAGTTATATTCTTGTACATAGGAGCAGTATTATAGTAGTTATATTCTTGTACATAGGAGCAATATTATAGTAGTTATAGTCTTGTACATAGGAGCAGTATTATAGTAGTCATATTCTTGTACATAGGAGCAGTATTATAGTAGTTATATTCTTGCACATAGGAGGCAGTATTATAGTAGTTATATTCTTGTACATAGGAGGCAGTATTATAGTAGTTATATTCTTGTACATAGAAGGCAGTATTATAGTAGTTATATTCTTGTACATAGGAGGCAGTATTATAGTAGTTATATTCTTGCACATAGGAGACAGTATTATAGTAGCTATATTCTTGTAAATAGGATCAGTATTATAGTAGTTATATTCTTGTACATAGAAGGCAGTATTATAGTAGTTATATTCTTTCACATAGGAGCTGTATTATAGTAGTTATATTCTTGCACATAGGAGCAGTATTTAAGTAGTTATATTCTTGTACATAGGAGACAGTATTATAGTAGCTATATTCTTGTACATAGGATCATTATTATAGTAGTTATAGTCTTGTACATAGGAGCAGTATTATAGTAGTTATATTCTTGTATATAGGAGGCTGTATTATAGCAGTTATATTATTGTACATAGGAGCAGTATTATAGTAGTTATATTCTTGTACATAGGAGCAGTATTATAGTAGTTACATTCTTGTACATGGAGCTGTATTATAGTAGTTATATTCTTGCACATAGGAGCTGTATTATAGTAGTTATATTCTTGCACATAGGAGGCAGTATTATAGTAGTTATATTGTTGTACATAGGAGCAGAATTATAGTAGTTATATTGTTGTACATAGGAGCAGTATTATAGTAGTTATGTTCTTGTACATAGGAGCAGTATTATAGTAGTTATATTCCTGTACATAGGAGCAGTATTATAGTAGTTATATTCTTGTACATAGGAGCAGTATTATAGTAGTTATATGCTTGTACATAGGAGGCAGTATTATAGTACGGTAGTTATATTCTTGTACATAGGAAGCAGTATTATAATAGTTATATCATTGTACATAGGAGCAGTATTATAGTAGTTATATTCTTGAACATAGGAGGCAGTATTATAGTAGTTATATTCTTGTACATAGGAGGCAGTATTATAGTAGTTATATTCTTGTACATAGGAGCAGTATTATAGTAGTTATATTCTTGTACATAGGAGCAGTATTATAGTAGTCATATTCTTGTACATAGGAGCAGTATTATAGCAGTTATATTCTTGCACATGGAGCTGTATTATAGTAGTTATATTCTTGTACATAGGAGCAGTATTATAGTGGTTATATTCTTGTACATAGGAGGCAGTATTATAGTAGTTATATTCTTGTACATAGGAGGCAGTATTATAGTAGTTATATTCTTGTACATAGGAAGCAGTATTATAATAGTTATATCATTGTACATAGGAGCAGTATTATAGTAGTTATATTCTTGCACATAGGAGGCAGTATTATAGTAGTTATATTCTTGTACATAGGAGCAGTATTATAGTAGTTATATTCTTGTACATAGGAGCAGTATTATAGTAGTTATATTCTTGTAAATAGGAGCAGTATTATAGTAGTTATATTCTTGTACATAGGAGGCAGTATTATAGTAGTTATATTCTTGTACATAGGAGGCAGTATTATAGTAGATATATTCTTGTACATAGGAGCAGTATTATACTAGTTATATTCTTGCACATAGAAGGCAGTATTAATGTATTTATATTCTTGTACATAGGAGAAGTACACTGCCTGTCCCAAAAAAAATTCGCCACCTAGATTTAACTAAGCAAATAGTTATGAGCCTTCTATTGGATAATTACTGCATGGGGGCTTATCTTTTAGCTGGCAACAAGTTGTTTAACCCCAACTGGTGCAATGAGTTGCTTCTCATTTTTTAAACAACTATGTCGAAAGACACATCTTCTGGTCGTGGAAAAGATGTTAGTCTGTTTGAGAAGGGCAAATCATTGGCATGGATCAAGCATAGAAAACATCTAAGGAGATTGCAGAAACTACTAAAATTGGGCTAAGAACTGTCCAACGCATTAATAAAAACTGGAAAGATAGTGGGGACCCATCGTATTCGAGGAAGAAATGTGGCGAGAAAAAAATCCTGTATGATCGTGATCGGTGATCACATAAACGTTTGGTGAAATCAAATCGAAGAAAAACAACAGTAGAACTCAGGGCTATGTTTAATAGTGAAAGTAAGAGCATTTCCACATGCACAATGAGAAGGGATCTCAAGGGATTGGGACTGAACAGCTGTGTAGCCGTAAGAAAACCACTAATCAGTAAGGCAAACCAGAAAAAAAGGCTTCAATTTGATAGGGAGCATAAAGATTGGACTCTGGAGCAATGTAAGAAGGTCATGTGGTCTGATGAGTCCAGATTTACCCTGTTCCAGAGTGATGGGCGCAGCAGGGTAAGAAGAGAGACAGATGAAGTGATGCCCCCATCATGCCTAGTGCCCACTGTACAAGCCTGTGGGGGCAGTGATATGATCTGGGGTTGCTGCAGTTGGTCAGGTCTAGGTTCAGCAACAGTATGTGCTCAAAGAATGAGGTCAGCGACTACCTGAACATAATGAATGACCAGGTTATTCCATCAATGAATTTGTTCTTCCCTGATGGCTCCGGCATATTCCAAGATGACAATGCCAGGATTCATCGGGCTCAAATTGTGAAAGAGTGGTTCAGGGAGCATAAGACATCATTTTAACACATGGATTGGCCACCACAGAGTCCAGATCTTAACCCCATTGAGAATCTTTGGGATGTGCAGGAGAAGGCTTTGCGCAGCAGTCAGACTCTACCATCATTAAGATCTTGGTGAAAAATTAATGCAACACTGGATGGAAATAAATCTTGTGACATTGCAGAAGCTTATCGAAACAATGACACAGCGAATGCGTGCCCGTAATCAAAGCTAAAGGTTTTTTTTTGTGGCGACTTTGCCGAGCAGTGTGTGCTTTAGATGGATGCGATGACTGACAGCCCCCTTTAAGCTTAATTAAGGGCAGGCAGTAATCACAGTCAGAGACACAGGATATTTGTACTCAGTCGTACCCCCGCTGTCAGCTTTTGACGGTGGTAACTGAACATATGCTAATGACCTAAGTAATCAAAATATCAGAATCCGGGCCCCCGTTAGGATCACTTTTTGGCACATTTCAGAAGTGAGATAATTAGAGACTCTGGTGGAAGCTCTCATCGAGACTTTATGGCCCACAGAGACTTTCATAGACAGATTTGATCCTGGCCCTTCGGCTTCACCGTTGTACCCAGCAGGAGCAAGCGTCCAGATATATTCAGAATGGAATAAAGTTCGAGCGCTGTGCGTGTTTCCATGGCTATAGAGTATGAACATGTGCATTTATCTGATCATTCACCATAGCTAAGATGAAAAGTCCTTGAAAATACATGACTTTCTGTAACTACAAACCTAAACTTAAAGATGACTAAAAAAAATTACAACATTTTCAGAAGGATGTAAAAAAAAAAAAAAAAAAAGTCATAACGACCCTCACCAATCCTTGTCCACTGCCGATCCAATAATTACTGGGTCCCTGCTGTTCTCCACTTTCTGGTCCAGGCTGGACAGACAGGAAATGGCAGGAAATTACGACTCAGGAAATCATTGGCTGAGACAGGTCACCGATGCAGACAGTGATTGGAGTTGTCAGCTCCTGCCATTTCTTATGTGTGAACCGGGTCTAGGATGTTCAACCCAGTAAGCATTGGAATGGCAGTGGCAGGAGATCGATGAGGTGTGAATCAAGGAGGAGATTTATCAAACCCATGCAAAGGAAACTGGCTTAGCAACCAATCAGATTCTACCTTTCATTTTTCAGAGCTCCTTTGGAAAATGAAAGTTTAAATATGATTGGTTGCTATTAGAGATGAGCGAATTTTTTAAAAATTTGATTCGGCCGGTTTGCCGAATTTTTGAAAAAATTTGCTTTCACCTGAATTGCAGAGAGCCTTTATATGGGTGTAGAACACTGTGCCTTGCAGTACCATGCATAGGGAGTGTGCTGGGGTAGTAAAATAATACTGTCAGTCAATATGACATGCAGATGACAGGCGTCGCTCTTAGAATCAATGCACACTTCACTTATTTGGGCAGTCACGGGGCCAAAACTGACCAAATAACTCAAATATGTACTCAGCCTTACAGGTCGATGTTGGCATCAAGAAGAAGCGCACTCCTTTTACACCGTCGTCAGCTGATTCCACATATATGTCTACAGAACCTGTTCTATTAAACGCTTATACAAATAGAGCCCCCCGGCAGAGTGGAGAGGGTGTCAGCAGGGTGTCAGATTATTTTGCCCTTCCTCTGATCCGTCAGAACAATAACCCACAAGAAACAGATCCTGACTGTGGAGCATACGCTTTCACTCGGTCAGCATTTGCTCAATAATCCATCAGTATTGCTAATGCACAAAATAATTTTCTAATATTGTAAAATCCGGTGTCTCCATAATAAATCTGCAGCGTGAGGGCCCTGTGTGTTTTCTACACACTTTCAAAATAATCCTTCAGCGGGGCGAATAGATACCGGATGACAGGGACGCTCCATGACCTTCCAAGGATCTGCTGTCGGGAGCAGCGGTTCATTTCTGAGACGTCCGTATAGTGCAGGGGGAATCCGAAGACCCTCTCCATCTCCGTGCACCACAGGATGCCCTCCTTTTCTTTTCCATGATGACTAGGAACCCATGATATTTTCACTTGACAAAGAGACCGGGGCCTGGTTGGTTGGTTTGAGTCTTGACTAACTTCCCGACTCTTCCGGGCTCCAAGCAATCTTGAAGCTTTGTCTTCTTCTCATTGACCAGCACCTAGTAGAGGCCTGTTCATGCCAGGCAGGTTTCCCCCAGAAGTATCTTAGTCGATGAGCAGCCAATAGCGCACTTGCATCAATCTTGACAAAATTAGTCTCCAGGTGAAGAGGAATTGTTTTCTTGGCATGCTTTCTCCATCGCAACACCACAACGTTGAATAAAGAGAAGACTGGCGGATTCTCTCCTGTCGTTGTAAAAATAAAAATTTTATTGGTAAAATTATTAAATATTTAATATTAAATTGAACCATAACTTGATTAAAATTATAAGAAAGTATACTTAAATTCAACCAAATTAACTAAATAACTCAAGTATGAACGACAGAGTGGAGAGGGTGTCAGCAGTAAGTTTGTGTTGACGTCACTAATTAATTTGCCCTTCCTCTGATCCGTCAGAACAATAACCCACAAAAAACAGATCCTGTCTGTGGAGCATATTTCCATGTCTTCTGTGTTTTGTACCCACTCCTGCTTTTGGCTACAAAATAATAAGCCAATTCTGATGGGACCATACAGGCCTTACAGCTGCAACAAAGACAGGATCTGTTGTGCGTCTTATTTTTCCTTCCTTCAGACAGATCAGAAGTAGAGTTGAGCGAACACCTGGATGTTCGGGTTCGAGAAGTTCGGCCGAACTTCCCGGAAATGTTCGGGTTCGGGATCCGAACCCGACCCGAACTTCGTCCCGAACCCGAACCCCATTGAAGTCAATGGGGACCCGAACTTTTCGGCACTAAAAAGGCTGTAAAACAGCCCAGGAAAGAGCTAGAGGGCTGCAAAAGGCAGCAACATGTAGGTAAATCCCCTGCAAACAAATGTGGATAGGGAAATGAATTTAAAAAAAAAAAAAAAAAATTAACCAATATCAATTGGACAGAGGTCCCATAGCAGAGAATCTGGCTTCACGTCAGCAGAGAATCAGTCTCTTCATGCCATAGCAGAGAATCTGGCTTCATGTCAGCAGAGAATCAGTCTTCATGTCATAGCAGAGAATCAGGCTTCACGTCACCCACCACTGGAACAGGCCACTGTCACATATTTAGGCCCAGGCACCCAGGCAGAGGAGAGAGGTCCTGTAACAGAGAATCTGGCTTCATGTCAGCACAGAATCAGTCTTCATGTTATAGCAGAGAATCAGGCTTCACGTCACCCACCACTGGAACAGGCCACTGTCACATATTTAGGCCCAGGCACCCAGGCAGAGGAGAGAGGTCCCGTAACAGAGAATCTGGCTTCATGTCAGCACAGAATCAGTCTTCATGTTATAGCAGAGAATCAGGCTTCACGTGACCCACCACTGGAACAGGCCGCTGTCACATATTTAGGCCCAGGCACCCAGGCAGAGGAGAGAGGTCCTGTAACAGAGAATCTAGCTTCATGTCAGCAGAGAATCAGTCTTCATGTCATAGCAGAGAATCAGGCTTCACGTCACCCACCACTGGAACAGGCCACTTTCACATATTTAGGCCCAGGCACCCAGACAGAGGAGAGAGGTCCCGTAACAGAGAATCTGGCTTCATGTCAGCAGAGAATCAGTCTTCATGTCATAGCAGAGAATCAGGCTTCACGTCACCCACCACTGGAACAGGCCACTGTCACATATTTAGGCCCAGGCAGCCAGGCAGAGGAGAGAGGTCCCGTAACAGAAAATCTGGCTTCATGTCAGCACAGAATCAGTCTTCATGTTATAGCAGAGAATCAGGCTTCACGTCACCCACCACTGGAACAGGCCACTGTCACATATTTAGGCCCAGGCACCCAGGCAGAGGAGAGTGGTCCCGTAACAGAGAATCTGGCTTCATGTCAGCAGAGAATCAGTCTTCATTTCATAGCAGAGAATCAGGCTTCACGTCACCCACCACTGGAACAGGCCACTGTCACATATTTAGGCCCCGGCACCCAGACAGAGGAGAGAGGTCCCGTAACAGAGAATCTGGCTTCATGTCAGCAGAGAATCAGTCTTCATGTCATAGCAGAGAATCAGGCTTCACGTCACCCACCACTGGAACAGACCACTGTCACATATTTAGGCCCCGGCACCCAGACAGAGGAGAGAGGTCCCGTAACAGAGAATCTGGCTTCATGTCAGCAGAGAATCAGTCTTCATGTCATAGCAGAGAATCAGGCTTCACGTCACCCACCACTGGAACAGGCCACTATCACATATTTAGGCCCAGGCAGCCAGGCAGAGGAGAGAGGTCCCGTAACAGAGAATCTGGCTTCATGTCAGCACAGAATCAGTCTTCATGTCATAGCAGAGAATCAGGCTTCACGTCACCCACCACTGGAACAGGCCACTGTCACATATTTAGGCCCCGGCACCCAGACAGAGGAGAGAGGTCCCGTAACAGAGAATCTGGCTTTGTCACGGCCATGGCTATGACCGTGACTCCTGAACCGCATGCGGTTGTCAGCGGTTTTCTTTGGTGTTCAATCACAGGTGAGGGCTGTGGTATTTGCCTCACCTGTGGTTGCCGCTGGCAACAGTGTGTATGTGGCAGCGTAGCAGGCTGAGCTGTGCCATTGCAGCTCGCTACGTTGTGCATGCGGTTTTGAGTTATGTGTGTATGTGTGCACTTCCTTTTTATGTTATTGTGTGCACGTCTCCTTTAAGTGGTGTTTTCCCTTCCCTGGTGTTGGAAGGGTTAATCTCCTTCCTAATGTGTGTGTGTGCACTGGGTGTGTCCGACTGTGGGGTGTGGCTTCTTGGCCTATAAAGCCTCACTGCTTTTGCAGGCCTGCAGGTTGCTTCAGCCATGCTTAGCTGAGAGCAGCCTCATGTCTTTATTACCTGCCAGTAAGAGCCACCCCTGTGGTCATAACCATAATGTCGCTTTAAGTTATTTCTAGTTATGTGTGATGTCCGTGTGATGTTTTATATGTGATTTTGTGCAGCTATGGATCTGGGTCCCTGTGTGGGGATGCGTTTGTGATCTGCACCCTGCTAACACAGGGATCCAGTCAGCAAGGCTGTGGCAGGTAGGTGGAACTCTTTGTTCACCTGCCATATCCATAGAGCTGTTTATGTCTCCCCTTTTCCTGCAGCTTGGCCGTTGAGACTCCTGCTCCTCCGTGTCTAGGAGGAGTGGGCTTGTCTTACTCAGCTCCTAGGTGAGGGTCATCTTGAGGGCTAGCAGGGACTTTTAGGTTCCGGAGCATGGGCCCTCCTACCATCAAGGTTGGCTCATGTAGCTAGGAGCCAGGGTCAGGTTAGGGATGCGTTTAGGAGGTGACCTGCTCCCTAATCCTGTCTTCATGGCCAAGCAGCCGTAACATCACCGGGCTTCACACGGCTGAGGATTTCCCCCATCCTCAGCCGTGACAGGCTTCATGTCAGCAGAGAATCAGTCTTCATGTCATAGCAGAGAATCAGGCTTCACGTCACCCACCACTGGAACAGGCCACTGTCACATATTTAGGCCCCGGCACCCAGACAGAGGAGAGAGGTCCCGTAACAGAGAATCTGGCTTCATGTCAGCAGAGAATCAGTCTTCATGTCATAGCAGAGAATCAGGCTTCACGTCACCCACCACTGGAACAGGCCACTGTCACATATTTAGGCCCCGGCACCCAGACAGAGGAGAGGTTCATTCAACTTTGGGTTGCCCCGCAATATAATGGTAAAATGAAAATAAAAATAGGATTGAATGAGGAAGTGCCCTGGAGTACAATGCGTTGGCGACCTCTTGCTCCTCCTCTGCCTTCGCCTTGGGCTTCCACTGGTTCCCCTGTGACATTTGGGAATGCTCTCAGTAGCGCGTCTACCAACGTGCGCTTGTACTCGCGCATCTTCCTATCACGCTCCAGTGTAGGAAGTAAGGTGGGCACATTGTCTTTGTACCGGGGATCCAGCAGGGTGGCAACCCAGTAGTCCGCACACGTTAAAATGTGGGCAACTCTGCTGTCGTTGCGCAGGCACTGCAGCATGTAGTCGCTCATGTGTGCCAGGCTGCCCAGAGGTAATGACAAGCTGTCCTCTGTGGGAGGCGTATCGTCATCGTCCTGTGTTTCCCCCCAGCCACGCACCAGTGATGGGCCCGAGCTGCGTTGGGTGCCACCCCGCTGTGAACATGCTTCATCCTCATCCTCCTCCACCTCCTCCTCATCCTCGTCCTCCTCCAGTAGTGGGCCATGTCTGGCCACATTTGTACCTGGCCTCTGCTGTTGCAAAAAACCTCCCTCTGAGTCACTTCGAAGAGACTGGCCTGAAAGTGCTAAAAATGACCCCTCTTCCTCCTCTTTCTCCTGGGCCACCTCCTCTTCCATTATCGCCCTAAGTGTTTTCTCAAGGAGACATAGAAGTGGTATTGTAACGCTGATAACGGCGTCATCGCCACTGGCCATGTTGGTGGAGTACTCGAAACAGCGCAACAGGGCACACAGGTCTCGCATGGAGGCCCAGTCATTGGTGGTGAAGTGGGGCTGATCCGCAGTGCGACTGACCCGTGCGTGCTGCAGCTGAAACTCCACTATGGCCTGCTGCTGCTCGCACAGTCTGTCCAGCATGTGCAAGGTGGAGTTCCACCTGGTGGGCACGTCGCATATGAGGCGGTGAGCGGGAAGGCCGAAGTTACGCTGTAGCGCAGACAGGCGAGCAGCGGCAGGGTGTGAACGCCGGAAGCGCGAACAGACGGCCCGCACTTTATGCAGCAGCTCTGACATGTCGCGGTAGTTGTGAATAAACTTCTGCACCACCAAATTCAGCACAGGCGCCAGGCAAGGGATGTGCGTCAAACTGGCTAGTCCCAGAGCTGCAACGAGATTTCGCCCATTATCGCACACCACCAGGCCGGGCTTGAGGCTCACCGGCAGCAACCACTCGTCGGTCTGTTGTTCTATACCCCGCCACAACTCCTGTGCGGTGTGGGGCCTGTCCCCCAAACATATGAGTTTCAGAACGGCCTGCTGACGTTTACCCCGGGCTGTGCTGAAGTTGGTGGTGAAGGTGTGTGGCTGACTGGATGAGCAGGTGGAAGAAGAGGAGGAGGAAGCTGAGTAGGAGGAGGAGGAGACAGGAGGCAAAGAATGTTGCCCTGCGATCCTTGGCGGCGGAAGGACGTGCGCCAAACAGCTCTCCGCCTGGGGCCCAGCCGCCACTACATTTACCCAGTGTGCAGTTAGGGAGATATAGCGTCCCTGGCCGTGCTTACTGGTCCACGTATCTGTGGTTAGGTGGACCTTGCCACAGATGGCGTTGCGCAGTGCACACTTGATTTTATCGGATACTTGGTTGTGCAGGGAAGGCACGGCTCTCTTTGAGAAGTAGTGCCGGCTGGGAACAACATACTGTGGGACAGCAAGCGACATGAGCTGTTTGAAGCTGTCTGTGTCCACCAGCCTAAATGACAGCATTTCATAGGCCAGTAGTTTAGAAATGCTGGCATTGAGGGCCAGGGATCGAGGGTGGCTAGGTGGGAATTTACGCTTTCTCTCAAATGTTTGTGAGATGGAGAGCTGAACGCTGCCGTGTGACATGGTTGAGATGCTTGGTGACGCAGGTGGTGGTGTTGGTGGTACATCCCATGTTTGCTGGGCGGCAAGTGCCAACGTCCCTCCAGAGGCGGAGGAAGAGGCCGAGGCGGCGGCAGCAGCAGAAGAGGCCGAGGCGGCAGCAGCAGAAGAGGTAGCAGGGGGAGCCTGAGTGACTTCCTTGTTTTTAAGGTGTTTACTCCACTGCAGTTCATGCTTTGCATGCAGGTGCCTGGTCATGCAGGTTGTGCTAAGGTTCAGAACGTTAATGCCTCGCTTCAGGCTCTGATGGCACAGCGTGAAAACCACTCGGGTCTTGTCGTCAGCACATTGTTTGAAGAAGTGCCATGCCAGGGAACTCCTTGAAGCTGCCTTTGGGGTGCTCGGTCCCAGATGGCGGCGGTCAGTAGCAGGCGGAGTCTCTTGGCGGCGGGTGTTCTGATTTTGCCCACTGCTCCCTCTTTGTCTTTTGCTACGCTGTTGGCTCGGTCTCACCACTGCCTCTTCCTCCGAACTGTGAAAGTCAGTGGCACGACCTTCATTCCATGTGGGGTCTAGGACCTCATCGTCCCCTGCATCGTCTTCCACCCAGTCTTGATCCCTGACCTCCTGTTCAGTCTGCACACTGCAGAAAGACACAGCAGTTGGCACCTGTGTTTCGTCATCATCAGAGACGTGCTGAGGTGGTATTCCCATGTCCTCATCATCAGGAAACATAAGTGGTTGTGCGTTAGTGCATTCTATCTCTTCCACCCCTGGGGAAGGGCTAGGTGGATGCCCTTGGGAAACCCTGGAAGCAGAGTCTTCAAACAGCATAAGAGACTGCTGCATAACTTGAGGCTCAGACAGTTTCCCTGATATCCATGGGGGTGATGTGACAGACTGATGGGCTTGGTTTTCATGCGCCATCTGTGCGCTTTTTGCAGAAGACTGGGTGGGAGATAATGTGAACGTGCTGGATGCACTGTCGGCCACCCAATTGACTAATGCCTGTACCTGCTCAAGCCTTACCATCCTTAGAACGGCATTGGGCCCCACCAAATATCCCTGTAAATTCTGGCGGCTACTGGGACCTGAAGTAGTCTGTACACTAGGACGTGTGGCTGTGGCAGAACGGCCACGTCCTCTCCCAGCACCAGAGGGTCCACTAACACCACCACGACCATGTCCACGTCCGTGTCCGCGTCCCTTACTAGATGTTTTCCTCATTGTTACCGTTCACCACAATAAGAAAAATATTATTCGGGCCAATGTATTGAATTAAAATTCAGGCCTTTTTTTTACAGGCACCTAACACTATCTGGCTATCTATTTAGGTACCGTATTACACTAATACAGGCACACCAGTAATGACAGATTTAGCTGAATATAAATGTGAGGCCTATTTTTTTGGCGCTGGGTGACAGGTATACGTTTAATCACAGAATTAGACTTGGATCTGCACTGTAGCGTGTGTGTTAAGTTTTTCAGAATGACCCTATCAGCACCTTGAATCTAATATACCCTTTTAGGGATAGATTTAAAGTAGGCCTGATACAGCAGAAACCACTAATCTTGAGAATTTCAAATTTGGGAATTGTTTTTCAACCCAGAACAAAAACTGTGCTTTTACGGTCACTAAAAGTTAACTTGACAAGCTAAAACAGTAATGACAGATTTGGATGAATATAAATGTCAGGCCAATTTTTTAGGCGCTGGGTGACAGGCTCAACTTGCCCCTGATGTAGTATATGGCCAAAAAATAACCACACTATTGATGGTTAAATGCACTTGATGAAAGCTTGACCCTGATGTAGGATATAGCAAAAAATAACCACACTATTGATGGTTAAATGCACTTGGGTGACACAGGCTCAGCCTGCACCTGATGTAGTATATGGCCAAAAAATTACCACACTATTGATGGTTAAATGCACTTGATGAAAGCTTGACCCTGATGTAGGATATAGCAAAAAATAACCACACTATTGATAGTTAAATGCACTTGGTGGTAACTTGTGCTGGCGCACCACAAGCCACAAAATGGCCGCCGATCACCCCAGAAAAAAGTGACTGAAAAACGCTCTGGGCAGCCTAAAAACACTGAGCAATTGAATAGCAGCAGTTCAATGATCCACAGCTATAGATCGATCACTGAATGAAGTCTTTTGGAGGAGTTAATCTGCCTAATCTCGCCCTAACGTCGCAGCTGCAACCTCTCCCTACGCTTGTATCAGCAGAGTGACGTGCAGCGCTACGTGACCCAAGCTTATATAGAGGCTGGGTCACATGCTGCACTGGCCAATCACAGCCATGCCAATAGAAGGCATGGCTGTGATGGCCTCTTGGGGCAAGTAGTATGACGCTTGTTGATTGGCTGCTTTGCAGCCTTTCAAAAAGCGCCAAGAAAGCGCCGAACACCGAACCCGAACCCGGACTTTTACGAAAATGTTCGGGTTCGGGTCCGTGTCACGGACACCCCAAAATTCGCTCATCCCTAATCAGAAGAAAATTTTAATAAATGAAGATGTCGGCCAGGCCGAAAGGCAAAATAGTGGCCCATTCATGAAGTGGGGAGGGTGGAAGCAGCATGAGGAGACCACAGAGTGACACAATGACAGAGTATGGAGTTGGTATCAGCATCAGGAGGCCACAGAGTGGCACAATGACAGTGTATTGACTTGGCAGCAGTGTGGGGAGGCATATGACTGGCACAATGACAGAGTGTGGAGGTGGCAGCAGCAGCGTCAGTAGGAGGCCATAGAGTGACACAATGACAGAGTATGGAGTTGGCAGCAGCATGAGGAGAACACAGAGTGGCACAATGGCAGAGTCTGGAGGTGGATACAACAGCAGCAGCATCAGGAGGAGGCCACTGAGTGGCACAACAACAGATTATGGAGTTGGCAATAGCATGAGGAGAACACAGAGTGGCACAATGACAAAGTCTTGACTTGGCAGCAGTATGAGGAGGCCTACGAGTGGCACAATGACAGAGTGTGGAGATGGCGGCAGCAGCATCAGCAGGATGCCATAAAGTGGCACAATGACAGAGTATTGACTTGGCAGCCGTATGAGGAGTCCTACGAGTGGCACAATGACAGAGTGTGGAGGTGGCAGCAGCAGCATCAGTAGGAGGCCATAGAGTGGCAAGGTGACATAGTGTGGATAAGGCAGCAGCAGCATCAGGATACCAAACAGTGGCAAGGTGACATAGTGTGAATAAGACAGCAGCATCATCATCAAGATACCACAGAGTGGAAAGGTGACACAGTGTGGAGATGGCAGTAGCAGCAGCATCAGGATACCATAAAGTGGCAAGGTGACATACCGTATGTGGATATGGTAGCAGCAGCAGCATCAGGAGACCACAAAGTGAGTCGGTGACAGAGTGGGGCGGTGGGTGGCATTACCAGTACCAGCTGACGAAGATGGGTGAAAGAAGGAGCACTTGGCATCAGATTTGTGGCATCAGGCGGGTGGCAGCATCAGAATAGTAGCTGAGGCAGGTAGCCAGAAGAAACCGGTCTCTTTTTTTTCAAGGTTTTGGTGAGGCGGCATGGATGATCTAATCAGATGCATCAGGCACTGGTGGGTGGAAATCCTGGCTGATCCACGCCTGATTCATCTTGACAAAGGCCAGTCTCTCCACATTTTGGGTAAACAGGCGAGTTCTCCTTGGGGTAACTATGGCCCCCGCCGCACTAAACACCTGCTCTGATGCCACACTACTGGCCGGGCAGGACAGCTTTACCAGGGCAATCTCTGCTAGTTGTGGTAACAAATCCAGTTTGGCTTCCTAGTAGTCAAGCGGATCTTCAATGTGGGTTGTCAGGGTGCTGTCCAAGTATGCCACCACCTGCTGGTTCAGGTCCTGCTTCAGGTTTACCTGTTGCTGCTGTTGATTTGTTTCTTCACTATACGGGTGAAGAAAGCTACTCATCAGCGACTGAAGACTCAGGCTGCTTCTGATGGAGCTGATACTGCTCCTGCCACCCCACCCCTCCCCAGCAGCCAAGGCAGAGGAACGTGAGCGAAGAGGGCCCCCCCGGTCAGACCTGCGAGAGGATGGATGATGGCGCAAATAGGCAGCAGCCAACTGACTACATAGGATGTCTCTGTAGTAGATCAGTTTGTCCCCTCTCAGTGGGTGTATAAAAAATTCTGGATCGGGAGTGAGGGTCCAACAAGGTGGAGAGCCAGAAGTCATCCCTCTGCCGCATGGGGACAATTCGACTGTCACTACTCAAGCAAGTGAGCATGCATCGGGCCATTTGAGCAAGTGACTCGGAGGGACTCCCTGCCTCCATCTCCTCTGCATCTTACCACAGTGTGTTTGGGTCCTCTGTCTTGTCTTCCTCATCGCCCTGTAGCTCCTCTGGCTGCTCCTGCTCCTCCTCTCCTGTCACCTGAGTAAAAAAAAACACCCATTTTGTTACACATTGCTTTTGCATTAATGTCCTCTTCCTCCAGTTCAGCCCCCACAGGGCTCATGTGGCCATGAGATCTAGGCGCCACGTCTCCAGTGCCCTGACCAGCTATTGCTACCAGCGTCTGTTCCAGGACATGAAGCAGTGGAATGACGTTGTTCATCCCGTAGTCCTGGCGACTGACAAATAACGTGGCGTCCTCAAAGGGCCTGAGCAAAGGGCAGGTGTCACGCATGAGCTGCCACTGGCTGACATCGAAGTTACACAGGGGAGTACTCCTATCCGCTTGGATCATCAAGAAAACGTTGATGGCCTTTCTCTATTCGTATAGTCGGTCCAACATATGGAGGGTGGAATTCCAACGGGTGTAAACGTTGCATATCAACCTATATTGGGGGATGCTGTTCTGCCACTGTAGCTCAAGGAGGGTGTGCTTTGCGGTGTACAAGTGGCTGAAGTGCATGCAAAGTTTCCTGGCCATTTTTAGGATCTTTTGCAGATAGGTGGAAGACTTCAGGAACCGCTTGACAACCAGATTGAACACGTGTGCCATGCAGGGCGCATGGCTCAGTCTTCCTTGATGCAGCGCCGACACCATGTTCTTCTCGTTGTCGGTCACCATGGTTCCGATTTTGAGTTGTCACTGAGACAGCCAGGATTAAATTTCTTGATGAATCACACTGAGCAGTTACTCCCCTGTGTGACTCCATTCTCCAAGGCAAACCAGGTGCAGGACAGCGTGACACCGCGGTGCCCGGAACATGTGGTATGCTGGAGGGGGCATTTTCACTTGTCCCTGCAGTGAAGGCTGAGGACATGGAGGATGAGGAGGCAGAGGCGGACATTGTTGCAGGACCAACGGCGTGAGAACGTGGAGGCGGAAGCGGTGTCACCTGGTCAAGTTGCTGGTGTGGCTGTGCAGGAACCACATTCACCCAGTGGGCCGTAAAGGACATGTACTGTCCCTGACCGTAGTTACAGATCCACACGTCGGCGCTGCCGTGCACTTTGGCAGACATCAACATGCTCAAGGACTAGCCCACCTTCTGTTCTACATATTTGTGCAGGGCTGGTACTGCCTTTTTGGCAAAGAAATGATGGCTTGGGACTCTCCACCACGGCTCGGCACAATCCATCAGTTCTCTGAAAGGTGCAGAGTCCACCACTTGGAAAGTGGCTTCGGTGATCGATTGCTTATGGAATGAGTGACAAGGAGTAGGAGGAGCATCATGAACAGCAGAGGATGGAAGGGACAGACAGCTCCCTTCGGCTGAGGTGGTGGAGCCTTGACTGCCAGAAACCGGGTGCGTGCCAGTGGGTGACAGGCTGGACCACCACATCAAAGCCACGGTTCTCCCAGGCCACTGGGTGACGACGCTGCATATGTTGATGCAGGGCCATAGTGCCAACATTGGTACCCTAGCCACGCTTCACATTTTGCCCACAGATTTTACATATGGCCACGTTCAACTCCTCCAGCAGCTTCACAAAAAACTGCCACACCGCCGAGTAGTTGATTTTCCCCCCAACAGTCCACACTGACTGGCTGCTATCGCCGCTGCCTCCGTGAACCCCTGCATCACTACTTCCTGGGCAGGTAGGCTGCTGCGATGAAGGTGGTCTACCCCGTGCCCGTTTGGCTCCCGACCTCCCACTGCTGCTACCCTGCTGACTCCCGGCCACCCTATCGACTTGCTGGCTCCGCCATTGGCTCACAGGCAAGCTGCCACCCTCTTCTCCTGATGATGATGAAGCCCCTTCTGCACTCGGCTCCCAAGTGCGATCGGCGTCATCATCATCGAGTAGTGTCTGCACGTCAATGATGTTAGTTTTGGAGTACCGCACTCCGTTTGTCGGGTTAGCTGGTGCCTGCAAGGACTTGTTCAGTCACGTACAATTAATAGAGTAATTGCAGCACACAGTTTTGCTTGTTGCTTATCAAATTTCAAATTTTATTCAATTTTTTGTCATCATATGACCAAATTCCAGTGCACGTTAGACAGCTCAATTATATAGTTTAGATAATGACCAGACGTTTCGGCCTTTCATGGCCTTCTTCAGTGGTCTCAAATCTTGCCGTGCTGTCCTTCAGGTGTGTGCGCCGGCGCACACACCTGAAGGACAGCACGGCAAGATTTGAGACCACTGAAGAAGGCCATGAAAGGCCGAAACGTCTGGTCATTATCTAAACTATATAATTGAGCTGTCTAACGTGCACTGGAATTTGGTCATATGATGACAAAAAATTGAATAAAATTTGAAATTTGATAAGCAACAAGCAAAACTGTGTGCTGCAATTACTCTATTAATTGCACGTCAATGATGTCCTCCTCAATGGTCTCTGGGTCAGGAGCCTGACCACTCACAACATCACCTCCCACACCACTCTCCTCATCACTACTTGCCCGCCTAGCAGAGGAAGCGGCGTATGTCTCCTCCAGATCTTGGCTGGCCAGTAGCTGCTCACTGTCCTCTAGTAGCTCATCCTTGCTGTATAGTGGAGCTGAGCCCACAGCATACAATACTTCTGTGGGTGATGGAACAGAAAAGGACAGAGGCAGGTTGAGGACAGGTGATGGCCCAGGGCCTGCTCCTGGGCCATGTCATCTAAGGGTTGTATCTGACGAACCAACCGACAGTTGGCTAGGGGTGTCTGAGGTAACTTGGGATGATGTGGATGACCGAGTTAACCAATCAATAACCGCTGGGTTGCTGGTCAAGACACGACCGCTAGAAGACACCGGGAGCTCAGACCTCTCGCTGCGACTCCTGTTGCCACGACCCCTTAGTCTGCCTGCGCCAGAAACATTTAGGCCTCTGCCACTCCTTTCGGCATAGCTTGGCACTTCTCTGCCTGACATACTTTTAGCTGAACTAAATAAATAAAACGCAAAGTAGAACTCCCCTAAAAGCTACAAATATATTTTTCTTTTTGTACTTAAATACGCCTCTATACGCTTTCACCAAAAAATAATTGCAGAAGTGAACTGAGAATATATTTTTCTTGTAGTACTGAAATACGCCCCTATAAGCTTTCACCAGGAAAAAATTAAGCAGTGAAGTGAGTATAAATTTTCTTGTTGGTAATGAAATAGGCCAACAGATGCTTTCAACCAGGAAAAAAATTAAGCAGTGAAGTGTGCATAGATTTTTCTTTTTGTTACAGAAAAATGGCTCTATACGCTTTCACCAGGAAAAAATTAAGCAGTGAAGTGTGTATAGATTTTTTTTTTGTTACAGAAAAATCCCCCTATACGCTTTCACCAGGAAAAAATTAAGCAGTGAAGTGTGTGTATAGATTTTTTTTTTTGTTACAGAAAAATACCCCTATACTCTTTCACCAGGAAAAAATTAAGCAGTAAAATGTGTATCGATTTTTCTTTTTGTTACTGAAATACCGTAGGCCAACAAACTCTTTCACCAGGAAAAAATTAAGCAGTGAAGTGTGTATAGATTTTTCTTGTTGTTATAGAAAAATGCCCATATACGCTTTCACCAGGAAAAAATTAAGCAGTGAAGTGCGTATAGATTTTTCTTGTTGTTAGGCTACATGTACATGACCGCGTGCCCCCGTGGCCGTATTGTGGCCCGCATACTGCGGGTCTGCAATACACGGACACCGGCAGTGTGCATTCCGCATTACGGATCGCGGACCCTTTCACTTGAATGGGTCCTCAATCACGGAGATGTGGAACGGAGACACGGATCATAGCCCCACGGAAGCAATATGGAGTGCTTCTGTGGTGTTTCTGGCTGTGCCTCCGCACTGCAAAATAGTAGCGCATGCACTTCTTTTTTGCAGTGCGGACCGTCGGATGCGGATCGTGGACCCCATTCAAGTGAATGCATCCGCGATCCGTATGCGGGTGCCCAACGGTCTGTGCCCGTTTTCGGTCCGCAGCACGGGCACTGAGCCCTAATGTTCATGTGCATGTAGCCTTAATGAAATATGCCCCTATACGCTTTCACCGGGAAAAAATTAAGCAGTGAAGTGTGTATAGATTTTTCTTTTTGTTACTGAAATAGGCCAACAAAAGCTTTCGCCGGGAAAAAATTAAGCAGTGAAGTTTGTATAGATTTTTCTTTTTGTTACAGAAACATGCCCCTATTCGCTTTCACCGGGAAAAAATTAAGCAGTGAAGTGCATATAGATTTTTCTTTTTTTAATGAACTACGCCCCTATATGCTTTCAGCAGGAAAAAATTAAGCAGTGAAGTGCGTAGAGATTATTCTTTTTTTTAATGAAATACACCCCTATACGCTTTTAACAGAAAAAACGTAAACAGTGAACTGCGTATTTTTTTCTTGTAGTACTAAAATACGCCCCTATAAGCTTTCACCAAAAATAACTGCAACAGTGCAGTGTGTATATATTTTTTTTACTGAAATACGCCCCTATACGCTTTCACCAAAAAAAACTGTAGCAGTGAAGTGAATATATACATTATTTTTATTTTTCCACAGATATAAGCCACTAAAAGCTTTTCAACATAGCACTTGCACCCCAAGAACAAAAAGCTGGAATAACACAGCTGTATAATGGCTATTTGGATCCGCAAATAATCTTTACCTGCACTTGTAAATCGCTTTCCTATCACTGTCCCTAGCGCCTTCTGACGTCTCTCCCCGCACTAAGATGCTGTGAAATGATTCCTCCCTATCCTTTCTCTGCACTTATTAGTTTTTTTCTTCTTTTTTTTTTGACACAATCAAGTTTTTCCAATTGCTGTCCCTAGCGCCTTCTAACATCTATCCCTGAACGCTGGAAAATGGCAGAATCTAAAATGGCTGCCGTATTTATAGGGCTGTGACATCACAGTGCTGGCTGGCTGCTGATTGGCTGAATGCATGCATGTCAATCTGGGTGATCCCGCCTTCCCAGAGTTCCTTGCCCCATATCCTCAGTCCTCACACGTGTAGCCACCATTTTAGGAAAAATACAATTCGTTACCATGAAGTGCGAGGAAATTTGCATTCATTACGAATAGAATTTTTCCTGAAATTCGGATCAAATTCCACTTCATCAGCTTCGATTTGCCCATCTCTAGTTGCTATGAGTGTTTTATATCATTCTAAGTACTTTATAAAATATTTGCCCTGCTGGACAACCCCTTTAATTGTGAATCAGGATTTAGTGCTTCCTGTCAGTTTACTCTTAGCCTGCTGGAGCCAAAAGAAAGATCAAGTATTATTTGAATGACACAAGTTTATTGCCAGTTTATTCATGTAAAAACCGTTAAACTTTACCATGTCTGGATTCTACTTCCTCCACCAACTCCTTTGTTTCTGCGGAGCCTAACCCCGGGGAGCAACAGTTTCCAGGTAGGAGCACCGTGACACGAACTTTTAGGGCCACAACATACCACTTGATATTCCTAAACACTGAGACTCAATCCACCGCACATGATGTTTTTTCTTACCTCTTTTATAGGACCTTCCGGGCTCATTATCTCATCAAAATATAAAGATGGCAACCTGCTTGATCTTATTTACAGCCACCAATACTCTGTCTCTGAATTCTCCAAGTCACTTTTGCCACTGTCGGGTCAATGGGGCTAATCCTTGTGTGAATCCACCATGGTTCAATCTGCACAGCCTTGTCAGAAACCCCACGGTCAGACTGGAACTCTGTCACGGACAGGAAATTCTGATCATAACTCTGCCTTACAACCATTTCTATGGCTGCTCATTTTTACTAAAGGACTTCCAGGCTACAACCAGCCACCATTTTGAGCAAAATAACTTATGTACAGACAAAGTACACGGTTCTGCACCCATTGCATCCCATTTTACTGCAAGCTACATTACCTCCATGATACTTCAAAAAGCACACAATATTTCTGACTTTCTAGGCAAATTTCAGCCATATACCATCTACACAGATCCCTCCAGCCATATACCATCTACACAGATCCCTGCCTACAAATAAGTATATTGGAAGGCTACCTCATGGTTGGATGTTCCGACCACGGATCCTTATGAATTTATATGAACTAGTCTATTCGCCAATATCATTCTATATATTTATATACTTTTATAATTATGAAGTCCCATCTTAACATTTTAACACAAAGGCTTATGTATAAATAGGGTATTTATTAATAGAACATTCTAATTTTTGAAATACAAATGCAGTTTTACTTTAATATCGCATAATTTTGATATGCAGTCTTTAGTATAAATTTTGTTCAGATACTCCTGTTCATATTGATTGAAGGAACAAATAGAGCTAAAAAACGCATGTGTTGCAAAAAACGCATCAAAACCGCATGTATAAAAAACGCATATATACATATAAAACGAATGCAGACCTCTTTGGAAGAAGATATCCAGTGACCCACAGTTGGCATTTTAAATTGAATAATTTTTATATGCAACTTATACTATTTATTATGTGTAGACAATTGGAATGTAATACAAAGGCCTATGTATAAATAGAGTATTTATTAATAGAATATCTTAATTTTTGAAATAAAAATGCACTTTCACTTTAATATCGCATAAACTTGATATGCAGTCTTTAGTATAAATTTTGTCCACACACTTCTGTTCATATTGATTGAAGGAACAAATAGAGCCAAAAAACGCATGTGTTGCAAAAAAACGCATCAAAACCGCATGCACAAAAAACGCATATATATATATAAGACGCTGGCAGACCTTTAGAGGAAGAGATCTAGTGACTAACAGTTGGCGTTTTAAATTGAACAATCTTCATATGCCACTAATACTATTTATTATGTGTAAACAAAAAAATATATATAAAATGATGTGAAAAACGCATAAGTACCCAAAGAGATGTCTATCAACTGCATGTATAAAAAATCACATGTCTTGCATTTGAGAAGAAACAATCCAGTGATCCATATTTTGGTGCTATCTAAGATATAAAAGGTGGAGGCCCACAGGTGATGTGACACCACTGATGAAGGGAAGGGGAGTTCCCGAAACGCGTATGGGCCGGATCGCATACCTGTAATCAAAGCACCTCCACTAGCATGGCCATGCTGTAAATGAAATTGAAGGATTCCAATAACTAAGAACATATTGGAGACTCACTGTGTCCTCCCTGTCGTGCCGGACGAAATCCCGTTTAGAAATCTCGTGAGACTTCGGGTAAGTCAGCTGCAGCTGAACGAAGCCAGACGCCGGCAATATCCCGCGTCGCCCGACTCACGCTGGAAACAATCTGTCCACCACGAGGGAGGTAAGAAGCACTGTATTCACAAGTTGCTATACCCACAGTGACTACGGGACTTTGTAACATTATACAGCCAATTGGTGCACAAATATTAACACCGAAGGTTCTATATAGGAGTTTATTCTAAGCAGTCGGCCAGAGATTGTAAGAGGACACTCTCTCCATACTGGAGCTACAACACCAGCACACATCTCTGGCGTACTGATTATACAATAGACTTGTGACTAAGATCTCCTGGCTAGGAGAATTAGAGATATCGATTCTAATGGACTTTCTGATGTCACTTTGCTCCATATACCATTAATTGGACTTTACCTATTGTGTATACCATCCCATCTATCTGCGGTATTTATTCAAGTGTATTTATCCAAGCTTATTGTTTTTAGTATTTTATTGTATTTTATTTTATTGTGTGACTGATTTTAACTTTACCACGTGTTCATTTATTGGATTTAATTAAATTTTATGCACTGGATGATACAAATGCAGTGTGCTCGCCCATTATTTTAGTTTATCTAAATTTCAAAAATATCCAGTAAAGGGGGTAGTTTTTTTTAATATGCGCTGTTTTTTTTCCTTTTGTGCAAAACACTTATCTTCAGTGTACCACACAAGATGTGGCAAAAAGACTTGCTAAATTTATCACATGGCCTGAACTACTGGGAAGAATTTGGCATATCTTCTAACTGCCCACTCTAAGTGTATGCTCTCTAAAAGGAGTTTTCAAGGAATACAATATTGATGACTAATAATGTGCGAAGCGAGCTTCTGGTGCTACATCCTATGTCGCTTCGCTCAAAACTTTGTATTAATGCTGTATTAATGCATCAAAATGCACAGGATCCGATGAGCTGAAGTCAGTTATTCTCGAAGTTGCGCAAGACTTTGCTGAATAACTTCAGTAGTTGATTAACCAAACTCGGCTTCAGTTCCGACTGGTACCTCGGAACCGAAGTTCGCTTTGCTCATCAATATTGCTGACTTATCCTCAGGGTAAGTACCCCAAAATTCCATGATTAAAAAAAGAACGCAACCCACAAATATCCAATGTTCAATTTTCGGTGCAGTTTACCGGTTTGTGGCAAATACAGCAGTACAATAAAGCTGTAATAAACTGAACCACCAACTAATGATAATGATATGACTCTGTTCATTCTGTCCCTGTCTATACAGCAAAGCAGATAAGTGAACTACAGCAAACATAAAGCATTAGTCTACTGTGACTAGTCAAATAGACAGTCTGAAAATACAAATTTTAATAATATTCTATCAATGTTATAATTTGAATAATTTGTAATTTTTTCATAATACATTCCTACAATGGATTTGTGATAACTCTACATACTGTGACCCACTCTCTGCAGTATGAATCACCAGGGATGTAAAGAGGGAAATATATTGGCAGCCTGTAATAAATGATGAGCTGAAGAGGCAGCAGTGCCTTCTGGGTAATTATGAATGACTGATTTTTTCTATAGTCCTGGACAACTTTATCATTTTGTATAAAATTGCCTCCTATTTTAATTCAGGAAATAACCTACGCACATACGTCCTGTGAGTCATCCCAGCAATTAACTGCTCGTCAGGAATGTTAATTCCACTTCCAAGAGGAGTTGTTTTTCAAAGCAATAATCACTGCAGCTCTGGAAAATCCATCTGTTATTTTGCTAAGTGATAATAAGAATCTTCTCCTCCAAATCTAATATAATGGCGTATAATTACACAAAGTAAAGGGTAGCAGTATGTAAGCCAGGCACACAAGAACCCACAAGAGCAGCAAAGGAAGAACACAAGAAACCTATAAGATGTATTAGTAGGATGTTTAGAAATATGACAGTACTGTAGTACAGTAGTTACAATGAGAGATGGGCGAATTTCTAAAAAAAATCGATTCGGTTGGTTCGCCGAACGTTCCAAAAAGATTAGATTCGATCCGAATTTATTAGTGGCGAAACGCATTAAAAAACTGCTATTTCCGGGCTGCAGAGAGTCTTTATAGTGGTGTAGAACACTGTGCCTTGCAGTAACACGCATAGGGAGTCTGCTGTGGTAGTGAAATAATACTGTGAGTCCGTATGACATGCAGATGACAGGCGTCGCTCTTAGAATCACTGCACACTTCACTTATTAGGGCAGTCACGGGGCCAAAACTGACCAAATAACTCTAGTATGAACTCAGCTTTACAGGTCTATGTTAGCGCCAAGAAGAAGCGCACTCCTTTTACACCCTCGTCAGCTGATTCCAGATAGATGTCTACAGAACCTGTTCTATTAAACGTTTATACAAGTAGAGCCCCCCGACAGGGTGGAGAAGGTGTCAGCAGTAAGTTTGTGTTGACGTCACTGATTATTTTGCTCTTCCACTGATCCCTCGGAACAATAACCCACAAAAAACGGATCCTGTCTGTGGAGCATCCGCTTTCACTCGGTCAGCATTTGGTCAGTAATCCATCAGTATTACTAATGCCAAAAAAAATCGGAGTGGATCTAAAGCAGAGATGACACGTGAACGGAATATTTGCATGTCTTCTGTGTTTTGTACCCACTTATTTAAAATAAGCCTCAGTATGGGCAGGTCTCACAGCCGCTGTAACAGAACGGTAAGAAGCGGTACAACATGTAGTAAGCACTGCAGGGATCATGTCTAAGATATGTAAGATGTCCGGGGGGTGCCGAACATTGTGGACAAGGTCCGAGATGAGAGTCGTCTATGTGTTCAATACTGGACGTTATTGATGGCCAGCTCATGATGAATCCCAGCACTCGGATTAGGTAGTCCGTCCTTACTGAGGAACTTCACTTTTCCTTCACAATGCGCTGATGCCACAGATGCCGTCACCTTGACGAGCTGGGTTGCTGATTAGTGGATTCTAAAGTGTCATAAGAAATGCGAGTAAAGACATTGGAATGAATTGTCCAATTCCTCCAACGTGACCTCGTCCTTTGATTTATGAATATCATTCCATAAAGTCTTGAAGTCCTCTGCTTGGATGGCATAAGAAATGTCCATGCGAGGTTCGACGGGCACAGAGAAAACAAGCTCTGTGGCCGACACTGATCCAGACACGTCATACCTGGTCCCCATCACTGCTAGCCACTAGTGTTGAGCACGAATATTCGAATAGCAAATTTTTATCGCGAATATCGCCACTTTGAGAATTTGCGAATATTTAGAATATAGTGCTATATATTCGTTATATCGAATATTCTGCATTTTTTTCCATCTGAACACATGATTCCTCTCTGCTTCTTGCTTGTGGGCCAATGAGAAGGAAGCAATGTTCACAACAATACTTAATGCACCAATCAGTAATCTGTAATCAGACCTGATAAAATGTGAAGTTGCACGTATTGCGATAAAATATTCTAATCACTGCCGATTAGCGCAATCGCGAATATATTGGAGCACTTGACTCTACCTGCATATAAAGCTATTGTAATGTTCTGCCGTGCCAACCATTTTCTCCAGTCTCAGGAAACTTAAACCAGCTTGAAAAATTTAGCCAAAGTGACCCAAGCCTGTATTTTGCGTTATGAATTTGCATTACGCGATTTTTACATTGTTGATTAATCGCATTCAATAAAATAATCTCGAATTCTCAAAATTTGTGAATATATGACGAATATTCTACAAAATATTTGTGAAAGATCGCGAATTCGAATTTAGCCCCTGCCGCTCATCACTACCGTTCACTATACAGTTCCATGGTAGAATTTTTTTTTTACGTTAACGTATGCATTTTTTTAATGGACTCTGCAGGATACAAAACGTGGAGTGCTGCACATTTGTATACATCAAACCGATAGGAAATAAAAATGTTCTAGGCCCCAGCAGGGCACATTTTTGAGAGTTTCCCTTTAAGACACATAAAAATGCCCCCTGATTAAAATACATTAATTTGCCAATGATCCCCTCTGGTATGTCACTGTCCATGTTGTGGGACTATTTGTGCACTCATAGTTTGTATTTGGTGGCTGCAAATATGACCTGAAGGTTTTTCAGGTTCGCCTGCTATTAAAGTCAATGAGCACGATGCGAACGCGCGGTTCGTGAACATTTGATCGCGAATACGCAATCGCGAATCGTCCCGGCAGATGTTCGTCCATCACTATTAGCTATAGCAGTCTGTCTCTTACTGTAGGCAATCCTAGAAACTTCTTGTCCCGGCATTGAGTACCTCAGGCTCTAGTTTTAGCTTGGATGAAGACAATGCAAGCCCAGGAGGGGACATGCAACTATGTAGAACTTGCAGGCAGGGTCTGCTGGCCCAGCAGAGCAGGCAGAACTCTCCCTTAGGAGGGTAGACTAGAACTCCCCCACTAACACTAAACTCTTCCTCTCTCTGAGAGAGGGATAGAGACTGGAAGGAAAAGTTCCAGACTCTGCTAGTGTTCTGCCAAGTGTTTGCTTCCACCTGCTGGCGGACCAGGCACATCACATGAACATAACAGTTTTAAATGAATAGATGAGATGAATTAGCCTATAGGAAGTGATAGCGAGGTGCCAAGGAGTGGTAATGGCATTCCGGGACATATCTGACCACTAAAGGCTCACTGAATGGTGGTATTATTGGTTATATGGCTGCTTGTATAGTGGTAGCATACTCTTGTTAATGATGGAACAAGTGAGTGAACCTCTGTATGTGTGAGTAGGTGTTTCCATGTCCCACATGTTTTTCTTTCTTGTGGTTACATGTTTAGTGGAGTGGCAAAGGACGTGACCAAATAAAGTAATATTCACCGTAAGAAGGTGGGTTTTTAGAAGTACATGTAATATCTGAAATGTATTTCTCCTTGTTGTCCTAGCGTGAAAACATTGTCCAGGTTTTCTCCAGGCTGAATGATGCAACATCAGGCAGCAGGCATTATGAACTTCTCCGACAAAGAAGCCACCGTGTCCGTACATCTCATCTTCTGAAATATTCATACAGGAGACAAATCACTCTTGAAGACTAAGCACCAGTGACAGATTTTCTTCATCAGAGCCATGTTTGTTAGAAAAAATATAAGGAACATTTCATCTAGAGAGTTGAGCCACTCTGACAGCCCTGACTTTGAGCTCTGAAAAACTTTTCTTCCTCCTTTTAACTGGTTCTTGACTTTTGTTTTGGCTCATCACAGCAGATACCTCTGAGACACAATTTTTGAAAAGAACAAATTGAAAGCAAGGAAAGCAAGGCTGGCTTTACTGAGCTGATCTTTTGTGGTCAATAGTTTAACCTTCAGAGATGCCCTGCAAGAAATATCTTGTGTAAATGAGGAGGAGAACATAATAAGGAACTAAGGAGCACTTGGAGTAAAAATAAGAACAATCAGGCAATCTTATTAAAATTCAATGTCTCATCATCTACCTAATTCTTGCCAAAGAATTTCTCTTATTACACCCTTTGGTCTGGTTCTACATCTGTTTCTCTATTGCTGTTCTGACCTTACAAATTGGAGGTTATCCTACGATTTGCAGGCGTACCGTATATGACCTCAGTTTCCTTGGTGTAGTCCTTGCAAAATGTTTGAGGTTGTTAGGTGTGAAGACCTGCCTACCATGGGTCAAACCTATTGCCCTAAGATATTTTTGAACATATAAGGAATATTGAGTTTGGAAGAGGATTATCAAAGATATTTATGAAAATAAAGTGGACAATATGTGTTCTCCTCCATCTTATGTGAGGAAGGTATGTCTCCATAATAGCAAATATACTTTTACTCACATGCTTGCTCCAGAGCCTTGCTCCTGCTCACTGTCACAGATGCACTTTACTCCATGGACACCTTTACCAGGAAAGTCCATACATAGAATGTGTCAGCAGATAAGAACCATTTGGCCCATCTAGTCTGCCCAATATACTGAATACTATAGATAGCCCCTGGCCCTATCTTATAAGGATGGCCTTATGCCTATCCCATGCATGCTTAAACTCCTTCACTGTTTTTGCAGCTACCACCTCTGCAGGAAGGCTATTCCATGCATCCACTACTCTCTCAGCAAAGTAATACTTCCTGATATTACTTTTAAACCTTTGCACCTCTAATTTAAAACTATGTCCTCTTGTAGCAGTTTTTCTTCTTTTAAATACTCTCTTCTCTTTTACCTTGTTGATTCCCTTTATGTATTTAAAAGTTTCTATCATATCTCCTCTGTCTCGTCTTTCTTCCAAGCTATACATGTTAAGGTCCTTTAATCTTTCCTGGTAAGTTTTATCCTGCAATCCATGTACCAGTTTAGTAGCTCTTCTCTGAACTCTCTCCAAAGTATCAATATCCTTCTGGAGATATGGTCTCCAGTACTGAGCACAATACTCCAAATGAGGTCTCACTAGTGCTCTGTAGAGCGGCATGAGCACCTCCCTCTTTCTACTGGTAATGCCTCTCCCTATACATCCAAGCATTCTGCTAGCATTTCCTGCTGCTCTATGACATTGTCTGCCTACCTTTAAGTCTTCTGAAATAATGACCCCTAAATCCCTTTCCTCAGATACTGAGGTTAGGACTGTATCGCTGATTTTATATTCTGCTCTTGGGTTTTCACGCCCCAGGTGCATTATCTTGCACTTATCAACATAAAATTTTAGTTGCCAGATTTTTGACCATTCCTCTAGTTTTCCTAAATCCTTTTCCATTTGGTGTATCCCTCCAGGAACATCAACCCTGTTACAAATCTTTGTGTCATCAGCAAAAAGACACACCTTACCATCGAGGCCTTCTGCAATTTCGCTGATAAAGATATTAAACAATATGGGTCCCAGAACAGATCCCTGAGGTACCCCACTGGTAACAAGACCTTGGTCTGAATATACTCCATTTACTACAACCCTCTGTTGCCTGTCCCTCAGCCACTGCCTAATCCATTCAACAATATGGAAGTCCAAGCCCAAAGACTGCAATTGATTGATAAGCCTTCTATGTGGGACAGTATAAAAAGCCTTACTAAAGGCTAGATAAGCGATGTCTACTGCACCTCCTCCATCTATTATTTTAGTCACCCAATCAAAAAAATCAATAAGATTAGTTTGACATGATCTCCCTGAAGTAAACCCATGCTGTTTTTCATCTTTCAATCCATGGGATTTTAGATGTTCCACAATCCTCTCCTTAAGTATGGTTTCCATTAATTTCCCCACTATTGATGTCAGGCTTACTGGCCTATAGTTGCCCGATTCCTCCCTACTACCTTTCTTGTGAATGGGCACAACATTTGCTAATTTCCAATCTTCTGGGACAACTCCTGTTGCCAGTGATTGGTTAAATAAATCTGTTAATGGTTTTGCTAGTTCACCGCTGAGCTCTTTTAATAGTTTTGGGTGTATCCCATCAGGCCCCTGTGACTTATTTGTATTAATTTTAGACAGCTGACTTAGAACCTCTTCCTCTGTAAAGACACATGCATCAAAAGATTCATTAGTCTTCTTTCCTAAGGTCCTTTTCCTTCATTTTCCTTTGTAAAAACTGAACAGAAGTATTGATTGAGGCAGTCAGCTAGTTATTTATCTTCTTCCATATACCTTCCTTCTTTTTTTTGTAATTCCTTGTTTTAGTTTCCTTTTTTCATTTATGTATCTGAAGAATGCCTTATCGCCTTTTTTTCCCTGACTGAGCTAATTTCTCTTCTGCCTGTGCTTTAGAAGCTCTTATAACTTGTTTGGCCTCTCTCTGTCTAATCTTATAAATTTGCCTGTCATCCTCGTTTTTTGTTTTTTTATAATTCCTAAATGCTATCTTTTTGTTTTTAATGATTTTGGCCACTTCTGCTGAGTACCACGGTGGTCTCTTCCTTTTTTTGCTTTTACTGACAAGCCTAATGCAATTTTCTGTTGCCTTCAATAGTGCCACTTTTAAGTATTGTAGTGCCATTTCTCCTGGACTCCAATGAAACTGTTCCAATCTGATAGGGACTCGTATACCACTAATCTAATTTTAGAAAAGTCAGATTTTCTAAAATCTAAAACTTTTGTTTTTGTGTGATGTGACTCGGTCACTGTACTTATAGTAAACCACACTGACTGGTGATCACTAGATCCCAAGCTTTCATATACCAAATACCTATTTGTGAATACTAAATCTAAAATGGCCTCCTTCCGGGTTGGCTCTTCAACTACTTGATATAGAGATAATCCCAGTAGGGAATTTAGAATATCTGTACTCCTGGCAGAACTAGCTATTTTGGTTTTCCAGTTTACATCAGGAAGATTGAAGTCTCCCATAATGATAACTTCCCCCTTCAATGTCATTTTAGCTATTTCCTCAACTAGTAGATCATCTAACTCTTTGACTTGGCTAGGTGGTCTATATATCACACCTACACGAGTTACCTTATGATTATCAAGCTGCAAGGTAACCCAAACTGACTCTAAATTGTTCTTGCTAACTTGTATCAGGGGTTAAAGGGGTTGTTTGTGCCATTAATATTGATAGCCTATCACCAGGATAGCTCATTAATATTAACGACTGGACAAAACCTTTAAGGGTGAAGAATGGTGAGATTCTTTTAGATTAGGCACCTCAGTTTAGGCATTGCCAAACCAAATGAGGCTCAAGAGTCCACTTCTCAAGCAATAACTGTAAAAAAACACATATCTGCTCCATGCTGATAAAGCAAATTTTCACTCTAGTTACAGCTCTTCTGTAAAGCTAATTACCATTTTCCCAATTTCCATCATGACAGGTCTACTTTTGGTAAGCCTTCTCTATTTCTCTAAACACGCATTGCATTATGTTGTGCCCTACTCAGCTAATTACGACATCTCACTCTTCACATCTGTCCAATGCTAAGGTGCCCCTGAGTTCAGTGTTCTCAACTTCCCTCCCTCTCTCCTACTTGGGGTCTCCGATTCGACTACCTCATTCTCAGTGTCGCTCTCCTGGTTCATCTTAACAGTCCAGCGTGTGCCAATGCACATATTCCTCAATCAATGTTCAGCTGATGGAGACTACTTACAGGGGTTATCCCATGACTAAAAAAAAAAATATATATTAGAAATCATGTAGTACATGAAAGTCTCTTTCTAGGAAAGCTAGAACCAGCTCTGTACCTCCCATGGATCCAGAGATCCTCCATTCCTTGCTCCAATTGTTTGATTTATTTCAAGCTGGCAGCTCAGGGGACCTTTCTCAGGTGTGTGTCCTTTTCTCTGCAGCTCTCTTCCTGTCAATTGTCACAGCTTCTAAAGGCACATGTACGCTATTCTGATGAGAAGATAATTCTCAGGAAGAAAGCAATGCATTTACATGGTGTTTGTTCCTGTCTTTGCTGTTACCAACTTGGCTTGTGTCTGCTCCTGTCCTGACTTTTGCCTGACTACTGACCTCTGATTACATATTCTGTCTGCTGTCTTGGTACCGCACCCTGGTGTCATTTTTTCACCTCACTCCTGGGGATTTCTTGCAATGAAGTACAGATCTTTATATAGAGATTTAAGAGTAAATACACTAAAACGCTAATCTTTGCTCTTGGTCCAAAGCCAAATCTGGAGCAGTGAAGTGGATCCATATCAACTACAATTAGGTGCATGCCACATTATATGAGCTGAAATTATTATTTTTTCATGATCTTGAAGAGAAAAAATAATTTCATTTATACTGGTGACAGTTTTGCTTTTCCACCAGAATATTAGATAAAAAGAAATGTTATTGTACTCTCCTTTCATTTATCTAGTGCCATAAACATGAATAACTGTGTTCCTATGATTTCTTATCTTCTTTCTGCAGGTACCTGGAAGTAATGACATGCTGGCAGTAACCCCCCTCCTTACACACACA
Source organism: Bufo bufo (assembly GCF_905171765.1). Classification (NCBI taxonomy): domain Eukaryota; kingdom Metazoa; phylum Chordata; class Amphibia; order Anura; family Bufonidae; genus Bufo; species Bufo bufo. The sequence continues at coordinate 810,968,921 of NC_053390.1, forward strand.
CATAATTTCTATCACTACTGACATATCTTGTGGAATAGTTGGCTTGGTATGCTGAAGAAAGACAATTTATTTCATGATCAACCACGAAAAATATTCTACATTGTTGAAAGCAGCACCTGGATCTGAAAACTTTTGTAATTGCATTTAATAAAATTTTTGGTATAGCCAAGGAATTATTCAATAAACTTTATAGTATATAGTGTCACCTGAAGTTTGTTCTTCTTCCTTTTTCTCTGCCCACCTCGCTCTGGTGGACCCACATGCTCAGTTCCATCCTTAAACTGCCACCGCCAGCCCTATCCACTGTTGGAAGCCAGCAGAAAGGACATACCCTCTGAGCTGTGATAGGGAGAAAGGACACATCACTTGAGAAAGAACATGCCCCCTGTTCTGCTGGCCTTGAGAGAATCTAGCAGAGAAATTCAAGCAATAAATAGGGATATCTCTGGACCCGTGTGAGGCACAGAGCTGGTTCTGGTTTCATTAGAAAGAGATTATCATGTAGTATATTTTCAAGTTGATCATGGGATAACCCCGTTAAATCTAGGCTTTTGTGGATAACGGTCAATAATATGCTTCAAGGTATCCTTCAAGACAAGGCTATGGAATCTGTGGCTTGTATACCTTAGCAACTGCTAATTTTTATTGCTTTCCATATTCTTTATTCCCCTTCCCTAATTTGATGCATTAACCCATCAGCAGGATCAATCCTATTAAACCAAGCAGGCAGCACATTAGGGTCGATCCTGCTGGTAAAAATTATGCCTATCTTGTGGAAATCGGTTGTGACATTCCCAAGAATAAAGACTTATTTTTTAAGCACATGAGGACTTCACAGCACCGAAGCCCTGGAGCTGAGGTTCACAGATGGGTTAGGCCCCACCTTTCAGTGCACTGAAGCCCTGAAGTCATTTTTCTTAGGAGCACCACAACCTATTTTCATAATACAGGCATTATTTTAATCAGAAGAACCAACCCTGCCTGACTATGTCTGGTTTAATCAGTTTGATTCTGCTTACGGTACTATCCAAGGAGCAAATATAGATATTATATGCTGCTGATGAAGCTCTTGAGGGCAGTGTTATACGTCTAGGTTAAAGTGGAAGGTCCCAAGTTTGGTAGGTTGTATGAGGAGCACTCCCAGCATAGGGAGCGTCAGTGTGTGGATGTGTGCTCCGGAAGATGTCAGATAGTGAAAGTGAACGGGGTCTTGCCTGCAATTCGTCATGTCGGACAGTGCAGTGAAGTAAGGGAGACAACCCTGTGTTATCAAGTACACCTATACAATACTAGAAAGAAACCATCTATGTCACCCAAGTTCTGTTTGTAATATTTAATGCACCGCCACATGAGGAGGATTTTGCTGTGTTTCCGCACTGCATGTTCTGAGTCTGTTCAGGGAAAGAAAGAGAATGCATGTATGCACAGAGGTTTCCTCCAGGAAGGAGTCCATTGTTAGAGTGTTGATGGTTTGGGATTGTGGCTCAATATTAGAGATGGGCGAATTTAGAAAAAATTTGATTCGGCTTCTTCGCCGAATTTTTGGAAAAAATTTGGTTCGATCCAAATCTATTTGCGGTGAATCGCGTTGAAAACAGCTATTTCCTGGCTGCAGAGAGCCTCTATAGTGAAACAATACTGTGAGTCAGTATGACATGTAGACGACAGGGGTCGCTATTAGAATCACTGCACACTTCACTTATTTGGCCAGTTACGGGGCCAAAACTGACCAAATAACTCAAATATAAACTCAACCTTACAGGTCAATGTTAGCGTCAAGAAGAAGAGCACTCCTTTTACACCGTCGTCAGCTGATTCCACATACAAACCGGATTCCAAAAAAGTTGGGACACTAAACAAATTGTGAATAAAAACTGAATGCAATGATGTGGAGATGGCAAATGTCAATATTTTATTTGTAATAGAACGTAGATGACAGATCAAACGTTTAATCCGAGTAAATGTATCATTTTAAAGGAAAAATACGTTGATTCCAATTTTCACGGTGTCAACAAATCCCCAAAAAGTTGGGACAAGTAGCAATAAGAGGCTGGAAAAAGTAAATTTGAGCATAACGAAGAGCTGGAAGACCAATTAACACTAATTAGGTCAATTGGCAACATGATTGGGTATAAAAAGAGCTTCTCAGAGTGGTAGTGTCTCTCAGAAGCCAAGATGGGTAGAGGATCACCAATTCCCACAATGTTGTGCAGAAAGATAGTGGAGCAATATCAGAAAGATGTTACCCAGCGAAAAATTGCAAAGACTTTGCATCTATCATCATCAACTGTGCATAACATCATCCGAAGATTCAGAGAATCTGGAACAATCTCTGTGCGTAAGGGTCAAGGCCGTAAAACCATACTGGATGCCCGTGATCTCCGGGCCCTTAAACGACACTGCACCACAAACAGGAATGCTACTGTAAAGGAAATCACAGAATGGGCTCAGGAATACTTCCAGAAACCATTGTCAGTGAACACAATCCACCGTGCCATCCGCCGTTGCCAGCTGAAACTCTACAGTGCAAAGAAGAAGCCATTTCTAAGCAAGATCCACAAGCTCAGGCGTTTTCACTGGGCCAGGGTTTATTTAAAATGGTTTAAATCCAGCAAAATCAATAGACATTGATGTAATGGGGGTAGGTATACAGCAGAATATCCAGCGTTGAAACAAAAAACCCCTTAAAAATACAAATACTTTATTGGTATGCGTTAAAAGGATCCCATAAGGGTCCACTAGATAATTACTAGTAGGTGTACACACAAGAAAAAATTTGCCAATAGCCACATCCAGAAAAGAAAATATACCTGGGGTATGGGAAGTTGTATCCCTAAATCTACCCCTATCCTATAAACCTCAGCCCAGGGAGGGCTCCTGATGGTGGAGGCCCCCTGTCCGCGTACCTATACTGCTACCCCTAACTGTACCCTAAAGGGGTGTCGCAGAGATGGCAGACAGTTCAAACCAGGTATGAGATATGGATATTGAAATACCAGCTATAAAGGTAGACTGGATGGGAAAAGAAACAAAAAAGAGACACAGAACATAGTACAGACAGACACAAAAATACACTTAGTCAGGGATGACGATATAGTCATACACCTCTGTCACCTCGACGCGTTTCCCCCACGTAGATACTGTGGGATCATCAGGAGGTGTGGTTATATAGTGAGTCTATACAATATTTAGTTAGTGACTCAATGAATACCGGTACAAAACCGGGTCACACAGGAACAGTGCTCCAAGATATATGCCGGCTGAAATGTCAGTTCGCAAGCACGCACACTGGAGATCAACGCTCTACACATAGATAGATAAATCAATAATGGGGATATATTTGAGAATACTTACGCCTGATTCAGACTCCATCCAGTACAGGCAATATCATCCACGTCCTGTATCAGGCAAAAGACAATCATAAACCGCAATCAGTGTCGATATCCAGACATCTAGATGTATATACAATTACTAATGATTGCAAACTTACGGTTCTGTGGATGGGGTGGACCCAGTTAGTCAGTTCTCTGTCAGTCACCTGTCATGATTACTCAACAGAACCCAAGCTGTGAATAAGATATATCATCAGCTATAGGCAATGATACAACCTCTGATCAGAGAAGAGGGATGCTATACTCACATGTTGGAGTCTCCCCCTATGTTCTATATCCCCCTGGTAGGCGATTCACATACAAGTGTGCAAGCTGTGTTTAAAAAGACCGCCGCATTCTGCCGCTGATGAGATGATTGCCTTCCACCTAGATCCAATATCCTGCCGTTGGAACGCATATGCGTTCCAACAACCGGAAGTCCCGCGTCCTTAAGGCAGAGCTGAGTGCTGAGAACGGGCGCCGCCCCCTACAGATACTGGAACGCAAATGCGTTCCAGGAAGCGACTTCCCAGGGGCAGGGCTGAATGGTTAGGTCAGTACCGCCCCTTCCAGGTGCTGGAACGCAAATGCGTTCCAAGGAGCGACTTCCCAGGGGCAGGGTCCTATGAGGTAAAGCCAGCGCCGCCCTTCCCGATATTGGAACGCAGACGCGCCCCAAAGAGCGATATCCAGCCTCCCTCAGATCAATCAAGGTGCGGTACACTCCATATAGTGTTCTCCTCCATTACAGCCATATCCATTCCAGGTTGGCCCCAGGCCGAATTCAGATGTTGGCCTTTAATTTAGCCAAAGTGAATGGTGGACCTGGGATCCCCTGGGGTGTTTTAATGTGTATAATTATTACCCACATCATTACAGCCATATAGAGGAGGGCAGAGTGGAGCAATTGCTATGCATCAGATTTATACAGTGCCTTACAGTAACCGCAGCAGAATGCATATAGATACGATGTTCTCATAATGCGGGTATTATCAAAACATACATGCCGGCATATTTCACAAATAATTTTGATGTATACATCCTAGAAGAGAGTAGCCAAGATACATGGTTACCTCAGGACAGTGATCAGATGATCAATCACTAGAGTCCAATTTGATAAAACATTATATTCCATGCTTTACGCATGTGGTCTAATCTTCAGTACATTCCCAAGGTCACTGAAGACTGGGCTTATATAGACGGAATAGGGATATCACGGACAAAGTAGCATTTCATAAAAATTTCATAAAAAGCAACTAAATGTCAGCCTTTCATTGATACCAATGGGTGCTTGGGATCGAAATCGGTGTATCCACACGCATTCCTTCTGCAGGATTTTATTGTCCCAGTTCCCACCTCTGGGTGACGGTGGTACGAGCTCCAAGATGGAGAATTTTAGACAAAGAGGGTCCCCCCCATGCACATCATTTATGTGAGAGGCTACTGGAGTAACTTTTTTATTGATGACATCATTGGCATGCTCACAGATTCTTCTGCGTAGCTCCCTTATCGTCTTCCCTATATAGTCTTTAGGGCAAGGACATTGGCAGATGTATATAGCCCCTTTACTACGGCAGCTGCAGAAGTCCCTAATATCAAAAACCTGGCCAGTGGCTGTGCATGTTATAGTTTTAGCCGTAGAGACATATTTGCATGCTTTACAGGATCCGCATTTAAACATGCCTCGGGGTTTACGGTCCAACCAAGTGCCCTCCCTAATGGGGGAAGTGTGGACCAAACGGTCTTTGAGGCTTTTGCCCCGTCTGTAACAGACACTTGGTTTTTCCGTTAGAATACCCGATAGGTCCTGGTCCATCCGCAAAATGGGCCAGTACCTATTCAGTATCCTCATCACCTCCCGATTGGCCGAATCATACGTAGAGACAATGCGAGGTGATTGCACTCTGTCCGTGTCTCTCGGTTTCGGGACCAGTAATGTAGTACGATCCTGTGCCACTGCATGCTTAAAGGCCAGGTTAAGGGATGTCTGCGGATAACCTCTCTCCTTGAACCTTGATTGTAATTTCCTAGCTTCGTCAAAGAATGCATGGTTATCTGAGCAATTCCTCCGTGCACGGAGATATTGCCCCCTTGGTATCCCTCGTTTGAGGGGAGCCGGGTGGTGGCTATCCCAGTGCAGGAGAGAATTGGTGACGGTCGTCTTCCTGAACATGTTGGCAGTGAGCCTGTCACCCTCAATCGTGACACGCACATCCAAAAAGGCAATTGTTTTTGGATCAATCTCGGATGTAAACCGAAGGCCCACATTATTTACATTAATCTCAGTTATGAACCTGCCGAACTCAACCGACCCACCTCTCCAGACCAGAAAGACGTCGTCGATGTACCGTGTCCAGACAACGATATTGTCTGTCCACCACGTGTTCTGGTCTGGAAAGATATGGGTGTCCTCCCACCAGCCCAGAAAGAGGTTGGCATAAGAGGGGGCACAAGGGCTCCCCATTGCCGTCCCCCTGAGCTGGTGGAAGAACCGCCCATTAAATAAAAAATAATTATGGGTCAAGACGAATTTTAGAAGCCTGAGTACGAAGGCACTGTGTTCCCTACAGAATGTCCCCCTGGTTGCCAAAAAATATTCAACAGCATGGAGCCCTTTATCATGTGGTATGGAACTGTAAAGGGACTCCACGTCAATGCTCGCAAGGATATTTTCTTTTCTGGATGTGGCTATTGGCAAATTTTTTCTTGTGTGTACACCTACTAGTAATTATCTAGTGGACCCTTATGGGATCCTTTTAACGCATACCAATAAAGTATTTGTATTTTTAAGGGGTTCTTTATTTAAAATGGAGTGTGGCAAAATGGAAGACTGTTCTGTGGTCAGACGAATCACGATTCGAAGTTCTTTTTGGAAATCTGGGACGCCATGTCATCCGGACCAAAGAGGACAAGGACAACCCAAGTTGTTATCAACGCTCAGTTCAGAAGCCTGCATCTTTGAGTGCGTGTGGCATGGGCAGCTTGCATGTCTGGAAAGGCCCCTTCAATGCAGAAAAATATATTCAGGTTCTAGAACAACATATGCTCCCATCCAGACGTCATCTCTTTCAGGGAAGACCCTGCATTTTTCAACAAGATAATGCCAGACCACATTCTGCATCAATCACAACATCATGGCTGCGTCTGAGAAGGATCCGGGTACTGAAATGGCCAGTCTGCAGTCCAGATCTTTCAACTATAAAGAACATTTGGCGCATCATAAAGAGGAAGGGGCAACAAAGAAGGCCCAAGATGATTGAACAGTTAGAGGCCTGTATTAGACAAGAATGGGAGAGCATTCCTATTTCTAAACTTGAGAAACTGGTCTCCTCGGTCCACAGACGTCTGTTGAGTGTTGTAAGAAGAAGGGGAGATGCCACACAGTGGTGAAAATGGCCTTGTCCTAACTTTTTGGGGATTTGTTGACACCATGAAATTCTGATTCAACATATTTTTCCCTTAAAATGGTACATTTTCTCAGTTTAAACTTTTGTTCCGTGATTTATGTTCTATTCTGAATAAAATATTAAAGGTTGGCACCTCCACATCATTGCATTCAGTTTTTATTCACGATTTGTATAGTGTCCCAACTTTTTTGGAATTCGGTTTGTAGATGTCTACAGAACCTGTTATATTAAACGTTTATACAAGTAGAGCCTCCCTGACAGAGTGGAGAGGGTGTCAGCAGTAGGTTTGTGTTGACATCACTGATTATTTTGCTCTTCCTCTGATCTGACAGAACAATAACCCCCAAAAAGCAGATCCTGTCTGTGGAGCATCTGCTTTCACTCACTCAGCATTTGGTCGGTAATCCATCAGTATTACTAAAGCCCAAAAAAACAGGAGTGGATCCAAAACAGAGATGACACGTGAATGGAATATTTGCATGTCTTCTGTGTTTTGTACCCACTCCTGCTTTTGTCTACCAAATCATAAGCCAATTCTGATGCAAAATAGGATCATGTCATGCAGGCCTTACAGCTGTTACATAGACAGGATCCATTGTGTGTCTCATTTTTCCTGACTTATCAGAAGGGTCAAATAAATGATTATGTCAGCCAGGTCGAAAGGCAAAATAGTGGCCCAGTCATGAAGTGGGGAGGGTGGGAACAGCATGAGAAGTCCACATAGTGGCCCTATGGCATAGTGGTGAGGTGGAAGCAGCATGAGGAGACCACAGAGTGGCACAATGACAGTGTGGAGGTGGCAGCAGCAGCATCAGGGGGCCACAGAGTGCCACCATGACAGAGTGTGGAGGTGGCGGCAGCAGCATCAGGTGGAGGCCACAGGGTGGCACAGTGACAGTGTGGAGGTGGTAGCAGCAGCATCAGGAAGAGGCCACAGGGTGGCACAATGACAGTGTGGAGGTAGCGGCAGCATCAGGAGGCCGAGTGGCACAATGACAGAGTGTGGAGGTTGCAGTGCAGTGACCAGGCAGCAGGGACAATATGTGAGTGTTGGTGGGCCATTGGGGTAGTAGTAGTTTTACTCAGCAGCGCTCCCTGGGTCGGCGTGCAGTGAATGGAAGGACAGCACCAGTTCCTTTGGGGCACACTCTGTTGTCCAGGGACTCCCGCCAGATGGTGGTTGAGGTGACCTTGGTGGAATTGTTTAAGGTGCCGTGGAGGCAGGGTCCCTGGTGTTCATGACGCCAGCACCGTAAGGTGCAAATAGGTGATAAGTTTGCACAATAAGGAGACCAGTTCTCTTTACAAATTCCCAGTACTTTACTGAAGCTGATCCAAAGGTCATCAATGTGCACAAAAGTCATTTACAGCAAGGCAGCCTCTACAATTGCTCAAGTTAGTTCCCAGAAGCTGCATAAGGGGTAGTTATACTCTATAGCAATCAATCCCTTGTTTCTCAAGGCTGTAGGGATGGACTATCTCTGCTGTACTGTATAGTCATATACTTCTGTATCCTCTCTAGGAATACCACTCCTGACAGGTGGCCTTTCTGTCTTTGGTTATGGTGGGCAGAAGGTAGCTTAGAATCTCTCCACCAAATGCAAAGGAGACTTTCCCATCTGTGGGCTGGTACATGGAACTTACTCTGGAGTTAAGATAACACTCCAAAATGGCTGCTGAGGTGCAGCTTTTCCTCAGACATCACTATCTCCTCCTTCTTCTTCTTCTTCTCTCAGAGAGCATGGTCGACTCAGAACTAGGAGGTTTGTTAGAACATCCCCCTCCCTGTGCAACTTTATGGGAACTCGAGCACAAGCACATTTTCATGAAATACAATCAGAATATTAAGCAGTGTATTTCAGGACACTGGAGAAGCAGCAGAATCAGGAGGAGGCCACAGGGTGGCACAATGACAGAGTCTGGAGGTGGCAGCAGGAGGAGGCCACGGGGTGGCACAATGACATTGGGGATGTGGCAGCAGCATCATTAGGAGTCCACAGAGTGGCACAATGACAGAGTGTGGAGGTGGCGGCAGCAGCATCAGGAGGTGGCCACAGGGTGGCACAATGACAGTGTGGAGGTGGCAGCAGCAGCATCAGGAGGCCACAGAGTGCACCATGACAGAGTGTGGATGTGGCGGCAGCAGCAGCATCAGGAGGAGGCCACAGGGTGACACAATGACAGTGTGTAGGTGGCAGCAGCATCTGGAGGCCACAGAGTGGCAAGGTGACATAGTGTGACGGTAGCAGCAGCATCAGGAGACCACAGAGTGGCAAGGTGACATAGTGTAGAGCTGGCGGCAGCATCAGGAGACCACAGAGTGGCAAGGTAATATAGTGTGAAGGTGGAAGCAGCAGCAGCATGAGGAGGCCACAGGGTGGCACAATGACAAAGTGGAGGTAGCAGCAGCATCATGAGGCCACAGAGTGGCAATTTGACATAGTGTTGAGGTAGCGGCAGCATCAGGAGACCACAGAGTGGCAAGGTGACATAGTGTGGAGGTGGCAGCAGCATCTGGAGACCACAGAGTTACAAAGTGACATAGTGTGGAGGTTGCAGCAGCATCAGGAGAGCACAGAGTGGCAAGGTGACATAGTGTGGAGGTGGCAACAGCATCTGGAGACCACAGAGTGGCAAGGTGACATAGTGGAGGTGGAAGGAGCATCAGGAGACCACAGAGTGGCAAGGTGACATAGTGTGGAGGTGGCAGCAGCATCAGGAGACCACAGAGTGACCCGGTGACAGAGTGGGGAGGTGGGTGGCAATACCAGTACCAGCTGAAGATGGTGGGTGAAAGAAGGAGAACTTTGCATCAGATGTGTGGCATCAGCGTGTGGCAGCATCAGAATAGTAGCAGAGGCAGGTAGCCAGAAGAAACCGGTTTCTATTGTCAAAGTGTTGGTGTGGCACTTTGGATGATCTAGTCTAATGCATCAGGCATTGGTGGGTGGAAATCCTGGCTGATCCACGCCTGATTCATCTTGACAAAGGTCAGTCTCTCCACATGTTGGGTGGATAGGCAAGTTCTTCTTGGCCCCCGCCGCACTAAACACTCACTCTGATGCCACACTACTGGTCGGGCAGGACAGCTTTTCCAGGGCAAAACTATGCCAGTTGCGGCCACAAATCCAGTTTGGCTGCCCAGTAGTTTAGCGGATCTTCAATGTGGGGTGGCAGGGTGCTGTCCCAGTATGCCACCACCTGCTGGTTCAGGTCCTGCTCCAGGTCTAGCTGCTGCTGCTGCTGGTGAGTAGTTTCTTCACTAGGCAGGTGAAGAAAGCTGCTCATCAGCGACTATAGACTCAAGATGCTGCAGATGGATCTGGAACTGCTCCTACCCCCCCCCCCCCCTGCCACAGCAGCCATAGCAGAGGAATGTGAGCACAGAGGGCCCCCCGGTCACACCTGCGAGAGGATGGACGATGGCGCAGATAGGCAACAGCCAACTGACTACATAGGATGTCTCTATAGTAGTTCAGTTTGTTCTTTCTCTCAGTGGGTGTAAGAAAAGACCCCCATTTTGGAACGGTAGCGAGGGTCCAATAAGGTCACTACGCAAGCAAGTGAGCATGCATCAGGCCATTTGTGCAAGTGACTCGGAGGGACTCCCTGCCTCCATCTCCACTGCATACTGCCACGGTGTGTCTGGGTCCTTTGCCTCGTCTTCCTCATCGCCCTGTAGCTCCTCTGACTGCTCCTGCTCCTCCCCTCCTGTCACCTGTGTAGAAGACCCACCCATTTCGCTACACATTGATTTTTCTCCAATTACCTCCTCCTCCTCCAGTTCAGCCGCCACAAGTCTCATGTGGCTGTGAGATCTAGGCGCCACGTCTCCAGTCCCCTGACCAGCCATTGTTACCAGCAACTGTTCCAGGACATAAAGCAGTGGAATGATGTTGTTCATCCCGTAGTCCTGGCAACTGACAAATTTCATGTAGTATGCTGTAGGGCACTGTAAATTCGCCCTGCAGTGGAGGCTGAGGACACAGTGGAGGATGAAGAGGAAGAGGTGGACATTGTTGCAGAATGTGAAGGCAGGAGCGGCGTCACCTGGCCAAGTTGCTGGTGTGGCTGTGCAGGAACCACATTCACCCAGTGGGCTGTAAAGGACATGTATTGTCCCTGACCATAGTTACAGCTCCACACGTCGGCGCTGCCATGCACTTTGGCAGAAACCGATAGGCTCAAGAACTGGCCCACCTTCTGTTCTACATACATGTGCAGGGCTGGTATTGCCTTTTTGGCAAAGAAATGACGGCTTGGGACTCTCCACTTCGGCTAGGCACAAGCCATCAGTTCTCTATAAGGTGCAGAGTCCACCACTTGGAAAGGGAGGGAATGCAGCACCAGCAACTTGGCCAGGAGCACATTCAGCTTCTGCGCCGTTGGATGAGTGCACGCATACTGTTGTCTCTTGGCAATCGCTTCGGTGATCGATTGCTGATGGAATGACTGACGAGCAGTAGGAGGAGGAGCAGGAGCATCAGGACCAGCAGATGATGGGACGGACAGAAATCTCTCTTCGGCTGAGGTGGTGGACCCTTTTGAGCACTAAAATGGCTGTAAAAATGTCATGGAAAGGGCTAGAGGGCTGCAAATGGCATGAAAATGTGGTTAATAGCATGGCAAGTGCTCTGCAAACAAATATGGATACGGAAATGACTTTAAATAACATAAAATACATAAAAATATAAATTTATAATCTTGATCTAGGAGGACGAGGTCCAGTAGGAGGTTGAGGAGGCGGTGGATGTGGCTGTGGAGGAGGAGGAGAAGGTAGCCTACACTGCTTTTTGGTTTTAAATGTATTTTTATTTTTTTAAATTAGGGTAAACATTGGGAAATATAACCTGTGATAACCCCCTCCAGTTGTGCTAAACACACGTTCAGACAATACACTGGCTGCAGGGCAGGCCAGCACCTCCAAGGCAAAAAAGGCAAGCTCAGGCCATGTGCCCAATTTGGAGACCCAGAAGTTGTAGGGGGCAGACCCATCAGTCAGTTTGTGTAGGCGTGTGCACACATACTGCCCCACCATGTCGCACGTCCCCGTGATGTTCACGATCCAATTGGATATCTGCTCTATCAACTTTCGATGTTCTTTTCTGCGCCTACCATGTTGATCACGGTTAGCGGCAAATCAGGGTTCCACGCCGGAGAGGGAGTGTGAGAAAGAGAGACCACATCCAAGGGAGATCAAAATATGAAATTTAATTGTGATCGAGCGGAAAAGTGCGACAAATTATTAAAGCAGAAGAATTGAAGGAAAGAAGGGCGCGCTCGGCAATTACCCACTCCCGACTCGGGGAAGTAGTGACGATAAATAACAATACAGGACTCTTAAGATGCCCTGTTATTGGAATGATTAATAAAAAATAATAGGGAATGTTACTGGGGTATTTTGGATTTGGAAACGTTAGACAGGAGAGGCCCTGCTGCCGCTTTGTTGACTCTAGATAACTTCTGCCTGATCGCACGTCCCTTTGACGTCCACCATCCATTTGGATATCTTCTTCTCTATCAACTTTCGATGTTCTTTTCTGAGCCTACCATGTTGATCACGGTTATTGGCGAATCAGGGTTCCACGCCGGAGAGGGAGCGTGAGAAAGGGATACCACATCCAAGGGAGGAGCTGAAATGTTGGACAAGTTATTAAAGCAGAAGGATCGAATGAAAGGGCCAATTAAAGACGAATTTTACTAATTTAATTCCCTGTGACCTATGCAGAGCAGGGGTTTTTCATCGCCAGAAATGGGTTAATGTCACCCATCAATGGAACAGATGATTTTTTTTAAATTTCGGTCCCTGTCACCTATGCAGAGCAGGGGTTTATTCACGTCAAAAATGGTAAAATGTCACCCAAGAATATAACAGAAAAAATTGTAAAATTTAATAACCTACTAGGTAGAGCAGGGGTCTATCACAGATAAAAATTTGTGAATGTCACCCAAATATGTAACAGACAAATTAATGATTTTTTTTTACCTGTCTACTAGGTATAGCAGTGGTATATCACACCCAAAAATTGGTGAATTACACCCGAATATGTAACAGACAAATTAGTGTAACGTTACCTGTCTACTAGGTAGAGCAGGGGTATATCACACCCAAAAATTGGTGAATTTCACCTGAAAATGTAACAGACAAATTAGTGAAATGTTTTTACCTGTTTACTAGGTACAGCCAGGGTATATCACACCCAGAAATTGGTGAATTTCACCCGAATATGAAACAGACAAATTAATTTTTTTTTTTTACCTGTCTACTAGGTATAGCAGTGGTATATCACACCTAAAAATTGGTGAATTTCACCCAAATATGTAACAGACAAATTACTGAAATGTTACCTGTCTACTAGGTAGAGCAGGGGTATATCACACCCAAAAATTGGTGGATTTTACCCGAAAATGTAACAGACAAATTAGTGAAATGTTTTTACCTGTCTACTAGGTACAGCCGGGGTATATCACACCGAAAAATTGGTGAATTTCACCCGAATATGTAACTGACAAATTAATGATTTTTTTTTACCTGCCTAATAGGTATAGAAGTGGTATATCACACCCAAAAAGTAGTGAATTTCACCCGCAAATGTAACAGACAAATTAGTGAAATGTTTTTACCTGTCTACTAGGTACAGCCAGGGTATATCACACCCAAAAAGTGGTGAATTTCACCCGAAAATGTAACAGACAAATTAGTGAAATGACTTAAAATAAAATACGTACAAATAAAAAAAAAAAAAACTTGATTTATGAGGTGGAGTTCCATATGGACTAGGAGTTTGAGGAGGCGGTGGACGTAGAGGTGTAGGTGGAAGCGGCAGGGGAGGAGGAGGACAAAGGTTTTAATTTTTTTATTTTATTAGGGTACACTCAAAAAGAGTGTGAAATATCCAAAATGCAGTATAACAATGGCTGGTTAAGGCCGGTATACGTCTATTCCGCACAAGGTATGGACAAGTCCTGTGGGATCCATGCCTGGTTCATTTTAATGAACGTGAGCTTGTCCACATTGGCTGTGGACAGGCGGCTGCGCTTGTCTGTGATGACGCCCTCTGCCGTGCTAAACACACGTTCAGATAATACACCGGCTGCAGGGCAGGCCAGCACCTCCAAGGCGTAAAGGGCAAGCTCAGGCCATGTGCCCAATTTGGAGACCCAGAAGTTGAAGGGGGCAGACCTGTCATTTAGTACGTGTAGGCGTGTGCACACATACTGCTCCACCATGTTGCTGAAATGCTGCCTCCTGCTAAGACGTTCCATATCAGCTGGTGGTGCTGGTTGTTGTGGCGTGCGGACAAATCTTTTCCACATTTCGGACATGCTAACCCTGCCTTCTGAGGTGCTGGCGGTGCTCCAGCTGCGTTGGCGACCTCTTCCTCTGCCTTCGCCTTGTGCTTCCACTGTGCAACGAAAAGCTGTCCTCTGTGGGAGGTGTATTGTCTGTGTCCTCTGTTTCCCCCCAGCCACGCACCAGTGATGGCCATGAGCTGGTTTGGGTGCCACCCTGCTGTGAACACGGTTCCTCCTCCTCCTCATCCTCCACCTCGTCATCCTCCAGAAATGTGCTCTGGCTGGATAATTGTGTACCTGGCTTTTGTGGGTGCAGGAACCCACCCTCAGATCCACTTGTGAATGACTGGCCGGAAACCCTTGTAAATGATCCCTCTTCCTCCTCCTCCTGTGCCACATCCTCTTCCATCATCGCCAGCAGCGTTTTTTCAAGGAGGCATAGAAGTGGGATAGTAACGCTGAGAATGGCGTTATCGGCACTGGCCATGTTGGTGGAGTACTCGAAACAGCGCAACAAGGAACACAGGTCTCGCATGGAGGCCCAGTCATTGGTGGTGAAGTGGTGCTGTTCCGCAGAGCGACTCACCCGTGTGTGTTGCAGCTGAAACACCACTATCGCCTGCTGCTGCTCGCACAGTCTGCCCAGCATGTGCAATGTGGAGTTCCAACTTGTGTGCACGTCGCAGATGAGGCAGGGAGCGGGAAGGCCGAAGTTACGCTGCAGCACTGACATGCGAGCAGCAGCAGGGTGAGAATGCCGAAAGCGCGCACAGACGGCCCGCACTTTATGCAGCAGCTCTGACACATCAGGGTAATTTTTAAGGAATCTCTGCACCACCAAATTCAGCACATGCGCCAGGCAAAGGATGTGCGTCAAACCGGCTAGTCCCAGAGCGGCTACGAGATTTCGCCCATTATCGCATACCACCAGGCCGGGCTTGAGGCTCACTGGCACAAACCACTCATCGGTCTGTTGTTCAAGGCCTGTCCACAGCTCCTGCGCGGTGTGGGGTTTGTCCCCCAAACAGATAAGTTTTAAAACTGCCTGCTGTCGTTTACCCCTGGCTGTGCTGAAGTTGGTGGTGAAGGTGTTACGCCGACCGGATGAGGAGCTGGTAGAGGATGAGGAAGCGGAGTAGGAGGATGAAACAACAGGAGGCAAACTGAAGCGCTCTGCAATCCTCAGTGGTGGAAGGACATGCGCCAAACTGCTATCCGCCTCATGCCCAGCCGCCACTGCATTTACCCAGTGTGCTGTTATGGAGATATAACGTCTCTGACCGTGCTTACTGGTCCACGTATCCGTAGTTAGGTGGACCTTGCCACAGATGGCGTTGCGCAGTGCACACCTGATTTTGTCCCCTGCTTGGTTGTGCAGGGAAGGGATGGTACGCCTGGAAAAGTAGTGGCGGCTGGGCACAAAGTACTGTGGGACAGCCACCGCCATAAGGCTTTTAAAACTCTCCGTCTCCACCAGACGGAATGACAGCATTTCGAAGGCCAGTAATTTTGAAATGCTGGCATTCAGGGCCAGGGATCGCGGGTGGGTAGGGGGGTACTTCCTCTTCCGCTCCAGTGTTTGGGAGATGGAGAGCTGAACGCTTCCGTGGGACATTGTGGAGATGCTTGGTGACCCAAGTGGTGGTGTTGCTGGCAGATCCTCTGTTTGCGGGGTGGCAGGTGGTAATAATTCATGAAGCAGCCGCCGGAAGTAGAAGCACTGTGCGCAGTGAGCCGGCTGCTGCTTCATGAATTATTATCACAGGGATCGCAGGTCAGTGAATGTAACGGAGCATTAGATTGCATAGAAAGGGGGAATATAAATGTAATTTTAACTCCTAAGACTCCTGTGCCCAGCCTTCTGTCTCCCAGGGAAGCACGAGGCAGAAGCACAGCGTCTGGACAGCCCGTCTTTTCTAATCGGAGACGGATGGCCCTTAGCAACGCTCTTTTGAAGAATGCTGCTAAGGGCCATTTCAGCCCCAGTTTTCTACCAAAAATAAACGTTTTGGCTAAATAAAGTCTATTGCAAAATTGTTACCTATCACTTGCCCTACACTTTAGCAAAAAAAATATATATATATGACAGTTATCTTTTAAGTATTTTGCCCAAAAAGGGTGTTTTTTTTTAATAACAGAATATGACAGCAGTATATAACACTTGAATTTCACACGTACAGATGCAGACAAGGCCGCAAATTAAGTATTTTGTCCAAAATGGGTGTTTTTTTAATACCAGAATAGCACAGCAGTATCTAAAGCGTGTATCTGACACTGACATATGCAGACAAGGCCGCAAATTAAGTCATTTGCCCAAAATGGGTGTTTTTTAAAACCCAGGAAATTATTGAAGTATTTCAAGCTTGTTTTAACAATAACAGATGCAGCAAAGGCTGCAATATTAAGTATTTTGCCCAAAAAGGGTGTTTTTTTAATAACAGAATATGACAGCAGTATATAACGCTTGAATTTCACACGTACAGATGCAGACAGGGCCGCAAATTAAGTATTTTGCCCAAAAAGTGTGTTTTTTAAAACCCAGAAAATTATAGCTGTATTTCTAGCTTAAATTGCACACTGACTAATGCGGCAAAAGCCCCATATGGAGGGTATTGCCAAAAATGGGTGTTTTTTAAAACCCAGAAAATTATTGAAGTATTTCAAGCTTGGATTTGAATGTCACAAAAGCACATATGCAGTGCTGGTGCACTGAGCTTGCATAAAATGGCCACCGCCGCCCACCTAACTGTCGGATAAAAGTTTTTTTTCTCTGTCACTAGGCTTAGGGCAGGGTAAAAAGATTGTGCACTGCACCCACAAAACTAAATCTAGGTAGATTGCTGAGTTAACAAGCACTTCTGATTAAAGATTCTTTCCTATTCTCTCCCTCACAGCAGCAGCATCCTCTTCCCACACTAGTAACAGCAGAGTGACGTGCAGCGCTACGTGACTCCAGTTTATATAGCGGCTGGGTCACATGCTGCACTGGCCAATTACAGCCATGCCATTAGTAGGCATGGCTGTGATGGGCTCCAAGGGCACAGAGTTAAACGCTTGTTGATTGGCTGCTCTGCAGCCTTTCAAAAAGCGCCATAAAATAGCCGAACACTGAACCCGAACCCAAACTTTTACTGAAATGTTCGGGATCGGGTCCGGGGTCTAAAAATCCTAAAGTTCGGTACGAACCTGAACTTTACAGTTCGGGTTCGCTCAACCCTAATAGTGATCAATAATTAATCTTGTGAAGGTAGAGTTTTTGGGTAGAAATGCTGGATGCTTCACTCTGCTAGGTAACAACGCATTTTCCAGTCTCCCTCCCACCTTCAGTATACCATCCTGCAGGATAAGATTAAGCTTGTAAAATGGGTGGTTGTGTGGAAGCCTTTTAGGTTCTTGACTAAGTCTCTTCAACTCTAGTCTTCACTGTAGAATCTCTGTTGAATGAGTCTTATGACTGTTTCTTCAGCTTTCATTCTTTCTTCTACATTCAACAATTCCCTCTTTCTGAGTCCCTTTGCCAAACGTTGAATTCAAGCTACTACATTTATGACTGTATTCCATTTTGAACATCTGGCTAGTCTTTCAAGTATGTCATCTTGACACATGGCAGCAGTGCTCAATGTTTGTACAACTTTTACTTCTGGATCACCCATAGACAATTAATTCTGTGTAACCTTTACTGGGCATGATTTCCTTTTCCCAAAGGAACTCTGGACCGGTAAACCAGTTTGAATTTTTCAAATCTGTTACATTCAGGCCTCTTGAAGCATGATCTGCTGGGTTATGCTTTGTGTCAATGTGATGCCAATGTTCTGGATTTGTTATTTCCAGAATTTTCTCAGCTCTGTTGGCGACAAACATATGGAATCCTCGAGCTTTGTTGTTTATGTATCCTAGGACAACTTGTGAGTCTGTCCAAAAATATTCTTCATCTATTTTCAATTCCAATTCTTCTCTCAGAAACTTGCTTACTGATGCTGAAACGACAGCTGCTGTCAGTTCAAGTCTTGGTATTGTCTGAATACTGGTAGGTGCAATTCTGGCCTTCCCCATAATCAGGCCACAGTGTATCTTTTCTTCTCCTATTACTCTGATGTAGGAGCACTGACCATAACCATAACTACTGGCATCTGAAAAGTGATGAAGTTCTATTTTCTTGTACTTTCCGAAATCATGAGGTACAAAACATCTGGGTATCCAAATTTCTCTCAAGTTCTGCAAGTCTCTTATCCAACTCTCCCACCTTGGCCTCAAATATTCAAGTATGGGCTCATCCCATCCCAACTTCTGTCTGCATAATTCTTGCAGAATTTCTTTTGCTCTGAGGATTACTGGGGCCAAGAATCTCAATGGATCAAATATAGAAGCCAATTGCGGAAAGAATGGTTCGTCTAGTTGCAACTTTCTCTTCAATAGATACTTATAAAAAGGACTTGTCGTTCTCTACATTCCATCCCAATCCAAGTATGTTCTGAACTGAAAGATGATCATAATTGAGATCTACATTCTTCATTGTTGCTGCACGTTCAGAGTCACTGATGGATTCCAGTACCTCTCTGTTGTTTGAGATGAATTTGTAAAGGCACAGGTTTCCTCTTGCGCATAACTCTTGGCTTTCTTTCACTTGTTTTATTGCAGATTCTGTGGACCCTAGACTTATAAGACCATCATCTACATAAAAGTTTTTCTTCAGAAAATTTGCTGCTGATGGGCAACCTTTTTCATTCTGATTAGCTAGGTACTTCATACCAAAATTGGCGCAACCTAGAGATGATGCTGCTCCAAACAAGTGTACTTTCATTCTGTATTCTGCTGGCTCTGTATCTGTATCTCCATTCTCCCACCATAGAAACCTCAGGAAGGCTCTATCTTCATTTTTCACATGAAACTGGTGGAACATCTTTTCAACGTCACACATGACCGCTACGGGATACTTTCTTAATCTACAGAGTACTCCAGGCAGAGCGTTTGTAAGATCTGGTCCTTTTAGTAGATGATCATTCAATGCAACACCATTGTACTTTGCTGATCAATTAAATACTACTCTAATCGTATCTTGTTTCTTTGAGTGGTAAACACCTTGATGTGGGATGTACCACACTTCTCCTTCTTTAGGCTGATTATTAACTTTCTCTGCATGTCCTTCTTCAAGGATGCCTTTCATGAATTTCAAATAATCCTGCTTGAATTTGTGATCTCTTCCCATCTTTTTCTTCAAACATTTCAATCTTGCTAGGGCACTCTCAGTCCTTTGACCCTTTGACTGTTCACTAATGTGACTCTCCCTGTCATTGTGGTGAGTTTGAGCGTCACTGGTTCTGTTGCCACTTGTAATTTCTTGCAGATTTCTTGATCAATGAAGGTGATATCACTCTTGGCATCCAGTAGCGCATAGGCGTATACCTTCTTGTTCCTCCTTTTAGGATTTAATATGCACACTGGTACAACCATTGATGTGCCATTGCTTTCTCCTTCCCTCACTCTGAAAGAGAATACTGGTACTTTCTTTCCTTCCTCAGTATCCTTAAGTATTGAGGATTTATCTTTCTTTGGTCGTTCTTCATGTAGTGGTGTAGTATGGCGTCCTTTGCAAACGCTGCATGTGGCCTTTTACTTACACTCCTTAGTAACATGGCCTTTTCTTAGACATCCAAAACACAGTTGGTTATCCAGTACATATTTTTTCTTTTCATCTGGGGACCTCTCCTTCAATTGTTGGCACTTGTGTATGGAGTGGTTCTCTCCACACAATATACATTTAAAGGTAGTCTGAAGATTTGTCGGTACTCTCTTTCTACTGATCCCAGTAGTGACTTTGGACTTCCTCTCGTAGGTATCTGGAACTTTAGCTGCTGCGTTGGTTGCAAAGCTAGTTGCTCTTGCGCGTCTTATATCTCTCACAGGCCTTTCTTTTTAAGGATTTTAAGACATAAGATGCTGTTACTGGATCACATGCTATCCGTGCTTCCTTATTGATGAACTCAGAGAACTCTTCAAAACTTGGGAAGTCCTTACCAAGATCTTACTGTTCAGTCACATAGCAATTCCATCTAGAAGCCACTTCTTCAGGTAGCTTAGTTAGCATCCTGTGGTTTTCTAGATAATTGTTCAGTACTTCTATTCCTCGTACATGTGGGATGGCATTGCTGCATGCTTGCAGGAAGTCACCATACTTTTGGAGTTTGAAGTGTTCTTTAGGACCTATTGTAGGTCAGTTATTCAGTTTCTCTCTAAAGGCTCTTTGTACTAAGAAAGGATGACCATATCTTGCATTCAATTTTTCCCAAGCTTGCTTGTAGGCTTCTTCGTCTTTTCTATAGAAGTTACCTTCAAGAACTTCCTTGGCTTCTCCACCAACATATCTCTGAAGGTAGACTGGACTGAAGCAATGATGCTCAATGATCATCTCAAAACTTGCCTTCCACTTCAGTACGTCTCCTGAAAATACAGTAGGTTCCAGAACTGGAAGTCTACCTAGGACTGTTCTCTGTGGTCTTGCTGGGACAATGGTTGTAACATTCTCCTGAGCATTCCCATGGCATCTAGGAATTTAATCATCCGGTTCTATTTTCTCACTTACTTCTGAATTAGGTGAGTCCCTTTCTTCATCTTTTCCGTTAGAGATAGAGGGTAAATCCACACACCTTTTTCCTAACACTGGACTAGGCCTCTCTTTGTCTTTCTGAGCAGGGATGGAAGAATAATGACTTATAAGTGCTGGAGATTTCCTTCCATTCTCCTGGGAGTATGTAGGAAAGAAGGAGTCTGCTTCTTCACTTAGTACAGATTTGAACCTATGACTACTCTGATTCATATCCTCTTTGTTTACTCTAAGTATGGCTTCTATGATCTTAACTTCTTTTTGCCTTTCCAGACTTTTCAATTCAGCTTCCATTTGATGGCGCTGTGCCTCCATTTCATATTCATCTGATGGCGCTGTGCTTTAATTTCAGCTTCCATATGATGGCGTTGTGTATCCTTTTCAGCTTCCATCTGATGGCATTGTGTATCCTTTTCAGCTTCCATTTCAGCTATCAGTTGGCGCTGCGCCTCGATGGCAGCTTCCATTTCAATTTCTGCTCTCTTGACAGCAAGTTGTTCAGCTAATTTGTTTCTTTTGCCTGAAGTATTTGAGGACTCTGATATATGTGTGGCACTTCTGCTAGCGAAGGAAGTCACACTTAAGATTGTGGTACCACCTAAGGACCTAGCATAGTCTCTCATAAAAAGCTCATTCATTCTACTTCTTGCTTTAACTTCATCATAGTTTTCTGCAGATGATAGTTCTCTCATGAGCTTTACCAAATCTTTAGTGAACACAGTACATGTGTCCATGTTCCTTACAATATCCTGGGAAGCTGTCGTAAATGACTGCAGGTTGACACATGCTGCCATAAGCTCTGATTCAGATTCTTTTACCGTCTCTACCATATCACTCAAGTTCCCTTTTATACTTTCTTGCTTTAGATTTTTAAGAATGTCTTTAATGTATAATTTCCATTTATCATTTATTGTGGCAAACTTTTTTCCTTTCAGTGCTGCTTCTTGCTCCAAATTTTCCAGCCTCTTTGGGGTCGGTTTTCTGGCACGTGATGAAAGTCTTAGTTCATCTGTTCGGGCTATATTTGTTTGAGGCTAGACTAAGGCTGCATCAGACTCTTCTACCTCAGACAGGTTCCCTTGCTCTTCCCCCTCTACTCTATCTATCTTTGCATCCTCTAACAGTGGCATGGTGATATTAGGTTCAGACATTTTACTTTAAATGCAATACTGACAATCAATATGAATATTAAGAGTCCTTTCACTGTAAATGCAATACTGACAAATGCAGAAATAAATGACTGTCACTTTAAATACAACAGCGATAAATGCAGGCAATAAATGACTTTCACTTTAAATGCTTTAGAGTCCGTGTAATACAAACTGTCCTTTGTTTTTATTTAAAGTCTCTTATTTCTGAACACTAAAAATATCTCTTTATGACAAAGCCTATATACAATGATAAGTAATAAAAGGAAAGCTCTGACCTTATTCTGAAGAGTAGGAACAAATGTCAATCTTAAGGGAGACGTGTCTTTTTTTGATATGATGCGATGCTTGCGCTGACTTACGATGCTCTGTGATGACTTGCGATTCTCTGTGCAGACTTGCGATGCTTTGTGCTGACTTGCGATGCGCTGGCTTGGATATGCTGCTGCAGGCTTTGGGCCTAGTGGGGGGAAACTAGCTGGCTGCAGTACATGGTCTCTCCATGGATAGCAGTGCAGGCACTCTAGCTCTGGACTTTGCCTTCCCACCATGCTTTTTTTTCTCTCTCTACGGATCGCAGGAGGGTTGGCGCTATTTCTCTGACTATTTTGCCTTTGCCAATCTGCCACTTTAAGAGTCGGCTGCAGTTTGACTAATGCACACGTTCTATGGCCTTTATGGTAGCTCCGCTGAGATGTCTTTGCTTTCTCACTCAGGGAACAGTTGCTGTGCGGCGGTATATGCTAGTGCTCCGCTGCTCTAATGCGCTCTTTACTGTGCAAGTTGAGGAGCGCTATCGCTTCGCCCTCTGAGGGCAATAGTTCCACTGTGGCAGGAGCAGCACCATGAAGTGCCTTTTGCGCTGTGGTATTAGAAGAATTTTGATATCTCTGACTTTTAGTCTAACTAGACTGTCTGTTACTCTGTAATTCCTCTAGCGCCGTTCTATGGAAACAGTAGGTTTAAAGAGCACACCAAATGCTTGAAATAACTTCTTTATTAACTTCAACTTTTCTTCATATATAACACTGCTGCCTCCGCAGCAGATAGTCCATGTACATAACATGTGTTGAAAAGCTATCACAAAATGGCGGTATGATTAAGATGGTGGTTCAACTGTTCAATCTTGTCATTCAACATAAAATGGTGGACATATTTCTCTCTTGAGTATCTGTACTCTCACTTTAACCACCTCCCGTCCGCCCATAGACTATAAACGTCCGGGAGGTGGTTCTCTATTTCTGAACGGATGTTCCAGAACATCCGTTCAGAAAGTGCAGCTGCACGCTAATCGTGCAGCTGCTGATCGGGTTGCCCGCTGTCAGTGACAGCAGGGCAACCCAGAGAGAAGGCAGGGACAGTGCCCAGGTGTCCCTGCCTTCTGGATCGCTGCATACACAGCGCTCTCCGAGTGCTGTGTATGCAGAGCAGGATGCGCTATGCGCTTCCTGTTCTGGCCCGGCGGTCATGTGACCGCCGTGACCGGAGAGTGCAGGAGCTGTGTGAGGTCTTTCACAGACCTCGATCAGCCCTGCTCTGAGGCTGTACAGCGCAGAATTATGCTGTACAGCCTCTCTGGGGGGTGCATTTCTTCTGTAACTGGGGCTACTATGTCAGCCCCAGTTACAGGAGAAATCAGCAGTGAAAAAAAAAAGAAAAAGTGAAGTACGGTAAATGTCCCCCAGAGGTCTTGTATGACCTTATGGGGGATGAAAAGTGTAAAATAAAAAATAAAAAATTAAAGGGTTGAAAAAAAAAATTCCCCAAGTAAGAAATAAAAAAAAAATAGAAAAATAGAAAAAATAAAATAAAATAGACATATTTGGTATTGCCGCGTCTGTAAAAACCAGCTCTATAAAAATATCCCATGACCTAACCCCTTGGGTGAACACCGTAAAAAAAAAAAAAAAAACTGTGTCAAAACAAGCAATTTTTGTCACCTTACATCACAAAAGGTGCAACACCAAGTGATCAAAAACGCGTATGTCCCACAAAATGGTACCAATAAAACCGTCACCTCATCCCGCAAAAAATGAGCCCCTACATAAGAAAATCTCTCAAAAAATAAAAAAAACTATAGCTCTCAGAACATGGACACATTAAAACATAATTTTTTTGTTTCAAAAATGCTATTACTGTGTAAAACTTTAATAAATAAGAAAAAGTATAAATATTAGGTATCGCCACGTCCGTAACAATCTGCTCTATAAAAATGTCACTTGATTGAACCCCTCAGGTGAACGCTGTAAAAATAAATAAATAGAAACTGTGCTAAAACAACCAATTTTTTGGTCACCTTGCCCCATAAAGTGTTATAATGAATGATCAAAAAATCATATGTACCCAAAAATAGTAGCAATTAAACTGGCACCTTATCCCCTAGTTTCCAAAATGGGATCACTTCTTGGGAGTTTCTACTGTAAGGGTGCATCAGGGGGCTTCAAATGGGACATGGCATCTAAAAATCATGTGGAGTTCCTTTTCTTCTGTGCCCTGCCGTGTGCCCATACAGCAGTTTATGACCACATGTGGGGTGTTTCTGTAAACCGCAGAATCTGGGTAATAAATATTGAGTTTTGTTTGGCTGTTAACCATCGATGTGTTAAAGAAAAAAATGGAAAATCTGCCAAAAAAGTGAAATTTAAAAATTTGATCCCCATTTTCCTTTAATTCTTGTGGAACGCCTAAAGGGTTAACAAAGTTTGTAAAATCGGTTTTGAATACCTTGAGGGGTGTAGTTTCTACAATGGGGTCATTTATGGGGTATCCACTATGTAGGCCCCACAAAGTGACTTCAGACCTGAACTGGTCCTTAAAAAGTGGGTTTTGGCAATTTTCTTAAAAATTTGAAGAATTGCTTCTAAACTTCTAAGCCTTCTAACGTCCTAAAAAAATAAAATGACATTTCCAAAATGATGCCAACATAAAGTAGACATATGGGGAATGTTAAGTAATAAATATTTTATGAGGTATCACTTTCTGTTTTAAAAGCAGAGAAATTGAAATTTAGAAAATTGCGAATTTTTCAAAATTTTTGGTAAATTTGGGATTTTTTCATAAATAAAGGTGAAATATTTTGACTCAAATTTATGACTGTCATGAAGTACAATGTGTCACGAGAAAACAATCTCTGAATGACTTGGATAAGTAAAGGCGTTCCAAAGTTATTACCACATAAAGTGAGATATGTCAGTTTTGCAAAATTAGGCCTGGTCAGGAAGGGGGCAAATGGCCCAGATGGCAAGTGGTTAAGTTATTTAAGCACTTTATGATCTCTCTGAGAGGTATAATTGAGGTCTAACTAATAGTTCACTTGCTGAATTTGGTTGCAATTTGCAGTATGCAGTTGGCAGTAACTATTTGCAGATTGGTTGAGTATGATCTGGTATAGTTGTATGCAATTTGGATTGCAATATGAAATTTGAATTTGGATTGTGAACTTTGTAGTTTGCAATTGGATGCAATTTGCAATTGTAGTCTTGCAATTTGTAGCTTGCAATTTGTATTTGCAATTGTATTTATTTTTTTTTTTTAATCAGATAGTTTTTATTAACAATATTCCACAGAATAAAGAATGAATCAGTTCATCTGTTCATTAAGCGCATGAAAAGGATATAATATTCTCGATACAATAATAAAGGTGAACAGTGACCTCCATTAGAGTGTGTTATGGTCAATTGTACAAGGCATATACTTTTTCACTTTTAAATAATGAACAAAAAATTGGAGGTGGGACTAATAAAAGTCCTTCTTACTCAAGGTCTGATGAGAAATCAATCCAAGTAGCGGTAATCATTTCCCCGACACAAGCTTGGTTCACCAGGGGACAGAAAACGATGTGGGCAAAAAGATAATACAATCGCCCTTGCTGCATAGGAGCACCCTTGGATGAGGGGTGCAAAGGACGCAAGGCCTGGATATGGGCAATATGGATGTAAGGTGTCCGTGTACACGTCAGATCTGGCGCCCTAAATCGGCCCCTCCCCTAACTTCCTGTTTAGGATACAAACATTATAACACAGGAGATGTTAGCTTAGTCTCTAAATGCTGCAGCCTCCCTGTAGAGAGGTGCTACTAGACGCCTTGAAAGCCAGCAGCCATGTTTTTCTAATCCTGTGTAACCCCTTTATCTCATGTCAATGATAATTTTGATGATTTTATTTCATGCCCGTCTTGAAACATGTTGCCTAGAAAAATTGCAATTTTTTCAATGTTATTTCCTTTAAGGCATCAATGTAAAATACGTACAATGGGACTGTTCTAAATTTGTAGCCATTATCCCTAATCCTTCGTCCTCTCTTTAGAATGGGGATGCCTCCTTTAAGCTCTTTATATCGTCCTAAACCTCTTAATAAGGATTTATTTTAATGTCTGTTACATTACTATAAATCTATCTGCCGAAATCCCGGAAAACAGTGAGAAATAACACAGGTTCACCGCGCGGCTGTCACTCGCCCCGCAGTGTACTAATTACATCCAGGGTTCCTTAATCCCAGCGTTTCTAACATGTAAAGAACCGGCGTTGCTAGTAATAATCACTTATGTGATGAGTCTCCGAAATGCGTCAGCTCCTCTCTGAATGAGAAAAAAAAGGCTTTATTCTGTTGATTGGATTGTGTTTTCTGGCGGGGGTTTTTATGCCGGTGCCCTGAATATTGCTCCTCCGGTGGTTTAAGCTGACATCTGGTATGACAGTCTGCAGCACAACTTAAAGCCCCGTACGATATAGAATGCTTGCGATGAGAAATTAATAAGATTCCCTTTAAAGAATGAAGTGGACGAGAGACTCTGGTAAATAATTCATCGCGTGGTATCTAAAGTACCGCGCTGTCAGACTCAATGTATCACCATACTTTTTGTTTAATGTGCAGCAAAAGAAAATGTCCATTATGTTACTGAGGTCGGCAAAGTTACTGAGTTACTGAGGTCGGCAAAGTTTTAAGTTGAGAGCGGGTTAAAGGGGTTATCACCTGTTACGATCTCACCTGATAAGGTGGATCCATGAAGCTTCCTATCTGGTGGAGGTAATCTTGTACTGGCATGGACAGGCCGCGCCGGGGTAGCTGTCCCATGTCGTCATGGTTTGAATGCAGTGTGTGTTATTGCTGTCTGTTTGCTGTTGAAGTTTGTCCCTGATAATTCCCTGTAGCCAGGCTCTGATATAATATAGGCCATTCCTTCTTCCCGTGCCTGGCTGCCATTTTACCTGTATGCTGTTACTGTGAACATGTACCGCAAGGCCATGAGGAGCGTAGTTTAAAGAAGCACTCCCACAAATATGTTTATTCTCTGACCTGTTAGAAAAGTATATGATGTAATCTGTAGTGAAGGTAATCTTCTCACCAGTGACTGTATTTGTGAGTTATAACCTCCCTTCTGATCCTCAGCTGTGTCATGTGACGAACACTCTGATCACAGGACAGGAAGTCTATTCATTCCTATGAGACTGACATTGAGGCTCCCATAGCAATAAATAGAGAAACTGACTTCCTGTCCACACACTGTGTGTTTTTGGAAAGTCTGAATGCAGGTCACATGACACAGTTGAGGATCAGAAGGGAGGTTATAATTCACAAATACAGTCACTGGTAAGAAAATTACATTCATGTACCTTTCTAGCATGTCAAAGAATAAAAAAAAATTGTGGGAGTGCTACTTTAAGACAGGCATAGTAGTGGCTGTTATGGATAAGCGAGTATGAATTTATTTACCACATGTGGACTGAGTATATATAAAAAATAAATTTTACTATAGATTCACTAAAAGCATAGGTGGTTGCAGTGGGACGAAAGACAAAATAACATACATACAGTACAGACCAAAAGTTTGGACACACCTTCTCATTCAAAGAGTTTTCTTTATTTTCATGACTATGAAGGCATCAAAACTATGAATTAACACATGTGGAATTATATACATAACAAACAAGTGTGAAACAACTGAAAATATGTCATATTCTAGGTTCTTCAAAGTCGCCACCTTTTGCTTTGATTACTGCTTTGCACACTCTTGGCATTCTCTTGATGAGCTTCAAGAGGTAGTCCCCTGAAATGGTTTTCACTTCACAGGTGTGCCCTGTCAGGTTTAATAAGTGGGATTTCTTGCCTTATAAATGGGGTTGGGACCATCAGTGGCATTGAGGATAAGTCAAGTGGATACACAGCTGATAGTCCTACTGAATAGACTGTTAGAATTTGTATTATGGCAAGAAAAAAGCAGCTAAGTAAAGAAAAATGAGTGGCCATCATTACTTTAAGAAATGAAGGTCAGTCAGTCAGCCGAAAAATTGGGAAAACTTTGAAAGTAAGGGCTATTTGACCATGAAGGAGAGTGATGGGGTGCTGCGCCAGATGACCTGGCTTCCACAGTCACCGGACCTGAACCAAATCGAGATGGTTTGGGGGTGAGCTGGACCGCAGAGTGAAGGCAAAAGGGCGAACAAGTGCTAAGCATCTCTGGGAACTCCTTCAAGACTGTTGGAAGACCATTTCAGGGGACTACCTCTTGAAGCTCATCAAGAGAATGCCAAGAGTGTGCAAAGTAGTAATAAAAGCAAAAGGTGGCTACTTTGAAGAACCTAGAATATGACATATTTTCCGTTGTTTCACACTTGTTTTTTATGTATCTAATTCCACATGTGTTAATTCATAGTTTTGATGCCTTCATAGTCATGAAAATAAAGAAAACTCTTTGAATGAGAAGGTGTGTCCAAACTTTTGGTCTGTACTGTACATATAATCACATATATTGCCACCATCTAGGACCACGGTAAGATAGTAATGGATGGATCTTACCCCGTCCTGTAGACACACGATCAAATAGACGGTGGATGGCGTCAGTGCCCCGGTGTGATGATAGGCACTGGTGACCAAATGCTTCTGTGGGTATGGCAATCTGGGCACTCCTATAATGCCCTGGTCTAGAGCCCTCCCTATATGGATGGTTAGGGGCTATCCTCATAGACCTGCCTCACCGACACAGAGCACCCGCCCCGACCGGGGCGACCCCATACGGAACCTGTCCCTAAATGGGGCCTAGTCCCTGTAAATCCCTTACTGTATAGCCCTACATGCCATGTTTCGTTCCATTAAAATTGGAACTCGTCAGGGGCATATTAAAGTCAGAAGGTTTCTACAAAAACACAGAAAAAATGTAATAAAAAATGTATGGTTTTATTCAAGTCCCAGGTGCTGAACCTACTACTTTGTTTCTACAGCGGATTTGGTTCTCTTAAGGCCTCATGCACAGGACTGTGCCATTTTTTGCGCAATTTGCGGAACGAAACGGGCGGCCCATTGTAGACATGCCTATTCTTGTCTGCAAAACGGACAAGAATAGGACATGCTATATTTTTTTTGCGGGGCCTCGGAACGGAGCAACGGATGCGGACAGCACACGGAGTGCTGTCCGCATCTTTTGCGGCCCCATTGAAGTGAATGGGTCCGCATCCGAGCCGCAGTTTTTAGGACCATAACTACGGTCGTGTGCATGAGGCCTAAGGATCTGTGCACCGAGGACTGATAAAGGTGGTAAGCTGATTGCATTGATTTTTTTTGTGCACCACGGGTATAGTTTGAACAGTCACAACGACTAGAATAGTGTTCTTTAAAGATCCAGGCAGTGCACAGTTAATGCAGTTGAGGGCAGAGTAGTAGAGGAACAAATTTGAGGCAGGCAACTTGACTGAAGCACAGACAGGGTAGACAGACTGGGGTAACTTAAACACAGTCTGAACTGAACGCAGGATAAACGCAGGATAAACGCAGGTAAATCGCAATAGCACTAGACTATTACACACCTTTGCTGGTCACCAGGGAACCTAAGGCCCCTTTCACACGTGCGAGTTTTCCGCGCGGGTGTAATGCGTGATGTGAACGCATAGCACCCGCACTGAATCCTGACCATTCATTTCAATGGGTCTGTGTACATGAGCGTTTTTTTTTCACGCATCAGTTCTGCGTTGCTTGAAAAACGCACCATGTTCTATATTCTGCGTTTTTCACGCAGCCCTGGCCCCATAGAAGTGAATAGGGCAATGCGTTTTTCACTGATGGTTGCTAAGAAATGTTTGTAAACCTTCTGTTTTTTATCACGCGTGTGAAAACACATCAAAACGTATTGCACCCGCGCGGAAAAACTGAACAACGTAACGCAATGCAGACAAAACTGACTGAACTTGCTTGCAAAATGGTGCGAGTTTTACTGAACGCATCCTGAACGCATCCGGAGCCAATCTGTCACGCTCGTGTGAAAGAGGCCTAAAGCTCAGGCACACTTCTTCCGGAGTGGGGGCCTTAAAAATAATCCAGGGATGTTCAACCATTGTATGAGGAAGAATTTTGTAGCATGCACACTGGCATTTTAAGAGCCCAGTGTGGTAAGTGGTGCAGTGTCCCACAGGAAACAGCCAGAACGGACCACAGACCTAAAAGTGGTTCTGTCTGGAACAGCTATTCACATAAATCATAGTGGCAGTCCTCACACAAAGGACCTTCCCCTGGAGTACACTCTGGGTACCCTATGATGTTGGGTCTCCTGCCTGATGGCAGTAGGGGTGCCCTTGGTGGTGGCCAGCGAATGGTGATGGAGTCAGTAACCAGGCCAGTTGTAGAAAATAGAGATATAGAGCGGGCTGAAGCAGGGGTGTGAGGCAGCACATGGTGCTGGATCCGGGACAGGTGAGTAACACTAATCCTAATAAATAAGGAGCAGACAAAGACAACATAGGAACCTTGTTCAAAAACTTTATAATGTCTCCTTGCTGTCCACTAGGTCAGCAATGTACTACTCCATTGACAAACCACCCATAAATGGTACACAGCACATGTGTATAACATCTGAAATCCATAGTTTTGCTACATATGTCAAGAAGAGTAAAAAATAAGAACCAACTAAACAACACATATCACTTTCTAAACATTGCATGGAATCCCAAAGGGCCACAGATGGTAGGACCAGTGACACAGTCATTTTGATTGATACAGTTGAGTTGAATCCAGATGTTTTGATGTGATACCGGTAGATTCCTCAAATACCAAATCCAGGTTATAATTAAAGCACAAATGTTCATTTTATGCCTATCATCAAGTAATATAGACATGTCGGATTAGATATTGCACACACCATCATCGAGTTGATAAGTTGTTCTGACATGCTTTGTAAGAGGTTCTCCATTTTGGACAATCACAACTGGACAAGAAGCAGATCACACAGTGTCCTTCTGCTGGGACCTTCCATCAGCAGTGATCTACAGGGAAAACTAATAGTACTGTACTGTCAGTGTTCAACTTTCCTGCAATGCCACCACAGGTGAGATTAAGTATTTACAGTGTCAATTCAAATCAATGGGTTGCCTGTGCAATACAGGACAGGTCCTCCTGAGCAAGAGACACTCTTTGTAATCGCTCTTCTCTCTGGCAGAGAGGTCAGGCAATGTACATACAGTAGGATGTAAGTGAATATACTGTAAAGTCCACCACAATAGTTGTTCTAGGGTAACTTTCTCAAACAGGTGGCCTTCCAAACCGCAGCTATTTCACAAATATGTCTATATCATCTACTAAAATGTCTTCATTGCACATTCAACAGGTGCTAGGGATCATAACCCTGCTAGTCCTGTATGTATTATTTCAATAAAAGTGTCATGCCTGTAATGTCTACCCTTCCACTTCATGCAATCAACTTAAAGTTCTCTCCCCAGATGCCATAAACTAATATGAACATATAGTAAAAAAGAAAAAAAGAGAGCAGGTGGAGGAGCTTCTGCCCCACTCTCATTGACTTCCACCAGGTGGAGGAGCTTCTGCCCCACTCTTATGGACTTCCACCAGGTGGTGGAGCTTCTGCCCCACTCTCATTGACTTCCACCAGGTGGAGGAGCTTCTGCTCCCCTCTTATTGACTTCTACTATGTGGATGAGCTTCTGCCACACTCTTATTGACTTCCACCAGGGGAAAGAGCTTCTGCCCCACTCTTAATGACTTCCACGAGGTGGAGGAGCTTCTGCCCCACTCTTATTGATGTCCACCAGGTGCTGGAGCTTTTGCCCCACTCTTATTGGCTTCCACCAGGTGGAGGAGCTTCTGCCCCACTCTTATTGACTTAACGAGGTGGAGGAGCTTCTGCCCCACCCCTATTGACCTCCACACCTTCCCACACTTACCCTCTCCAGCACCTACAGCAATTAACCAATCCTGGCTTACTTCCACTGGATCCTACTATGCAGGCCACTTTTTCCATTTTGGTCTATTTGTACAGCTTGATAGCCTCAGTTCAGAAAATTCTTTCTAGCCTATGGCCAATTGAAGATGTTCATATGTTGAAGGTGCTATTTTTTTAATGTTCTTTGCTAATTTCCCCTTGGAAAGGGGTAGAACTAAGAACGGTTAGTCCCATTCCTCTTCTTAATGGGAGGTTTTATGCTGTGGTAGGCTCTCTCTACAAATTCTTCAGTGTGAAGAAAGGGTGATTTACTAACTCATGAATTCATATACGAGTGTAAGGTATAGCTAAAAAAGTAAGTAATTGGATCCAGGGGATGAGAGAGAGGGTTGAAGGTAGGAGATTGAGAGGGGTTATAGGTTTTAGTAGATGAAATAGGAAGGGATTGTGATAAATGTCTGTTTATTCAATACTTTTAGTATTTTTAAAAGAAAGATAAATTAAAAATTTTGTTAAAGGAAGTCTGTCTGCAGTTTTGCCCCTCCCGTTGTATCTCATATATCTTTATATCTCATTTTTACAGTATGAGTGATTTACTTTAGATACTTAAAGCAGCACTCTCACAAAAATTTGTATTCTCTGACCTGTAAGAAAGGTCCATGATGTAAACTGTAGTGAAGGTAATATTCTCATCACTGACTGTAATTGTGAGTTATAACTTCCCTTCTGATTCTCATCTGTGTCATTCTAGTAAGGGTTTTGGGGCCCTGGAAGACCCCTTTAAACCACTTCACAGTTTTTTCACTACACAGCACCACTCCCGGCCAACCTTGCACAGGGAACTGCAATATAGCTCCATTCAAATGTACTGTAGCTCACTGCAGAGCTGGTGTTCAAGAGCGCTGGTGTGTAGGAGGGGGTCACAGCACTAGACTACAGATGGCCTTGCGGTTCGCCCGGAACATATGGCGATATTCGCACGCGCCATATTTTTTTTGCATATCGCTGAACTTTGACCCATGACACATCCATCAGGTGGGACAGGACAGCCATTTGAGACGTTTCAGCACATGGACATACCCCCTACCCTATAAATAAACCCGATCTGGCAGCCATTTTACATTATTTGTTTTGCCAGTGTAGGGAGAGGTTGCTGTGTGGAGCAGAGACAGGCTGTTAGGGACACCAGACGCTAGATAATAGGGCCACAAAAGTCCTTTTAAGGACTGGTATAGGTGTGCTATCGATAGGTGTGATATAGAGGGGTGTGATATTCTTATAATATACTTTCTAACATAGAAATGATATTATAGTGTATTTGTATTGTGCAGCAGTTGTGTGCGGTTCTGCTGCAATATCGCAGAGAGATAGAGGGACAAATGCTATTGGAGTAACTGATTGCAACGAGTGTGATATACCAGTTGCCCCCAAAAAACTGCTTGAGGGCTGCGATATACCTGCTTCTACAAAATCTTGATTGAGGGGTGCTATATACCTGTTTCTAACAAATACTGATTGAAGGGTGCCATATACCTTCTTCCACAAATACTGATTGAGGGGTGCTATTGCTATGTGTTGAGCCCAAATATTCGAATAGCAAATTTTAATTGTAATTATCGTCACTTCGAGAATTCGCAAATATTTAGAATATAGCGCTTTAAAATCGAATTTATTATATTTTTTTTCAACACAGTACACTTCAGGTGATCATCCCTCCTTTCTTCTAGCTCGTGGGCCAATGAGAAGGCTTTGTCACAGCTTAGCAACATCCCTAGAAACCAATAGAAAAGTTGCCTACCCCTTACTATTGCCGAAAATTCGCAAGAGCAAATATATTGGAGCACTCTATCTGCATATAAAGCTATTCTAATGTTCTTCCATGTCAACCATTTTCTCCAGTCTCAGGAAACTTATACCAGCTTGAAAAATGTAGCATAAGTGACCCACGCCTGTATTTTGTGCACATTACGCGAATATTACATTGACGATTTTCGCAATCAAGAATATAATCTCGAATTCGGGAATATATGACGAATAGTCTACAAAATATTCCCGAAATATCGCAAATTCGAATATTGCCCCTGCCGTTCATCACTAATTGAGGGGTGCTATTGCTATATACCTTCTTCCACCAAATACTGATTGAGGGCTGCAATACACCTGCTATAAAATCGAATTTTCAGTTTTTTTTGTTTCGTTTTTCTAACACAGTACACATCAGATGATCATCCCTCCCTTCTTCTAGCTTGTGGGCCAATGAGAAGGCTTTGTCACAGCTTAGCAACATCCCTAGCAACCAATAGAAAAGTTGCCTACCCCTTACTATTGCCGAAAATTCGCAAGTGCAAATATATTGTAGCACTCTATCTGCATATAAAGCTATTCTAATGTTCTGCCGTGCCAACCATTTTCTCGAGTCCTAGGAAACGTATAACAGCTTGAAAAATGTAGACTAAGTGACCCACGCCTGTATTCCACGCACATTACGCAAATATTACATTGCCGATTTTCGCAATCAAGAATATGATCTCGAATTTGCGAATATATGACGAATATTCTACAAAATATTAGCGAAATATCGCGAATTCTAATATTGCCCCGCCGCTCATCACTAATTGCTATATACCTTCTTCCACCAAATACTGATTGAGGGCTGTGATACACCTGCTTCCACTAAATACTGATTGAAGAGTGCCATATACCTGTTTCCGACAAATACTGATTGAGGGGTGCTATATACCTGTTTCCACCAAATACTGATTGAGGGGTGCCATATACCTTCTTCCACAAAATACTGATTGAGGGGTGCTATTGCTATATACCTTCTACCACAAAATACTGATTGAGGGCTGCGATACACCTGCTTCCACAAAATACTGATTGAGGGGTGCCATATACCTGTTTCTGCCAAATACTGATTGAGGGGTGCTATATACCTGTTTCCGCCAAATACTGATTGAGGGGTGCTATATACCTGTTTCCGCCAAATACTGATTGAGGGGTGCTATATACCTGTTTCTGCCAAATACTGATTGAGGGGTGCTATATACCTGTTTCTGCCAAATACTGATTGAGGGGTGCTATATACCTGTTTCCGCCAAATACTGATTGAGGGGTGCTATATACCTGTTTCCGCCAAATACTCATTGAGGGGTGCTATATACCTGTTTCCATCAAATACTGATTAAGGGGTTCTATATACCTGTTTCCACCAAATATTGATTGAGGGGTACCATATACCTTCTTCCACTAAATACTGATTGAGGGGTGCTATTGCTATACACCTTTTTCCGCATTTAAATCACTAAAACAGGAGGGAAGCCAGGAAGCACTGAACAACTATAAGGAAAAAAATTGAATATGTAAAAAACAAATAAAAGCTGCCAAACTAGAGACTGAGAGATGAATTGCCAAAGAGAGCAAAACTAACCCTAAAATGGTCTTCAATTATATAAATGGTAAAAAGTATAAATCTGAAGGTGTCGGCCCTCTACAGAGAAATGAGGGGGGAGTTTTTTTGCCTTCCTCTGGATCAACTTGGAGGATAACAGGAGGAACTGGATGGACAAATGTATTTTTTCGGCCTTATATACTATGTTACTATGTTAAATACTGATTGAGGGCTGCAATATACCTTCTTCCACAAATACTGCTCTTCTTTACAGACTTAGGCAGAGGGTCATTTAGAAAATGACAGGCAGAGGAAGAGACATACAGTTCTGCAGGGATGGTAGGGGCCGGGCAGGTGCACCAGGCAGGAGCCTAAGTGGGAAGTTGGAGAAGGTGCGTGCGATAACTTCTAAGGGCCCACCATAGTTGGTTGAGTGGCTCACTCAGCCTTCCGCTTCTGCACCCTACTCATCTTCTGTATCTGCATCCTCCTCACTCTCTTCTGTGTGCACCCCCAAAGACTACACCACCATAGCCCCTCCACTTGAGTCAGAGGAATTATTTTCCCATTCATTCCCAGACCTTACTGATGCGCAGCCATTTTTGGCATCGGATGAGGAAGAGGAGGTAACAATGGCCGCCACCCAGCGGTCTGACGACAGTACCCAGATCAGCTCAAGGAGAGTGGTCCCCGCTGTTGCTGCCTACTCTGAGATCTCTAATGTCAGTGGTGGTGAAGGTGACGATGATGACGTGTCGATGGACGTCACGTTGGTGCCCACAAGAGAGAAAGAGGAGGGGAGTTCACAGGGAGAGACGGAGCAGCAGATAGGAAGGAGAAGGAGGAAAGCAGGCAGAACTCGCAGTGCACAGGAGGCAAAAAACAGACTGCAAATGTATCTGGAGCGAGCCATCTGCCATGCACGGTCACATCTTGCGCTCCCAGGACGCCGGCACATGGCTCCACAGTGTGGGCTTTTTTTTTAACATGTCAGCTGCTTATAATAGTGTTTGTGGTGAAACCAACCTCGCCACTGGGTTTTGGAGGGGCCTGGCTACTAGCCTCTTGCCCCAGGATTATGGCCCATACTATCTTTGAAGGAGAAGATAGACCGGCCGCACAGCTTAAATCTGTGGAACTGTTTTGGCCAGGAAAGCCATGCTTGCGGCCGGCCAAATGTGACTTCCATGGAATTCAGGAACCCCTGCTCGGATCTGGGTGATTTTTGGATATGTTGTTCACCCAGATCAGAGCTATCCATGGATGTATACATTATGGGGATGTGTGGGGTTTTGAGGTGTTTTCTGTGTTTTGGGAAAAATGTGTGTTTTCTGTCTGTGAGTGATTAAGTTAGTCCATTACGTTTGGTAATTGTATTTTGTTGATTGCGTCTCAGACAATGCTCATTGTGTTAGTCAATTGCGTTACAGACAGAGGGAAGGGGATTTTGTGTACAATTGCTGGGAAGGTTTGAATACTGTAAATACATGTGATTGGCTGTTTTTACAGGTTCCTGCTCTCTGCATTTAGGAGAGGTTCACCCACTGGAGCCTGGAGCCATGTCGTAGGTCCAGGGAGGGTAGGAGACGGCGAGACCTCAACCAAGCTTCGGCGGTTCGTGGGGTCTGCAGCGCTGACGGTGTCAAGTGGAGTGCTTGGAGTCCTCTGGAAGCACTAGGAGCAACTATCGACGGAGGTACCCGGTCGGGGTGCTAGGCGTTCCGTTACATTGGTGGCAAGCAGTGGGATGGCGTCCTAGTGTGAGGAGAAGCAGCTCGGAGACACCGTTCGTGGAGTATATTGAGGGCAACGCTAGTATCCGTACAGCGCCCCTGGCTACAGCAATATGGATGCCGTTGGTTC
The DNA here is from genome assembly GCF_905171765.1 of Bufo bufo. Taxonomy (NCBI): domain Eukaryota; kingdom Metazoa; phylum Chordata; class Amphibia; order Anura; family Bufonidae; genus Bufo; species Bufo bufo. The sequence goes on from NC_053390.1 coordinate 811,006,159, forward strand.
CTGCACAGCATTCCATGAGGAAGATCACCCGGATTACAGGGATGCCGAGCGGAAAGGCGTATGGCACCAGGCCCTGGAGGACGTGCAGCGTCGGAGGGGTGAGAGTCTTCCCAGTGAGGAGCAGAGATTACGAATGCGATGGGCGCTGCGACTACCTCTACTGGGAGAGCAACCATTGATGGAGTGGGTGTCAGAGCTTGACACACTGGTATGGCAGGAAACCTGGCTGGATGACGCTTACCAAGCACTATGGTGGGACACAGTACGACAGTCTACATGGATGGAGGAGTACGCCAAGCCCAAAGGTGAGGAATATAATTGCCCTGGTTTATTGTGGGAGTCTTTTGAAGACATTGACCTTGGGAGCACAGAAGAGTCTAGATTTTGGGACATTACTGACTACAGGTGGGACTTGCACAATTGGCCTACAACTAGTTGGGTGAGAGCAGATCTGACCTTTCTGGTCCAAAGGGAGTAGGAGCTGGAGCAAGATTATCGACAGTTGTTTCGCTCCATTCAAGCCCAGCACAAGATACAAGACAGTTGGATACCAGGCCCAGACCTGCAGCCCTTCCCCTGGCAAGTCACAGCGGAGGTATCCCCTACTTCCTCACCAACTGTGGAGGTAGGGGACTTCATAGACTGGTACTGGGAGGAATCCCAGTCGGCAGGTGGAGATGGGACCGTAGTCACTCCACCAGCCCAACAGGGTGGCTGAGCAGGCGGCCCAGGTCCCCAACTGCCACTGGGAGTACAAGGAGAGGAGATTGTCGGTCCCTCATCTCTGCAACAACCAGAATCACTGGTAGTGGAGACAGTTGGTCTCACTACCCAGCGGCAGTATACTCTACAGGGAGAGGAGACAGTTGGTCTCTCTCCCCAGCGGCAGATGGGGTATCCAGAGGAGGGGGTAAGTGATAGCCCCCCTCCACAGCTCTCTCCCAGCCCAATACTGAGGGTAGTGGGTAAGGCTTTAAACCCCACTGACCCCTCTCCAGCAGAAGAGCTGGCATCAGAGCAGAGCGCCGCTGGCCTCTGCCCTAACCGTTCATTTACTACCCAGCAGGAGTTGGCACCATGCACCCCAACTGAAGCGCTGGCATCAGGGCAGAGCGCCACTGGCCTCTGCCCTCCCCTATCCTCTTCTCCAGAGCCGGACTTCCCACAGGCTACCCCAGCGGATGAGCTGGCATCTGGGCAGAGCGCAGTCGGCCTCTGCCCACCAAGTACCTACAGCTCCAAGCTAGAGAACCACAAGGAAGCAAGGAGTCGCAGATGCCCACTCAACAGATGGGGACATACAGAACAGAGCCAGGCCCCAAAATTCAACAGGTCCAGTATTGGGTTGTGGTTGGACTGCCAGACTAACTCAGGTACTGACCGTGAGGTCAGGCATCTGGTTAGTCTTCCCTGGGAGGGGGAGATGTGTGGCGAAACCAACCTCACCACTGGGTTTTGGAGGGGCCTGGCTACTAGCCTCTTGCCCCAGGATTATGGGCCATACTATCTTTTAAGGAGAAGACAGACCGGCCGCACAGCTTAAATCTGTGGAACTGTTTTGGGCAGGAAAGCCATGCTTGCGGCCGGCCAAATGTGACTTCCATGGAATTCGGGAACCCCTGCTCGGATCTGGGTGATTTTTGGATATGTTGTTCACCCAGATCAGAGCTATCCATGGATGTATACATTATGGGGATGTGTGGGGTTTTGAGGTGTTTTCTGTGTTTTGGGAAAAATGTGTGTTTTCTGTCTGGTAGTGATTAAGTTAGCCCATTACGTTTGGTAATTGTATTTTGTGGATTGCGTCTCAGACAATGCTCATTGTGTTAGTTAATTGCGTCTCAGACAATGCTCATTGTATTTTGTTTATTGCGTTACAGACAGAGGGAAGGGGATTTTGTGTACAATTGCTGGGAAGGTTTGAATACTGTAAATACATGTGATTGGCTGTTTTTACAAAACCCTGTGGGTGGTAACCTTGTTGGAAGATGTGTATAAATCAATGCTTGTGTTAAAATAAAGAGAGTTCCTGTTTTTATACCTTCATGAAGTTTTGGCTCATGTTTGGGGAATGGGATAACTACTACACTCTTGGGGATTGCTATATCACAATACTCCCCTGAGTATAAGCTCTTGTAAGAGCTTGTTCCTGGTTCCTGCTCTCTGCATTTAGGACAGGTTCACCCACTGGAGCCTGGAGCCGTGTCGTAGGTCCAGGGAGGGTAGGAGAAGGCGAGACCTCAACCAAGCTTCAGCGGTTCGTGGGGTCTGCAGCGCTGACGGTGTCAAGTGGAGTGCTTGGAGTCCTCTGGAAGCACTAGGAGCAACCATCGACGGAGGTACCCGGTCGGGGTGCTAGGCGTTCCGTTACAGTGTTGCTATCTGCAGCATGTCCTGTCAATGCATAAGTCGCGGTAAGCACAACACTCAAATATTTCTCCCAGAAGGGCATTCCTGAACTATATGGCCATGTTTAGTGGCAAGTTAATATATCTCTGGCACACAGTGTCGGTGCCAAGATTGCCAAGATACATATGACCACAGACACGTGGTCTAACAAACATGGGCAGGGAAGGTATATAACTTTTACTGCCTACTGGGTGAATCTTCTGACGGCCGTCAAGCATGTAACCCGTGGCACCCGTGTGGAGTTGGTGTTACCGCCACAGATTGCATGCAGGCCTGCCTCTTCTTCTATATGGCTATGGCTCCCCTTGCTGACGTTAAGCGGCGACACCACTTGCCCGTCAGACGTCTGATTTGTGACTTCCCGACGCGCTGCAACTCCACCTTGTATATGCTTGATAGGCTGCTCCAGCAGAAACATGCAGTTAACGACTACCTGTACGAACTCTGTGGCAGGACAGGTTCTGGGGAGCTTGTTTTTTTTTCACTGTGCCAGTGGCTGCTCATGCGCGATGCATGCAGACCTCTGCGGTCATTTGATGAGATCACTAAACTGGTCAGTCACAGCCAGGGCGCCATCAGTGACATAGTACCTTACGCCTTCTTTCTGGAGCGTGCATTGCGTTGTGTCATTGATCAAGATGTCGAGGAGCAGGAGCTGAAAGATAAGGAAGTCGCAATGCTGAATGAATTCCCAGGAGGGGCTACTCCATCTTAGACAAGTCAGCAGGAGTCTGAAGAGGAGTCAGAGGAAGATGGTGGCTGGGGGAGGAAGAGGAGGAGCAATAAGAGCAGGCTTTAAACTTTTCGGGGATCCCTGGTGTTGTCCGTGTCTGGGGGGAAAAGACCGAGGACGACATTCTCCTGGGAAATGAGCAGGAGCCAGGGCGCTAGGACCAGGTAGTGCTCTGTCAGTACATGGCGGCCTCCCCTCTCCGCCACGCTGCTCCGATGTGTACTGGTGCTTATTTTGACACTAGGGCTGTGTTTGCATCCTATTTTTGCCATCCATTTAATGCATACCAAAAATGTAATGCGTTAACAGATGCCTCAGACTGATGCCGTACATTGGAGTCCGTTCACTATACAGTTCCATGGTAGAAAAAAAAATTACGTTAACGTATGCATTTTTTAATGGACTCTGCAGGATACAAAAACGTGGAGTGCTTCACATTTGTATACATCAAACCGATAGGAAATAATATTTTTCTAGGCTCCAGCAGGGCCCATTTTTGAGAGTTTCCCTTTAAGACGCATAAAAATGGCCCCTGATTAAAATACATATTTTTTGTGAAAATTTTTGCCAATGATCCCCCTCTGGTATGTCACAGTCCATGTTGTGGGACTATTTGTATACTTCTAGTAAGTGTTTGCTGGCTGCAAATATGACCTGAAGGTTATTCAGGTTCGACAGCCATTAAAGTAAATGGGACCCGCCGTGAACGCGCGGTTCGCGAACATTTGGCCGATGTTCGTCCATCACTATACTAGACCATATTGTGGCCCCTTCTTCTTAGAATTGGTGAAGTGATGACATCTTGTGATTGCTTTCTTTTATACCCCTTTCATTCAAGAGAAGTTAAAGGCTAGGAACATCTTTGGGGGATATTTTTCATTATTATATTCTACTTCTTTTGTGCAAAAAATATTTTTTCAGTTGCTCTTTATAAAAAAAAAAAATGTTCAACAGTTTTTCCTCTACAGCTTCCACTTACACTGCATCTGCAGACCAATGGTTCTCTGTCTCAGTGAATCCATCAGAGAGCTGCTCTGTCAGGTAGATCCGTAGCCCTTATCTCTTCATCCTTGACAGCCTATAAACACTTATTTAAGCTAAATTATGGTCAAGTTGATAAGAATTTAACTTAAATGAGTGTTTATGAGCTGTCAAGGAACTAGAGATACTAGAGGGCTACAGATCGAGCTGTCAGAGCAACTCTTTGAAGGATTCACTAAGAAGGAGGAGCAACAGTCTGAAATCGAAAGCTGTACAGGTAAAACTGCTGAGCAATTTTAATAAAGACCAGTTGAAAAAATTATTTGAAAAATAATTGCTGTCCATGGCCTTTGATCACAATTTTTTTTATTTTTTTTATTAATTATCTTTATTAATATATCAAAACAAATTACAATAAACAGAAGAATTAAGTAAATACTCCCTCTCTTCAATATATTTTCCCCTTATTCCAATTCCCTGTACCAACCCTCCTCCCCCCCACCCTGAACCTGTGATGCGTCCAGAAAAAAAAAAATAAAAAAAATTGAAAATAAAAAATAAGGTAATAATAAATTCATAAATAAAGTTTTAAGCCTTTGATCACAATTTAATGCAGTGTGCTCCAGGTGTAAACTTTGGCACTAAGGCTGGGTTCACATCACATTTTTGTCTTACGTTTACCCCTTTCCCCGTCTGTATTTGGGGCCTTAGTGACCATGCCATTTTTCTTTTAATTTTTTTAATTGTCGCCTTCCAAGAGCTATAACTTTTTTATTTTTCAGTCAATGTAGCCATATGAGGGCTTGCTTTTTGTGGGACAAGTTGTAGTTTTTTTATGCCACCATTTTGGGGTTCACATAGCTTACCGGTTAACTTTTGTTAACTCTTTCTAAGCGGGGCGGGGGTGGGGGTGGGATAGCAATACACTGAGGCCACTGAATTTTGTAACATTCACTCTGCTGCATAAATAACGTGATAACGTTATTCTCTGGGTCAGTATGAATAAAGCAATACCAAATACATATACAGTCAGGTCCATAAATATTGGGACATCGACACAATTGTAACATTTTTAGCTCTACACACCACCACAATGGATTCCAAATGAAACAAACATGATGTGCTTTAACTGCAGACTGTCAGCTTTAATTTGAGGGTATTTACATCCAAATCAGGTGAAGGGTGTAGGAATTACAACAGTTTACATATGTGCCTCCCACTTGTTAAGGAACCAAAAGTAATGGGACAATTGGCTTCTCAGCTGTTCCATGGCCAGGTGTGTGTTATTCCCTCATTATCCCAATTACAATGAGCAGATAAAAGGTCCAGAGTTCATTTCAAGTGTGCTATTTGCATTTGGAATCTGTTGCTGTCAAATCTCAAGATGAGATCCAAAGAGCTGTCACTATCAGTGAAGCAAGCCATCATTAGACTGAAAAAACACAACAAACCCATAGAATACAGAGGGTTCACCACAAGATGTAAACCATTGGTGAGCCTCAAAAACAGGAAGGCCAGATTAGAGTTTGCCAAACGACATCTAAAAAAGCCTTCACAGTTCTGGAACAACATCCTATGGACAGATGAGACCAAGATCAACTTGTACCAGAGTGATGGGAAGAGAAGAGTATGGAGAAGGAAAGGAACTGCTCATGATCCTAAGCATACCACCTCATCAGTGAAGCATGGTGGTGGTAGTGTCATGGCGTGGGCATGTATGGCTGCCAATGGAACTGGTTCTCTTGTATTTATTGATGATGTGACTGCTGACAAAAGCAGCAGGATGAATTCTGAAGTGTTTCGGGCAATATTATCTGCTCATATTCAGCCAAATGCTTCAGAACTCATTGGACCGCGCTTCACAGAGCAGATGGACAATGACCCAAAGCATACTGCAAAACCAACCAAAGAGTTTGTTAAGGGAAAGAAGTGGAATGTTATGCAATGGCCAAGTCAATCACCTGACCTGAATCCGATTGAGCATGCATTTCACTTGCTGAAGACAAAACTGAAGGGAAAATGCCCCAAGAACAAGCAGGAACTGAAGACAGTTGCAGTAGAGGCCTGGCAGAGCATCACCAGGGATGAAACCCAGCGTCTGGTGATGTCTATGCATTTCAGACTTCAGGCTGTAATTGACTGCAAAGGATTTGCAACCAAGTATTAAAAAGTGAAAGTTTGATTTATGATTATTATTATGTCCCATTACTTTTGATCCCTTAACAAGTGGGAGGCACATATGCAAACTGTTGTAATTCCTACATCGTTCACCTTATTTGGATGTAAATACCCTCAAATTAAAGCTGACAGTCTGCAGTTAAAGCACATCTTGTTCGTTTCATTTCAAATCAATTGTGGTGGTGAATAGAGCCAACAATGTTAGAATTGTGTTGATGTCCCAATATTTATGGACCTGACTGTAGTTGTTGTTTTTTACTACTTTTGCGCAGTAAAAACACTTTTTATTGAAAAAAATAATATTTTTGTGTTGACGCATCCCAAAAACCTTAACATTTTTATTTTGTATTCCATGGAGCTATCTGAGGGCTTGACTTTTGAGGAATGAATTGTAGTTTTCATTGATACAATTTTGGAGTACATAAAACTTTTTGATAGTTTTTTATCCAATTTTTTTATGGCAAATAATCAAAAAACAGCAACAATTCTGCCATTTTTTTTTGTTTTGCTTTTTTACGACGGTCACCATGCAGGATATATTACATGATAATTGCATTGTGCTGGTCATTACAGACGTGGCGATACTAAATATGTGAAGGGGGTTTTATTTTTGCAATGGAAAATATGTATTTTTCTCTTTATTTTATCTTGGACTTTTTTTTTAAATAAAACTTTTACTATTTATAAGTCCCACGAGGTGACTTTGATATGTGATCTTCTGATCACCTTTATAATACACTGCATTGTTTATGCAGTACAGTGTATTTTACTGTCAGTACTATACTGACAGGCACTGTCAGGCTGCGCCAGAGAGGCAGAGCCTGATAGGGCCTACACTGCAAGCAATCCTGGGGGCCTTCTTTAGGCTCCCGGCAGCAGTGTACAGACATTGTCACTCCACAATCTCACCCGCAGGGTGCCGATGCCTGACAGAGGGAGCTCCCTCTTTCTACACCACTCAGACACCAATGTTGCTATTGACTGTGGCACCTAAGAGTTTGGTGCTTCTGCTGATTCAGGCTGTTTTTGCAGGAACCCAGCTTTCATATGAGGACTGGGCTTCTGCTCCAGCACTTATTCTAGGCCACCATTAAAGAGGTGGTAGCCTAGAAGAAAGCCCTTTAATGACCATTGTAAAAACATGGATCTGCAGTCATTAATGTAAATGTATTAATAAATGTAATTAATAAATAAATAAATAAATTAATTAATAAATGTAATTAATGTATCTCCAGTCATTAATTAGTTAACATATACGTTGGGAAAAAATGATGTAAAAGTGTAGTACTTTAGTCTTTTTTACCCTGAAGAGTTCATCAAAAAAAGTATATGTTAACATATATGTTTTTTTTACAGTAGAACTCTATGGTAATGATTGCCAATGTATGGAACCCATCAGAGGCGTCCTTTTAATATACACATTTTTTGTATATTTTAAATGTAAGACAAAAACGTGATGTGAACCCAGCCTAAAATGTTGAGGTGACATACGGCTTTTCAGAAGTAAAATTTACAGATGTTCTTGTTGCCTGCCAAATTTACAAAGTGATGAGAAAATTGGTTGTAGTCTCCAAAGGAGTTATAGGGAAGGGGGGGCATTTATTAATCTACTTACGACACTATTGTGGAGTCAATAAGTCGCAATAACGTGTGACTATTTGAGCTTCTCACCACTTTGAAAATCAGTTATAATCAACTCTCTTTAAGGCTACATTCACACTAGCGTTTTTGCTGGATCCGGCAGGGCTCAGCAAAAGCGCTTCCGTTACTGATAATACAACCGTCTGCATCCGTTATGAACAGATCCGATTGTATTATCTTTAACATAGCCAAGACGGATCCGTCATAAACTCCACTGAAAGTCAATGGGGGACGGATCCATTTTCTATTGTGTCAGATTGTGTCAGAGAAAACGGATCCGTCCCCATTGACTTGCATTGGGGGTTATGACGCATCTGTTTTGCTCCGCATCCCAGGACGGAAAGCAAACAGCAGCATGCTGCAGTTTGTTCTCCGGTATGAGAACGGAACCAAACGGAACGGAACATATTCTGGCGCACTCCGTTCTGTTCAGTTACGTTTTGTCCCCATTGACAATGAATAGGGACAAAACAGAAGCATTTTTTCCGGTATTGAGCCCCTATGATGGATCTCAATACTAACGCTAGTGTGAAGTAGCCTAATCCCTGTATCAATGATCTTGTGGACAGGACTGAGAGTAAAGTATATACTTAAATCCCAGCTTGATCGTCAAATATTACAGAAAGACCTGGATATGCTGGCAGCATGAGCAAGGACGTGAGAGATGAATTTTAATAAAGTAATGCACCCATAAGGATGCATATAAATTAAATAGACTTGGGTGTTCTGGTTACAAGTAAGCTAAGCAGCAGCACTCAATGTCAAGCAGCAGCTGCACAAGCAAATACAATTTTAGGGTGTATGAAAATAGAGATAAAATTAAAAACCGGTAAAGTTACAGTGTAGATATTTCTCATAATTCTCACGTCTTGAATATGGGATACCGTTTTGGGTTCCATATATGCAGTGAACCCCCTCAGATTCTGGTGTAGAGGGTAGGAGTGGTAGTGGCCCTGATGAAGTGCTGTGTAACGCTGTACTCCCTCAGGCCGTTACTCCCTGCGGAATAGTGCAGTGGAATTATGGTACTGAAATGTATACATACAGCAGCAGCGGGCTTTAAGTGCAATTTTTCTCTGGAGCCAGCAAGTATATGGAGGCAGGTTGGTTGGTTGGTGGCAACTCAGCACTTAGGTGATACTGGCCTAGTGGATGTTTGGTGATGGGTGGCTTGGCTGTAGACCCTCACCTTATAGCAGTTTCTGGAGATGCAGGTGTAGCAGCTGTCTGGAATCTTAAGGCTTTACTTGAGGACAATTGGTTTAGTTCTCTCTGGAGATTAGGTTACAGGAGCAGGAGCTCTGTCATGTGCTTCCTTTCTCCTCTGTCTTCCTCCCAGAAGAGAGCAGGTCCAGCCCACTCCTACCAAGAGGGAAGGAACAGGGTGGTTAGCCCTGTTCCTTGCCAACCCCTGCCATCCTTTCCTTTCTGGGAACTAAAACTCGAAGCAAACAGTAAAATACATTATACTGTATATAACAATATAATTATATAATTTGTAGTTCCCCAGGTCTGTGGAGGTACATATACTATAAAGGATATAGGAGAGCTAGAAAGGGTTGAGAGAAGAGCAACCAGATGATAAAATAGGATGGAGGATCTCTCTTACAATGAGAGGCTTAAGGAACTTGACAAAATCACTGAAAATAATATCTCACAGACAGTTGCTATAACAACAAAAATATCACTGAGGGCAAGTTCCTAAAACGTAACTTTTAATCAGTTTATCATAAAATACGTCCAGTAAATCAGGTCCCTACAGGACCAGTTGTACAGCAGATAAATCGGAGAGCTGTCACACAAGGACGGCTAGCTACTGGAGAAGACGGGTAGCGCAGACGGAACAGCACGTCAGAGATACCTATGCCTGCCCCTATGCTTTCCCTGGAAAAATCTGCTCAGCCCAGCATGCACGGTTGGAGGGCTCCAGGGGGCCAAAAATGCATCTTTGGCCCCCTGGAGCCCCCCAACTATGCATGCTGGTCTGTGAGAGGATGATGTTCACCTCTACCGTTATCAGATAAGTTGCCTGCATTATTTCTGAATTAATTGAGTATCATATTGTGTATCTGTAACAGAGACCAACCACTGGCTACATAAGGACAGGTTAGCCGAGGCACGTGGACAGAGTACTCCTACCATCAAGGTGTATCTCTGGGCTCAGCAGATTTTTCCAGGGTAAGCATAGGGGCAGGCATAGGTATCTCTGACGTGCTGTTCTGTCTGCGCTACCCGTCTTCTCTAGTAGCCCAGCCGTCCTTGTGTGACAGCTCTCCGATGTATTTGCTGTACAACGGCTATACTGGTCCTGTAGGGACCTGATTTACTGGATGTATTTTATGATAAACTGATTAAAAGTAAAGTTTTAGGAAGTTGACCTCAGTGATATTTTTGCTTAAGGAACTTGGCTTGTTCAACTTGGAAAAAAGACGTCTTAGAGATTATCTCATTTACATATATCAAGACATGAGTCAGTAAATAACTGATTCATTTCAAGGACTATACACAGGACCAAAGGACATTCATTACATGTGATGAAAAGACAATTTAAGCATCTTTACAGAATTGTCAGACTCTGGTATGCCCTACCCCAAGAGGTAGTAATGGCATATATTTTGTCAGCATTTAAAAAAGGTCTACTGTACATGCTTATCTAATAGCAAATGGCATTGAAGGTTATAATTTATCTAACAATGTTGTATAATTGGTCTGGGAAAGGCAGAACTTGATGGATCTGTGCCTTTTTTCAACTTATGTAACTATGTAAGAAAGAAAGAATAAGGATGAAAAAACTAAGGAGGAGAAGAAATTGGGTTGAAAAAAGAGGAGAGGAGGAAAATGAAGGTTAATAAAAAGAAAGTTAAGGGGGAGAAAGAAGACATGACGAGAAAAATAAGAAAGGAAAGAGGGGAAAAAATAAAGGAAAAACATGGAAAATAAGAAGAAGATAAGGAGAAAGAAGGAGGAAAAGAAATATGAGGGGAACAAGAAAAAGCAATACACAAAGGAGGAGATGAAGTAAAAAAAGAAATATGAGATTAAACAATATGAGGAGAAGAAGAGTAAGAATATGAGGAGATTGGAACAGAAGAATGTACAGAAAAAGATAAGGAGGAGATGAAGAAGAAGTATACTGTGTACTATCCATGTCGTGCTCCAGCATTGTCTCGAGGTGGAGGAGAAGAATGGGCAAAAAAGTGGAAGGAATATCCAAAAAAGAAGTAGGGAAAGACTGCAGAGGAGAAGAAGGAAATGAGAAAAAGATGAAGAGAAGATAATAATGAGGAGAATGAGCAGGAAAAGAAGGCATTTTAGGGGAAGGAGAAGCAGAGGAAGTAGAAAAAGAATATAGAAAGGAGAAGGAATATAGAAGTACAAAATGGAATGAGAAGAAACGAGGTGAGGAGAAGGAGGAAGATAAGCTGGAGGAGGAAAAAGAAGCTAGAGAAATCAGAGCGACATGACTTATTGTTTATATAAAGTATTAGGCTTTCAATGTTCTAATCTTTTATAACCTCCTATGTTGTTGTCTTTGATTTTTCTAAGGATTTGCTGTTTCCATAACTACATACCAAAAGAATTTACAAAGTTCAGGTCTATGTGTGCAGCCACTCGAGAAACTTATTCTAAAAACTTGTGTATACATTCCAAGTCACATATGTTATGTATAAGATGTTAGTATCCAATGATTGGCATGGAACTAAAAATGTAATATTAATTATAACTTGCATTAGGAACGTCAGGTTCCTGAAGGATCTGCAGGATCAAGACTCTTGGATAGAAAACAAGAGTGCCAATCAATGATACTGAGCCACCAGCTGTACCATCTGTGCCCCAGCAGGAGCCCCCAATCAGGAGTGATGAAATGTAATATTTTATTATAAATTAGGCAGATTTAAAAGGTGGAAAATAGAATTTTTAGAAAATGCCAATGTTGGCGAATATGACATGAATCCTTTTAAGGTACAGGGTTGTGATTTTTGGGGTACAGCGCTTGAGAGGGCCACATGGATAATTCATTCTTGTGCATAACATAGTTAATAAATATATACAGTATAAATTTTCAAGGTATACTTGTGAGGCAAAATTTTAAAAAGTTTAATAAAATAATTTGCTAAAAAATTAACGTAATAAAATATAAAATTACATGTACTATGTATGCCCTTAATTGTTGCAACCTGTAAAATACATTTAGAACAACAACAAAAATTAAAACATACAAAGATGTAGCTTAAAAAACATAATACGAATTAAATGCTAAGCTTTATGTACCAAAAATTATATATAGGAAAGATTCTGGCTTGAAGAATGCAGTGAGGCAAAAATGGAAAAATATGTTGTCTTCAAAGTCAAAATGGGTTGTCTCATGATTAGATATTAGAGCAAATCGATTCTAAACTAATTGGATTCATCACTAATTTCATAAAAAAAATTCTTCCAAAGGAATTAAAAGTCTCGGCGATTCACTTTTGAAATTCAGAACACTAATGAAGAAAACGGGCAGTGAGGAGGAAGATAGATGATCACATGACCCCAAGTGGGGCCCACAATGCTTTGCAGTCAGCCTGAAAGCCATTCAGGAGGGAGGATATTGGCTTGTATAACAGTCACAGACACCATTGTGAGCTCAGCCACTGATGGGATACGATGTGTCTGCTGTGTCTGTGACACACACCAATTACAGACACCAGACAGCCATTATAAGGCCTTGCAGGGACAGTGTAGGGATTGTGAAGAAGATAGCATTAGCTACTGTAGGTAGATAGAATTATTAGATGGTCACTGCATCTCTGCTAACGATGTTGCATCAGCAGAAAAGGCTTTAGTTTTTGCGGCAGTACCGGAATTGGACCGTCGCTGATTGGCAAAGAATTGCCTTCTTCGATGAGTCATGTTTTCTGCTTCATTGAATTGATGGACATTGGTGTGCCAGGTAAGAAACATCAGAAAACAAACACTTTTCAACCATTGCTGTAAGAACACAAGCTGGTGGTGGCAGCGTCATAGTCTGGGGAATGTTTTTGTGGCATTCTCTGGGCCACTCATCCATGAGGAAGGCACTCTCAACCGATTTGGGTATGAATCCATCCTTGCAGATCCCATACACCCATACATGCTGATTGTCTTCCCTGGATGGGATCTTCCAGCAAGACAGTTCGACATGTGACATAGCTAGAAATGTCTGATATTGGTTTGAAGAGAATGACCAAGACTTCCAAGTACTATCCTGGCCCCGATTCCATAGACATGAACCCAACTGAACATTTGTGGGACCTCCTCAATGGTGGTGTTCGCTCTATGGATCCTCCCTCATGCCCCTTCCAGCAGCTGTGGGATGCACTGCAGTCATCATGGCTCCACATACCTGTGATGATCTACCATGACCCTACTCAGTCACTCCCAGACTGTCTGGCTTCCGTCCATTCTGGCATATGATAGGTGTTATACATTTTGCATCAGGTCCCAAGAGCTTTAAGTTACATCTCTGGTAAAACTTATTCCGCAGCTTAACTGCAGAAACTCTATCACTCAGATGTGAACTTTGTACAAATTTCTGTATCTTTCCTTTGAGTTTTTCAAAGGTTTAGCTCAAAGCCTCCATTAGCAGTTTGCCTGATGGCAAGGATAGAGCGGCATGCAGCTACTGCCCCTTTGTAAGCTAATGGGATCCATTGGGCACCATTGGTAGCCTTTGTACAACAGGTTCGACAGAGCTTCATGGCTTATGATTAGTGTTGAGCAAATCGAAGCATCTGAAGCAAAATTCGATTCCAAGTTTAGGAAAAATTAGATTCTCCACAAAGCCAAAATGTCCTCATTCTTGTCCTTTGACAGGTCTTTTCAACTCAAGAGAGGAACAGACTGCCTCTACGTGAGCAAGTGGATGAGGTGGGTGATATTTTTTTAAACCCAAAAGGCCATATTGCACTAGTGTATTATTGTTCTTAAAGGCCGTTAGATGAGTGCACTTATGTCTTAGTGGCCATTAAAAATGGTCCCATTGATTGATAGGCTGAATAGGTTTTTAACGTGATTTGTGACAAATTAATTCGTAATGAATCAAATTTCTTGTCAAAAAGCAGTGGAGCTGCCGAATCTAATTCTTCAAACCTTCACTCATCTCTACTTATGATATAAGCACAGGTGTGAATACAGTCTTATTGTACTTGTAGTAAATGGTTTTCCAAGAGTAGAATGTTGATGACCTATCCTCAGTATAGGTCATCGATACCAGATCAGTAGGGGAGCAGCATCCTGTTTGAGGAGGCTCCAGCGCTCTATTGAGAGCTACGGTTTCTCTCTAGGACAGTGACGTAACATGCTAGGGTGGTATTTTGTGCTGCACTGTGGTATTTCTGGCAATGCCTACTTCTGTTAGTCCTGCCTACTTGTGTTGCTCCACCTTCTCTGTTTGGACCGATCTACAACATGGTAAGTTTTTTCCAGTGCCGCTTTATGGTCCCAGTCCAGAACTTGTCATATAGCCTATGTGCAGCTCAGTCCCATTCAAGTGAATTCCAAGCACAGCCACTATACAATGCACAGTGCTTGGTATGATGTGAAGAGGCTGCAGAGCTCACTGGAGTGTTGTGGTCTTTTCAAACAGCTGATTGACAGGGGTTCTATGTAGAGCAGAGCGAAGTTTTGAAAAATTTGATTTGGCCGAAGTTAGCCAATAAATTTTTATTTGTTACAAATCGCTATAACTCAGGTATACCCAAGTCATTCCGCCTTATGGTAGGGCCATACGGAGTGTCCGTGCTGCGGGCAGGTTGCAGCCATGCTGCAGTGAAGAACCACCTGGCCAACTTGCCTGCAGCTACCTTTCATTTATTAATGAAGACTGATGGGATATATGTGACTCCATTTTGTCTCATTTAGCCACGTGTATTACATTTGGTTAGTGCACTACAAAACCTCCCTTCCCCCTATGGAATGTGTGTGACACGTCCTGGGCTGTTTCAAGAATATCCATACATGCCTTAGTTTGAAAGTATGAACAGTCCAAGCCATATAAGGACATCTGGCTCAAGTGTCTGCTAGCTCATGTGTATATACCTGATTGGTCAAATGCTGTTACTACGAGTCAGCTATTATGTTAATGCAGAGCTTATGTGTGACCATACTATTGGTCAAATACTAATGCTAACATATGATTGGATGTAAAGGAAGCTCAACCCCCTCTATTAAAACTGTTTGCCAGCTGTGAATAAACCAGAATGGATTGGAAATAGACATGTGTTCATCTGGTCAATCTAGTTCATTCTCCCGGTACCGGTTAGACTTAATTCAAGCTGATCGCCGAAATCTGAAGACAGGGACAAGTTAGGTAAAAGAGAGTAAATTTTCCTAACAGTTCTGGGGGCTCGTCCGGGATTGGGAGGGTCCTCTTCAGGTCTACAGTGAAGGACATCAATTTTTGTCCTCTTGGACCTGGAGCAATGACCAAAAATCCCATTCAAGTAAGTCGAACCATCTATTTATGATTTCAGTGATGCGATGTCTGGGACACGCAAATGTTGATTTTAAGCGGCTCATATCATTGAGTCCATATCGTTAGGTATAAAATGTTGATTGTAAGAGGCTCATTTGGGTCCGTATCGTTAGATAGTGCACTATATATAAGAATAATCTGTTCCGGGAACAGAAGGATACAAGCTTGAATTAACTCTTATGTATATATAGTATAAGTATTTTAGAAGTATTAAGATTATCTGTCTGTGTGAGATGTTGGCCGGGTGGTAAGTTTACGGTCGCATCCCGCTTGGAAATCATTCTGTTTCTATCACTGCCAACATGTAAACTTTGTTGCACGGTCTAGTCCCACAAATTATTTCCTAGTTAACACATGAGTAGACAATTGGGCTATAGTGAGTGACAAGACACAGCAGAGTCAGGAAGTTAATTCATGGCAAGGGAAAAAGTGTTTCAGTGTTTGCAATTAGAAAGGGCTTGTGTTAAACGTTCAGAAATGAACTGGTTAAGTTTTGTTGCCCTAATGATCTGTGTGTGTTTAAATAGTGACGATTTATAGCCCTGGAATTAGAGATTACAGCACTAAAAGATGGACAGTTAATGCATAAGTGTATTGATAATTGAAGTTAGAGAAATGAAATGAGCAGCATTTCTTATTTCAAGATGGAGGATTTTGAATCCTATAGAGAACAAAGAAGTTGCCATGAGGCATCCCTCCCCCCCCCCCCACCACATCTGCAGTAAACTCCAAAATGTCACTTGTAGTCCCACAAAAAAAAAAAAATAATAATAATAATAAAAAAATGTCTTCCTGTTCTGTCTGAGATGTGTTTTCAGAGAGAGCCCCCTCCCATCTCACCCCCCTCCTCTGCTCAGGAATTTCATATGGGGGTTGAGGGGGGAGGGGGGCTGCTAATTGGTAAATGCATCAGCAGAATGTGAAGATACTAACCTGTGTTATTTCTAAGATATTCCAGACAGGGCTCCAGTATTGGATTAGATCTTTCCCAATTGTATGTTCCGATGGTTTAAAATGTGCCTGCAGTGATGATGCTAATTGCAAGTGTCCACTCCTATCAATCTAAGGTTGCACCCAATAAGTCCTTATTCAGATATGAGTAAAAGTTTGAGGAACATGTGGTACAGCTGAACGTCTTGATGTATTGCTTTACTTCCCCTGTTTGAACACTCCTGAAATAAGAGACGCAAGACAAGAGGAAGTAGAAGGCATAGTTATATACAATAAGGGGCGATGTGTGTAACACTAAAAAAAAAAAAAAAAACTACATGGCATATAAGATGATTTGTTAATTTTAACAAAATGACTGTATGATTAACATGTATATTGTTTTACAGTGACAGACCATCAGCAATTCTGGGTGTGGTATGAATATCTGCTTCCCGGAAAGCTGTGTTTGTCTGTGCTGCAAATTTTGGAATGTAACAAAGAGATTGTGTGATTAGGTGAAAGATACATGATTCAGTGGAATGTGAATGGGTGTGGCTCTGAGTTGTATGTACATAGCAGAGCTGTGTGTGCAATTCATATTTTATGTGTAAGGGCGTGGTTATGAGCTGGTTTGTGAAGATGAGTACATGAAAATGTATATGAATGCGTATGGAATACGGTATTTGTTTTTAAATATGCGCATTAAGAATTTTATTTTATTTTCTTGGAAGTTTTTGGGTTTTTTATTGGTACCAACAGCATTGATCAAGCTGTACATTTTTATTTCAATGAAAAGTTTTTATGGGCCCTTTGTGTGTTCATGTCTGTATTGTCAGATCTGTTTGTTTCAATGTTTGTAGTTACATGTTACATGTTCAGTGTTGTGCTTAACATCAGAGCTCTGCTCGTATGGACAGCTAAGATACTAATGGCAGAACAGAAGACAGACCAAAGCGTCCGACTGAAAGGGGCGGACTTAGGTGACTCAGAATCAGAGGAAGGAAATGTGAGCCCTCTATGGGAATAAATGGGGTACTGACAAGGACATACAGAACAGATTCCTTACCAGTAGAAACCATGGACAGGGAATACATCATGTCATGTATTTAGCATTATACTAGATTGCCCAGTCAGCCTATTAGGGAGAGATTTGTTCATTAAGCTTGACTTGCAGGTATCAGCAAAGAATCAGGACATAAGAGTCCAGTCTCTACACCAGTGCCACTGATTCTTGCAAACATACAGGACCACCCAGAGCTTAATAACATTAACCTTGCATTATGGTCCTCAAATGAATATGACACAGGATTCATAGATTGCACACATTACAAAGCTTCTGTGAAACCAGGTGTCATCTCAGTGTTCCAGAAACAATACCTGCTGTAAAAAGAGAAACTTGATGGGCTTAGGCCAATGATAAAGGAATTCCTACAAAAGGGAATCCTGGCAGAGGTGATTTCACCCTACAGCACGCCCGTGAATCCAGTGACAAAGGCAGATGGTACTACCCGCTTTGTACAGGATTTAAGGGCCATCAACAACATCATTGTGCCTATAGCCCCTGTTGTACCTGATGTCACTTAATCATTATCTGCCATTCCAGCAGACGCTGTTTGGTTCAGTGTGATAGATCTGAAAAATGCTTTCTTTTCTATCCCAGTTGATAAGATAACCAGACTACTTTTTGCTTTTTCCTTTGACAGACGCCAACTGACCTGGTGCAGAAATGCCCCAGGGATATGCTGATTCACCTGTAGTGTACAGCATAGTCCTCCAAGCGATGTTAGAGTCATGGTACATCCCCCCAAGGTTCTGTGCTGCTGCAATATGTCGATGATTTGTTACTGTGTAGCATGTCAGCGGAGGCCAGCATTCAGGATGGTTTATCACTGTTATAATGATTGTCAGGATATGGTCACTAAGTGACACTTAAGAAAATGCAATGGTGTAAAATGCAGGTTGAATACTTGGGCTTTGTCCTCACAAAAGGTGAACGGAGAATCAGCGCAGAAAGAGTCCAGTCTATTGCGGGTTTGGTCGCCCCGCACACCAAGAAGGAAATGTTATCTTTCCTTGGTATGATAAACGGTAGACAATGGATTACTGATTGCTCCCACTATTGACAATGTTTTGAGGCAAGCCACTCTGGATGGAAATCCAGATTTGATTAAATGGTTTTCTGAAATGTACAATGCATTTGATTATTTGAAATGTTTACTCATGTCGAGCCCAGGGCTGGGCCTCCCTGACTATAATATGCCCTTCCACATGTTTGCACGCCAAAATTGTAAAACCATGGCGGGTGTACTGACACAAGAAAACGGAGGCAAGTTGCGTCCTTGTGTGTTTTTCTCAAAGGTAATGCCCACCTCTGTCCAGAGGATGCCGGCATGTCTGTGTTCTCTTGCAGCCTGTGCTATGATGGTAGAGTCGGCAAATTCTTTCACAATGTGACATTACACCATTTTGCACACCACTCATGATGTTGTAGGCCTACTCAAGGACATCCGCACTCAACACAGCAGGTAGCTGAGCTTATTGCACTCACTAGGACATGTATTCTACATGCTGATAGACCTGTCACCATTTATACTGAGAGTAGGTACACACATGGGGTAGTGTGGGACCATGGTATGATCTGGCAGAGGAGAGGATTCACGGCAGCAGATGGTAAGGATCATGTCTCACAGGGCAATGCGCTGGCAGATAAGGTGGCGAAACGAGTGGCCAAATGCAACCTCACAGGTTTGTATAACCATTGGGAGATGCCATGTTTGGCACCTCCAACCCCTGAGATGTTGCAAATGCTTACTGATCTTCAGTGGTATGCCACTGAACAGGAACAGCAAGACTGGTGTTATCCAGTATTGCAGAAAAATCCTGAGATAGGATTAGTCTGCGAAGAGGGGAAGTTATGTATTCCCCAACACAGTGCTTCCATCTTAATAGCACATTTCCACAGAGTAGGACATAAACAGCATTGAGATACTCATGGGTAGGCCTTTCCCCACACCATGGGCAAGACGCCCCCTGGTAGTACAGGAAGGGGACTTGGACCTGATCAGGGAGGAGTATGTTACTAATCTGATCAAAGTCCTCAGTAAAACTGAAGAATAAGTGGCTTGTAAGTCTTCTTCTCTTTCACAGGAATCAACCCGTCCATTCCGGATAGGCGACCAGGTGATGATCAAGATCTTAAAGAAGGGAAAGGAACCAGGAAGTTTCACCTACGGACAACCCACCGAGGTAGTCGTGATCACCAGAACAGCAGTCCTCACTGAACAATCGCCCACGTGGATCCACGCCACAAGGATTAAGTTATTGAAGAAAAGAGAGGTACTAACGGGGGCAGATAGCCCTGACCTCCAACGAGGCCCAGAGGTACTAACGGAGGCAGACAGCCTTGACCTCGAAGAAGATACAGAAGGGGTACTAACGGAGGCAGACAGCCTTGACCCCCAACAAGATGACGCAGTCGGGAAATTCCTCGAGATGGCTGAGATGTAGTGCCTTAATAATTGTAATTTTGTGTCTCCTACTTACTGTCCCATGGCTGTGGAACAGACAGATATACCTGGAAACAGAATGCAGAGGGGAAGACAGTCTATGCAAGACAAAGGAGAACTTATGGCTGTACCTGGCCAAAACTCTGAACTTAACTGACTTTTGTCTCCAAACCACTTTATCGGCATCTAACATTTTGGAGACATGTCTGGTAGCGGTCCCCACCCCACTAGATGTATGGACGGAGCTCCTACGTTCCCAATGGAATGACGCAGATATGGAGGATCATGATGTTAAATATGGATATGTAAATCCTTATCATGCTTGTTATGACTGTCCTACATATGAGACTCTGCAGAGTAATATGATAGAAATAATTAAAGGTCTTGTCACAGCAGCAGGAATATGTTATAACTTCACCTGTGATGAGACACTATTGCCTCCCTGCATACAAGCAAAAATGCAGAATAAGATTAAGCCAAATATTTGTGATAGAGATTTAGGTAGTTGTAAAAAGATAATATCAGGAAAGAATATGCAATGTAATATTACAAAAACAGTACCATCCCTAGACAAACATGTACCTCTACCAACAGGATGGGTATTGGCCTGTGGGAATACTAGTTACACATACATACCGGCCAATATTACAGAGGGACCCTGTACAATAGCTAGGTTGACATTAGCAATGATACCACTATTCCCAGCAATGCAGACACGACACACGAGAGACACTTCCCTACAGTTACCAGACAATTGTGATTATAATGTGAATCTCTTCTCTAGATCAGAATATATGAGTTTAGGGGTATCTTTGATAGGAGTACCAGGGTTGGCCATATATAATCACAGGACAATATCAAAACTTGCCTGTTTTATGGTAAAACAGATAAATATCACTAGTGCAGTTCTGCAAGATATGCTGCTGGATATACAATCATATGAAAAGGCTATCTTGCAGAATAGGGCAACTATTGACTATTTATTGCTCCAACATGGTATAGGATGCTCAGCGTTCGCAGGGATGTGTTGTTTCAATTTATTAGATCACTCCCGTGGAATAAAAGATAAAATAGGCCAATTAGAAGAGATGATAAAACATATAAAACAGGATGTTGACCAAGGTTGGTGGGACTGGCTTTTTGGCTGAATACCTGACTTTGGTCAAATAAGATATGTTTTAGGAGTGGTACTCGCCGTGGTCGCTGCAATAGTGGGTCTCTGCTGTTGTCTGCAGTGTGTGCCCTCCCTTCTAGCCATATGTCAAAAAGGTGGCCGAAAGAGGGGTACACTCGACATTCCTCTATACTCCGGTAGAGGTAGAAGAGGTTTACACAACCTCAACAAAGCCTGAGGATTATACTCCTGAAGGGTATATGGAATACCTAAAGGCTTACAAGCAAACTAAGGAAGAGCAGAGAAAGAACCATATAGTATATATATATATATAAGGTTCTAAGAGGGGATTTGATGGGATATATGTGACTCCATTTTGTCTCATTTAGCCACGTGTATTACATTTGGTTAGTGCACTACAAAACCTCCCTTCCCCCTTAAGGAATGTGTGTGACACATCCTGGGCTGTTTCAAGAATATCCATACATGCCTTAGTTTGAAAGTATGAACAGTCCAAGCCATATAAGGACATCTGGCTCAAGTGTCTGCTAGCTCATGTGTATATACCTGATTGGTCAAATGCTGTTACTATGAGTCAGCTATTATGTTAATGCAGAGCTTATGTGCGACCATACTATTGGTCAAATACTAATGCTAACATATGATTGGATGTAAAGGAAGCTCAACCCCCTCTTTTAAAACTGTTTGCCAGCTGTGAATAAACCAGAATGGATTGGAAATAGACATGTGTTCATCTGGTCAATCTAGTTCATTCTCCCGGTATCGGTTAGACTTAATTCAAGCTGATCGCCGAAATCTGAAGACAGGGACAAGTTAGGTAAAAGAGAGTAAATTTTCCTAACAAAGACCACAAAGTATAGTCCTTCTTTATTGTTAATGTCCATGCGGCACCTTTAATGCACCTTTAAACAGCGGCTGTATCCGCTTCTCCAACCCTAGCACTCTCCTGCCCTACAGGTGGGAGCCCTTTTTCTGCTTTACCTCATTTTCCACATCATCTAATATCAATGAGAATATGTCATCAGGAACATCCCGCTTCTCCTCTCTCTGCATCTTGCTGACTTTTCTAGGACATGGATACTTTGAAAGATGATTTGGAAGAAGTAAACCATCAAAAGATGAAGATGGTAAACATTAAGACCTGCCCCCCCCTAAGGGGTGGAGACTGGATGATATTGGTTGGCACGCTTGCACTGGAATAATAAATCCTTCCATCTTATTGGTATTGAGTTACAAATCTTAGTTAACGGATGATG
This sequence comes from Bufo bufo, assembly GCF_905171765.1. NCBI lineage: Eukaryota > Metazoa > Chordata > Amphibia > Anura > Bufonidae > Bufo > Bufo bufo. Next base: position 811,028,423 of record NC_053390.1, read on the forward strand.
TAGGAATAAATAAGTAAAAATGACAAAGCATCAGTCTCCCTGCACTCTCCCCATACTCTCCCCAGTGGCGTCTCTAGCTTTCAAATTTTGGGGGGGCACACTGGGGGCCAGGACAAAAGTAGGGGGGTAGCTATAACAACGATACATTTACACAAGTACGCTTAGAAATGCTGCGATACTTTACCCAATACCTAAAACCGCAACAGGGAAGAAAAGTCCTGCTGTCTGTGGTTTAAAAAAAATTATAAAATAAATCACTCAGATTTCAACATGTCCTAGCTGCCTGTGGATGACACTTTTATAGGGAGGGGGATCTGTGGATGACACTGATATGGGGGGGATCTGTGGATGCCACATACCGTATATAGCATCTTATGCTATATGTGTCATCCACAAATCCACCCCATGACAGTGTCATCCCCATTTCCCCCTCCATAACAGTGTCATCCACAGATCTCCCTCCCCGCCTCTCACAGGAGTGTACATTTGACATTTCTAAACTGTGGCGGATCCAGAGCCTGGTCTCGAGAGGGGCACTTCCAGATTATTTTCTGTCCGCCGCCACAGAACAAGGGTGCTTAAGGAACAGACTACACAGTGTAGCGGTATGCTATATATTGTGTGGCACAGTGTAGAGGTATACTGTACATTGTGGGGCACAGTGTAGAGGTATACTGTATATTGTGGGGCACAGTGTAGAGGTATACTGTATATTGTGGGGCACAGTGTAGCGGTATACTGTATATTGTGGGGCACAGTGTATCCTATATGTGTATAACAAACATATTTCATATGAAAACTTACAATTACTTGGCTTGGCCCTTGGGGATCTCGGACACCACTTCAACACTTGGCTGGGGGGCTCGGCGGAGCTGATGTTGTGCTTTATCCTAAATTCTCCTTATAATGTGACAATGCAAAAAATACCCCCTTGTAATGCCTCCAGTTGAGCTAATGTCCCCATAGTGCCCCCATAATGTGCCAGTATAAAATACCCCTATATAGTGCCCCCAGTAAATGCCCCCATAGTGCTCCTCTCCCCCCTTCCTCCTAGTACCCCCCATAATGTACCAGTATAAAATGCCCCATATATCGTGCCCCAGTAGATGCCCTCAGTGTCCCCCATAATTTGCAAGTATAAAATACCCCTTCTTAGTACCCCCCGTAGATGACTCCATGGTACTCCTCTCCCCCTTCCCCATAGTACCCACCATGTGTCCCAGTATAAAATGCTACTGTACAGAGCCCCCCATATAAAATACCCCTTCTTTGTGGCCTCAGTAGATGCCCCTATAGTGCCCACCAATAACGTGCCAGTAATAAGTGCCCCCTATCAAGTGCCAGTAATAACCCCCCCAATGTGCCAGTAATAAGCCCCCCAATGTGCCAGTAATAAGCCCCCCAATGTGCCAGTAATAAGCCCCCCCAATGTGCCAGTAATAAGCCCCCCCCAATGTGCCAGCAATAAGCCCCCCCAATGTGCCAGTAATAAGCCCCCCAATGTGCCAGTAATAATCCCTCCAATTTGCCAGTAATTAGCCCCCCTAATGTGCCAGTAATAGGCCCCCTCCCAATGTGCCAGTAATAAGCCCCCCCAATGTGCCAGTAATAAGCCCCCCAAATGTGCCAGTAATAAGCCCCCGCAATGTGCCAGTAATAGGCCCCACAATGTGCCAGTAATAAGCCCCCCCAATGTGCCAGTAATAAGCCCCACAAATGTGCCAGTAATAAGCCCCCCCAATGTGCCAGTAATAAGACCACCCCCAATGTGCCAGTAATAAGACCCCCAATGTGCCAGTAATAAGACCCCCCAATGTGCCAGTAATAAGCCCCCCAAATGTGCCAGTATTAAGCCCCCCCAATGTGCCAGTAATAAGCCCCCCAATGTGCCAGTAATAAGCCCCCCCAATGTGCCAGTAATAAGCTCCCCCCAATGTGCCAGTAATAAGCCCCCCCCAATGTGCCAGCAATAAGCCCCCCCAATGTGCCAGTAATAAGCCCCCCAATGTGCCAGTAATAAGCCCCCCAATGTGCCAGTAATAAGCCCCCCAATGTGCCAGTAATTATCCCCCCCTAATGTGCCAGTAATAGGCCCCCTCCCAATGTGCCAGTAATAAGCCCCCCCAATGTGCCAGTAATAAACCCCCCAATGTGCTAGTAATAAGCCCCCCCCAATGTTCCAGTAATAAGACCACCCCCAATGTGCCAGTAATAAGACCCCCCAATGTGCCAGTAATAAGCCCCCCCAATGTGCCAGTAATAAGCCCCCCCAATGTGCCAGTAATAAGCCCCCTAATGTGCCAGTAACAAGAGCCCCCCTTATTGTGCCTGTAAAAATATTGCAAAAAAAACCAAAAAACTGTTATACTTACCTCCATGTCAGCGATGCGATGCAGGCCTCTTCCGGCCTGTGTCCCGCGCTGTATGGCTCAGGCAGCGCGATGACGTCCTCGCGTCGCCTGCGCCGGCCTCTGATAGGCTGCCGGCCTAGTGCCTGCAGCCTATCAGAGGAAGGGACACGCCTCTCCCTCCCCTGCCCCGCCGCAGCACAGGCACTATGGAGATGAGTGCAATGGAAGAGCTCATCCCCCTGTGCCCGACTGCGGCAGTGCGGCGGCTCACTTGGGGGGGGGGGGCATTTTAGTTGGGGGGGCACATAGGGGGGGCACAGCGTGATGTAGGGGGGGCCGTGGCCCCCTATGCCCCCCCCTGGCGACGCCACTGACTCTCCCTGCACTCTCCCTATACTCTCCCGCTCCAATATTCTTCTATTAATAATTTCAGCAACACTGTTCCTAGCTCATGAGATTTTGCCGTGTCCCTCCCTATGTTCAGCTCACGGGACAATGGTGGAGACTGCGCGGGATGAGAGTTTTATAGCTGCGGATTGGCTGGCTGCACAGCATTATGGGTGATCTTGTGTTCCTGGGCTTCTTACTTTCACTTTGTAACACACGCAGCCGCCATTTTAGGAAAAACTAATTTGTTACCGCTCCCATTTGGCTGTCCTTTTGGACTTCTCAGCCCCTTTGAACTGAACAGGAGAAGGCTTCAATGCATACTATGATTACCAGCCTGCCTCCATCTTGTGCTCTCCTGCCAAGCTCTGGACTGGAATAGGACAGCTCATGCACACTGGCAGTGGTCTGCCTACCAAGCACCGAACATTTATTTATTGCAGAAACCACTAAGCGAAGCTCAATGCCCAGAGATTATTTACAGCTTCCATTGAAATCAGTGGTAACTGTATAAATTCCTACGCACTGAGCCCCCCCTAGTGGTGGCTACAGACAGACAGTTTTATAATATATTGTATAAATGGAAGCAAGAGATATATCAATGTATTTATATAATTTTTCTGCTGTAAATACATTGAGAAATATATAAAATTCAGATAAAGGGGGAGTCTCGTTTTGATTTCTAGGTGTGGACTATACTCTCTACACCCCTGCATAGCGGGGATGTCAGGCTGTGGTTAAGCTTATAGGATGAAACTGGCTCCCGGTCTGACTGATGGACATCTCTCACCACAAAAGGGGCTAAAACGAGGAGATCACAAGGTCAACGGAGGAGCATTTGCCAAAATGCTTCTTTAATTGTGTTTTTCAGATTTTTTAACTCCCTCCGAGCTATTCCATGTTTCACAATTTAATTTTTTTATGATTTTGAATAATGAAGACTTTATTCTTGGACTAATTGATCTACAACTACAGTATGTCTGAAGACTGATGGGGATCCACTAGTGTAGGCAACTCTTGCTATGTTGGACACCTTGAAATTCTCGAAGACCTTTACAGATCATAATTGCTTTACATCTCAGGTGATGCCCTTCCATATCCTTGGTCTCAGTGGGTAGGAATATTTCTTTGGTTCACCACTGTAATACTTCATTTTTAAGGCAGAACTCCAGAATATGGAGTGTGTCCCGTAGTGCCAGGTGTTTGTTCTGAACTTCTGTTCCTCAACAGAATTGAGGAATATTAAAAACATTTAAATAAAATTCTATTTTCTTGACATTCAAAATGTGTACATACATAAATATAGTCCCAAGCCATCGATGTGTGCCAGAGACGCATATGCCAGAGCCTCGCCAAGTTGCCCGACATCTGGAACACGAGATGCAACGTACAGTAAGTCGTATCCTATTAGGATAAGAAATGTAATGTAAATGTCACAGTGACAGTGAAGAGCAGCAGATTTTACCTTTCACACCCAGAAATGGCTAGAGAAGACTTTGACACAACAGAGATTTCTGCCAGTCCTGGAAAAAAAAATCAATTTCAATTCATTACGGCCAAGACACGAATGTCAAAAAATGCTGAACCCATCAACTCTGATCTCTGTCTTTTGTCCTGATGAGCTGGAGCCATCTGTTATTTAACAACTAGGATAATTGCTTAAGGCCGCTTTTCACGGGGCGATGATCAGGGCAATTATCTTAGGAACGCTCGTTCATGATAATCGCCCCGTGTAAAGGTGCTGCCGATGACCCAATGAAGGCAATGAATGATGCAGACACCGAAACAGGAGGGATCTGCTGCCCGGAATCAATAAATCGCCATGAAGAAGAGCGATTGCAGTAGCCATTACTTGTCTCCATAGAGCAGATGTGGTTGCTCAATGTAAATGCACCTCTCACTATATCTGAAAAGAAGGTAATTATCGGAAACAAACGGCTCATTCCCTATAATTACCTGCACAGTTGGCCCGTGTAAAGGAGCATTAAAGGGGCTGTGCTGTGCAAAGATAATGCAATTGAATGAGACGAGCAATTGTAATTGCACTGTCCGGCCTCTGCAAATAAGATGGCGCACAAGTAATTTTGAAGCAGAAGCAACGCTAGCACAAGCGCCTCTCACCCTTCAAACAGCTGATTGGCAGGGGTGCCAGGAGTCACACCATCTGATATTGATGTCCAGCTAGCCCCTGAGGAGCCACTGCAGAGGATAGGAGTAGTAGTGGCCCTGATGAGATGTTGTGTCACTGCTTACTGTCTCAGGCCGTTGCATCCAGGGGATCGGTGCGGTGGAAAGGTAGTGTAAGGAATCAGACCAGAAGTAATGTCTAACCCGTAGTACAGCCAACAGTAGTTTGGACAAAGTGCACTTTTTCTCTCCAGATAATGAGGTATGGTGGCTGGATAAGTGTCAATCAATGGCATCTATAATGTGCTGTCTTGCTGATGAATCTCCCTTGAACTTCTGGCTAACAGCTGTAAGCTGGCACTTGTGACCACTGTGAAATGAAGGCTTTGAGTTGATCTGGCCTGGATCTTATTTAGGTGATGGGTGTCTGGGATGTAGTCCCTCACCTGCAGCACAGTTTGTAAAGCTGTGGCTTGCAGGTCACCCTACATCACGCGTTATCTTCTAGGAAATCTTGGTTTTATTGCAGTCTCTCTGTAGTAGTGGTCTCACAGGGGAATTGGATCAAGACTGGTCCCTAAGACCATTGGAGTAGGAGAAATTTGATGGGCTTCTTTCCTCCTCACTGTCCTAGAACTGCCTCTCCTTATAGGAAGCAGAAACAGCTCACTCCTACCAAGAGGAGAGGAACAGAGTATTTAACCCTGTCCCTACCAACCATATCACATCATGCTGGTGTACATTACATCACATTGTAAAATATAACATAAGTATTGAATATACCCCAGGTCTAGGCTACTGCAGATGATCTATCCTAAGGATAGGTCATCAATATCTTTGCACTGCACAAGCCCTTTAAGGCTGGCCATATACATTAGACAGGTGTCCAACAGCAATTTGCCCAGATCCCCCCCCCCCCCCCCCTCCTATATAAATGCATATATTATCAGTGATAGCGGACTAGTGCTACTGCCAGACACCTTCAGTGGTGAATTATCTTCCTGGAGAATAAAAGGGTGGGGCATGTCGAAATCTAACTGCCTAATGCTACTTCTCCCTGACAGCCAGATGTATAATATAGTGTTAAAGGGGTTGTCCAGCCATATATATACAGTTGCAAGAAAAAGTATGTGAACCCTTTGGAATGATATGGATTTCTGCACAAATTGGTCATAAAATGTGATCTGATCTTCATCTAAGTCACAATAGACAATCACAGTCTGCTTAAACTAATAACACACAAAGAATTAAATGTTACCATGTTTTTATTGAACACACCATGTAAACATTCACAGTGCAGTTGGAAAAAGTATGTGAACCCTTGGATTTAATAACTGGTTGAACCTCCTTTGGCAGCAATACCTTCAACCAAACGTTTCCTGTAGTTGCAGATCAGACGTGCACAACGGTAAGGAGTAATTCTTGACCATTCCTCTTTACAGAACTGTTTCAGTTCAGCAATATTCTTGGGATGTCTGGTGTGATTCGCTTTCTTGAGGTCATGCCACAATATCTCAATCGGGTTGAGGTCAGGACTCTGACTGGGCCACTCCAGAAGGCGTATTTTCTTCTGTTTAAGCCATTCTGTTGTTGATTTACTTCTATGCTTTGGGTCGTTGTCCTGTTGCAACACCCATATTCTGTTGAGTTTCAGCTGGTGGACAGATGGCCTTAAGTTCTCCTGCAAAATGTCTTGATAAACTTAGGAATAAATTTTTCCTTTGATGATAGCAATCCGTCCAGGCCCAAATGCAGCAAAGCAGCCCCAAACCATGATGCCCCCACCACCATACCTCACAGTTGGGATGAGGTTTTGATGTTGGTGTTCTGTGCCTCTTTTTCTCCACACATAGTGTTGTGTGTTTCTTCCAAACACCTCAACTTTGGTTTCATCTGTCCACAGAATATTTTGCCAGTACTGCTGTGGAACATCCAGGTGCTGTTGTTCAAACTGTAAACGTGCAGCAATGTTTTTTTTTGACAGCAGTGGCTTCCTCTGTGGTGTCCTCCCATGAAATCCATTCTTGTTTAGTGTTTTACGTATCGTAGATTCGCTAACAGGGATGTTAGCATATGCCAGAGACTTTTGTAAGTCTTTAGCTGACACTCTAGGTTTCTTCTTTCTCTCATTGAGCAGTCTGCGCTGTGCTTTTGCAGTCATCTTTACAGGACGGCCACTCCTAGGGAGAGTAGCAGCAGTGCTGAACTTTCTCCATTTATAGACAATTTGTCTTACCGTGGACTGATGAACAGCAAGGCTTTTGGAGATACTTTTATAACCCTTTCCAGTTTTATGCAAGTCAGCAATTCTTAATCGTAGGTCTTCTGAGAGCTCTTTTGTGCGAGGCATCATTCACATCAGGCAATGCTTCTTGTGAAAAGAAAATCCAGAACTGGTGTGTATTTTTTATAGGGCAGGGCGGCTGTAACCAACACCTCCAATCTCATCTAATTGATTGGACTCCAGTTGGCTGACACCTCACTCCAATTAGCTCTTGGAGATGTCATTAGTCTAGGGGTTCACATACTTTTTCCACCTGCACTGTGAATGTTTACATGGTGTGTTCAATAAAAACATGGTAACATTTAATTCTTTGTGTGTTATTAGTTTAAGCAGACTGTGATTGTCTATTGTTGTGACTTAGATCAAAATCAGATCACATTTTATGACCAATTTGTGCAGAAATCCATATCATTCCAAAGGGTTCACATACTTTTTCTTGCAACTGTATATATTGAGCATTTATCCTCAGGATATCCTCATCCATATCTGATTGGTGAGGGTCCAACACCGGGCACCCCCGCCGATCAGTTGTTTGATGAGGAGGTGTAGCTTCATGTGAGCGCCGCCTCCTGGTCTATATACTACACGTCATCTCCTCTGCAGTGGCGGCGTATTGTAATTACAAGTGGTCGCTCCATTCAAGTGAATGGAGCGGGAAGTTGTATTACACTGCAATTTTGAGACGAAGTGCAGAGTAATGAACAGTACGCAGCGCTCGCATGGAGCGCCAACTTCTCTTCAAACAGCTGATCAGCGTGGGTGTCGGTTGTCTGCCCCCCACCGATCAGATATTGATGACCTATTTGGAGGATAGATCATCAATAAATATATATCTGGCTTAACGCCTTTAAATGCCAGAAATGTCAGTACTTATGCAATGATCCGGTGGATTACTGCTAAAGAGTTAACTTTCGGCTAAAACGTTAAATTTTGCAGTTTGTTGTTAAAGTGCTTATTTCATCTTTTCTGCTGCCTGTGGTGAAAATTCAAACAGTGCCCCCTACATGCCAAATTCTCAAACTGACCCTTTCCTCCAGCACTACTGTTAAAGGCGTACTGTGATACAGTTGAATATAGAGAGATGAGTGCTTCCACAATGGAAGCGTTCATTTGCCACAGCCCTACCAAAACTCCTACTTGTCTCTAGGTCTCGCCATCTGAGGCATTCGCCTCACCTGTCCACATTGGCCCCTGATTCTGGAAAGCACTATTCCTGAGATTGAAAGCTGAATCAAAGCAACTGAACTGAGAGAACTACCCCTAAGAGTAAGAGAACGGACATTTATACAAGGTTTAGAACCATCAAGGTTGTACAGGACAAAGACAGTAAGGCACAACACATTTATGGCAATAAGACTTTACTTCTGTGAGACAGACCTTCCATCTGAATCTAAGATCTGTACCCCACAGACTGTGAATTGCAAGGAATTTAATATTGATAGCCTATCCTCAGGAGATCCAACTCCTGGCACCCTGCAAGAGGCCACTGTGCGCTAGAGCTCCAGTGACCACTCCTCACAGCTTACCAAGCACAGCACTATACATTGCATAGTGGCTGTGCTTGGCATTGCAGCTCAGCCCCATTCACTTTAATGGGACTGAGCTGCAGCTAGGTGTCACCGCCAGTTCTGTGAGAAGGTCTGGCAGACGTTCTTCTCTACCTCTTGCATGACGTTCTTTGTTTTGGTTTCACTTTGTCATCTCCTTTCCTTCTCCCAGGTGTCACCTATTTAGACTAATTGTCTCCCTTTATATTCCCTCCCATACTGCCTCACTTTGCGGTTTATACTACTTCCTGGATGAGGTGTTCACTGCTGGAGGCTGCTGCTGGTTCCTCAGATAAGTCTTTTTCCCTTATTTGTGTTTCCTTGCTGGCTTGATTGTAGGTGACCCTGACTCCGTCCGTATTAAGTGCAGGGAGCCGGTGGTCGTGTCCCCTCACTACTATAGGGTTTTCAGGTGTCACACAGTATTAGGTACGTGGGCATGCAATCGTCTACCATAGAGACCCTTGCATGGGCATAGCAGTCAGGGAGAGCTCTAGAGGTTTTATAGGGCTCACCCATATGCTCCTTAGTTTGGGTTCAAGCCATTCGGATGTTTATTTATAAGTTCCAGCTTTCTGCAACATCATCCGTGATATTAGGTCACTTGGCTGATATACAGGGTGGGCCATTTATATGGATACACCTTAATAAAATTGGAATGGTTGGTGATATTAACTTCCTGTTTGTGGCACATTAGTATATGTGAGGGGGGAAACTTTTCAAGATGGGTAGTGACCATGGCGGCGATTTTGAAGTCGGACATTTTGAATCCAACTTTTGTTTTTTCAATAGGAAGAGGGTCATGTGACACATCAAACTTATTGGGATTTTCACAAGAAAAACTGTGCTTTTTCATGAGTTATTTACAAGTTTCTGACCACTGTTCAGTGTGTTCAATGTGCTGCCCATTGTGTTGAATTGTCAATGCAACCCTCTTCTCCCACTCTTCACACACTGATAGCAACACCGCAGGAGAAATGCTAGCACAGGCTTCCAGTATCCGTAGTTTCAGGTGCTGCACATCTCGTATCTTCACAGCATAGACAATTGCCTTCAGATGACCCCAAAGATAAAAGTCTAAGGGGGTCAGATCACGAGACCTTGGGGGCCATTCAACTGGCCCACGACGACTAATCCACTTTCCAGGAAACTGTTAATCTAGGAATGTTCGGACCTGACACCCATAATGTGGTGGTGCACCATCTTGCTGGAAAAACTCAGGGAACGTGTCAGCTTCAGTGCATAAAGAGGGAAACATATCATCATGTAGCAATTTCGCATATCCAGTGGCCTTGAGGTTTCCATTGATGAAGAATGGCCCCACTATCTTTGTACCCCATATACCACACCATACCATAAATTTTTTTGTTCCAACAGTCTTGGAGGGACAATGTGGGTTAGTGTCAGACCAATAGCGGTGGTTTTGTTTGTTAACTTCACCATTCACATAAAAGTTTGCCTCATCACTGAACAAAATCTTCTGCGTAAACTGAGGGTCCTGTTCCAATTTTAGTTTTGCCCATTCTGCAAATTCAGTGCGCCGATCTGGGTCATCCTCGTTGAGATGCTGCAGTAGCTGGAGTTTTTAAGGGGGCCATTTGTGAGTGGCTAATATCCGCCGAAGGGATGTCCGACTAATGCCACTCTCCAGTGACATGCGGCGAGTGCTACGCTGTGGGCTCTTGCTGAATGAAGCTAGGACAGCCACTGATGTTTCTTCATTAGAGACAGATTTCATGCGTCCACATTTTGGCAAATCCAACACTGAACCAGTTTCACGAAACTTAGCAAGCAGTTTGCTAACTGTAGCATGGGAGATGGGTGGTCTCGTAGGGTGTCTTGCATTGAAATCTGCTGCAATGACCCGGTTACTGCATTCACCAGACATCAACACAATTTCTATCCGCTCCTCACGTGTTAACCTTGGCGACATGTCAATGGCTGTAAACAAAGAGAAACTTGTAAATAACTCATGAAAGAATAAAGTTACGTTAAAACCAAGCACACCATTGTTTTTCCCAATAAGTTTGATGTGTCACATGACCCTCTTCCTATTGAAAAAACAAAAGTTGGATTCAAAATGGCCAACTTCAAAATGGCCGCCATGGTCACCACCCATCTTGAAAAGTTTCCCCCCTCACATATACTAATGTGCCACAAACAGGAAGTTAATATCACCAACCATTCCAATTTTATTAAGGTGTATCCATATAAATGGCCCACCCTGTACATTTCTAGAAAGAATAATATGGGGTTTGAACATCATAGAGTCATAGGAATATATGCTCCATAATCGTTATTACCTGGGCAATGCAAGTACCTACTAAAACAAATATTTCAGGAGAGGTGACGGCTCTTCTTTAAAGGCATTGACTATAACCTTGTGGCCATTAGTATAGGAAAGTCAAAGTCTCCTTATTTCCTACCTAAGCTCCCCTCTTCATTGACCCCTGTCCATGGATTCTGTCTGTAAACTTAGGACGCTGGGGCAATCAAGATGGGAAAGGTCAAGCGATCGTTGCCCCGGACATACTGTATCTGCTTTTGCGCTTACGCTGAAAACATTCAGCAGGTACAGAAGATTCTGCTGAATAGAAAAATCATGTACACTGCTTGTTGGAGTCCTCTGTTTACAGGCCAAATCCGTTCACTGAGCTGGGCTGCTCTGGTAGGAAATGAAAGGACTTTCCTATGCTAGTGGCCCCAAGACTACGGCACTTTATGGATTCCTTTAGAAAGTGGCCAACTCCTTCAAAGAGTAAAACCAGTAAGAGCCCAAAATGGCTTAAATATTGGAGCAATCAAGACCTTTCATCTCTGGTTAGTATCTTCTCGGGTCTTCCAGTGGTATATTTACTTTGGAGATGTTTGAGTTCTCTTTTTGCCATCTTTTACCCTTCAAAACCGTTTCAGAAACTTTATCTCTCAAAATAAAACTATTTTTTTGTTCCAGCTCCTCCGGTACATTGCGCAAATGAATGAGCTGCAGCTGAAATTGCTTCCTACAACATCTCCCATGAATGAGCAGACAAAATGATCTATCTATTAAGGGATGGTCTGAAGGACAATTTCTTTCTGATGTACTAGTCAAACCCATAAATTGAGGTGCTGATCTCATCCTGAACAAAGCATCGGATATTTCCTAGATTTATAAAGTCCCTTCAGCTTTCTATAATAGGAAGGTAAGAGGCACATCAACCAAGGAATTACGAGAACATTGTATTTGCGGGGACAGCGGGCTCTAAGATCCAAAATAAAATAAAAGGTTCTTATAAACAGAAGATATTTTTTAACCACTTCCCATCCAGGGCCATACATGCTCGGTCAGCTGCAGGGTCCTGGCTGTTACTGACTGCTGTGGTCAATGGTGACTGCGTCATGTAATGAGTTTGTAGAGGGGCTTCTTCTCTCACCACATCAACACCCCCATGCTGCAATGGCGTCACCCAGGCCTCAGGGCCTGCTAGCTACAGAGGCCTATAAGGCCCAGCCCCTAGTCTTGGTCTCATAGGCACACTGTCAGTGTTTTACAGTCAATGCAGTGCAATACAGCATGTATTAAATTGCATTGAAACAGGGATCGGACCACTAAAAGTTGAAGTCTCAGAGAGGGACAAAAATAAAAAGTTAAAAAAACAAGTGTTTTTATAAAAATATAAGTTTCAAGTAAAAACACACCCCTTTCCTCTCATCAAGCCATTTAAAATAAAAAAAATAGACATATTAGGTTTCGTAACGACCCACTCTGCCCAAAAAACATTCCAGCAAAATCTGCTCTCCAAAAACCATATGACTCTCCTTCTCTTCTGTGTCTTGCTGTGTGCCCATACCAATGGTTTACAACCTCATATGAGATGTTTCTGTGTTCAGGAGAAAATGGGTAAAACATTAAAGGGTACTTTTTCTTCTGTTGCCCCTTTTGAAAATGAAACATTTGGGGCTAAATCTACATTTTATTGGAAGAAATTAAATTTTTTTATTTTCACAGCCAAGTGTTTCTAAATTCTGTGAAATGCCTGTGGGGTCAAAGTGCTCAGTGCATCCCTTATTTAATTCCTTGAGGAGTGTAGATTCCAAAATTGGGTCACTTTTTTGGGGTCTCCACTGTAGGGGTATTGTAGGGTCTCTTCAAATATGACATGGTGCCCAAAAACCATTCCAGCAAAATCTGCCCTCCAAAAACCATATGGCCCTCCTTACATTTTGAGCCCTGCCGTGCACCCATACAGCAGTTTACAATAACATATGGGGTGATTCTGTAAACTGCAGAGTCAGGGTAATAAATATTCAGGTTTATTTTACTGTTAACCCTTAGGGCTGTTTCACACAAGCGAGTCCATTGCGGGAATCACGCTCCGTGTGTGAGTGTGATCCTCTGCTCTGGACTTGCAGGAGCGCACGGTATTATCATGATTTATAATGCTGTGTGTCTCTGCTTGACCTTATTTCTACAGAATCATACTGACAGCTTTATGTCACTATGATTCTGTGGAAAAAAGGCCATGCAGAGACACATAGCATTATAAATCATGATAATGCCGTGCGCTCCTGCAAGTCCAGAGCAGAGAATCACACTCACACATGGAGCACGATTCCCGCAATGGACTCGCTCATTTAAAACAGCCCTTACTGTGTTACCGAAAAATGGATTAACATAGAAAACCTGCAAAAAAAATTACATTTTGAAATTTCACCTCCAATTTCCCTTAATTCTTGGACACCTAAAGGGTTAACAAAGTTTGCAAAATTAGTTTTAAATAATTTCAGGGGTGTAGTTTCTAAAATGGGGCCATTAATTGGTGGTTTCTTTTATGTATGTCCCTCAAAATCTCTTTAGAACTAAATTGGTGCTTTAAAAAAAATCAATTCTGGAACTTTTCTTAAAAAAATTTAAAATAGCTTTTAAAATTCTAAGCATTCTAGCAATCCTAAAAAAAAAAAAATGACATTTACAAAAGGATTCCAACATAACGTAGACATATGGTGAATTAATAAGTATTTTATGAGGTATCACAATCTGTCTTAAAAGCAGAGAAATGTAAATTTAGAAAATAAATAGAAAAAAACATTAATCCAAATTTACCACTAACATGAAGTACAATCAATGTGTCACAATAAAATAATATCAGAATCGGTTAGATAAGTAAAATCATTCCAAAGTTATTATCACATAAAGTGACATATGTCAGATTTGCAAAAATAGGCCTGGGCAAGAAGGTGAAAACTGGCTTGGTACTGAAGGGGTTAAAATGTTTCCAGCCCTGATATAAGCAATATAATTATTACAGGCACTGATATTAGTGACCATGAAATGCAAACTTCAGCTGCCCACATGAGCATTTACCCCAAAAAATAACATAGAGCGCTTCTATCCAGTTGTTGCTCAGCCATTTCTTAACGAGGACCGTTACTGGTCCTGCTGTAGGTGGCCACAATATTGTCTTCCTTATGGATCCTCTGAATGGCATATAAGCCTATGCAGGGACGATATACGGTAAGCACCAGACAAGCTAGGAAGATGCTTGGATTTATTGGGCTGGGAGAACATGGGCACGATTTGGGCTGACCACTATTTCATAAGGCTAATAGTCGGAAAATGTGTCTGGAAAATGAACATGGTCAAGTTCTAAAATGGCCCGCACATAGATGGAGCTCACAGGGAGAAAATTATTAATTCCTGCTCTTCAGAATTCCAGCTTCAAATATTACCAAAATAAGGGGTTGCAATATTTTGGTTTTATTTGCACAAAAAATTTAGAAATTTAGCATTTTTACACCACTCATTCCAAAAAAGTGTGTGGGAAGTTGGGAATGGTCAGCCTGTGGAGAGGATTTAAGGCAGATGTATCTACTGCGACTTTTTAAAAAATTGCAAAAATTGTCTTAATTTTACTCCAGTAAAGGGGTGGAGTAACTTCTCAAGACTGAAGTGTTAGACTTCAATTAGACATTTCATAAACTTGGCTCAAATTATGGCACCGCAGATTCTTGCAAAACTGACTTTAGAAATTCCCCCTCGTGATAAATCTACCGCCACTGCATGGTCCATTTGTTTTCACAGACCCATTCATTTGACTGAATGAGTCTTTGGGAAAAAATTTACAAATAAAGAACATGCTGCAATTTTGTTGCGCTGGCATCCCATTACCGCCCTTGCCACGCTCCTTCTTGAGGTCACAGGAACCGCGCTACTCACCCTTGTGTTCAGTTCCATTCCCCTCTTTCTTGGCCGCTGGTTTCTGCATGTCTGCTCTGTTGGCCTCCTGGCCTGCTTCCTTAGAGCGTGTGCTCCAAATCCTTCCACAGCCAATGCCTAGTGGTCTGAAGCTATTTAAGGCACCCTCATGATAAATCTAACACCTGTGAGGAACAGGGGTGAGGTGGGTGCCTGAGCTTTAGGTTACCTAGTCTCTAGCTACCAGCAAAGGGGCAATTCTGTGTCTGACTACCAGTGTACTGAACTTCAGCCTGACAACCGACTCTGCCTCCAAGCTGCCTGCCCTGACCTTAGCCTGTTTCTCATATTATTCCATTGCCACCTGTCCTGACCTCGTACTTGTTTCTCAGATTAATTTGTACGCTGCCTGCCACAACTTCGGCTTGTCTCTTGACTACGAGTATTGCCTGACTTCTCAGTGCTTCACACTGGTGCCTCTGTGTCAGCCATCAACTACAACAGGACTATCTCAAGAGTAGCTCCCCTACAGTAAAGACCAGATACTTGTATAGGGGTTAAAGGGTGAAAACCATGGGGCTGCCACAATAATGCTCTTAGAGTTAGGCCAAAGTCAAACAGGACAGTTGGTACAGTGAGTCAACACCCACTGCCCATAACAAATTTTTATCAGCATGGACCAATGGTTCCTATGTAAAACCACTCATGTGAAGATACACATTCAATTGAATTGATCAGTGTTCAGTCTGGGTGCTATGTATTGTAAAAACAGACAGCACCCGGATGGGAAAAAGTCTTAGGGGGAATTTATCATGATAAGAATATTTGAAGTTT
This sequence comes from Bufo bufo, assembly GCF_905171765.1. Lineage (NCBI taxonomy): Eukaryota > Metazoa > Chordata > Amphibia > Anura > Bufonidae > Bufo > Bufo bufo. Next base: position 811,044,128 of record NC_053390.1, read on the forward strand.
TGCTTGAGTCTGTGTTAAAGCAATTTATGCCACGTTTATCAAATGTCTCATGTTTTTTGATAAATTTGTCTTATCCTTAAACTTAACACTTTTGTCTAGAAAAGCTACTCCAATTTTCCTGCTCCATCCTCCTCCTGGAGTGAGATTGTGACTTTTTTGGTGCTTTTCTAAAAAATTCTCAATGATAAATCTGGAGTGAAACTCATTAACATAGCTAACCACACCCATGTTTCCACCCGCATATCAAAACTGGAGTGAGTGGTGTAAAAATGCAAAAATATCACAAAATTTTGTGCAAGCGTCAGCAAAAAGTCACAAAACCCCTTATTTTGCAACTTTTTGAGGCCAGAATTCTGGAGTGAAGGCATGATAAATCAGGGCATAAGAGTTCAAACAGACTTTTATCCAGTTAAAGGGGTTGTCCAGATTCAGAGCTGAACCCGGACATACCCAGAATTTCACCCATGCAGCCCCCCTGACAAGAGCATCGGAGCAGTTCATGCCTTTTCCCTGCGCAATTCAGTGCAGGACAAAGGAGAGCATTGGAGCATGAACTGCTCCGATGCTCTTGTCAGGGGGGCTGCCTGGGTGAAATTCTGGGTATGTCCCGGTTCAGCTCTGAACCCGGACAACCCCTTTAAGGCACTCCTTAAAGTTGAAAGGCTATAGACACCTTTGGGGCTCTTTTTTATTATTGCATTCTACTCATTTCGGGCTAAAAATCTTTTTTTTTTTATTGGTCGTTATTAAAATTATTATTTTCAGCAGCTTTACCTTTACATCTTTCAGTTTCACTGCATCTGCAGAATGTTTGTTTCTACTCTTCTGTGAATCTGTCAGTGAGTGGCTCAGTGAGAATCAGTCTGCAGATTCAGTGAAAACAAAGGCTCTGAAAGAAAAACTGTTGAAAATTTGTAATAAAAAACATTTGGAAAATTATTTTTAGGCCCCATTCCCACAACCCGTGACTGCCGTGCCCATGTTTCGGTCGTATGAATGGGGCCTTAGCCTTAAATATGCAGAACACAATATTAATACAAAAATATTCCCAAAGGTGTCCATAGCGTAAGGCCAGCAAAGACAGAAAGCCCAGTAGGTCCAAATACCTGAACCCACTGGGCTTTGGAGACCCATGATAACCAAGGTGAACTGACGATTCTGACTAAGTACCTATAGACAAAGAGGGCCCCCAGACCCTTGGCCACTTACAGCATTCCTAAAGTTCAAGTACATGTCTTGAAGGGGCCCCACCATGATTCATCAGCCAACACACACCTGAAGCTGGCCTTGGGTTTTTCCATGACTAGATACAAAGGATGGATGGATGACTCCAAATCTAGACAGATGTCTCACTGTTGATAAAGCCAAGCGACCCTTGCATTGTACTGGCAGTCCTATTGGTTGTCACCCAATTTTTCAAGAAAAAGATGTAGCGAAGACGTGACTAAACTTATTTTGAACAACTTTACAGAAAGTATTGACTTATACTTTCAGGATTATTTTGATTTTAGCAGAAGTACTTAGAATGAATGGCATGAAGGACAATTGTCTAAAGCATTGGTGACCAGGGACCATCTCATGGGTTCAGTCATTAGGGATCAAGTGACAAAACATTGGAATCTTGAATTTTCCAAAACATGTCTTACAAAAGACCGTCTCAGGAAATGAAATCATCTGAAGGGATTAGAAGAGTTGCACTATAGACTAATGTCATCTATATGCTAATGGCGCCTCTTTATTACCGTCACAATGAGCCAATGCTGATTTGCTGATTGTACGTGCCACATTTATATTCATTATAAAACACTTTAGAGACTTCTCTGAAGGGAGACAAGATGTAATTCATTAGTAAAAACTGCAAAACAACATTTGCACATCGAATTAAGGTGGCTACAGACATTCTTAGTCATGAGAGAGGCATCAAAGATGATAAACAGTAAGCCACCAGTTTCTTTTAATTTTGGAGTGAATGTAGAAACAAAGAGTAACAAATAGGGTTCATACTGAACTTTAGGATTTTTTGACCCAAGACCCGAATCCGAACATTTCAGTAAAAGTTCGGGTTTGAGTTCGGTGTTCGGCGATTTAATGGCGCTTTTTGAAAGGCTGCAGAGCAGCCAATCAACAAACGTTTAACTTGTGTGCCCTTAGAAGCCATCACAGCCATGCCTACTAATGGTATGGCTGTGATTGGCCAGTGCAGCATGTGACCCAGCCTCTATATAAGCTGGAGTCATGTAGCGCCGAACGTCACTCTGCTCTGATTAGTGTAGGGATAGTATGCTGCTGCTGTGAGGGAGAGAATAGGAAAGAATCTGATATCAGACAATGTTGTTAACTCTGTGATCTACAGCGATTTTTTTGTGTGGGTGCAATGCAACATTTTTGTACCCTGCCCTGAGCCCAGTGACACAGAAAAATAAGTTTTATCCGTCTATTAGTTAGGTGGGCGTCGGCGGCCATTTTGTGTAAGTTCAGTGCACCAGCACAGCATATGTGCCAAGGACAAAAATTTTATCCTGTTCTTTTAGTTCAGTGGGCAACATATTCCCATTTTTTAAGTGCACCTGCAATGCATATGTGCCGGGGGAAGGGAAAATAATATAGGTAATCCGTCTGTGAGTTCAGGGACCCAGGGGGTGACATATTCACATTTTTTTCTGTAAAGTACCGCTGTGCTGCATATGTGAGTGTAATCAATTCAGTAAATCCATCTGTTAGATTCTGGGGGGACGAATTAATTTTTTTTGGTAAAATGTACATTTGCGCCCTGCACTGCATTTGTGATAGTGAAAGAAAATCTGTTAAATCCATCTCTTTCATTTGTGGGTGAAAAAATCCTATTTTTTTTCCATAAAGTACCTTTGCGGCCTGCGCTGCATTTCTGACAGTCCACTAAAACCGTTAAATACTGCTGTTACATTGTCGTTCGAAAAAAACTCACTTTTTGTGCTAGAAAGTACATTTGCGGCCTTTGCTGCATTTCTGACAGTCCAATTAAACAGTCAATACTGCTGTTACATTGTTGGTTGACAAATTCTCATTTTTTGTGACCGAGAAGTAATTGTATTAAATTTGCCTGTCACACTGTGGTGTGACCTCAAGAATTTTTTTCTCTTTATGACACTGGCACAGGCTTACTGTGTAGTGAACCTAATTGTTGACTATTGGCGGTTACATTGTCGCCTGACATAAACCATCTGTTAGTTTGGTGGGTGAACGCAAAGAATGAGGAGAGCGTCAAATAAGGGACGTGGCCCCGGTCGTGGTGCTGCTGGTGGAGCTTCTGTTGCAGGGAGAGGACGTGGTCGATCTGTGCCAGCTACATGCACAAGTGAAACCCCGTCCTCAGGTGCGAGTAGGCGACAGAACCTTCAGCGGTATTTGGTAGGCCCGAATACCGCTCTACGAATGTTGAGGCCAGAACAAGTACAGGCGATAGTAGATTGGGTAGCTGATAGTGCCTCCAGTTCCTTCACAATGTCTCCCACCCAGTCTCCTGCTGAAAGCGCAGAGTTGGCATCTGCAGCCCATGGCCATCAGTCTTTCACCTCACCCCCTTGAAAATCAGCCAAGCAGTCTGAGCCCCAAGTCATGCAGCAGTCTCTTCTGCTTTTTGATGACTCTGTTAGCAGGATTTCCCAGGGCCATCCACCTAGCCCTGCCCCAGAAGTGGAAGAGATTGAGTGCACCGATGCCCAACCACTTATGTTTCAGGATGAGTACATGGGAGGACCACGGCAGCACGTCTCGCATGATGACAAAACACAGGTGCCAACTGCTGGGGCTTTCTGCAGTGTGCAGACCAACAAGGAGGGCAGGGGTGAAGACTGGGTGGAAGATGATGTGGAGGACGATGAGGTCCTCGACCCCACATGGAATCAAGGTCATGCGAGTGACCTGTGCAGTTCAGAGGAAGAGGCGGTGGTCGCACAGAAGAGGGAGCAGGGTAAAAAAGCGGATCTGCCATCCTCTAGACAGTACACCTGCTACTGCCCACCGCAGCAAGGGACCGAGCACACCAAAGCCAGCTCCAAGGAGTTCCCTGGCAGGGCAGTTCTTCAGACAATGTGCTGACGACAAGACACAAGTAGAGTTGAGCGGACACCTGGATGTTCGGGTTCGACGAGTTCGGCCGAACTTGAAAAAAAAGTTCGGGTTCGGGACCAAACTTGACCCGAACTTGACCCCGAACCCCATTGAAGTCAATGGGGACCCGAACTTTTGGGCACTAAAATGGCTCTAAAATAGTCCTGGAAAGGGCTAGAGGACATCAAAATGTGCGTAAGAGCATGGCAACTGTTCTGCAAACAAATGTGGATAGGGAAATGACTTAAAATAACATAAAATACAGAAAATTTTAAAATAACAATCTGGATCTAGGAGTAGGAGGTTGAGGAGGCGGTGGATGGGTGGATGTGGCGGTGTAGGTTGACATGGCGGTGTAGGTGGAAGCGGCAGTGAAGGAGGAATAGGTAGCCAACACTGATTTGTGTTATTTTTTATTTTTAAATTGGGGTTTATACATATAACAAAATAAAACTAAGAATAAGTGCACTTGAGTACAAGAATGGATAGTTGAGGCTGGTATAAATGTCTATTCTGCACAAGGTACGGACAAGTCCTGTGGGATCCATGCCTGGTTCATTTTAATAAACGTAAGCTTGTCCACATTGGCTGCGGCCTGTGATAATGCTCTCTGCCGTGCTAAACACACGTTCACACTATACACTGGCTGCAGGGCAGGTCAGCACCTCCAAGGCTGACAAAGCTTTTCCACATTTGGGCCATGCTAACCCTGCCTTCTCAGGTGCTGGTGGTGCCCCAGCTGCGTTGGCGACCTCTTCCTCCTCCTCTGCCTTCGCCTTGTGCTTCCACTGTGCCCCCTCTGTCAGGTGGGAATAACATCATCAGCGTGCGCTTGTAGTCGCGCATCTTCCGATCAGTAACAGATGTTTTCACTAAATTTAGTTCCCTGTCGGCAATGCAGAGCAGGGGTTCATTCACGGCAAAAGGGGGTTCATGCCACCCAGCAATAGAACCGAGGATTTTGAGAGATTTAGGCCCCTGTCACCCAGGCACAGCAGGGGTTTGTATACGTCAAAAATGGTAAAATGTCACCCGACAATTGAAAATAAGATTTTTTTCAATTTAGGGCACTAAAATTGTCACTTTTTTGCATTAAAATGGCTCTAAAATAGTCCTTGAAAAGGCTAGAGGGATGTAAAAGGCAGTAACATGTGCTTAAGAGCATGGCAACTGCTCTGCAAACAAATGTGGATAGGGAAATAACTTAAAATAAAATAAAATAACGAAAAATTACAAATTATTAACCTGCAACTCAGAGAAGGAGGTGGATATGGAGTCGGAGGTTGAGGAGGCGGTGAATGTGGTGTTGAAAACAAAGAATCATTGCACTTGACTTGAGTACAAGAATGTATGTTTGATGGTGGTATAAATGTCTATTCTGCACAAGGTACGGACAAGTCCTGTGGGATCCATGCCTGGTTCATTTTAATCAACGTGAGCTTATCCACGTTGGCTGTGGAGAGGCGGCAGCGCTTGTCTGTGATAACGCCCCTTGCCGTACTAAACACACGTTCAGATAATACACTGGCTGCAGGGCAGGCCAGCACCTCCAAGGCGTAAAGGGCAAGCTCTGGCCATGTGCCCAATTAGGAGACCCAGAAGTTGAAAGGGGCAGACCCATCATTCAGTACGTGTAGGCGTGTGCACACATACTGCTCCACCATGTGCGTGAAATGCTGCCTCCTGCTAAGACGTTCCATATCAGCTGGTGGTGCTGGTTGTTGTGGCGTGCTGACAAAGCTTTTCCACATTTTGGCCATGCTAACCCTGCCTTCTCAGGTGCTGGCGGTGCCCCAGCTGCGTTGGCTACCTCTTCCTCCTCCTCTGCCTTCGCCTTGTGCTTCCACTGTGCCCCCGCTGTCAGGTGGGAATGCCACCAGCAGCGCGTCTACCAGCATGCGCTTTTACTCGCGCATCTTACGATCACGCTCCAGTGATGGAATTAAGGATGGTACGTTGTCCTTGTAACGGGGATCCAGCAGCGTGGCCACCCAGTAATCAGCACAAGTTAGAATGTGGGCAACTCGGCGGTCGTTGCGGAGACACTGCAGCATGTAATCGCTCATGTGTGCCAGGCTGCCCAGAGGCAACGAAAAGCTGTTCTCTGTGGGAGGTGTATCGTCTGTGTCCTCTGTATCCCCCCATCCACGCACCAGTGATGGCCATGAGCTGGTCTGGGTGCCACCCTGCTGTGAACATGGTTCCTCCTCCTCCTCATCCTCCACCTCCTCATCCTCCAGAACTGGGCCCTGGCTGGACAATTGTGTACCTTGGGTTTGTAGGTGCAGGAACCCACCCTCGTAGTCACTTGGGAATGACTGGCTGGAAACCCTACGAAATTAACCCTCTTCCTCCTCCTCCCCCTGTGCCACATCCTCTTCCATCATCGCCAGGAGCATTTTTCAAGGAGGCATAGAAGTGGGATAGTAACGATGAGAACGGCGTTATCGGCACTGGCCATGTTGGTGGAGTACTCGAAACAGCGCAACAAGGAACACAGGTGCAGCGTACTCAAGTTGTGTGTAAGAGAGTTTCTGGGTGTAGTAGTGCAATGACACTAACCTGAGACGGCTGACTCTCTGCATAGGCAGGTATAGGTAGAAATAGTTCGTGACGCCAGTGCCAATTAAACGGTGGCACGCCGTTTGCGGATAGCAGGAATAAATTGAGGAACACGTGGTATTAAAACAGAACTCCAACTTTAGTAGTTTTCATGCAGAGACAATATTGGAATCGCAGTTCCTTGGCATACAGTCGATTTTGCAATACGGTTGATGCAGGCAATTACAGATTTAGCAAGGTGATTACAGAGTGTTGAACACAGGTCTTGCAGTACAGGAGCTTGCACTCTATTTCTGTCTGATCCTGGAATATAGCAATTCTTCACCAAGGCCCAATAACCTAGTTCTGGCTTTATATCCTTGGCTATAGCTTTAGAAAGTACCTCCTCTGTTATTTTGAGTACCTCTTACTTCTCTGCACTCTGCCTCGGTCTCTCTCTGCTGCTTCCTTCCTCAGGCTCTTCAGCTAAGATATTCCTGTTTCTGCATATGGGAATTCAGGAGGGAATCTTCTCCTGGACAGCAGGCTTCAGGCCTGGACTTGTCTCTGACATTGTCTAATCTCCAACTGTAGATTACAGACACTAGACTCCATCTGACTTTCCCTTCCCTGACTGGGCCTTATATAGACTAGGGCTCCCTAGCTCCCTCTAGTGACTAGAAGCTGGAATGACACCCCTAGCAGGCCTGTACATGCAAGTGCCATAGTAACAGGGAAACACATAGCATTGCATTACATGACATTTTATAAAACTGACATATACCAACTTCTCCATAACTAAGGAGGGACGACAGCACACCAAGTGACACTTTGGTAGTGACGGGTATTACAGTTCCCGTACACTACATACCCCACTGCTTTAAGCTGAGTACGACCTCGTACTCCATCATGGGTCGCCCAACTGGAATCTCTACCTGAAACAGAAAAAAGAGACATGCAGGCATACATACATGTAATTCATCTGCATTTACATTTACATCAGGTCCAATTGGCAAAGGTGAAGGGTAGTGACAAGGGGCGTCGTTCTCTTCTCTCAGGATAATGAATGGAACGGGGGCGCTGACCTGGCACAGCGTAACATTATAACCAGGATAGTCCATGACAATGAATAAGTCCATGATAGAACAGCAAAATAGATAAAACAGTATAAAAGTTCTTGGAGGCTCAAAGAACAAACATGAGTCCGTACCCAGGTACCTTTCTTATAAATCACAGAGGCTCTCATGCGGTGGAGTCCATCTCTGGGCACATTTCCTTTAAAAGAGCAAAAATCTCAGAGGCTCAGGTTCTTTTGAGTCTGTCTCCAGGCACGGTTCCTTAGTATGAAGTTGCACAATAAAAGGACAGCAAAGACAAGTGCTGTAAGACCCCTGATCAACCTGAAAAGGGGTGAAGGGTAAAAGGTGCAACTAAAGGAACAGGCACAACTTGGCGTGGGGTAGCAAAAGCAGGCAGGAGGTCCTGGAAACAAACGTGGCCTTGCTGACTTTGTGATTTCAGTGGTCAACACCTACCACTGAGCCGTGGACAAACTGGCAGCCGCAACAAAGGACCAGAAACATAGGACTCCTGTCCTGGAAGGGTTAACATCAAACTTCTGCAGTGAAATAAATCAAAGGCCTAGCAGGCTGATTCACAGTGGCATATCATAACCACTTGGCTCTGCTGGCACGTACGGCCCGTAGTAGTCCTCTACAGGAGGATGGGCCCACATAACTGTATTGGGGGGCAGCTGTAGGGTGAAGGGGCCCCTAATAGGTATTGGCCCCATGGGCCTAGGGGTAAACCCTTGGGTGGACCGTACCGGTCCCGGCATAAGGATTGTGGGATGGAATGGCGTGGTTACCGCCACCTCAAGCGGTCCGGTGGGCTCGGCGCGGCTATTCACAGCAACCGGGGGTCTCCTTTGGGGCACTGACGGAGCGGTGGCAGCAGAAGGTGGTCTACGGGTGGTGACAGGCACCCTTACCTCGTCCTTCTTTGGCGGCGTCTGGATCCTGGCGGTCGCGATCTTGCGCAGCTCCCGCAACTTCTCCTCCAGCCGGACAATCTGCTCACTGATGCTCTCTGTGTCGGAGTCGCTGTCATCTGCTGGCGCCGCCGGCGCAGGTACAGTCACCGATGGCGCGGACTCGGCCTCTGCAGGTTCTGGCGATGCGTCTGGTCTCCGACCCCTCCGGATGTTCTCCAAGGTAGCATGAAGTCCTTTCAAGTTTTCCATATCTTGTATGGTCTTCTCCCGACGAGGCAGCTCGGGGGAAGGATAGGGGCTCACCCATTTCTCCAACACGGTTGGCTGCCAGAAGACGTTAGGCCCAATGAAGGAGCTCCGCTCCTGAAAGGCGTGATGGGCCGGCTCTGGAGAGCGTTCAGGTTCCCGCTCGCAGCCAGAGTAGTCTTCTCCTTCTTCTGCCTCCCAGTCCTCAGGTGCTCGTTTGGGACGGGTCACGGCAGTGGCATAAGGGCCTCGCAGGCTCTCGGCAGGGGTGTACTCCACTTCCTCTCCCTCACGGAGGCTGTGCTGATAAGAAGGGAGGTAGTCTCTTTTGACAGACCTTCGATTCACATAGAGGTCTCTGCCAGTTAGATAGTCCTGGATGAACCCGTAGCCACGGGTTTTGTCGAATGACAGCATCACTCCCTTTCTCCTTTCCAGGCGGGGTTGGGTGTTAGCATGCTTTTCATGGATTGTTTTAGTCAATTCTTCATAAACGATTTTGGTCTTCGTATTCCGCTTTATAGCGGCCTCCCGGATCTCCGCCATAAGTGATGACCACTTGAACGAGGGCTGAAAAAAGTCTCTCCACGAGCCATAGTAGGGCTCTGGTTCTTTCTCCCTTGGGCGGCAGGCGGGTGTCTCCGGTCCCGGAGAGTAGGCCGGTGGAGCCTCCTCTGGCTCTACACCAACATTAGGCACTTGCGGTATTTTAGGCGTAGACATTGCAGCACAATGATGCTCACTTTCCAACATGCTCGATCCTTCTGAGGAGAGCGATAGGGTCGCGTCAATTACAGCAGCCAGCTCCTCCCACTGCACTGGGAGGCCGCCCCCCAGGTATTCCAGTATATGGAAGGCGGTGTCCATGCTGGCAGACATGCAAATGTCCAGATAAGCAGTGGCGCCTGACCTTGAACTCCTTCCCGCTCTTTTCTCGGAAAGGCGCCAATTTTTCCCGCCTTTTCGGGATGAAGGTGACGCAGCAGTAAATTCAGCAAGCCCAGCAGTCATCTTTGAGTATAAACGCTGTCTATTCACTGACAGCAAGCAGGATTGTTAAAAGTCCACAAAACCACACTCCAATGCGGCGATTTTCTTCCTCTTGGTAGCGCAAAACTGCACAGCGCTTTTTAGAAGTTTTGGGTACACTTTGGGTATGATTTTCAGTCCACAAAGTCCACTTTCAATAAACAGGCAATTTGTCACTTTGGTCACAGGGCAACTGTATAAGGCACAAAGTTCACGCTTCTTGCACTATAAAGCGTGCGTATCCTGTTCGTGACGCCAAAAGAGAGGTGCGGCGTACTCAAGTTGTGTGTAATAGAGTTTCTGGGTGTAGTAGTGCAATGACACTAACCTGAGACGGCTGACTCTCTGCATAGGCAGGTGATGGTAGAAATTGTTCGTGACGCCAGTGCCAATTAAACGGTGGCACGCCGTTTGCGGATAGCAGGAATAAATTGAGGAACACGTGGTATTAAAACAGAACTCCAACTTTAGTAGTTTTCATGCAGAGACAATATTGGAATCGCAGTTCCTTGGCATACAGTCGATTTTGCAATACGGTTGATGCATGGAGGCCCAGTCATTGGTGGTGAAGTGGTGCTGTTCTGCAGTGCGACTGACCCGTGCGTGCTGCAGCTGAAACTCCACTATCGCCTGCTGCTGCTCGCGCAGTCTGTCCAGCATGTGCAAGGTGGAGTTCCACCTGGTGGGCACATCGCATATGAGGCGGTGAGCCGGAAGGCCGAAGTTACGCTGCAGCGCTGACAGGCGAGCAGCAGCAGGGTGAGAATGCCGAAAGCGCGCACAGACGGCCCACACTTTATGCAGCAGCTCTGACATGTCGGGGTAATTTTTAAGGAATCTCTGCACCACCAAATTCAGCACATGCGCCAGGCAAGGGATGTGCGTCAAACCGGCTAGTCCCAGAGCTGCTACGAGATTTCGCCTATTATCGCATACCACCAGGCCGGGCTTGAGGCTGACTGGCACAAACCACTCATCGGTCTGTTGTTCAAGGCCCGTCCACTGCTCCTGCGCGGCCGTCCACAGCTCCTGCGCGGTGTGGGGTTTGTCCCCCAAACAGATACGTTTTAAAACTGCCTGCTGTCGTTTACCCCTGGCTGTGCTGAAGGTGTTACGCTGACCGGATGAGGAGCTGGTAGAGGATGAGGAAGCAGAGTAGGAGAAGGAAGCAACAGGAGGCAAACTGAAGCGCCCTGCAATCCTCGGTGGTGGAAGGACATGCGCCAAACTGCTATCCGCCTCAAGCCCAGCCACCACTGCATTTACCCAGTGTGCTGTTATGGAGATATAACGGCCCTGACCGTGCTTACTGGTCCACGTATCCGTAGTCAGGTGCACCTTGCTACAGATGGCGTTGCGCAGTGCACACCTGATTTTGTCCCCTACTTGGTTGTGAAGGGAAGGGATGGCTCACCTTGAAAAGTAGTGGCGGCTGGGCACGACGTACTGTGGGACAGCCACCGCCATAAGGCCTTTAAAACTATCCGTCTCCACCAGACGAAATGACAGCATTTCAAAGTCAAGTAATTTAGAAATGCTGGCATTCAGGGCTAGGGATCGCGGGTGGGTAGGGGGGTACTTCCTCTTCCTCTCCAGCGTTTGGGATATGGAGAGCTGAACGCTTCCGTGTGACATTGTGGAGATGCTTGGTGACCCAGGTGTTGGTGTTGCTGGAAGATCCTCTGTTTGCGGGGTGCCAGGTGGCACTGTCACTCCAGAGGTGGATAAAGAGGCCACGACTGCAGCAGAAGAGGAAGCAGGAGGAGCCAGAGACCTTTCTTGGTTTTTGAGGTGTCTACTCCACTGCAGCTCGTGCTTTGCACTTAAATGCCTGGTCATGCAGGTTGTGCTCAGGTTGAGAATGTTTATGCCACACTTCAGGCTCTGATTGCACAGCGTTCAATCCCCTTGTGTCTTGTCGTCAGCACATTGTCTGAAGAACTGCCACGCCAGGGAACTCCTTGGAGCTGGCTTTGGTGTGCTCGGTCCCTTGCTGCGGTGGGCAGTAGGTGGCATACTGTCTAGAGGATGGCCGCTCCGTTTTTGCACCCTGCTCCCTCTTCTGCTGTGCTGGTGGCTCTGTGCGACCACCGCCTCTTCCTCCGAACTACATCGGTCACTCGCATGATCTTGATTCCATGTGGGGTCTAGGACCTCATCTTCCACCCAGTCTTCACCCCTGACTTCCTTGTCGGTCTGCACGCTTTCGAAAGCCCCAGCAGTTGGCACCTGTGTTTCATCATCATCCGAGACGTGCTGCGATGGTCCTCCCATGTACTCATCTTGAAAAATAAGTGGTTGGGCATCGGTGCTTCTGGGGGGCAGGGCTAGGTGGATGGCCCTGGGAAACCCTGCTAACAGAGTAATCAAAAAGCAGAAGAGACTGCTGCATGACTTGGGGCTCAGACTGCTTGGCTGATTTGCAAGGGGGTGAGGTGAAAGACTGATGGACATCGGCTGCAGGTGCCAACTGTGGTCTTTCAGCAGGAGACTGGGTGGTAGACAATGTGAAGGAACTGGATCCACTGACCAATCTACTATCGCCTGTACTTGTTCAGGCCTCACCATTCGTAGAGCAGCATTAGGCCCGACCAAATACCGCTGCAGGTTTTGTCGCCTACTCGCACCCGAGGAAGGGGTTTCACTTTTGCTTGTAGCTGGCACAGATCGACCACGTCCTCTCCCTGCAACAGGAGCTCCACCAGCAGCACCACGACCTGGGCCACGTCCCTTATTTGACACTCTCCTCATATTTTTGGAATTTAGGATCTTGCCCTAAATGGGTGTTTAATTAATAGTAAAAAAAAGAACGACAGTATGTAAAGGGTGTATCTCACACGGCCTGAACCAGACTAGGCCTCAATTAAACATAGAATGTGTCGGCAGATAAGAACCATTTGGCCCCTCTAGTCTGCCCAATATATCTGAATCCTATGAATAGTCCCTGGCCCTATCTTATATGAAGGATAGCCTTATGCCTATCCCATGCATGCTTAAACCCCTTCACTGTATTTGCAGCTACCACTTTGTGCAAAGAAATTAAAGATTTCTTTGCACAAAATGGCTGTATTTCAAATGGCTGTATTTCAAATGGCTGTATTTCAAATGCCTAATTCCAACCCCTGTATGTAGAGGGGGGATCACACACGCCCTGAATCAGTGTAGGCCTGAAGTAAATATATCTTTGCACAAAATGGCTGTATTTCAAATGCTTAATTCAAACCCCTGTATGTAGAGGTGGTATCTCACAGGGCCTGAACCTCTGTAGGCCTGAATTCAATATTGGTGCACCAAATGGCGGTATTTAAAATCTCTGAATGTAACCCAAATGTATTAAGGGTTTATCTCACAATGACATCTGCATCAATGGCTGCCAACTAAATTTTTGGAGCCCAAACAACTGTTTGTTTAACAACTGAATTTGACAACAGTATAGAAGCCTGTAATTTCACACGTGCTGATGCTGCAAGGCCTGAAAATAGTGTTTTTTGTCAAATAAGTGTGTTTTTCAAACCCCAGAAAATGATGGGTGTATTTCTAGCTTAAATTGCACACTGACTAATCAAGATGTTGTAGATTGCCCAAAAAGTCTTTTTTTGCTAACAGAATATGAATGCTGTATATATTAAACTTGAATTTAACACTTGCAGATCTGGAAAAAACAGTTTTTTGAAAAAAAATTGTGTGTTTTTCAAACCCCAGAAAATGATGGGTGTATTTCTAGCTTAAATTGCACATTGACTAATCCAGATGTTGTAGTTTGCCCCCCAAAAATGGTGATTTGCAATGTCCCAAAAGCCCAGATGCAGGGCTGGTGCACTGTGCTTGCATAAAATGGCCGCCGCCGCCACCCACCTAACTAACAGAATTCTAAAAGTTTGTATTTTTGGTCAATAAGCTCAGGGCAGGGTAAAACGATTGCGCCCTGCACCCACACAACTATTTGTCTGTAGATCGCTGAGTTAGATTCTCTCCTATTCTCTCCCTGAAATCACAAGTCCAGCTGCAACCTCTCCCTACACTTGCAACAGCAGAGTGACGTGCAGCACTACGTGACCCAAGCTTATATAGAGCCTGGGTCACATGCTGCTCTGGCCAATCACAGCCATGCCATTAGTAGGCATGGCTGTGATGGCCTCTTGGGGCAAGTAGTATCACGCTTGTTGATTGGCTGCTGTGCAGCCTTTCAAAAAGCGCCAAGAAAGTGCCGAACACCGAACCCAAACTTTTACGAAAATGTTCGGGTTCGGGTCCGGGTCCAAAAATCCTAAAGTTCGGTACGAACCTGAACTTTACAGTTCGGGTTTGCTCAACCCTAGACATGAGTGGTTTGCACGTTGTGCAATCAGAGCCTGAAGAGAGGCATAAACGTTCTAAACCTGAGCACAACCTGCATGACCAGGCATCTAAGTGCAAAGCATGAGCTGCAGTGGAGTAGACACCTCAAAAACCAAGAAAGGTCTCTGGCTCCTCCTGCTTCCTCTTCTGCTGCAGTCTCGGCCTCTTCATCCCCCTCTGGAGTGACAGTGGCACCTGCCACCCCGCAAACAGAGGATGTGCCAGCAACGCCACCACCTCGGTCACCAAGCATCTCCACAATGTCACATGGAAGCGTTCAGCTCTTCATCTCCCAAACACTGGAGCGAAAGAGGAAGTACCCCCCTACCCACCCGCGATGCCTAGCCCTGAATTCCAGCATTTCCAAATTCCTGGCCTTTGAAATGCTGTCATTCCGTCTGGTGGAGACGGACAGTTTTAAGAATTTGATGGCGGTGGCTGTCCCACATTACATTGTGCCCAACCGCCACTACTTTTCCAGGTGAGCCATCACTTCCCTGCACAACCAAGTAGGGTGCACTGCGCAACGCCATCTGTGGCAAGGGGCACCTCACTACGGATACGTGGACCGGTAAGCACGGTCAGGGACGTTATATCTCCCTAACAGCACACTGGGTAAATGCAGTGGCGGCTGGGCCTGAGGCGGATAGCAGTTTGGCGCATGTCCTTCCATCACTGAGGATTGAAGGGCGTTTCTCTTTGCCTCCTGTTGCTTCCTCCTCCTCCTACTCCACTTCCTCATCCTCTACCTCCTCCTTATCTGGTCAGCGTAACACCCTCACCACCAACTTCAGCACAGCCAGGGAAAAACGACAGCAGGCAGTTTTAAAATGTAGCTTTTTGGGGGACAAACCCCACACCGCACATCCCTTGCCTGGCGCATGTGCTGAATATGGTGGTGCAGAAATTCCTCAAAAATTACCCAATATGTCAGAACTGCTGACAGTTGATGTTGGGAAACAGAATTCTGTTTTTCCACGTTTTAGCCTATGGGCAGACAGGTGTAGTACCCCAGACCTTGAGGTAACAGCCAATGTTTATAATGTATTGAATTTGTCACATTATGTATTTTCATTATATTGGCCACTTATTTCTGCAGAGGAGGTAATGATTGGCAATGGTTGGCAGGAACAGGGCTGACCGACCACCTTGTTCCTCACCTCTTGGTAGGAGTGGGCTGCCCTACTTCCTTCCAGCAGGGGGAGTTCCAATTTTGTCTAGTGAGAGTGAGAGAAAAGGGAGTTCTTTTTTAGAGGGAGCTCCCACTTCCAGGAACCGTATCTTATTCACCTGTGAGACCAACACTTCAGAGGGAAACTCAGGAACCAAATCTTTTTCTCCTGTGTGAACAACTTAATCTTGCCTCATGAAGTTGCTTGAGAGACAAGACAGCAGAGTGATCAGCTAAATACAACTTTAGAGACACTGCTGGAAGGTGAGGGACAACAGCTCAGACACCACCATCTACCTAAACAATCACTAGACTGGACTAACATTAAGCCTGTACTACAGTGGAAACTTATATCCACAAGTGCTTGCTAGTGCCAACCTATTGCCATCCAACCAGCCACCATACCACCTCATCTAGTGCCAGAGCCTACCATAAGCAGGGCCGGATTAAGAGCATCATGTGCCTGGTGCTGAGGATTTTGCTGGGCCTTTTTATGGAACTGCACTCAGTTCGATACCATTAAAGTATTTTGTTCCTGCAACTACCCCTTCATTTGGCGTCTATCTTGGCAACATGGAGGGGGACCACGGGAGGGGGACCCTGAGGGTGGGGGCACCCTCAGGGCACTATAGTGTCAGGAAAACCGCTTTGTTTTCCTGACACTATAGTGATCATTTAACATGACTATGAAGATTACTGTTTTCTAGCTGCTGTGGACTGTGGACAACAGCAGCTAGAAACAGTAATTTTCATAGAGCTGTGTTAGGATTTATGGACACAGCACTCAGCATGCTTAGCCAGTCAGATAGAAGGCTGGCTAAGCATGCTGAGTAGAGTTGAGCGAACACCTGGATGTTCGGGTTCGACGAGTTCGGCCGAACTTTCGAAAAATGTTCGGGTTCGGGATCCGAACTCGACCCGAACTTCATCCCGAACCCGAACCCCATAGAAGTCAATGGGGACCCGAACTTTTGGGCACTAAAAAGGATGTAAAACACACCCGGAAAGGGCTAGAGGGCTGCAAAAGGCAGCAAAATGTAGTTAAATCCCCTGCAAACAAATGTAGATAGGGAAATGATGAGTTAACATAAAATAAATAAAAATTAAACAATATTAATTGGAGTGAGGTCCCATAGCACAGAATCAGGCTTCAAGTCACCCACCAATGGAGAAGGTCACTTACTATTATTTTGACCACAGCACCCAGACAAAGGAGAGAGGTCCCACAGCAGAGAACCAGGCATCATATCACCCACCACAGGAGTAGGCCACCATTTAGTTACTTTGACCCCTACACCCAGACGGAGGAGAGAGGTTACACAGCAGAGAATCAGGCATTTAGATCACCCACCACAGGAGTAGGCCACCATTGAATCAGACCCCGGCAACCATGTCAGATGGCACAAGCATAAGCTTTATATCAATCAGCACAGGAGAAGGCGACTTTGACAGACTTTGACCCCTACACCCGGACGGAGGAGAGAGGTTTCAAAGCAGAGAATCAGGCATTTAGATCACCCACCACAGGAGTAGGCCCCAATTTAATGGGACCCCGGCAACCATGTCAGATGGCACAACCATCAGCTTCATATCAATCAGCACAGGAGAAGGCGACTTTGAAAGACTTTGACCCCTACACCCAGACGGAGGAGAGAGGTTTCACAGCAGAGAATCAGGCATTTAGATCACCCACCACAGGAGTAGGCCCCCATTGAATCAGACCCTGGCAACCATGTCAGATGGCACAACCATCAGCTTTATATCAATCAGCACAGGAGAAGGCGACTTTGAAAGACTTTGACCCCTACACCCAGATGGAGGAGAGAGGTTTCACAGCAGAGAATCAGGCATCATATCAACCACCACAGGAGAAGCCACCATTTAGTTACTTTGACCCCTGCACCCAGGAAGAGGAGAGAGGCACCACAGCACATATTCTGGCATCATATCAGCCACCACAGGAGAAGCCACCATTGAGTTACTTTGACCCCCGCACCCAGGAAGAGGAGAGAGGCACCACAGCACATATTCTGGCATCATATCAGCCACCACAGGAGAAGCCACCATTGAGTTACTTTGACCCCCGCACCCAGGAAGAGGAGAGAGGCACCACAGCACATATTCTGGCATCATATCAGCCACCACAGGAGAAGCCACCATTGAGTTACTTTGACCCCTGCACCCAGGAAGAGGAGAGAGGCCCCACAGCACATATTCTGGCATCATATCAGCCACCACAGGAGAAGCCACCATTTAGTTACTTTGACCCCTTCACCCAAACAGAGGAGAGAGGTTCCACATCAGAGAATCAGGCATCATATCAACCACCACAGGAGTAGGCCACAATTTAATGGGACCCCGGCAACCATGTCAGATGGCACAACCATCAGCTTCATATCAATCAGCACAGGAGAAGGCGACTTTGAAAGACTTTGACCCCTACACCCAGACGGAGGAGAGAGGTTTCACAGCAGAGAATCAGGCATTTAGATCACCCACCACAGGAGTAGGCCCCCATTGAATCAGACCCTGGCAACCATGTCAGATGGCACAACCATCAGCTTTATATCAATCAGCACAGGAGAAGCCACCATTGAGTTACTTTGACCCCTGCACCCAGGAAGAGGAGAGAGGCCCCACAACACATATTCTGGCATCATATCAGCCACCACAGGAGAAGCCACCATTGAGTTACTTTGACCCCCGCACCCAGGAAGAGGAGAGAGGCACCACAGCACATATTCTGGCATCATATCAGCCACCACAGGAGAAGCCACCATTGAGTTACTTTGACCCCTGCACCCAGGAAGAGGAGAGAGGCCCCACAGCACATATTCTGGCATCATACTAACCACCACAGGAGAAGCCACCATTGAGTTACTTTGACCCCTGCACCCAGGAAGAGGAGAGAGGCCCCACAGCACATATTCTGGCATCATATCAGCCACCACAGGAGAAGCCACCATTGAGTTACTTTGACCCCTGCACCCAGGAAGAGGAGAGAGGCCCCACAGCACATATTCTGGCATCATACTAACCACCACAGGAGAAGCCACCATTGAGTTACTTTGACCCCTGCACCCAGGAAGAGGAGAGAGGCCCCACAGCACATATTCTGGCATCATATCAGCCACCACAGGAGAAGCCACCATTGAGTTACTTTGACCCCCGCACCCAGGAAGAGGAGAGAGGCACCACAGCACATATTCTGGCATCATATCAGCCACCACAGGAGAAGCCACCATTGAGTTACTTTGACCCCCGCACCCAGGAAGAGGAGAGAGGCACCACAGCACATATTCTGGCATCATATCAGCCACCACAGGAGAAGCCACCATTGAGTTACTTTGACCCCTGCACCCAGGAAGAGGAGAGAGGCCCCACAGCACATATTCTGGCATCATACTAACCACCACAGGAGAAGCCACCATTGAGTTACTTTGACCCCTGCACCCAGGAAGAGGAGAGAGGCCCCACAGCACATATTCTGGCATCATACTAACCACCACAGGAGAAGCCACCATTGAGTTACTTTGACCCCTGCACCCAGGAAGAGGAGAGAGGCACCACAGCACATATTCTGGCATCATATCAGCCACCACAGGAGAAGCCACCATTGAGTTACTTTGACCCCCGCACCCAGGAAGAGGAGAGAGGCACCACAGCACATATTCTGGCATCATATCAGCCACCACAGGAGAAGCCACCATTGAGTTACTTTGACCCCCGCACCCAGGAAGAGGAGAGAGGCACCACAGCACATATTCAGGCATCATATCACACACCACAGGAGAAGGCCTCTTTCAGTGATTTAGGCCTTTGGACCCAGACAGAGGAGAGAGGCACCACAGCACATATTCTGGCATCATATCAGCCACCACAGGAGAAGCCACCATTGAGTTACTTTGACCCCTGCACCCAGGAAGAGGAGAGAGGCCCCACAGCACATATTCTGGCATCATATCAGCCACCACAGGAGAAGCCACCATTTAGTTACTTTGACCCCTGCACCCAGGAAGAGGAGAGAGGCCCCACAGCACATATTCTGGCATCATATCAGCCACCACAGGAGAAGCCACCATTTAGTTACTTTGACCCCTTCACCCAAACAGAGGAGAGAGGTTCCACATCAGAGAATCAGGCATCATATCAACCACCACAGGAGTAGGCCACAATTTAGTTTATTTGACCCCTGCACCCAGGAAGAGGAGAGAGGCCCCACAGCACATATTCTGGCATCATATCACACATCACAGGAGAAGGCCTCTTTCAGTGATTTAGGCCTTTGGACCCAGACAGAGGAGAGAGGTCAGAGATTAGCTTCATATCCCCCAGCACAGCAGAAGACCGCTTTATTTGACTTAGGCCTCAGCACCCAGACAGAAGACAGAGGTAGCATGGCAGAGGTTATGGCTTCATGTCACCCGTTAGTTTAACCGGCCACTTTCATCTGGTTAGGCCCCGGCGCCCAGACAGAGAAGAGTTTCATTCAACTGTGGGTTTCATAAAATTTGTATCAAATAAAGAAGTGGCCCGTAGCACAACAAGACATGTTTTAGGCAGTTAATAAGGACTACTCTGCACAAGGGAGGGACAGGTCCTGTGGGATCCATGCCTGGTTCATCTTTATGAAGGTCAGCTTGTCCACGTTGGCTGTGGACAGGCGGCTGCGCTTGTCAGTAATGACGCCCCCTGCCGTGCTGAATACGCGTTCAGATAAAACGCTGGCCGCCGGGCAGGAAAGCACCTCCAAGGCATAACATGCTAACTCTGGCCACGTGGACAATTTCGAAACCCAGTAGTTGAATGGGGCCGAACCATCCGTCAGGATGTGGAGGGGTGTGCAGACATACTGTTCAACCATGTTAGTGAAATGCTGCCTCCTGCTAACACGTTCCGTATCAGGTGTCGGTGCAGATAGCTGTGGCGTGGAGACAAAACTTTTCCACATTTCTGCCATGCTAACCCTGCCCTCAGATGAGCTGGCCCTGACACAGCTGCGTTGGCGACCTCTTGCCACTCCTCTGCCTTCACCTTCCACCTGTTCCCCTGTGACATGTGGGAATGCTCTCAAGAGCGCCTCTATCAGCGTGCGCTTGTACTCGCGCATCTTACGGTCGCGCTCCAGTTCAGGAATTAAAGTGGGCACATTGTCTTTATACCGGGGATCCAGCAGGGTGGCCACCCAGTAGTCTGCACACGTTAAAACGTGGGCAACTCTGCTGTCGTTGCGCAGGCATTGGAGCATATATTCGCTCATGTGGGCAAGGCTACCCATGGGTAAGGACAAGCTGTCCTCTGTGGGAGG
This sequence comes from Bufo bufo, assembly GCF_905171765.1. Lineage (NCBI taxonomy): Eukaryota > Metazoa > Chordata > Amphibia > Anura > Bufonidae > Bufo > Bufo bufo. Next base: position 811,064,843 of record NC_053390.1, read on the forward strand.
CGTATCGTCATCGTCCACCGTATCCCCCCAGCCACGCACCAGTGATGGGCCTGGGCTGCCACCCCGCTGTGAACTTGCGTCATCCTCGTCCCCCTCCACCTCCTCCTCCTCATCCTCCTCGTCCTCCAGTACAGTGCCTTGGCTGGCGACTTGTGAACCTGTCCTCTGCTGCTTAAACAAACCTCCCTCTGAGCCACTTCGAACAGACTGGCCCGAAAGTGTTAGAAACGAGCCCTCATCCTCCTCCTCCTCCTCCACCTGGGCCACCTCCTCTAACATCATTGCCCTAAGTGTTTTCTCAAGGAGACATAGAAGTGGTATTGTAATGCTGATAACAGTGTCATCGCCACTGGCCATGTTGGTGGAGTACTCGAAACAGCGCAGCAGGGCACACAGGTCTCGCATGGAGGCCCAATCATTGGTGGTGAAGTGGTGCTGTTCGGCAGTACGACTGACGCGAGCGTGCTGCAGCTGAAACTCCACTATGGCCTGCTGCTGCTCGCACAGTCTCTCCAGCATGTGCAAGGTGGAGTTCCACCGGGTGGGCACGTCGCATATGAGGCGGTGAGCGGGAAGGCCGAAGTTCCGCTGTAGCGCAGACAGGCGAGCAGCAGCAGGATGTAAACGGCGGAAGCGCGCACAGACGGCCCGCACTTTATGCAGCAGCTCTGACATGTTGGGGTAGTGGTGAATGAACCTCTGCACCACCAAGTTCAGCACATGCGCCAGGCAAGGGATGTGCGTCAAACCGGCTAGTCCCAGAGCTGCCACGAGATTTCGCCCATTATCGCATACCACCAGGCCTGGCTTGAGGCCCACCGGCAGAAACCACTCGTCGGTCTGTTGTTCAATACCCCGCCACAACTCCTTTGCGCTGTGGGGCCTGTCCCCCAAACATATGAGTTTCAGAATGGCCTGCTGACGTTTACCCCGGGCTGTGCTGAAGTTGGTGGTGAAGGTGTGTGGCTGACCGGATGAGCTGGTGGAAGCAGTGGAGGAGGAAGCCGAGTAGGAGGAGGAGGCTACAGGAGGCAGAGAATGATGCCCTGCGATCCTAGGGGGCGGAAGGACGTGCGCCAAGGAACTGTCCGCCGGGGGCCCAGCCGCCACTACATTCATCCAGTGTGCAGTTAGTGAGATATAGCGTCCCTGGCCGTGCTTACTGGTCCACGTATCTGTGGTTAGGTGGACCTTGCCACAAATGGCGTTGCGCAGTGCACACTTGATTTTATCGGACACTTGCATGTGCAGGGAAGGCACGGCTGTCTTGGAGAAGTAGTGGCGGCTGGGAACCACATACTGCGGGACAGCCATGGCCATCAGCTGTTTGAAGCTGTCTGTGTCCACCAGCCGGAATGACAGCATTTCAAAGGCCAGCAGTTTAGAAATGCTGGCGTTCAGGCCAAGGGCTCGAGGGTGACTCGGGGGGAATTTGCGCTTCCTCTCTAAGGTTTGAGATATTGAGAGCTGAACGCTGCTGTGTGATATAGTGGAGACGCTAGTTGACGGTGGCGGTGGTGGTGGTGTCGGTGGCACATCCTCTGTTTGCTGCTCGGCAGGTGGCAACATTCCTCTCGAGGCGGAAGCCGAGGCAGCAGCGGTAGAGGGAGCAGGGGGAGCCTCAGCGAGTGCCTGGTTTTTAAGGTGTGTACCCCACTGCAGTTCATGCTTTGCATGTAGATGCCTGGTCATGCAGGTTGTGCTGAGGTTCAGAACGTTAATGCCTCGCCTCAGGCTCTGATGGCAGAGCGTGCAAGTCACTCGGGTCTTGTCGGTAGGACATTGTTTAAAGAAGTGCCATGCCAGGGAACTCTTTGAAGCTGTCTTTGTGGGGCTGGGTCCCTGTTGGCGATGTCCAGTAGCAGGCGAACTCTGGGGGCGGCGGCTCGTCTGCTTTGGCCCCCTGCTCCCTCTTTGGCTTCGCTGTTGTCTCGGTCTCACCACTACCTCTTCCTCTGAACTGTGAAAGTCATCGCCACGACCTTCAGTCCATGTGGGGTCTAAGACCTCATCGTCCTCTGCATCGTCTTCCACCCAGTCTCCCTCCCTGACCTCCTCCTGTTCAGTCTGCACACTGCAAAAAGACGCGGCAGTGGGCACCTGTGTTTCGTCATCATCAGAGAGTCGGTGACTCTGCTGTGGTGGTATTCCCATGTCCTCTTCATCTGGAGACATAAGTGGTTGTGCGTCAGTGCATGGTATGTCTTCCTCCACTGGGGAAGGGCTAGGTGGACGCCCCTGGGAAACCCTGGAAGCAGAGTCTTCAAACAGAAGAAGAGACTGCTGCATAACTTGTGGCTCAGACCGTTTCCCTGATATGCTTGGGGGTGATGTGACAGACTGATGGGCTTGGTTTTCAGGTGCCACCTGTGCGCTTTCCGCAGAAGACTGGGTGGGAGACCATGTGGTGAACGTGCTGGAAGCACTGTCGGCCACCCAATCGATTAATGCCTGTACCTGCTCAGGCCTTACCATCCTAAGAGCGGCATTGGGCCCCACGAGATATTGCGGTACATTCTGCCGGCTAGTTGAGGGAGTTCGTTCCCTACTGTGTGCGCCTGGGGCCGAACGGCCACGTCCTCTACCAGCAACAGAGGCTCCACGGACACCACCACGACCGCGTCCTCGTCCCTTAATAGTATTTTTCTTCATTGTTGCGATTCAACTCGCACCACAATGAAATATATTATTTTTTATAAGCAAAATCCCCTCACTGGAATACTTTCAGTCTTTTGACTGTATGGATTACAGATGGAATGACTGTTATATGTGAGTACCGCTTTCTTTGACAGATTCTAGTATGGGTACATATATGTTTTCCCAACCCCAGCACATTAGTTTGCTAATTCCAGATGTATGAAACGCAGGCCTAACTGTATCTAGTATATTGAACGCCAGATAAACTAACTTGGCCTTTTTTAAATAAAAAAAAAATTCCCTCACTGGAATACTTTCAGTCTTTTCACTGTATGGATTACAGGTGGACTGGTATTAGTAGGGGTGACACAAGCACACCCAAGTCCCTGATGTAGGATTTCTATGGCACAGACCACTATTACAAGTGATTAATGGACGTTGGGAGAGATTGTGCTGCAGCACTAGTCCCAAGATGGCCGCCGCCTATCAGCCCAGTAACATGTGCCACAAAATGGTCTGCACAACCTTTAAAAAAAATAGCCTTGGACTGTGCTGCTAAATCGCTATTGGTCTGAATCCCAGGTGTAGATGTCTGACTTGTTTGGAGCTTTGGAATGCACACTGTGGCAGCTTCTGCTGCAGCACTACAAGTCGCAAAATGGCGGCCGGCGGTCAGCCCAGGTACATGTGGATGGAAAAATCACTCTGGCCACTCTAAAAATAGCCAATCCCTATCAAAAAAGCAGCTCAGCTGCAGTTGTTCAGATGAATCACAGGTGGAGGAGAGAAATTTGCTTCCAGTTATTCAATTATCCCTGCCTATTCTCGCCCTAGCATCAGCTGCGTCTATCCCTGTTCTATTCACATCGGGAGTGAGCACGTCCCGACGTGCGCACAAGCTTATAAAGAGGCTGAGTCACATGCTGCACTTGGCCAATCACAGCCTTGCCAATAGTAGGCATGGCTGCGATGGCATCTTAGGGCAAGTAGTATGATGCATGTTGATTGGCTGCTTTGCAGCCTTTCAAAATGCGCCAAAATACATGCCGAACGACGAACCCGAACCCGAACTTTTACGAAAAAGTTTGGGTTCGGGTCCGTGTCACGAACACCCCAAAATTCGGTACGGACCCGAACTATGCTCGAACTGTTCGCTCAACACTAATGCTGAGAGCTGAGTCTAAATAACATTAAAGGGATTCTGTCACCAGGTTTCACCCCTGTCAGCTAAAAATATGCTGATGTTCAGGGCGTCTTCACGATTCCTAATGCCGCCTCTCGCTCTCCCTCCCTCCCCCCTCCTCCTGCTGTAAGATCTCGCGCATACAGGGGTTGAGCGAAGTGCCGGCGCATGCGCACTTCGCTGTAAGAAGCCAAATGGAGAAGTCCGCACGGGCGCATCAGGCAGAGCCCTGTGCGCAAGCGCGAGATCCTACAGCAGAAGGAGGGGGGAGGGAGGGAGAGCGAGAGGCGGCACAGAGGATTAGGAGGCGGCGCAGAAGTCCGGAAAGGCGGCGCTGGGCACGAACGGCACCTTGCACCCATTAACATCCCCTCGGGCACCTTATTTGTTTGACTGACAGGTTAGTAATAGCTGTTTTTTAGCTAAATAAGCCCACAGATGACATTTATAAGCCCACATTATCGTGAAGACGCCCTGAACATCAGCATATTTTTAGCTGACAGGGGTCAAACCTGGTGACAGAATCCCTTTAAAGAAATTACTGTTTCTAGCTGCTGTGGACTAGCTGTGGACTAGCAGCTAGAAACAGTAATTTCTTTAATGTGTTATGTTATTTAGACTGAGCTCTCAGCATGCTTAGCCAGTCAGTAATTTTAATAGTGCTGTTATGATTTATGGACACAGCTCAGAAACAGCCTGTGGACTGTGACTCTCAAGATGCAAAGCCAGATAGAAGGCTGGCTAAGCATGCTGAGAGCTGTGTCCATAAATCATAACAGCACTATGATTGCCCTCCCTTCCAACTGGATGAGTTTATCTGATACCTGCCCTGCTCTAGAAGCTCCTGCTGTCTCGCGGGCTGGTGTGGCTGAGCGCTGTGGGCCGTGTGCTGCTCGAAATTGCTGAGCAGGTTGTACACAGCGCAGCGTGCAGGAGGGATAACCGCGGGCGCACTGAGGTCATATCCGGCGGGCCGCGGCATTACAGGAACCGCACCAGCTGCTCTGACGTCCTGCCGCCGGATATCCTGTGACGTATATCCGGCGGCAGGACGTCAGAGCAGCTGGTGCTGTTGTTGTAATGCCGCGGCCCGCCGGATATGACCTCAGTGCGCCCACGGTTATCCCTCCTGCACGCTGCGCTGTGTACAACAGAGGACTTTTAGCGCGGGCCGCTCCCGACGGCCTTTTGGCTGGCGGATGGGCCTATTTTTTGGTAGGGGCCTGGAGCTGCAGCTCCATCAGCCCCTACGTTAATCCGGCCCCAACCACAAGTACGCAAAGTAAAGTTAGACTATATACGTTCACTTCTGACCTAATTCTTCAGACCACCTTTCCACTGCACTGATCCCCAGGGAGCAACGGCCTAAGTTAATACACCATGAGAACACATATTTAGGGCCACTACTACTCCTATCCTCTGCATTGGCTCCTCAGGGGCTGGCTGCAGATGATTCCAGCTAGTCTCCATCCACCAGCACCGAAAAAAATTGAGACTCACAAAATTTCAAAAATTTGCCAGATACAGGTCATATAATGGCCAAAAATAATGTTATTTCTCATGTGCACCTGCATGGCAGCTTATTCTAAAAAATTTACTTTACGATAACATTACAGTATATGCCTCGAAAGTCTAAAAAATTATTATATAAAAATAATCCTGTATTGGTAATGAAACAAACAGGGAAATCTCAGCAAATAATAATACCACAGTATAACCTTTTGTAAGAAGGTCAGTTTTGTGTGTGTTTAGCCTTTCCCCCTTTCAGGGGACTTAAGGATGGAGCAATGAAGAGGCAGACATGTAGCAAGGAACTTGAAGGCAACTTTACTCCAACAGGGGTACAAAACATGGTGCTTACAAAGTATATTAAAGGCAAAAGAAATTTGTAGTAACTAGTGACTGTCTTTGAGCGCACACAGCTCATTGGTTTCAAATTGTATTGGTTACAGTCTCTCAGTGAAGGATCACAGCACATCGGTCGTAGTCTGAACATGTTCCTAGAACAACTTGCATTATTGAACTTGTTTTGGCTCACTCTCAGTCTCTGGTCACAGCATTAGTATTCTCAGGCACTTTTCTCAGACCACAGCACAAACACTGGAAGCAATCCTGACTAATCTGCAATGCATGTGTAATACCCCAGAGTGGTATGACCATTCCTTCACCCTGCTACTGTCTCTAATGGTCTAACATTAATGCCATCTGTGTATTTATTTACATGTGCATTTCTATTATTGCTATGAAACTGTTTTGTACATGTAACATGCCTGGTTTACCAGCAAGTGGCAGTGTGAATCTGGCAGAGAGAAAGAGAGAGATCCTTAGATAGTATGGAACTTACCATTCCATTCTCCCCCTTTTGGGCAGAAGTGGGCTAGTCCTGCTTCCTTTACAGTTTAGACTCAATAGTGGTGCTGAGAAGACATAAAAGATGCAGCAGCGAGGGGAAAGTTCCACCTCCTGCAGCAGAAGTCTCAAAAAGGAAGTAGCTTATAGAGAACCATGACTCCTTGTTAATTTACTTACTGAGTGTCAGGAGGGGGACAACAGCCAAAGGCACCCGAATCCAGGGATACCTGAACTGACCGAAAGTCCAGTAACCAGACTAAAGCCGAGTTTAGCACAGCAGAGAGAGAGAAAACAGAGTTATCAAGTTTGCCTGCCAGTTTCTGACAAAGCCTGGTGGAACCAAGAGAAAGCCTGAATATTGTCTCGATGCAAGTTAATACAAGTAAAACTGGTTACCTTTATCAAGGTCTAGTCTCGGTTTATTCTCCATCCCCTACCTCAACTATTCCCCTTTATTGCTTTGGAGCCTAACCCTTGGAATGGTATCTAGGTAGGAGCACCGTGACAGACAGAGAGACTATTAAGGCTGCACCACACCACTTGGTATTCCTACACCAAGTGTCACTCCGGGGCTGTGACACTTTATAGTGTCACAGCCCCGGTAAGCATATTGGACGTGACTGTACGTCCAAATGCAGTAAGTCACTTGCAATTTGGATGTACAGTTACGTCCAAATGCGTGAAAGGGTTAATGAACACTGGTCTCTATCTGCAGAAAATTAGGAACTCTAACTGCTCTCCTTTTATATAGTTTCTAACTGGACTAGAACCTTCTAGTGGGAGGGGTGGAGTGGAGAAGCACAATCTAACAGAAACAATGCTGCAATTTCAGTCTGCCACAGACTTGTATTGAGCCTCAATACAAGTCAATGGGGATGACTAAGGAGTTTTTAGACATAAGCAACAATCTAGCCAGAGTATAAGCAGACAGTCGAAATGTCAGGATCACTGGGCAGCAGACACACCCTGCTAGCAGGCAGCACAGCTGGAACTTCAGTCGGATCTCCATGGGACCCGGCAGGTGCGCTTTCCTGGTCCTGCACTGCCAGCGTCCTGTTGCCAGTTAAAGAGCTTTCCTGATCAGTGCATGCTCTCTGTTACCACCCTTCTGGCCTATTAGTCCCACTGTATATTGCCGGCAGACGCCCTCCATTGCAGGCTGTGCTGCTGGCATCTTGTTGCCTAATATTGGGCAGGGCTGCCTATACTGGAGCACCAGTCAATCAGGACGGTTGGGATCTGGCTTGTGATGTCAAAGGTCACATAGGTGGATGTCTCACGTGACCTAGGGTGCATTGTGGCCACGGTTGCCTCTGATTACAGTGTTTTTCTTATACCCTGCTATTTTACCTCCAAAACTTAGCTCTGCATATTCTCTTACAGTAGCAGTTAAAAATTACTAGTTTCTCATTACACAGGTAGAAAGGTCCAAAGTCTCTGACTGTGCATTAACCCATTCCACAGTGCAGTATAATTACAGTGCAATAACAATGGAAACAAACAGGATATATTACAATAAATATATAAACTGCAATTCAACAATATAAAACAGCATAAGTTTAAACAACGGCATGAATAGTAGTGCAAGCTAAGCTCAATCTGCAGTCCTCAGAAGGAAAGACGACTGGAGATGGATGGCATCGGGATATCTGACGTTACAAGGAAATCTCTTATCTGAAGGCTTTTTAATATGAATGCTGAGAGACACGCATGGCTTTTCTCCAAGGGCACGTCTTATAACACATCATTTCCTCATCTTACGCGGCTGTGTGGGAGGCAGTCACAAAACGATCGCGACCTCATTTCAGCTTCAGCTTTCAGCTTCATTTCGCAAAAAATTCCGAATGGTAACAATCACTATGTATTCTGCCTAAAGGAGAAAGGAAGTAAAGGTAGAAAATACAGTGAGAGTCGTTCTTACAAATATGGCGCCTCCACATTGTGGTGTCCTTAGGTTACCAACCAGCACCCTGAATTAATGTGTGTGCTGAAAAATGATTAAAAAAAAGTGACAGTAATGCAAAGGGTTAAAGTAGCTTTACAAAAGTCTGATTACTAAATATTACTGATATTACAGATAGAGATGAGCGAATTTCATATTTTGAAATTCGTTCACGCTTCGTTTGGTGGTAAAAGCAGAATTGCGTTATGGATTCTATTACCACGGACCATAACGCAATTCTATGATGTAATGCCTTTAGAGACATTCCGTTATTCATCATTCCGTCATAATAGAAGTCTATGGGCTGCCAAATGGATCTGTCCCGTTTCCGTTATGCAGGGGAGGACTCTCCTAAACCTAAGTCCTCCCCTGCATAATGGAAACGGGACCCAATTCTGCTTTTACCACCAAACGAAGCGTGAACGAATTTCATAACATGAAATTCGCTCATCTCTAATTGCAGATTACTGATATGTAAAAGAGACAGAAGCCCCTCCATACCCCTCCATTACCCTCCTCTGACCTCAGCTTGAATGAAATCTCCACCCTTGAACGACTTTTGTAATTTTTTGTGAACGGCTTCTGTAATCTTCTACTAAACAGTACATTTTGTGCATTCCATGTAGGGATGAAATCAGTTCTAATTAATCGATTTGTCTCATTAATGGAGGAGCAGAAGCTCAAATTCTGCTATGGGAGTGACCTGGAAGTGTAGTGGCGCTTGCGCAGTTGCTGCTTCTGAAGCTGAATTTGAGCTTCAGCACCTGCATCGCTATTCCTAGACCATTGTAAACCAGACATCACCTACAAAGCCATTGTCCAGTTTAGAAAAAAACATTGTCATACAGGGAATTCTGGGTTAATAAAGGGAGTCCTCCGTTTAGAATCTGTCCTTTTCTGCAATACACAGAAAACCCATAGATCTGCATAGACACTGTGTAATACTAAATCTCCCCTGTGGTGGCGCTGCAGGGAAATGAAACACTTACCAACAGGTTACACAACAGATTACAGCTGATCACTAGGAGTCCCAGAAGGGGACATTTTGCATTCTGCTTGTCAAAGGGCGTTTCTAATTTCTAAGTAGGGATTGTCCAAAGCTGAAAAACTGCAGTTCGTGTATAAATGCCCCTCATCTATAACATTAGATAAAAAAAAGTGTGACAGAAAAATTTTATCTTCTGCATTTAGCAAAAAAAAAAAACGGATTATATTTTGTTTCTCCAGAATTTACATATTGCAGCCGGCCAGTGGCGCAGGGGCGACACGTGAGGTGCATGGTGGACCGATGAGGGGCCAAATAATAACACACAGTTCATCAGTTTACTCACGGTTATCAGAAAGCCTCCCTGGGCTGGCAGCACAGTGTTGAGGTGGACAGCACAAAATCCTCCGGGGCACGCTCTGTGTAGGGAAGCATCAGCCAAGATGGTGGTTGAGGTGCCCTTGGTGTAAGGGGTGCTTAGGGTGCTTGTTGCGGCTGAGTCCCTTGATGTTATTTGTCGTGACGCCAGTATCGTTAATGGTGGTACAACCAGTGCTAAGAATGAAGTAGACAGTGGTAGGAAAAAAATCACAGCTTTTACTGATGTTGGTTCCAATGAAAGCATGTACATCAAATAGAATACAGTTTCTTGTTGATATTAGAGTTAGTCTACGAATCCACTGTTCATAGGCTTTCTTAGGCCCTGATTCAGGCTGTGGTTATGGAGTACCTTACTTCAGTTGGTATGCTCAGTCCTATACCTTGTCTTTTCCCTCCAAGCTGAATATTGGGACAGGTAGCTAATCTGTTTCCCAGAATTATGGTGTGCTGCCACCATGCGCAAAGGTGTCTGTGGCCCTAAATAACGGCTATTATCACCGATGAATCGTTATGATGCTTGGGTCTGTTACAGGGAGGCAAACTCTCTCCTACTGGTCAGGGATGCAAGTATATAGTCCGGCCACAGAAGGAAAATGCTCTTCTGCGCCTCACACCTTGGTACTACCACATAGCGAAGTTGGCTCCACTCACTAATCTGTGTTGTGAAGTCTTCACTCTGCATTCTCATCTCTGTTTTGAATTTGAATCTCTCCCACTAATCTGTCTCACTAGGCCTGACCTAGGTATATATATGACCTAAGTACTATCTCCATCTAGTGGTGGGATGTATAAATTACACCAGACCAGCCTATGAACAGGGATACAACAGGTGTTGTAATACAAAATGTCATGCAGTATGTTAATACAGTTTTAAGCTATTTTGCAGTTCCCACATGTTCCTGAGTGAGACACTGCATACCCCCATGGTAAAATATAAGTCGCCCTCGACGTTGGTATTGTCTGAAGCTGTGGATCTCTAAGCCGTGTCCTGAAATACACCAAATACACACCACAAAATATGCACATGTGAATATAAACATTGCAATGTATTATCATGACTCTTCAATAACCTCCTGTGAATAAACTGTTATGCACAGAAATACATTCTAGGCAAATATATAAAATAGAAAATACAAATGTGATAGCACTCTACATCCAGCATTCTGCCCTGCCTCCATCCTGGATGAGGCATTGGTGTACATTTTGGCCAAAGCGTAATAAGCCACTCACCACGTCAAGGTCGCCTCTGTTGAGTGGTCCCTAACACTAGTTCCTACCTGTTTATGGGCCATGACAGCCACACAAAGTCCAGGGAATGCAGGTCAGAGTGCACACCAAGCACACTCTGCTTTTAACCCCGTCCGGTGCCATTACAGCTTTCATCGGACGGGGTTAAAAGCAGAGTGTGCTTGGTGTGCACGCTGACCTGCATTCCCTGGACTTTGTGTGGCTGTCATGGCCCATAAACAGGTAGGAACTAGTGTTAGGGACCACTCAACAGAGGTGACCTTGACGTGGTGAGTAACTTATTACGCTTTGGCCAAAATGTACACCAATGCCTCATCCAGCATGGAGGCAGGGCAGAATGCTGGATGTAGAGTGCTATCACATTTGTATTTTCCGTTTGTATATGTATTTCGCCATAGTGATGTGCACCTACATACAGGTTGTGCTGACTCAATCCCCCACATTTTTTCTTTGTAAAATATATAAAATACATCATGTTTTTGCCCTATGTTTAACATATACGTTGAGAAAAAAAAAGATGCAAAAATGTCCATCCTGCAAAGTCCAGCAAAAAAACTTTAACATATCTTTTTTTTTTTTATACATTGGAACATTTTACACTGGAACTCCATCAGAATCGCCCGTCTGACGAGTGTCATGTGTATACATTAAACGTAAGACAAAAATGTGATGTGTACCCAGCTCTACTTTAGCAAACCTGATGCAGCAATGTAACCTATGTAATCTACAGACATGGCAGATCCTCCTAAGACATCGCTCTGGCTAATTTTTGGAGGTCTCAACCAGACAACTCCTTTAAGGCTAGAGTACAAAGATAAACACAATGCAACAGCCCTCTGCAGACATTATATATAAGCCAATGGTATATTCACTATGTCAATGAATATGAGGTACGTAGCAAATAAATTTGGATCAAAATCATTTGTGCCCATCAACCACAGCAAGGTGACCTCTTTTAGATGGGACCTACTCTATTACTGTATATATACTGCATTAATTAAAGTCGGGCTTGGGAAGGATGGGTTTAGTGCTCCACCAAAATGGAGGCAGCCACACCTCGAAGTGCATGCTGCAAAAAAAATAAAAAATTGAGTCAGCACAAGCTGTAAAATGAAACACATGTGCAGGTGCAAGTCGTTGTGGCTAGTTCACATGGCCAAAATATAAGTATTTTGCCCATAGAACCCACAGTTTTTGCCACAGGTTCTGGCGCATTAGCCCGTGATAATCAGTGTGTGACCACTGTCACTGTCTCAGTGATGTTTTCGACTTTAAAACCGAGGCAAGAAAGGGGAGGGCACTTATTTTTCCAGGACTTTGAAAAAAGAAGCACTGTTCACTACCTCCCATTAAAAACAATGGAGGACAGCTTGGAGGCATTTTTCCATACCGATTCCAACATGGTTCCCACGTTGAAATCTGCATCAAAGAACTATGTGTGAACTGGGCCTAAAGGGAACCTGCTAGCTGGGTAGTCTCTGAATCACCAACAACGTTACCTGATACTTCAAGAGGTGCCCTCATATGTAACAGACAGAGCAGGATTGTTCAATAACATTTTTTAACCCTTGCAGACTCTTGCAACCCAAATTAGCTTTACAGAGTCACAAAGATGGGCTTCTTCAGTAGAAAAGTCAAGGATGTCCCTGTCCAAAACCTGGCCAATGTGACTAGATTGACATCATCTCAAGATCTCATCATCTGAGATCCCAAGAATGTACTATTGTCTCCTACTTCCAGCGCATGCACAGTGAAGCCTCTTCTGATAGGCTGCCATGTTCTGGCACATGCACAGTACACTGATGAAGCTAGGAGAAGTACTCCCAATTTTACCACATAAGTATCAGAATCAGAAGATAACTGCACATTCACAGGATTATGGATACTTGAGATGTCCCCATGGACCTCAATCATGCCTGGTTTTGGGTGAGGACTTCCTTGACTCCTCTCCCAAACGTGCCCACCTCCTAGACCCCAGAACAGTAATTTATGGTAAATTACAACTGATGTGTGCAAGCACCTTCAGGAGGCAAAAGAGGTGAAGTATCAGGTAGTGGATGGACTGACAACCAGATGAGAGGTTCCCTGTAACAGAAAAGGATGACTCTGTATATTTGCAGTAATATTTTATGTAAAATGTTTTCATCTATAATATATATTAGAGCCTAATATTCATTGTAATTCAGTAATACGTGAAATATTTTGATTGTTACTGTTCTGTGTCCCTCCTGATCCAGAGGAAACATATGAGGTTAGTTATAATTAAGGAGGTCCCGGGACTACTACTAATAAGGACAGGCATCGGATAGGAGGATGAGTCACCGGGATCAATATCAAACCTGTCTTATTTATTCTGACCTTGTCAGGCTTCCATTTTGTTCGTTTCGGTTTATTAGTAGGAAGAAGCACCTGAAAGGAGACCTGAGCCTCACATCTCAGAACCTCAGACATCTAATTAAGATATGGCCTCTGAGCAGCTGCGTTATAT